>NC_084717.1:9325218-10006394 GCF_033807575.1 Cydia pomonella | reverse complement strand
TCTGCAAGTGGCATCGTAAGGACCCGACTCTGACTATTTTTTTTCAGCCTTCGACCTAGGAGCATATGTTAGGTTATTAAAGTTTTCAAATATTATTTTTTTCTGGCAAATCTGTTTTGAGCGCCCGCAAATGACTTATCTGCCTGGAATAAGCTTGATTCATTGATGATATTCTGCAAGTGGCATCGTAAGGACCCGACTCTGACTATTTTTTTCAGCCTTCGACCTAGGAGCATATGTTAGGTTATTAAAGTTTTCAAATATTTTTTTTCTGGCAAATCTGTTTCGAGCGCCCGCAAATGACTTATGTGCCTTGAATAAGCTTGATTTAATGATGATATTCTGCAAGTGGCATCGTAAGGACCCGACTCTGACAATTTTTTTCAGCCTTCGACCTAGGAGCATATGTTAGGTTATTAAAGTTTTCAAATATTATTTTTTTCTGGCAAATCTGTTTTGAGCGCCCGCAAATGACTTATGTGCCTTGAATATGTATAATCCAGTGACGAAAGTCTGCAAGTAGCTTCGTAAGGACCCGACTCTGTCTATTTTTTTCAGCCTTCGACCTAGGAGCATATGTTGGGTTATTAAAGTTTTCAAATATTATTTTTTTCTGGCAAATCTATTTTGAGCGCCCGCAAATTACTTATTTACCTTGAATAAGCATGATCTAGTTACGACATTCTGTGAGTGGCATCGTAAGGACCCGACTCTGACTATTTTTTTCAGCCTTCGACCTAGGAGCATATGTTGGGTTATTAAAGTTTTCAAATATTATTTTTTTCTGGCAAATGTGTTTTGAGCGCCCGCAAATGACTTATCTGCCTTGAATAAACTTGATTCAGTGATGATATTCTGCAAGTGGCATCGTAAGGACCCGACTCTGACTGTTTTTTTCAGCCTTCGACCTAGGAGCATATGTTGGGTTATTAAAGTTTTCAAATATTATTTTTTTCTGGCAAATCTGTTTTGAGCGCCCGCAAATTACTTATCGACCTTGAATAAGCATGATCTAGTTACGACATTCTGTGAGTGGCATCGTAAGGACCCGACTCTGACTATTTTTTTCAGCCTTCGACCTAGGAGCATATGTTGGGTTATTAAAGTTTTCAAATATTATTTTTTTCTGGCAAATCTGTTTTGAGCGCCCGCAAATGACTTATCTGCCTTGAATAAGCTTGATTCAATGATGATATTCTGCAAGTGGCATCGTAAGGACCCGACTCTGACTATTTTTTTCAGTCTTCGACCTAGGAGCATGTGTTGGGTTATTAAAGTTTTCAAATATTATTTTTTTCTGGCAAATCTGTTTTGAGCGCCCGCTAATGACTTATGTGCCTTGAATAAGCATAATCCAGTGACGATAGTCTGCAAGTAGCTTCGTAAGGACCCGACTCTGTCTATTTTTTTCAGCCTTCGACCTAGGAGCATATGTTGGGTTATTAAAGTTTTCAAATATTATTTTTTTCTGGCAAATCTGTTTCGAGCGCCCGCAAATGACTTATCTGCCTTGAATAACCATAGTCTAGTAACGATATTCTGCAAGTGGCATCGTAAGGACCTGACTCTGACTATTTTTTTCAGCCTTCGACCTAGGAGCATATGTTGGGTTATTAAAGTTTTCAAATATTATTTTTTTCTGGCAAATCTGTTTTGAGCGCCCGCAAATGACTTATCTGCCTTGAATAAGCTTGATTTAATGATGATATTCTGCAAGTGGCATTGTAAGGACCCGACTCTGACTATTTTTTTCAGCCTTCGACCTAGGAGCATATGTTGGGTTATTAAAGTTTTCAAATATTATTTTTTTCTGGCAAATCTGTTTTGAGCGCCCGCTAATGACTTATGTGCCTTGAATAAGCATAATCCAGTGACGATAGTCTGCAAGTAGCTTCGTAAGGACCCGACTCTGACTATTTTTTTCAGCCTTCGACCTAGGAGCATATGTTGGGTTATTAAAGTTTACAAATATTATTTTTTTCTGGCAAATCTGTTTTGAGCGCCCGCAAATGACTTATCTACCTTGAATAAGCATGATCTAGTTACGACATTGTGTGAGTGGCATCGTAAAGACCCGACTCTGACAATTTTTTTCAGCCTTCGACCTAGGAGCATATGTTGGGTTATTAAAGTTTTCAAATATTATTTTTTTCTGGCAAATCTGTTTTGAACGCCCGCAAATGACTTATCTATCTTGAATAAGCATGGTCCAAAGACGTTATTCTGCAAGTGGCATCGTAAGGACCCGACTCTGACTATTTTTTTCAGTCTTTGACTTTGGAGCATAAAATGAGTTATTCAAATTTTCAAGTATTATTTTTTTCTGGCAAATCTGATTTTAACGCCCGCAAATGACCTATCTGTCTTGAATCAACATGGTCAGTTGACGATATTCTGCAAGTGACATCGTAAGGACCCGATTCTCATTATTTTTTTTAGCCGTTGAATAAGGTACATAAGTTGATTTATTCAAATTTTCAAGTTTTATTTTTCTCTGGCTGATTTCGGGTTTTGTATTTGTATTTGTATTTATTTATTTGCAAAGAATAAGTAGGTACAAAAGTGTCTTGTACAAAAGTGGTTGGGGTGGTTAGTGTGAAGACAGCTACACCACTTTGAAAACTGTAACGGTTATATAACTGTTACAGTTTTAACCTATAGACCATATATATGGTCTATAGTTTTCTATTTAGTCCATAGAATCGTTTGTATCCATCTCGATTGCTTGTTGCGTCTCCGTATGAATTTTTCGATTTTATTTTTTTATGGCAAATTTTATGAGATCCGAACGATTTAAATGCCTGAACAAACGTGAACCAACGAATATCTTGCGATTTAGACCAAAAAAACTTACAAAAAGTGGTTTGGGGTGGCTGTCTTCACGCTAGCCACCCCAAACCACTTTAAAAAATAAAAGAAAAAATGAAGGAATCGGGTCCTTACGATTTTAATGCCTGAACAAACATGAACTAACGAATATCTTGCTATCTAGACCAAAAAAAATTACAAAAAGTGGTTTGGGGTGGCTAGCGTGAAGACAGCCACCCCACAAAAAAAATGAAAAAAAAAATGAAGGAATCGGGTCCTTACGATTTTAATGCCTGAACAAACATGAACTAACGAATATCTTGCTATCTAGACCAAAAAAAATTACAAAAAGTGGTTTGGGGTGGCTAGCGTGAAGACAGCCACCCCACAAAAAAAATGAAAAAAAAATGAAGGAATCGGGTCCTTACGATTTTAATGCCTGAATAATGATGAACTAACGAAAATCTTGCTATTTAGACAAAAAAAATTACAAAAAGTGGTTTGGGGTGGCTAGCGTGAAGACAGCCACCCCATTTTGTTTTTAAAAAAAATGCATGTTAAAATCGGGTCCTTACGATTTTACCTACTGAACAAACATGAACTAACGATGAACAAACGATATAGATATGCCATTTGCGGGCAAACGATTTGGGGTGGTCAACTTCACGGGGGTGTACCACAGGGAATTCAAAGACGACCTATGAAAGTATGTACCCAAGTAATTCAATGTCGACGCTTTGATAAGTGGATGCGTAATTAACACGATCCAGCGGCTATATTTCGATTGTACATTTGACATATCAAAATAACATCATACATAAATTTCATGCTTGCGCTCACATACTCCAAATCTCGACAATATGTGTGAAAGCGAGACGTGATGTCCAAATTGAATTGGTATCCAATTTTCGTTTCTGAACCATGCGCCTGGTTTCATAGCGTCTTTGTTTCGTTAATTAAAGTTTCGGTGAAGTATGGCCGCGAAATAGAAGATTTAATTCATTCAATTAACATCGGATGTAGGTCTTTATCACAGTTTTGGGCTTTTATTTGGGTGCTCATATATTATTTGGACTGATGTTTTTATTACTTATCTCGCTAAACAGGAAATTAAACAGTAGGATGTTTTCTCGGGACCTATTCATCACACGTCTGCCCTTTTCGGGATACAAAGTAATAGAAAAGCTTACTTTCCAATTTAGCCTCCCCGAAATACACTTAAGAACAATAAAAGTGGGTGAATTTGTATGGTAATGCCATTAGAAGTATTTTCATTTTAATGAGACAAATAAATTATAAATCAAAAAGATTAAAACCCAATTATTGTACACGTTCAGGTATTTGAGTTCCGAAATGTCTATTAGTCGAATTATTTCAAACGCTTTTTCCTTAAAAGCGGGTGGGGTCACTCACGTATTTTAAATCGAAAATGCTCGACATCAACACTCCTCGGTACGGAGTGAAAAATGTCGAACGTTTTTCGACTTAAAATACACTAGTAACCCATTTTTAGGGTTCCGTAGCCAAATGGCATAAAACGGAACCCTTATAGTTTCGCCATGTCCGTCTGTCTGTCTGTCTGTCTGTCTGTCCGAGGCTTTGCTCCGTGGTCGTTAGTGCTAGAAAGCTGAAATTTGGCATGGATATATGAATCAATAAAGCCGACAAAGTCGTACAATAAAATCTAAAAATTAATTTTTTTTTAGGGTACCTCCCCTACACTTAAAGTGGGGGTGAAATTTTTTTTTCGCTTCAACCCTAGAGTGTGGGGTATCGTTGGAAAGGTCTTTCAAAACTAATAGGGGTTTTCAAGAAACATTGATAAAGTGAATATATTCAGAGATAATCGCTCCGAAAGAAAAAAAATATGTGTCCCCCCCCTCTAACTTTTGAACCATAGGTCCAAAAAATATGAAAAAAATCGTGGAAGTAGAGCTTAAGAAAGACATTAAATGAAAACTATAGCGGACATGATCAGTTTAGCTGTTTTTGAGTTATCGCAAAAAGTTTTCCCTTCATAGTAAAAAGACTTATTTTAATTAGGTACTGATTATGCAAATTTGCCTATTTGTTTAACTCAGGTGAAAGGTACCGTTTCATCCCTTGGTTAACAATTTACTATACTTTAAGCTCTTGGCCGGTTATTTGTTACATATTTAATATGTCAAGCAAAACTTTCGTGAGGCACACACGAAAGCTTTTCTTTTTCCTTAGATTGAACGGCCAAATGGTATGCGGTGCATCGAATCGCATAAATTGCATTACACATATCATGTAGGTACTATTGGGACCAATCTAGCCACGCTTCGAAACGAGGGTAGAAACGCGAAATTTTACTCCCTTAATAATATCAAATTTTAGTTATAAAGGTAGGTTGATAGCTAATAAAAAAAATGACGGGACATTATCTTCATTAACTTCCAAAACACAAAGATTTTATTTAAATTACAAGTCGACAAAAATAGATCCTAATACAAAATGTCTTCCGAAGCTAAGCAGGTAATTTGACTCTAACACTTGTCACTTAGCACGTGCAGACAGACGTCGAAGGAAAAACTAATAATCCATCCGTGAAACGAGCCGTCCAATTTGGGAGAAGTGCCGTGGGACATTAATCTTGATCCTCTCATCAGTCAGGAATCACGCAAAAATAAAAGACGTATCGGCGCGTGTGTGGCCACTGGCCAGTGACAAAAGATAGTGTTTTGATCCTTTGTTGTCAGTTGGTGACGATTGATTAAACAGCTCCCTCTCTCATCGATAAATCATTTCTGAGTATCAATTATGGCTTTTCCAAACGTGACGGACAATTTACGTAATATAATCGCATGCGATTGGTCAGCATTTATTTATTTTATTTAAACTTAATTGCACCGTAAAAAAATACAGTGACAAAAGCCGGACTTAATGCCACGCGGCATTCTATACCAGTCAACCAGCTATTACTGCATCTTACTGTACATATAATCATACAACGCAATTTTTGACTGTTCAGCTCATAGGCCAATCAAATTACATTTTTTCGAATTTATAATCTTGCCGTGATCCAGTATTTTTTTTTCTGTGGAATATATAAAATTAAAACTGAAATTAAACCTACCTACCTACCTAACTAAATATATTTAATTTAAGTTCTTATAATTACTTTTATTTCTAATATTATTCGTAGAAAAAAAAGGCACCCACGTAGGTAACACATAAATTATGTATCAATAATCACATTAAAATATTGGTTAATATTAAAAATAATGGGTAAAATAAAATTAACATACCTACTTAATTTGAATTTAACGTTCAAACAATTCACGTGGTGAAGCTAAAATAATCCTTAACTCAACTTACATTAATTAAACGTAAGATTAGAGTTAACTAGTTAAGAAACATTCATGAACTGATAAATTGGTACTAAACAAAATAGGCACGTTATCATTATACTACAATCAAGTAAACGCACACATGTATAAAAACTCGCAACATTGCACGCACACATGATCAAAATATTCACCTGTTGCTATACGTCTGTATTGAGAGGCTTCGCTGGTCTGGCGCAGGTTTTGAGTTCTCCCACTCCGCACTATGGAATCACGTTCATGCGCTATCTCTTTCTTAAGTATCGCGATCGTAGGTGATAGCGATACGCAAGCATGTCTGTAGCACCACGTAGTCGGTAAGGTAGTAAAACTGCTTTACCGACAGATCAACGGTCTTTCGTGGTTCATAGCGGATCCAACTTAGTTTCAACTTAACGTCGCGTCGCTGAATGCGTATGAAGCGATTTTTCGCTACTTTTATTTAAGTAATGTGTTAACACGTTGATTTTTGAATTAGGAAACGGTTTAGTTGCGTTCCGTGACAGTGTTTTTGTGTGAGATTGACGTTTATGGAAATTTGGTAACACAGCCTTCATCTCGGTGAATGCTGGCTTAAATCTCGCCAGGTACCTCAGTTCGTTGTAAGTGGCTGTGCAAAGTTTAAATTTGAATTTGTGTTGGATGACCAAAGGTGGTTTCTGGGTGTAGTGCGGCTGTGTTGTGTATAAGTGCCACTGAATAAGGATTGGGACATTCATTTCAGGATTAAACAGGGTATGTAGCTGTCAAAATATACACTTATCTTAACATATGCTGATAAGTCATTGAAGCCCTTTAATCATAAGAAATTCTGCACCATAATGTGGCTCATTACTCATTAGGTAAGTATAAGAATGATGTAGGGGATGTCTAGTAATTAAAGTTATTACATTTAGCAGAATAAGATAAGCGAGTGTAGTGTCTAAAATAATCTATAGTGTATGTATACATAATAGTTGAAAGCAAAATAATTTGAGACCCCTTCTTTATTTTGCTGTTTTTTTCGCTGACTGTACATACACAGGAAATCATAACTCCATGGAGTTTAGAATTTCAAATGAGCATAGGTTTCTCTCTGTCACTAACAAATAAAGTTGGCGATAGACGAAGTGAAAGGAAACGACTAGTTATGAAAATTAAGATAAAGCCGCTTCGACACCTCGGTTAAATAAAAATAATTTTAGATTATAAAATGGTTAGCAGGTATTTTGATGTGTTCATATTTAGGGAGTATTCAGGTGGGTTAGATAACCTAAGATTGGACTTGAACATAGGTCTAGTTAGTACGGTACAGTTAAGATATTTGGTTTATGTACCATTTCGTACCTACTATGACGCAAGTTACGGTGCTAATATTATAACGTAGATCCCTGCTGCTGCTGCCTAGCTGTTTTCATGTTGATGTCACTGGGAAGAGTGTGAAGGTACGAAATGGTACATACCTAACTCAAATTCCTTGTCTGTACCCTATACCACATTGGTATAAAACCTACTCTGCCTTAAACTATCTGGGAAGTTAGCACAGTTATAGCAAAGAGAATTTGAAATAGAGGTGGATTATCAAAGAAAACTTTGTAGCTACAGTAAACCCATGCATAAGGCTATTTTGATGAAAAATTTGCGGATAGGTACATATTCTAGTTTAGGTATCTACCTCTTAGAAAATCTACCTTTCTAACCCTTTGTAATTCATGTAATTGGTCAGGTGTGATTGATCCGATATTGATTGATCAGAGTATTAAATAGGTAGGTACCTAGCCAAAATATTTTTCACAGATAAAAGAGCCGCATGAAACTCGAATGAGCTGCATGCGGCTCAAAACCCGCAGTTTGCAAAACCCTTGCCTAAAACGAATGACAATTACAGCTCTTTTTAATAATTGTCACGTTGGCACCTTTGTCGCTTTAGAAACAAGTCTTTAGTGACGCCTTGATGTAGTAATATTAAGCTAGGTGTTCACGTGCGACACGCGAGCGAATGTCCTTATAAAGAACATCAACGCGTTGCATACGTAAATATTAGGGGCACATAAGTGACATAAGGGCCTTCATCCATTAATATGCTACTGGTAAGTCTGCAATGCGTCTTATAAGGTACGCTATTAATGACTAATAAAATTACGCTTGTTTTGTGTTTTGATTGTGCAACTAGTTAAAGTAGTCGTAGTATCGTAAGGCCTAGCAACTATAGGCCTAATAGCAACAAGAACAGCAAAATCAACCTAGGTACTTTATGAACATTGAAAGTCAACGAAGAACAGGTAGGTAGGACAGGTAGGTATGTATTAGGTATCAAAATTATGTCTGTATGTATTTTTAGAGTACATATGACAAAAGGATGGAGTGTGTATAGATTGTCAAATAGGAATATGTCTGTATGTATAGTCTGTAATAAAATTATGTCTGGAGTTGCAGGCGTCGATATGCTTTGTGACTGCTTATCATCAGGCGGGCCATATGCTTGTTTGTCACCGAAGTGGTATAAGAATAAAACAAATGTTCGATGTTTATAAATCTTTTTTTATTAAAATTGTTTGAATTTATAAAACAGTACAATTATGTTACAAGTTTTTAATTACAAATCGAAACTATACTTGCGACGTAAATTGCAACCTAAAACGATTTTTTAGAGTAACAATAATACGATTTAAAACTCACGGTTAATATGATCACTTACATTTACGTCTCTTACGTTCATGGTCCATGGCCATGGCATTCGTTAATGGAGACGCGCCTTAACAGACGATGAAGTTTCTTAAACGCTAAAAGCATTGTCTATGGAACAGAAACACATTCGCAGATAAAGATCTTAAACACTTCCTTAAGTGGAACCAATCTCATCCTGCCCGCATTCAAAGACTTGGCGTTGGCTTTTGTTCTTTTGACAACTTTTTACTTGTTTAGATTGAGGTCGATCCCGTTAAGATCGCTAGGATAGGTCAAAGCTTCGTAGGGTAGGATAGGTCGCTGTAAAGATCCGAAATATTCAGATACCTATTTGAGGAAGCGGTAATTTAAGACATTCACTGCCAACGTTTTCGTATCGCTACGCTCGTAGCCGATCCCAGGGATATCCCGCTTTTTAGAAGAAAGCGACTACGAATAGAGAACCCGCCGAGCGGGCACTCAATGTGTTAAAGTTCGCCGGTGGACGACGGGCGGGTCATGCTTTTAGTAACAGGTATGTGCATATACCTTTATCTTTATGTCGGTATGTCGGTAGTGTCAAAAGTGCTTTCTTTCCTTTGTCAAAAGTCTTTCGTTTGGATAATTTTGAAACAGGTGAATATGTAACTATATTTGCTTGTCGTATAAAGTTTGGTCGTAAAAATCAAATTTAATTAGTCTCATGATTTTTCTAACGCTACCAGCCTACATCACAAACGTGTTTCGTAGATACTCACCTACTACACACAAGTCTCGGCGCTCTAAGCAAATAACAGTATTTGTTTCTCGATGAAAATCTCAATAAATCGGAACTTGAAAGTACCTACTTGAAGCTACAAGAGGTGACTCTGCGCATTCTTTGGATGCCTCCAATTGGGCTTGAAGGGGGGAACTAAATGCTCCGATTTACCGACGATTGTTGGAAAACGAAGCTTGTGATACCGGCTTCGGACGTGACGTAGTTAAACAATTTTATGAAGTAGGTAGGTACCTAATAGATACCACGAAATATAAAAAGATGTGTTGGTACATATCATTGCTATGCACTCTTATCACTATGCTGCAGTTTCACAAAACAAACGGGTTTGTCTGGGTACTTAATGTAGTAGGTAAGTATCTTAATGTAAAATGTCGTGCTTAATTATCGTTAAGTACTTCCTTTTTATACAATAATTCACAGCAATATCGTAATAACGTCAAAATACTCGGATAGATTGATGGTACAGTCAGCGTCAAATACTTCGTAGCAGTCAAAGTGGCCAAATAGTTCGGTACACCATACTAAATATATGGTGTACCGAACTATTTGGCCACTATTTGACGCTGACTGTACCTATACAGCTCTATTTTTAAATCCCAGACAAGTGCGAAAATGGCAGTTGGATTGAGCAGATTGAGTAGTAGATTGATCAATCAAACTGTCTTGAAGTACATGGAATATAAAAAAGTTGCCTAAAATAAATACACGGAGCTCAAGTCACGAGGAACCCGAAACATTTCAACCAGGCATTTCTGAGGCCTAAAGAAGGAAAAAAATTTACACGAGTTTAGGTCAATTTCGCCAAAAAAAATTTATTAAAAGTTTTGATTTATTGTATGACACTTAAAATTAGTTATACTTTTTTGCGTAAAACCTAGTTTTTGCAAAGTGTTACTTGTCACTTTTTGATATCTATCAATAAGGATATTTAGACTACGTGATCATCAAAGAGGCGTTATGCACTTAGTAATTTAAAAATAAAATTGGTATTAACTCTGAAACTAAGCAAATTCTAGAACAAAATATATTAGTCTTTGAATATGATCAGCAATATACTGTTAATATCTTTCGGGTTCCTCGTGAGATGTTCGTGAAGTTGACCGCCCCAAATTGAGTGCCCGCAAATGGCATACCTATATCGTTAGTTCATCGTTAGTTCACGTTAGTTCAGTAGGTTAAATCGTTAGGATCCGACTAAAACATGTATTTTTTTTAAAAACAAAATGGTGGGGGCCAACTTCACGCTACCGCCCCAAAACCGATTTTGCGGTTTCTATTAATAAGGATCGATAGATAATCGTTAATAGACGTTAGTTCAGTATATTAAATCGTTAGGATCCGATTCAAAGTATTTTTTTTTCTTTAAAAAAGTGGGGCGGTCAACTTCACGCTACCGCCCCAAAATCGATTTTACGGTATCTATTGATTTGAATCGATAGATAATCGTTAGTTGACGTTAGTTCAGTATATGAAATCGTTAGGATCCGATTCTAAGTATTTTTTTTTCTTTAATAAAGTGGGGCGGTCAACTTCACGCTACCGCCCCAAAACGGAATTTACGGTTTCTATCAATTGGAATCGATAGATAATCGTTAGTTTACGTTAGTTCAGTACTTTAAATCGTTAGGATCCGACGTATGACATGTGGGCGAATTTTTTAGTACTGATAGAGCGGGGGGAGCACATTACACAGGCCAGGCTGCAGCTAAAAACTGTTTTTATGGCTTCAATCAAGTTGAATCGATAGGTAATCGTTTGTTCATCGTTAGTTCATGTTTGTTTAGTATGTGAAATCGTTAGGATCCGATTCAGAGTTTTTTTATTCATTATTAAGTAAAGTGGGGCGGTCAACTTCACGCTACCGCCCCAAAACGGAATTTACGGTTTCCATCAATTGGAATCGATAGATAATCGTTAGTTTACGTTAGTTCAGTACTTTAAATCGTTAGGATCCGACGTATGACATGTGGGCGAATTTTTTAGTACTGATAGACTGGGGGGAGCACATTACACAGGCCAGGCTGCAGCTAAAAACTGTTTTTATGGCTTCAATCAAGTTGAATCGATAGGTAATCGTTAGTTCATCGTTAGTTCATGTTTGTTTAGTATGTGAAATCGTTAGGATCCGATTCTGAGTTTTTTTATTCATTATTAAGTAAAGTGGGGCGGTCAACTTCACGCTACCGCCCCAAAACGGAATTTACGGTTTCCATCAATTGGAATCGATAGATAATCGTTAGTTTACGTTAGTTCAGTACTTTAAATCGTTAGGATCCGACGTATGACATGTGGGCGAATTTTTTAGTACTGATAGACTGGGGGGAGCACATTACACAGGCCAGGCTGCAGCTAAAAACTGTTTTTATGGCTTCAATCAAGTTGAATCGATAGGTAATCGTTTGTTCATCGTTAGTTCATGTTTGTTTAGTATGTGAAATCGTTAGGATCCGATTCAGAGTTTTTTTATTCATTATTAAGTAAAGTGGGGCGGTCAACTTCACGCTACCGCCCCAAAACGGAATTTACGGTTTCCATCAATTGGAATCGATAGATAATCGTTAGTTTACGTTAGTTCAGTACTTTAAATCGTTAGGATCCGACGTATGACATGTGGGCGAATTTTTTAGTACTGATAGAGCGGGGGGAGCACATTACACAGGCCAGGCTGCAGCTAAAAACTGTTTTTATGGCTTCAATCAAGTTGAATCGATAGGTAATCGTTTGTTCATCGTTAGTTCATGTTTGTTTAGTGTGTGAAATCGTTAGGATCCGATTCTGAGTTTTTTTATTCATTATTAAGTAAAGTGGGGCGGTCAACTTCACGCTACCGCCCCAAAACGGAATTTACGGTTTCCATCAATTGGAATCGATAGATAATCGTTAGTTTACGTTAGTTCAGTACTTTAAATCGTTAGGATCCGACGTATGACATGTGGGCGAATTTTTTAGTACTGATAGACTGGGGGGAGCACATTACACAGGCCAGGCTGCAGCTAAAAACTGTTTTTATGGCTTCAATCAAGTTGAATCGATAGGTAATCGTTTGTTCATCGTTAGTTCATGTTTGTTTAGTATGTGAAATCGTTAGGATCCGATTCTGAGTTTTTTTATTCATTATTAAGTAAAGTGGGGCGGTCAACTTCACGCTACCGCCCCAAAACGGAATTTACGGTTTCCATCAATTGGAATCGATAGATAATCGTTAGTTTACGTTAGTTCAGTACTTTAAATCGTTAGGATCCGACGTATGACATGTGGGCGAATTTTTTAGTACTGATAGAGCGGGGGGAGCACATTACACAGGCCAGGCTGCAGCTAAAAACTGTTTTTATGGCTTCAATCAAGTTGAATCGATAGGTAATCGTTTGTTCATCGTTAGTTCATGTTTGTTTAGTATGTGAAATCGTTAGGATCCGATTCAGAGTTTTTTTATTCATTATTAAGTAAAGTGGGGCGGTCAACTTCACGCTACCGCCCCAAAACGGAATTTACGGTTTCCATCAATTGGAATCGATAGATAATCGTTAGTTTACGTTAGTTCAGTACTTTAAATCGTTAGGATCCGACGTATGACATGTGGGCGAATTTTTTAGTACTGATAGACTGGGGGGAGCACATTACACAGGCCAGGCTGCAGCTAAAAACTGTTTTTATGGCTTCAATCAAGTTGAATCGATAGGTAATCGTTTGTTCATCGTTAGTTCATGTTAGTTTAGTATGTGAAATCGTTAGGATCCGATTCCGAGTTTTTTTATTCATTATTAAGTAAAGTGGGGCGGTCAACTTCACGCTACCGCCCCAAAACGGAATTTACGGTTTCTATCAATTGGAATCGATAGATAATCGTTAGTTTACGTAAGTTCAGTACTTTAAATCGTTAGGATCCGACGTATGACATGTGGGCGAATTTTTTAGTACTGATAGAGTGGGGGGAGCACATTACACAGGCCAGGCTGCAGCTAAAAACTGTTTTTATGGCTTCAATCAAGTTGAATCGATAGGTAATCGTTAGTTCATCGTTAGTTCATGTTTGTTTAGTATGTGAAATCGTTAGGATCCGATTCTGAGTTGTTTTATCTTATACCTTTAAACGAGCAATTCTTGTATATATATATTTCTGTGATCTCGGAAAAGGATCTAACGATTTCGCTTAAATTTGGTATATGCCCGCAAATGACTTATCTGGTTTGAGCGCCCGCAAATAACTTATCTACCTTGAATAAGCATGATCTTTTTACAATATTCTGTGAGTGGCATCTTAAGGACCCGACTCTGACTATTTTTATCAGCCTTCGACCTGGGAACATATGTTGGGTTATTAAAGTTTTCAAATATTATTTTTTCTGGCAAATCTGTTTTGAGCGCCCGCAAATGACTTATCTGCCTTGAATAAGCATGATTCCATGACGATATTCTGCAAGTGGCATCGTAAGGACCCGACTCTGACTATTTTTTTCAGCCTTCGACCTAGGAGCATATGTTGGGTTATTAAAGTTTTCAAATATATTTTTTTTCTGGCAAATCTGTTTTGAGCGCCCGCAAATGACTTATCTGCCTTGAATAAACATGATCCAGTGACGATATTCTGCAAGTGGCATCGTAAGGACTCGACTCTGACTATTTTTTTCAGCCTTCGACCTAGGAGCATATGTTGGGTTATTAAAGTTTTCAAATATTATTTTTTTCTGGCAAATCTGGTTTGAGCGCCCGCAAATAACTTATCTACCTTGAATAAGCATGATCTTTTTACAATATTCTGTGAGTGGCATCTTAAGGACCCGACTCTGACTATTTTTATCAGCCTTCGACCTGGGAACATATGTTGGGTTATTAAAGTTTTCAAATATTATTTTTTCTGTCAAATCTGTTTTGAGCGCCCGCAAATGACTTATCTGCCTTGAATAGACATGATCCAGTGACGATATTCTGCAAGTGGCATCGTAAAGACCCGACTCTGACTATTTTTTTCAGCCTTCGACCTAGGAGCATATGTTGGGTTATTAAAGTTTTCAAATATATTTTTTTCTGGCAAATCTGTTTTGAGCGCCCGCAAATGACTTATCTGCCTTGAATAAGCATGATCTAGTGACGATATTCTGCAAGTGGCATCGTAAGGACCCGACTCTGACTATTTTTTTCAGCCTTCGACCTGGGAGCATATGTTGGGTTATTAAAGTTTTCAAATATTATTTTTTTCTGGGAAATCTGTTTTGAACGCCCGCAAATGACTTATCTGCCTTAATTAAACATGATCCATTGACGATATTCTGCAAGTGGCATCGTAAGGACCCGACTCTGACTATTTTTTTCAGCCTTCGACCTAGGAGCATATGTTGGGTTATTAAAGTTTTCAAATATTTTTTTTTTTCTGGCAAATCTGTTTTGAGCGCCCGCAAATGACTTACCTGCCTTGAATAAACATGATCCAGTGACGATATTCTGCAAGTGGCATCGTAAGGACCCGACTCTGACTATTTTTTTCAGCCTTCGACCTGGGAGCATATGTTGGGTAATTAAAGTTTTCAAATATTATTTTTTTCTGGCAAATCTGTTTTGAGCGCCCGCAAATGACTTATCTGCCTTGAATAAGCATGATTCCATGACGATATTCTGCAAGTGGCATCGTAAGGACCCGACTCTGACTATTTTTTTCAGCCTTCGACCTGGGAGCATATGTTGGGTAATTAAAGTTTTCAAATATTATTTTTTTTCTGGCAAATCTGTTTTGAGCGCCCGCAAATGACTTATCTGCCTTGAATAAACATGATCCAGTGACGATATTCTGCAAGTGGCATCGTAAGGACCCGACTCTGACTATTTTTTTCAGCCTTCGATCTGGGAGCATATGTTGGGTAATTAAAGTTTTCAAATATTTTTTTTTTCTGGCAAATCTGTTTTGAGCGCCCGCAAATGACTTATCTGCCTTGAATAAGCATGATCTAGTGACGATATTCTGCAAGTGGCATCGTAAGGACCCGACTCTGACTATTTTTTTCAGCCTTCGACCTGGGAGCATATGTTGGGTTATTAAAGTTTTCAAATATTATTTTTTTCTGGGAAATCTGTTTTGAACGCCCGCAAATGACTTATCTGCCTTGAATAAACATGATCCAGTGACGATATTCTGCAAGTGGCATCGTAAGGACCCGACTCTGACTATTTTTTTCAGCCTTCGACCTGGGAGCAAATGTTGGGTTATTAAAGTTTTCAAATATTATTTTATTCTGGCAAATCTGTTTTGAGCGCCCGCAAATGACTTATCTGCCTTGAATAAGCATGATTCCATGACGATATTCTGCAAGTGGCATCGTAAGGACCCGACTCTGACTATTTTTTTCAGCCTTCGACCTGGGAGCATACGTTGGGTTATTAAAGTTTTCAAATATTATTTTTTTCTGGCAAATCTGTTTTGAGCGCCCGCAAATGACTTATCTGCCTTGAATAAGCATGATTCCATGACGATATTCTGCAAGTGGCATCGTAAGGACCCGACTCTGACTATTTTTTTCAGCCTTCGACCTGGGAGCATATGTTGGGTAAATAAAGTTTTCAAATATATTTTTTTTCTGCCAAATCTGGTTTGAGCGCCCACAAATGACTTGTCTGCCTTGAATAATCATGATCCAGTGACGATATTCTGCAAGTGGCATCGTAAGGACCCGACTCTGACTATTTCATGCAGTCTTCGACCTGGGAGCATATGTTGGGTTATTAAAGTTTTCAAATTTTATTTTTTCTGGCAAATCTGGTTTGAGCGCCCACAAATGACTTGTCTGCCTTGAATAAACATGATCCAGTGACGATATTCTGCAAGTGGCATCGTAAGGACCCGACTCTGACTATTTTTTTCAGCCTTCGACCTAGGAGCATATGTTGGGTTATTAAAGTTTTCAAATATTATTTTTTTCTGGCAAATCTGTTTTGAGCGCCCGCAAATGACTTATCTGCCTTAATTAAATATGATCCAGTGACGATATTCTGCAAGTGGCATCGTAAGGACCCGACTCTGACTATTTTTTTCAGCCTTCGACCTAGGAGCATATGTTGGGTTATTAAAGTTTTCAAATATTTTTTTTTTCTGGCAAATCTGGTTTGAGCGCCCGCAAATGACTTATCTGCCTTGAATAAACATGATCCAGTGACGATATTCTGCAAGTGGCATCGTAAGGACCCGACTCTGACTATTTTTTTCAGCCTTCGACCTAGGAGCATATGTTGGGTTATTAAAGTTTTCAAATATTATTTTTTTCTGGCAAATCTGGTTTGAGCGCCCGCAAATAACTTATCTACCTTGAATAAGCATGATCTATTTACAATATTCTGTGAGTGGCATCTTAAGGACCCGACTATGACTATTTTTATCAACCTTCGACCTGGGAACATATGTTGGGTTATTAAAGTTTTCAAATATTATTTTTTCTAGCAAATCTGTTTTGAACGCCCGCAAATGACTTATCTATCTTGAATAAGCATGGTCCAAGGACGATATTCTGCAAGTGGCATCGTAAGGACCCGACTCTGACTATTTGTTGCAGCCTTCGACCTAGGAGCATATGTTGGGTTATTAAAGTTTTCAAATATTATTTTTTTTCTGGCAAATCTGTTTTGAGCGCCCGCAAATGACTTATCTGCCTTGAATAAGCATGATTCCATGACGATATTCTGCAAGTGGCATCGTAAGGACCCGACTCTGACTATTTTTTTCAGCCTTCGACCTGGGAGCATATGTTGGGTAAATAAAGTTTTCAAATATATTTTTTTTCTGCCAAATCTGGTTTGAGCGCCCACAAATGACTTGTCTGCCTTGAATAATCATGATCCAGTGACGATATTCTGCAAGTGGCATCGTAAGGACCCGACTCTGACTATTTCATGCAGTCTTCGACCTGGGAGCATATGTTGGGTTATTAAAGTTTTCAAATTTTATTTTTTCTGGCAAATCTGGTTTGAGCGCCCACAAATGACTTGTCTGCCTTGAATAAACATGATCCAGTGACGATATTCTGCAAGTGGCATCGTAAGGACCCGACTCTGACTATTTTTTTCAGCCTTCGACCTAGGAGCATATGTTGGGTTATTAAAGTTTTCAAATATTATTTTTTTCTGGCAAATCTGTTTTGAGCGCCCGCAAATGACTTATCTGCCTTAATTAAACATGATCCAGTGACGATATTCTGCAAGTGGCATCGTAAGGACCCGACTCTGACTATTTTTTTCAGCCTTCGACCTAGGAGCATATGTTGGGTTATTAAAGTTTTCAAATATTTTTTTTTTCTGGCAAATCTGGTTTGAGCGCCCGCAAATGACTTATCTGCCTTGAATAAACATGATCCAGTGACGATATTCTGCAAGTGGCATCGTAAGGACCCGACTCTGACTATTTTTTTTCAGCCTTCGACCTGGGAGCATATGTTGGGTAATTAAAGTTTTCAAATATTATTTTTTTCTGGCAAATCTGTTTTGAGCGCCCGCAAATGACTTATCTGCCTTGAATAAGCATGATTTCATGACGATATTCTGCAAGTGGCATCGTAAGGACCCGACTCTGACTATTTTTTTCAGCCTTCGACCTGGGAGCATATGTTGGGTAATTAAAGTTTTCAAACATTATTTTTTTCTGGCAAATCTGTTTTGAGCGCCCGCAAATGATTTATCTGCCTTGAATAAACATGATCCAGTGACGATATTCTGCAAGTGGCATCGTAAGGACCCGACTCTGACTATTTTGTTCAGCCTTCGATCTGGGAGCATATGTTGGGTAATTAAAGTTTTCAAATATTATTTTTTTCTGGCAAATCTGTTTTGAGCGCCCGCAAATGACTTATCTGCCTTGAATAAGCATGATCTAGTGACGATATTCTGCAAGTGGCATCGTAAGGACCCGACTCTGACTATTTTTTTCAGCCTTCGACCTGGGAGCATATGTTGGGTTATTAAAGTTTTCAAATATTATTTTTTTCTGGGAAATCTATTTTGAACGCCCGCAAATGACTTATCTGCCTTGAATAAACATGATCCAGTGACGATATTCTGCAAGTGGCATCGTAAGGACCCGACTCTGACTATTTTTTTCAGCCTTCGACCTGGGAGCAAATGTTGGGTTATTAAAGTTTTCAAATATTATTTTATTCTGGCAAATCTGTTTTGAGCGCCCGCACATGACTTATCTGCCTTGAATAAGCATGATTCCATGACGATATTCTGCAAGTGGCATCGTAAGGACCCGACTCAGACTATTTTTTTCAGCCTTCGACCTGGGAGCATACGTTGGGTTATTAAAGTTTTCAAATATTATTTTTTTCTGGCAAATCTGTTTTGAGCGCCCGCAAATGACTTATCTGCCTTGAATAAGCATGATTCCATGACGATATTCTGCAAGTGGCATCGTAAGGACCCGACTCTGACTATTTTTTTCAGCCTTCGACCTGGGAGCATATGTTGGGTAAATAAAGTTTTCAAATATATTTTTTTTCTGCCAAATCTGGTTTGAGCGCCCACAAATGACTTGTCTGCCTTGAATAATCATGATCCAGTGACGATATTCTGCAAGTGGCATCGTAAGGACCCGACTCTGACTATTTTATGCAGTCTTCGACCTGGGAGCATATGTTGGGTTATTAAAGTTTTCAAATTTTATTTTTTCTGGCAAATCTGGTTTGAGCGCCCACAAATGACTTGTCTGCCTTGAATAAACATGATCCAGTGACGATATTCTGCAAGTGGCATCGTAAGGACCCGACTCTGACTATTTTTTTCAGCCTTCGACCTAGGAGCATATGTTGGGTTATTAAAGTTTTCAAATATTATTTTTTTCTGGCAAATCTGTTTTGAGCGCCCGCAAATGACTTATCTGCCTTGAATCAACATGATCCAGTGACGATATTCTGCAAGTGGCATCGTAAGGACCCGACTCTGACTATTTTTTTCAGCCTTCGACCTAGGAGCATATGTTGGGTTATTAAAGTTTTCAAATATTATTTTTTTCTGGCAAATCTGTTTTGAGCGCCCGCAAATGACTTATCTGCCTTAATTAAACATGATCCAGTGACGATATTCTGCAAGTGGCATCGTAAGGACCCGACTCTGACTATTTTTTTCAGCCTTCGACCTAGGAGCATATGTTGGGTTATTAAAGTTTTCAAATATTTTTTTTTTTCTGGCAAATCTGTTTTGAGCGCCCGCAAATGACTTACCTGCCTTGAATAAACATGATCCAGTGACGATATTCTGCAAGTGGCATCGTAAGGACCCGACTCTGACTATTTTTTTCAGCCTTCGACCTGGGAGCATATGTTGGGTAATTAAAGTTTTCAAATATTATTTTTTTCTGGCAAATCTGTTTTGAGCGCCCGCAAATGACTTATCTGCCTTGAATAAGCATGATTCCATGACGATATTCTGCAAGTGGCATCGTAAGGACCCGACTCTGACTATTTTTTTCAGCCTTCGACCTGGGAGCATATGTTGGGTAATTAAAGTTTTCAAACATTATTTTTTTCTGGCAAATCTGTTTTGAGCGCCCGCAAATGACTTATCTGCCTTGAATAAACATGATCCAGTGACGATATTCTGCAAGTGGCATCGTAAGGACCCGACTCTGACTATTTTTTTCAGCCTTCGATCTGGGAGCATATGTTGGGTAATTAAAGTTTTCAAATATTATTTTTTTCTGGCAAATCTGTTTTGAGCGCCCGCAAATGACTTATCTGCCTTGAATAAGCATGATCTAGTGACGATATTCTGCAAGTGGCATCGTAAGGACCCGACTCTGACTATTTTTTTCAGCCTTCGACCTGGGAGCATATGTTGGGTTATTAAAGTTTTCAAATATTATTTTTTTCTGGGAAATCTGTTTTGAACGCCCGCAAATGACTTATCTGCCTTGAATAAACATGATCCAGTGACGATATTCTGCAAGTGGCATCGTAAGGACCCGACTCTGACTATTTTTTTCAGCCTTCGACCTGGGAGCAAATGTTGGGTTATTAAAGTTTTCAAATATTATTTTATTCTGGCAAATCTGTTTTGAGCGCCCGCAAATGACTTATCTGCCTTGAATAAGCATGATTCCATGACGATATTCTGCAAGTGGCATCGTAAGGACCCGACTCTGACTATTTTTTTCAGCCTTCGACCTGGGAGCATACGTTGGGTTATTAAAGTTTTCAAATATTATTTTTTTCTGGCAAATCTGTTTTGAGCGCCCGCAAATGACTTATCTGCCTTGAATAAGCATGATTCCATGACGATATTCTGCAAGTGGCATCGTAAGGACCCGACTCTGACTATTTTTTTCAGCCTTCGACCTGGGAGCATATGTTGGGTAAATAAAGTTGTCAAATATATTTTTTTTCTGCCAAATCTGGTTTGAGCGCCCACAAATGACTTGTCTGCCTTGAATAATCATGATCCAGTGACGATATTCTGCAAGTGGCATCGTAAGGACCCGACTCTGACTATTTCATGCAGTCTTCGACCTGGGAGCATATGTTGGGTTATTAAAGTTTTCAAATTTTATTTTTTCTGGCAAATCTGGTTTGAGCGCCCACAAATGACTTGTCTGCCTTGAATAAACATGATCCAGTGACGATATTCTGCAAGTGGCATCGTAAGGACCCGACTCTGACTATTTTTTTCAGCCTTCGACCTAGGAGCATATGTTGGGTTATTAAAGTTTTCAAATATTATTTTTTTCTGGCAAATCTGTTTTGAGCGCCCGCAAATGACTTATCTGCCTTAATTAAACATGATCCAGTGACGATATTCTGCAAGTGGCATCGTAAGGACCCGACTCTGACTATTTTTTTCAGCCTTCGACCTAGGAGCATATGTTGGGTTATTAAAGTTTTCAAATATTTTTTTTTCTGGCAAATCTGGTTTGAGCGCCCGCAAATGACTTATCTGCCTTGAATAAACATGATCCAGTGACGATATTCTGCAAGTGGCATCGTAAGGACCCGACTCTGACTATTTTTTTCAGCCTTCGACCTAGGAGCATATGTTGGGTTATTAAAGTTTTCAAATATTATTTTTTTCTGGCAAATCTGGTTTGAGCGCCCGCAAATAACTTATCTACCTTGAATAAGCATGATCTATTTACAATATTCTGTGAGTGGCATCTTAAGGACCCGACTATGACTATTTTTATCAACCTTCGACCTGGGAACATATGTTGGGTTATTAAAGTTTTCAAATATTATTTTTTCTAGCAAATCTTCACTATCAAATGGCTTCACTAGGGATGTACGAACTAGGAATCTATGCTTTATAAATCTATGCTATTCACAACTATTCAGAGAAATTCAGAATAATTTGCTTCTACCAGAAATCCGCCTGGCAACTGCTTTGCAAACATACCAAGATAAGTGGTAGGACTGGTAGGCCTACAAAGGTTCTTCTGTTAGCCTAGTATTATAGTATAGGCGTAGTATTGTAGTAGATAGTAAGGTAAGAGAAGGTGTAGCTACTTTCGAAGAAGCTCGACTTGAACACCTGGACCAAAAGCGCCTTCAACGGAAGTCGAGACTTAGCCCTCCACGCATACACGAGTAAAACGACCAAGGGCAGTGTTGGCCGAACGTTAATTGCAATTGACCATTAATCATTACAAATTGAACCGTAACGGACGGTTACAGTTTACGGTTCAATTTGTAATGGTTAAGGGTCAATTGCATTAACGTTTCGGCCAACTCTGAACAAGGGCAGCTTTATTGTGCACAGTGCGACCTGACATTTAAGATTAAGTTCGGTTTCGCTAGCCATATACAATATACATGCTCATCAGAGAAAATTGTAGGGGTCGCCGTTGTCGGACACGACATGGAGGACTATATATATATTATAGTAAAATTACTAAAGCTAAATTTACCATTTTTATTATTATACCTCCAGGTGGGATGAATGAGAATGAAGAATATATTAACCAATCTTCAAAGCCCAAAGCAATTTGGGATAACTAACAAACTTTAATCTACCTACTTATCTTTCATAATCATAGGGGGCTAGAATAATATTCTCCGTATAATATTAGTGACACTTGATTTCAAGATGTTTTGTAGAAAAAAAAAACTATTTACATAAGGACCCCAATGCATCTTGCAATGTTTTGTTCTTTACTTTAGCTTATTTTTCTTAAACCTGTTCGAAATCATTTTTATCAATGACTTTTTACAAGCTTTTATTTACTTTCACCTGACCATTGTCTGTTTGTAATCAAATCTTGCAAGTTTTTGATCCACTTCTCGGTTTTCGATTGAGCTGAAAATGCATAGGTACATTATTATGTAAGTCGGGTGACAATGCATTACACTGAAACTCTATAGCACTAATGTGCGCAAACGATTGGCATCTTGACTAGGCAGCATGGGTGCGTAGCTACCATGCCAATCGATACGACAACGAAACACTTTCTGTCTCTCTCTCGTACTAATATGCACAAACGATTGGCATCTTGGCTGGGCAGCATGGGTGCGTAGCCAACATGCCAAACGTTTACGATACGACAAGGAAACACTATCTGTCTCTCTATCGCACTAATATGCGCAATCGATTGGCTTCTTGGCTAGCTATCATGGGTGCGTAGCCAACATGCCAATCGTTTACGATACGACAACGAAACACTACTGTCTCTCTATCGCACTAATATACGCAAACGATTGGTATTTTGGCTAGGCACCAAGCAAGTGTGTGGCCAACATGCCAATCGTTTACGATACGACAACGAAACACTATCTGTCTCTCTATCGCACTAATATACTTTATTTATACCTGCAGTCATTTACTAACTTCTTCATTTTCCATTGGTGTGAAAGAGACAGAACGCAAGGGTTATAGTACACTCTGTAGTCTGTACACTTAGTAGTAGTGTACATTAAAAAAAAACTACTGTGCATATAAAATAAAATAAAGAGTGCCCATATGATATCATATAACACTAAAATTAATGTTGCTTGAAATTATATTGAAAACTATCAAGATTATTCTAGTCTGCATTGAAACGCGCGTCGCGTTGCCGGCGCTCGTGTACCGAGCGCCAACGCCATCTATCGAGCGTTATATCGTGAAATCGGAGAACGCTCCAAGGATTAAGGGCTCTTCAGCATTTCATACAGATTACAATGATCCCTTAGATACACCGTACAATTTAAATGAATATTTCAGGAGTAATCGTAAATCAAAGTTTCATTTAGAGCCATATAATTGTACGAAATGTTAAAGACGCTATCCGCAGTTAGTTCAAATTTTTACCACCTTATGCGCTGGGATCGCTTTACTTACCCCCACCATGCACTTCGCACGGTCCCAATACAAGAATTGCTCGTTTAAAGTTATAAGATATTTCAGGGATCTCGGAAACGGCTCTAACGATTTCGCTGAAATTTGGTATATGGGGGTTTTTGGGGGTAAACAATCGATCTAGATTAGTCTTATGTTTGGGAAAACACGTGTTTTCGATTTTTCATGCGTTTTTCTTTCGACTCAGAATATGGTCGCTAATTTGGTGTTGTAGTCTACTGTCCGTCTGGTCCAGCGGGTTAAGACGCGGGCGGCAAGAAACAACCAGTACTACGGGTTCGAATCCCGCCCGGTGACTAACTTTTGTTTTTTTTTTATATGTTCAAGCTTATATATTATTTTTTAATTTTTATAGTTTTAGACAAGTTTAATTTAGTAAAAAATGTAGTTAAGATTATCACCTATACACCACCATATTACAATAAATAGTTATAACCGAGCAAAGCTCGGTCGCCCAGGTACTGTACTTGCTAAGAGCAGATATATTCGGAAATAGTTCTGCTATACCTAGACTAGTTAAGTAGGGGGAATTGCGTATTTTTGACTTAGCAACTAGGGTTGCCAACCTTAGTGCACAGATTTGCGATACATTTGCGATCAAATTACGGGACTTCGGTATAAAATGCGGAACATATGTAAATTGGCCGTCAACCAACGTATGGAAAAGGCATGAAAAATCAACTATATAGGCTGGGTAGTGCCAAGCGAGCGAGTGAGCGCACGGTACCGTGTTTTACGAGTATTCAAATTAGAATCACGCGCTCTTTACTTATAACTTTATAAGTATTATAACTGAACGTTCGTTTCAGTGTTTGTAATCTAGTCTAGCCTGAAAAGGGCACAATCGGCGTCCCGCGCTGTCTGTTTGCGGGATGCAGACTCTAGGGCTCTAGAAACGGGACGTCCCGCATATAACGGGACTGTTGGCAACCCTATACACAAGCCTATTAACACTATAAAGAAAAGCCGCTTTACTTATGTTTAATCAAACGTGGTAAGTATCTACTTAATTTATTGCATCAAGGCTTATTTTGCAAAACTACGATGAAGCAGTAAAACACAAAGGGCATGCGTACACGCCTCCTTTGAAAAAGCTGTCAATTTAAATTTGAACTTGTTCTTAAAAGAAATCAAAACAGTTACCACCACGGGCGGCAGCTTATTAATAGCGATGCGACACTACGTCGATATAATCTTTAATCATTTGTTTTAAGGTTGATTTCACATTGTCACAAAAGTTATAGCATAGAAAGAGAGAAAGAAAATACATTTATTTAACATCATAATTTGGCTACAAAATTATAAAATAAAATAAACACAAACTAGATACTATACGGGATCTCACAAGCATATTGCCATGGCAAGGCATGGCGCTGATTGATAGAGATGGTAGAGTACAGGAGCCGCCTGCGGGCCTCGCGGCGTGCCTTTGCTATCCTGCCGTGCTTGGCGTCGGCCATAAAGCCTATCAGAGTGCCTACCGCGAATACCGATATTCGCAAATTGCGGGCATCTTTCTCTTTTAATCCAATTAAGGAGTCATTAGAGGTGCCCGGAATAAGCTAATATCAGTATTCGTGATCATCATAGCCCATCAGAGCCGTAGCTAGAATATAATTCAGTTGATATATATATATATTATTCCCTGGTCCCCACACAAGAAATCACAGATTATTTTTCCATTTGTTCATTTTGAATCTTATTTCAATTACCATAGGAGTTGTAATTAAATAACCGGCTAAAGTTACCCGGCCCTTTTTTTGCAGGTAGTGGCACGCGCGGTTTTAGTTAACAATTGTCAAAGGATAATTGAGGAGAGGAGTATCTCAAACAAACTGATTTTTCACCCTGAGAAGTGCTCTGTGATGTCTTTTAGCCGATCTCGTAGTCCGCTAGTTGGTAATTACATGTTAGGAACGAAATTAATTAACCGCGTTGACACTATTAAAGACCTAGGTGTCATATTTGACCCGCATCTTAACTTTCATGCTCATATGAGAACCCTAGCTACCGAATGCTATCGGAGATTGGGATTTGTCATCCGTAACGTTCGTGATTTTGACAACGCGATTGTTATCAAGATTGTTTATACCTCTCTAGTTAGGAGTAAACTGGAGGCAGCGTCTGTGGTGTGGAACCCCCATGAGGTCACTTACGCTTTGCTTCTGGAGAAAATCCAAAAGACTTTTCTAAGATTTTTATTTAAAAAAGTCTATGGGTATTATCCTTTCCTTTACCCGACAAAATATTTACTTGGAACTCTGGGTTTTTAACTCTTTAGAAGTGAGGCGTAATTATGCACTTATGATCGGCGCGTGCAGAATATTACGTGGAGATTCAGACTGCCCTCAGCTGGTCTCACAGTTAGTACGCCTCCTCATCCCTTCTCTGTCCGTCGCAAAGTTCAATTTTAGGCCTCGTAATCGCGACTTACTTGCGGCTCCTAAAGCGCGCACGAAGGCGTACAGGCAATCACCACTGGTTCGTGCTTTGCACTACATCAACGCACTTCTCCAGTCGGCTCCAGACTGCGATCTTTTTGCCAGTAGTTGGAGGCAAATTTGTGAGCAATGCAAAAACCATTGTGAGGCAATGGATGACCGTCCGTCCTCAGTTAGTTATTAAGGTGGTTCGTTTTTCATACTAATGTATTTATCCAATTATGGGCGAATGGAGCATGGTTTTACAATGAAACCACTTCCATTAATATTCAATTTGATATTTGTTTGCGGGAAATTATGTTTTTGTAATAAAAATATTTGAATAATAGCTTAACTGAGAACGATATTTTAGTTAAAATTTGTCAATGTGTGAGTGAACGGTGACAGCGTCGTACACTAAGCGTATGTTCAGTGTGTGCGTTGAAAGGCTACGTTGCGAGCTGGCCGAAAATGCGACGATGCCGCTCTTCACTCCGCACGGCTCAAGCGCGCAACGAGGCGTTTGTGTCAATTGATAAATTTCTATTAAATTTCATTTTACCAAACGTCACTGTCATTTTGATTGACCGGCACGCGGCACCGGCACTTTGGCAAAGAGCATATAATCACTACCTACGTTCTTGGCAGTTTGGCGGCAGTCTTGTTGTTTCTTGTTTCGCTATTTTGATTCTAATAGTGAACTTTATCGAGAGAATGCCACAAACATCCCGAAAAGATTATAAAAACCATCAATACTCAGGCCCGAGAAAGAGTCGGAAACGCAGCCATGGGCAAATGAAACGATATCACGGAGAAATCAAAAGGTAAGTTCAATGGAGGCTGACTTTTCTATATCTTTTTCACTATCCCACTATATTATAAACCGTGTCTGGGACTGGGATGATAAAGAGCCGACCATCTTAGCCCTACAGGTTGGGTTAAAAATATCACACTGAAATTTTATAAGTCCCAAAAATGGCCCCTCTTTAAGAACGTCAAAATTTTCCTATATGGGTGGATGACACTGGAAATTTTCTAATAAATAAAAAACACAATTACTACTTTCAGGTTAGAACTACCTACATAAGATAAAATAATGTAATTTTTATTACAGAATTCATGAGAGACAGTTTTGATAATGGGTATTCTGATTGCAGATCCAGGACCAACTGCGGCCACTGCGGGTGACACAAATGATGAAATGTCACTTCATTTGTTACATTTCCCCAAGTTATGGCATTACAGTTTTGGAAGTAGAGCATGATGAAACTTTTATAGAAAAGATGTTGCCAAAACTGGTAAACTTTTATAAAAATTGTATATTGCCCGAGATGGTACTGCGAAGAACAAGGAAAAATCTAAAATGTATAGATGTTTCTTTGTGGTAGTAAATGTAAATAAAAAAACTGACTATTTTTTACCTTTTTATGACTTTCATAAGTGCATTGTCATATTGAAAAATAAACTATCTTTATCTGAACTGTTCTTTGTCTGTGTCCCATTGTAATTCGCGCGTGATTAGAATGGGATGAAACCTAGTCATGGTGACTGGAAATATCGGAAAAATTCAAAATTATGAAACCTTGTCTAAATCTAAGTAAGATCTAAATTAACTTCCTTAACTGGTGCACTTCGTAAAATTGCTGTATATTGTAGTGTAGGTATATCGATATTTTAGATGTTTATATAAGCGGGTAGAAATAATCTGCTGTCATGGGATGTGTCATTCCGAATATACCGTTACTCCGTGACTACTTGTTTTATTTCAAGGCTCCTATATTTCATCTGGCAAACGAGGATTTGGGATTTATTGTTGTTGGAGAAGCCACACAAACATGACGATTGGCAAGATTGGCGAGTTTTGCGCGGCGTCGGGCAATTGGTCGCTATACGTCGAGAGGTTAGAGATGTACTTCAAGGTGAATACCATTGCTGAGGATTTGTGGTTGCCCACGTTAATTGCAGTGATGGGCGAGGAAACATACGATTTGTTGAGTAATCTGGTTAGTCCGAAGAAGCCGGCAGAAATGTCCTACGAACAAGTCACAGAGGTGTTACGTAAGCACTTGCAACCAAAACGCTCCATCATGGCGGAAAGATACCGTTTCCGTCAACGGCGGCAGAATAAGGACGAGAGCATAACACAGTACATCGCGGAATTAAAAAAACTTGCTAAACATTGTGATTTTGCTTCGGGCCTTGAAGAAAATTTACGTGATCAGTTGGTGTGTGGGTTAAAAAGTGACGTCATTAGGCAACGGTTATTCGCAGAGGACGGATTGAAATACGAGCGTGCCGTGCGTCTAGCGTGTGCTTTAGAGGGAGCGGAGCGAGACGCGGCGGCTGTGGACCAGGCGGGACCAAGCGAGGCTCGGGGCCGGGCAGAGGGCACGGGCGAGGTACACTCCCTGGTAGCACGAGCAGCGCACGCGCAGCAGGGTCGACGCAGAGGCGCGAGCGCAGCAACAGCTCGGCGGCCGAGTGGCGCAGCGCTTTGTAACGTGTGCGGGGCGAGCGAGCACGCCAGCAACGAGTGCAGATTCAAGAATTTCGTATGTCGCTTATGCGGCAATAAAGGCCACCTTAAGCGAGCCTGTCCAGAACGAGCGGGGGCGACTGGCAGAGGAAGAGGCCGTTCAGGCGTGTATAGCCTGCAAACTACGGTAAACGGGAAGGCTACGGATGGCGGCCAGTCAGAGGATTCTGAGCTGGAGGGTGATCTTCATCAGTTGTGTTTGAACAGCTACAAACCGGTGAGCATTAAGTTATTAGTTGATAATGTGGAAATGAGTATGGAGGTGGACACAGGAGCAGCTGTTGCCTGTATTAGTAAAAAGACTTATTTACAATATTTTAAACATCGGCCACTTTGTAACTCAGAGGTTGTTTTTAACTTGTACAATGGCACCAAGATAAGGCCGTTAGGTATTATTAAGCCACTTGTAAAGTACGAAGGTCAAGAAAGAGCATTAGAGTTGTTCGTGGTGGAAGGCGGATCGATTCCATTATTAGGTCGCCATTGGCTTGTAGAATTAAATATCAATATCCCCACTTTAAGTAAACACAACGAGTTAAGTAATTTTAAGGCAGAGTGTACTGATATATCGCTTTTAATTGACAGGTATAAACAGCTATTCAGTGACGGACTCGGGCGGTTCACGGGCGGTAAGGCCACATTACGAGTGCGCGAGGGAGCCGCGCCGGTGTACTGTCGTGCGCGCCCTCTGCCGTACGCCATCAAAGACCAGGTGGACGCGCAGCTGGACGAAATGCTGCGGGAAGGTATTATTGAACCTGTAGATACTTCAGAGTGGGCCACTCCCCTAGTACCCGTTAGGAAACCCGACGGTAGTTTACGTCTATGTGCTGACTTTAAAATCACGGTTAATCCCGTCTTATTAATAGATAGATTCCCGTTGCCTAGGGTGGACGATTTGCTTGTGGGCCTTAACGGGGCGCAAATTTTCTCTAAGATAGATCTCTCGCAGGCCTACAATCAAATAGAATTAGACGATTCTAAAGAATATACAGTCATAAATACTCACAGGGGTCTGTTTTTATATAATAGGCTAGTGTTTGGGCTAGCATCTAGCCCGGGCATATTTCAACGTATTATGTCTAACCTATTACACGATATTCCAAATGTGGACTTTTTTCTTGATGATATTATAATAGCAACTAAGACAGAGAAGGAGCACCTCGAAACGTTAGAACAGGTATTTAGTAGATTGCATAGGCACGGCTTGAAGTTAAAAAAAGGGAAATGTATTTTTATGGTTGAGGAAGTCAGATACCTGGGATATATTATTTCCAAGGAAGGGTTAAAGGTCGACCCGAGTAAGGTGGAGGCGATAACGAATATTCCTAGGCCGAGCGATGTTAACGAGTTGCGTTCATTTTTAGGGTTAGTGAATTTTTATGCCAAATTCGTTAAAAACATTAGTATGATATTGTCTCCTCTATATAATCTGTTGAAGAAAAATGTGCCATGGAAGTGGGATAAGGAATGTGAAAAATCCTTTAACGCGATAAAAAAAATTCTTACTAGCGCCGATGTACTAGTACATTATGATCCGAGTAAACAGCTAATTTGTACCTGTGACGCATCAAGCCGCGGCGTCGCAGGGGTGTTGACCCAACCGGGCGCGGGGGGAATCGAAAGACCGGTTGCGTATGTATCTAGGTCATTAACGGATGCGGAAAAAAACTATTCCCAGATTGATAAGGAAGCGCTTGCTATTGTGTTCTGTTTACAAAGACTGCATCAATACTTGTACGGGCGAAGTTTCATTTTACGTACAGATCACAAACCGTTAGTTAGCATATTTGGACCTAAGCACGGTGTGCCTACTATGGCGGCGAGTCGGTTACAGCGTTGGGCAGTAAAGTTATCAGCGTACACTTACGACATTGAGTACGTTAATACGAAGTTGAACGGCGCGGACGGTTTGTCGCGTTTACCCGTAAAGAGTAGCCGTAGCGGGCACGCGCGAGAGGTTCCGGAACAAACCTATTTGCATTTTGCGCAAGACGCTTTATCTCTCGACTGTAATACTGTTAAAAAATATACACAACGTGATCCAGCTTTGAGTCGTATATTAGGGTATTTAAGAGATCAGTGGCCGGAAACTAATGAATTCAAAACATTGCAACCGTACTTTAATCGGAAGGCGGAGTTATATGAGGAGTTAGGCTGTATTATGTGGGGCCACAGGGTCGTTATTCCTGAGTCGTTTCGCAGTACGGTCTTACAAGCGTTGCATGAGTGCCATATGGGCATAGTTAAAACTAAGGCCTTGGCGAGAAGTTATGTTTGGTGGCCAGGGCTTGACGAGGCCGTCGAAGGTCTATGTCGTGCATGTCCCGTGTGTGCGGCGGAGGCCGACGCGCCACCCAGGCAGGCGCCGAGCCTTTGGTCGTGGCCAGGAAAAGCATGGTCACGTGTACATATGGATTATTTAGGGCCACTTTTTGGAAAGCTATTTTTGGTAATAGTGGACGCGGGGTCGAAATGGTTAGAGGTCTTTGAAGTACCCAGTACGGCAGCGCAACATGCGATCGCGAAGCTGAGTGAAACATTTGCTCGGTGGGGTATACCGAAGCAGATAGTTTCTGATAACGGACCACCGTACACTAGCGTAGAACTGGCTACTTACTTAAGTAACGAGGGTGTAGAGCATATTTTTGCCGCTCCGTACCACCCCTCATCTAATGGTGCCGCCGAAAATGGGGTACGCACGATTAAGAGGGTTATTCGTAAAGCGGTACGTCAAAATATTAACATTAATTTAGCCTTAAATAAGTTTTTGCTATACTATAGGAATACCGAGCACTGCTCGACAGGGGTGAGTCCCGCAGCGCTCATGTTAGGGAAACAGGTGCGCACTAAGCTAGACGCGTTAAGGCCCGACTGTGAGTCCAAAGTCCGCGCGGCGCAAAAGCGACAAGAGCGGAACTGCGGCGGCACATCCGAGCGAATGTATGAGCTCGGAGAACATGTCTGGGTACGTCAGTATCAAGGGGGAACGAAGTGGATCCCAGGTGAGGTCACGCAAAAGCTAGGCACTAGGGATTATCAGGTTTTAGACGAGCAGGGTAGGTCAGCACATAGGCATAGTGATCAGCTTAGACGCAGGACTAGGAGCTCGTTGGTTGGCCCTGACAGCCCACCACGGCAGGGGAGTCGCCCATCTTTGGAAGGAAAGGTTCAGCCTGTGAGGGACTCCAGTCCGGAGGTCGCAAGGTCTTTGATGGCTGATAGTGCACCGGAGGCGAGTATCTTAAGCCCTAATCTAGAAAGTGCTGCAAAGCCACTAGGGCTCGAAGATAAAGAGTCCGATTTTATTGCGGGAAAAGTCATACCAGACTCGAACCCGCCAACCGCCTTACCGCTCCGACCCCGTCCGGTACGTCAATGTCGTGTGGATAATCCGCCGCATTATAAGGTGTAATACGTAATTAATATAAATGTATTAGTCAATAATAACATGTATTAGCCATAAGTATTATTAGTTGTTAGTTATGGAATAAGTGTTATTCAACACAATAAAAAAAGGTACGCCCAACTAAGCTTATAGTTTTGTATAATGGGCAGCTTTGGAACAGTTGTAACTTTACTAATTCGTCCTAAAATGTTAGTTCTAGGGTTTGTAATAAGGGTGGAGGTGTAGTGTAGGTATATCTATATTTTAGATGTTTATATAAGCGGGTAGAAATAATCTGCTGTCATGGGATGTGTCATTCCGAATATACCGTTACTCCGTGACTACTTGTTTTATTTCAAGGCTCCTATATTTCAGATGTGTCCCTCTTAAAGTACGTATGACTGTATACAACTCTTTAGTAAAATGTAATTTAGAATATCTAGTCGAAATATGGGGTTGTGCTGCCAAAACCAACTTAATAAGTTTACAAAGGTCACAAAACAAGTTAATAAAATCCTTATTCAAGTATAACTACCTTATGAATACCAAAACACTTTACAAAAAAACCAAACTATTCAATATAAAACAACTATACACTTATACTACTTGTATCTTAATTCAAAAAATCCTAACAAATAAAATACATACAAACATTACATTAACAAAACGAAATTTTAGACATTGCCTGAGAAATACAGACAAAATTAAATTATTTAAGCACAGAACAGGATACGGCAAAAGAAACATCATGTCCGAGGGAGCACAGATGTACAATAACTTACCTAGTGAAGTGAAAAATTGTAAGTCATTAAAAATGTTTAAAACCAAGTTGAAGAAATATATCAGTGATAATGTATATTAAGTATCATCGACTAGCTGGATGTGATTGTAAACCACGTATGAAATTGTTTATAGTTTAAGCTCATTGTAAGTGAACTTTTGTTCTTTATGAGTAATAAAAAAATCTTTAAACCCAAATAAGGTTTGGTCTCATTCTGATCGTGCATGGATTATATTTTCTATGCTAAACTAGCAAAATAAATTTTAGGACAGATATATGGTGCCATACCATCTTATTCTGTTTTTAGTATTAAATTTATTGTTATAACGGCAACAGAAATACATCATCTGTCTAAATTTCAACTGTAGCTATCACAGTTCATGAGACAGCCTGGTGACAGACGGACAGTCAAGTCTTAGTAATAGGGTCCCGTTTTGACCCTATGGGTATGGAACCCTAAAAAGAAGGATTATGAAATATCGAACTTAGAACCTTAGTCCTAACAAAGGCTAGTGATAGTATTGAATTTAGGGTATTACAAGATGTGTAACTTTTTTATACTGGTAGAAGATTAAAACACCATATTTAGTTTCTATGATTTGTTTTATTTTTGTAGAGCACTGCACTCCAACAGGGCTAGGCACTTCCATTATTAAGTATATTTATGCCCATAAAATACTTAAGCTCTCTGTGGGATCCTTGTAATGCTTCATCAGGTCTTGACAGTAAGAATCCCATTTCATCATAAGGCTTCAAAGCAGAGTTTCTGTTATACCTTGGGAACAGGGCTTGGCATTGGTGTTTCTGGGGCAGGCTAACAGGTAATACCCACCAGTTATATATATATAACAATGAAAATATAAGCTCAGACATATATTTTAATTGCTATAAATGTAGTTAGTATTACTTGAAATTATTAAATAAATAGCATGATTTATATAATCAAGTCAGTAATAGAAACACTGGTACTTTCTTGGATGCTTTGGGACTGTTCTTGTTGACACAAATTGATGGATGGCTCACCTGAAATAAGATTTGATTGCAAAAAAAGGAATTTAAGGCCAGGCCACACCGGTTGCGTGTGCGTAGACGTGCACGTGCGCGTGCGCGTCCCGTTGCGTTGTAAACTAAGAATTCTCATAAGATATGACACACCGCTTGCGTGACGTACGCGTGCGCGTGAGCTGCACGCATTGCAGCTCCGACGAGACAAACCGGCTGCGTGCTGCGTGCACGCATGCACGCAGCGGAGCGGCAACGTCGCTTCGTTGCGTGCAGTGATGACGTTGTATTTACCGGCGTTCCCTATGAGAGGGCGAACCGAGCAGGTTCGGACACGCACAGTATTTATTTACAAGTCGGCCGGTGCGTGTGGTAGATTTTATAATGGATTAAGAAAGAATGGTCGCATTAAGAATGTTTGCAGTGCAAAACCTTTGTCGCCGATCAAAATATCTTTTTCCATTGATTTTGTGAACTCACACCCTTTTAGATTTCGCAGGAGTATTTTGTGATAAAAAGTAAGAGGAGTGCTTCCTCTTCATCCGACTAACTACTATCGAACATTGTTAGTTGTCTAGAGGCTAGGGCATCATAGTACGCAAATGGCGCCGGATCTGCACGCAGAGCTGCAGCGTGCGCATGCGTGACGTGTACAGCACCCTGCGTGGCGTGCGCTGCGTGACGTGCGCGTTACCCGGTGTGACAGGGGTGCTGTGCAAGCGGTGTGGGTCGGCCTTTAAATTTAACATATTGAAAAATAAAAAATATACTTACTCACGAAATAAAACGTCATCTTCTGTATCCGTATTTTGAATTTGAGCTAATTTCGCATTGATCCAATCTTCGTCATTCCAATGTCGTCGAGCATAAAGCTATCATCGGATTGCTCGCTTTAGACGCTCTCTGAGATTACGAACATATTGAGAGATGTATCCACCTGACTGCTCTTAAAGAAGTCGAGAGTTTCGTTGATCTGCAAGTGTAATAACTACATGAAGTATATTGCTCACACAGTGAAAAATACCATCCATATGCGGTCAGGAGTACAATATTTCCCACAACTTTCGAAGTGCCAAAAATCACTAAAATACTGCCGTAATCATAAAAACATCATTATGTGTATTTAATACAAATAAAATTTTGTCAATAGCATCAATATTAAATAAAACTTACCGTCCTGTACGACGTGGTGAATTTTTTAAACATATTTCGCACGTATACAACATATTTTGTTGAAACTTGATTCCCGCATTTCATGGGCTTTCTGACTTTGACATCTGTCAATCATGACAAGTTTGCGTTCCGTTTCATGAATTTTATTTTGGTCATAGGTAAAACGTTTTGAGTGTGTGTGTGTGAATACTTCGCTGTCACTGCTGCGTTTTAAATTATACAAATAAACTTAAAGCGCAACGTATAAACAACCTACAGCAAGATACCCCAGGTCGACCACTACTCTATAGGTAAACAATGTAAAGGTAACGTTCGGATTCCCAACCGCAGCTGCACTACTGCCGCAGTATTTGTAACGCGACATTACTGCCAACTGCATTACTGCCGCTGACTGAATAATGTAAGTTCTTGTGACAGTGCCGTTATCAAATCTGATCGGTAGTAATGGTAAAGGCGAGGAACGGGTAGAGCATGATTAGAAAGATACATCAAACAGTGCCAACGGACCTATTTTCAGTAAATGACCTCAAAATAGCATCATTGGGCCGTCTCAACATGCAACAAAAATAACGAATCAAAAATATACAAAAACTCTGAGCATTTTAACTTTTTAAGCCAGTCAAGACCTATGTTGGTGCTCTAAATACCGCACAGCAAAGTAGCAAACTGTTCAACTGATTTGGGTAACTAACAGCAAAGAGAATTTGAAATAGAGGTGTATTGTCAAAGAACACTTTGTAGCCACGTAAATTTACTGCCTTATCTTTCGACACGTGATTAAAACTTTTAAAACGCCATTTGACTTTGAACCTAATTCACTAATATGTGTTCAATTTATTAAATGTCAAAAAACGGCGCCATCTTACCGGGCACAGCCTAAAGGTTATGGCGCCATCGCTTGAAACCCTATACCTTTGCTTTCGCCTTTGATCTATTAGATGGCGCCACTTTCTCATCGCCGACTGTTAGTAATCTATATACACCAAAATTATCTACAATAATGCCACGTGCCGTACCGTAACTTTCTGCCGCGAGAGCCATCTTGAAACATTGCAGCTCCGGCAGGAGCTGGGGAAAAATGCTATAAAAACTGTTTCTCTATTTTAGCTATGATATTCATTTTAAAGCAATAAAACAAACATTTACGTTTAAACTTCTGTTCCTAAAATAATATCAATATTCCGATTAACAACTAATCTATAGAAACGAAAAAGTTGATAATTTAATCAAAGTGCAAAATTTGCTCCGAAAAATCCTGAACATGGTCCCCCCACACATCGCACCCGTTTTCGCCTGCGCAATTGTCCGTCTCCTTGAACTGTAATGGCTGAAAAAAAAGTTCAAACATAACGACTGATACGAACGCGCTTAGCATGATCAATCAACAAGATGAAATTTAAATGCAAAAAATAATACAAAAAGTTACAATTCCGGGGATAGATCCAGGGACCTCTCTCTTCCTGGTACAAATCTTAGTCAATCAAAAATAGGAAATTAAAGTGCAAAAAAAGGAAAAATGAATTCATTGTTTGGGGTTGGAACCCAGAACCTCTTCAATACAAAGCGAGCGTACTCCATCTGAGCCACGAGTGGTTATATGTGAAATGGTGAAATTAGGCTACTTATTCTCGAGTATAACTTAAATAACTAAATATTACCCCCTAAACCACCGTTCTAAAATGTCTGAATTTTTCGCAAATCACTGTGTAAACATGTCTCACAAGGAAGAAACTCTTATGATATCGATATGGCTATTTGTTTAGGCGCGACTTACAATGAATCCGCCATTTTGAAAATTTTCCAAAAACTGGATCGACAAAAAAAATCTTTTTAATCATAGAATATGGTCACAGATTTTTACGCGAATCGGTTGTGAATTTCATTTGCGGCGCTCAAAACAGATTTGCCAGAAAAAAATAATATTTGAAAACTTTAATAACCCAACATATGCTCCTAGGTCGAAGGCTGCAAAAAATAGTCAGAGTCGGGTCCTTACGATGCCACTTGCAGAATATTGTCACTGGATCATGTTTATTCAAGGCAGATAAGTCATTTTCCGGCGTTCAAAACAGATTTGCCAGAAAAAATAATATTTGAAAACTTTAATAACCCAACATATGCTCCCAGGTCGAAGGCTGAAAAAAATAGTCAGAGTCGGGTCCTTACGATGCCACTTGCAGAATATCGTCACTGGATCATGTTTATTCAAGGCAGATAAGTTATTTGCGGGCGCTCAAAACAGATTTGCCAGAAAAAAATAATATTTGAAAACTTTAATAACCCAACATATGCTCCTAGGTCGAAGGCTGAAAAAAATAGTCAGAGTCGGGTCCTTACGATGCCACTTGCAGAATATCGTCACTGGATCATATCTAATTATGGCAGATAAGTCATTTGCGGGCGCTCAAAACAGATTTGCCAGAAAAAAAAAATATTTGAAAACTTTAATAACCCAACATATGCTCCTAGGTCGAAGGCTGAAAAAAATAGTCGGAGTCGGGTCCTTACGATGCCACTTGCAGAATATCGTCACTGGATCATGTTTAATTAAGGCAGATAAGTCATTTGCGGGCGCTCAAAACAGATTTGCCAGAAAAAAATAATATTTGAAAACTTTAATAACCCAACATATGCTCCTAGGTCGAAGGCTGAAAAAAATAGACAGAGTCGGGTCCTTACGAAGCTACTTGCAAACTATCGTCACTGGATTATGCTTATTCAAGGCAGATAAGTCATTTGTGGGCGCTCAAACCAGATTTTCCAGAAAAAAATAATATTTGAAAACTTTAATAACCCAACATATGCTCCTAGGTCGAAGGCTGCAAAAAATAGTCAGAGTCGGGTCCTTACGATGCCACTTGCAGAATATCGTCTTTGGACCATGCTTATTCAAGATAGATAAGTCATTTGCGGGCGCTCAAAACAGATTTGCCAGAAAAAAATAATATTTGAAAACTTTAATAACCCAACACATGTTCCCAGGTCGAAGACTGCAAAAAATAGTCAGAGTCGGGTCCTTACGATGCCACCTGCAAAATATCATCATGGAATCATGCTTATTCAAGGCAGATAAGTCATTTGCGGGCGCTCAAAACAGATTTGCCAGAAAAAAAAAATATTTGAAAACTTTAATAACCCAACATATGCTCCTAGGTCGAAGGCTGCAAAAAATAGTCAGTCGGGTCCTTACGATGCCACTTGCAGAATATCGTCTTTGGACCATGCTTATTCAAGATAGAAAAGTCATTTGCGGGCGCTCAAAACAGATTTGCCAGAAAAAAAAATATTTGAAAACTTTAATAACCCAACATATGCTCCTAGGTCGAAGGCTGAAAAAAATAGTCAGAGTCGGGTCCTTACGATGCCACTTGCAGAATATCGTCACTGGATCATGTTTATTCAAGGCAGATAAGTCATTTACGGGCGCTCAAAACAGATTTGCCAGAAAAAAATAATATTTGAAAACTTTAATAACCCAACATATGCTCCTAGGTCGAAGGCTGAAAAAAATAGTCAGAGTCGGGTCCTTACGATGTTACTTGCAGATTATCGTCACTTGATTATGTTTATTCAAGGCAGATAAGTCATTTGTGGATGCTCAAACCAGATTTGCCAGAAAAAAATAATATTTGAAAACTTTAATAACCCAACATATGTTCCTAGGTCGAAGGCTGAAAAAAATAGTCAGAGTCGGGTCCTTACGATGCCACTTGCAGAATATCGTCACTGGATCATGTTTAATTAAGGCAGATAAGTCATTTGCGGGCGCTCAAAACAGATTTGCCAGAAAAAAATAATATTTGAAAACTTTAATAACCCAACATATGCTCCTAAGTCGAAGGCTGCAAAAAATAGTCAGAGTCGGGTCCTTACGATGCCACTTGCAGAATATCGTCTTTGGACCATGCTTATTCAAGATAGATAAGTCATTTGCGGGCGTTCAAAACAGATTTGCCAGAAAAAATAATATTTGAAAACTTTAATAACCCAACATATGCTCCCTAGGTCGAAGGCTGAAAAAAATAGTCAGAGTCGGGTCCTTACGATGCCACTTGCAGAATATCGTTACTGGATCATGTTTATTCAAGGCAGATAAGTCATTTGCGGGCGCTCAAAACAGATTTGCCAGAAAAAAATAATATTTGAAAACTTTAATAACCCAACATATGCTCCTAGGTCGAAGGCTGCAAAAAATAGTCAGAGTCGGGTCCTTACGATGCCGCTTGCAGAATATCGTCTTTGGACCATGCTTATTCAAGATAGATAAGTCATTTGCGGGCGCTCAAAACAGATTTGCCAGAAAAAAATAATATTTGAAAACTTTAATAACCCAACATATGCTCCTAGGTCGAAGGCTGCAAAAAATAGTCAGAGTCGGGTCCTTACGATGCCACCTGCAAAATATCATCATGGAATCATGCTTATTCAAGGCAGATAAGTCATTTGCGGGCGCTCAAAACAGATTTGCCAGAAAAAAATAATATTTGAAAACTTTAATAACCCAACATATGCTCCTAGGTCGAAGGCTGAAAAAAATAGTCAGAGTCGGGTCCTTACGATGCCACCTGCAAAATATCATCATGGAATCATGCTTATTCAAGGCAGATAAGTCATTTGCGGGCGCTCAAAACAGATTTGCCAGAAAAAAATAATATTTGAAAACTTTAATAACCCAACATATGCTCCTAGGTCGAAGGCTGAAAAAAATAGTCAGAGTCGGGTCCTTACGATGCCACCTGCAAAATATCATCATGGAATCATGCTTATTCAAGGCAGATAAGTCATTTGCGGGCGCTCAAAACAGATTTGCCAGAAAAAAATAATATTTGAAAACTTTAATAACCCAACATATGCTCCTAGGTCGAAGGCTGAAAAAAATAGTCAGAGTCGGGTCCTTACGATGCCACCTGCAAAATATCATCATGGAATCATGCTTATTCAAGGCAGATAAGTCATTTGCGGGCGCTCAAAACAGATTTGCCAGAAAAAAAAAATATTTGAAAACTTTAATAACCCAACATATGCTCCTAGGTCGAAGGCTGAAAAAAATAGTCAGAGTCGGGTCCTTACGATGCCACTTGCAGAATATCGTCACTGGATCATATTTAATTAAGGCAGATAAGTCATTTGCGGGCGCTCAAAACGGATTTGCCAGAAAAAAATAATATTTGAAAACTTTAATAACCCAACATATGCTCCTAGGTCGAAGGCTGCAAAAAATAGTCAGAGTCGGGTCCTTACGATGCCACTTGCAGAATATCGTCTTTGGACCATGCTTATTCAAGATAGATAAGTCATTTGCGGGCGTTCAAAACAGATTTGCCAGAAAAAAATAATATTTGAAAACTTTAATAACCCAACATATGCTCCTAGGTCGAAGGCTGAAAAAAATAGTCAGAGTCGGGTCCTTACGATGCCACCTGCAAAATATCATCATGGAATCATGCTTATTCAAGGCTGATAAGTCATTTGCGGGCGCTCAAAACAGATTTGCCAGAAAAAAATAATATTTGAAAACTTTAATAACCCAACATATGCTCCTAGGTCGAAGGCTGAAAAAAATAGTCAGAGTCGGGTCCTTACGATGCCACCTGCAAAATATCATCATGGAATCATGCTTATTCAAGGCAGATAAGTCATTTGCGGGCGCTCAAAACAGATTTGCCAGAAAAAAAAAATATTTGAAAACTTTAATAACCCAACATATGCTCCTAGGTCGAAGGCTGAAAAAAATAGTCAGAGTCGGGTCCTTACGATGCCACTTGCAGAATATCGTCACTGGATCATATTTAATTAAGGCAGATAAGTCATTTGCGGGCGCTCAAAACGGATTTGCCAGAAAAAAATAATATTTGAAAACTTTAATAACCCAACATATGCTCCTAGGTCGAAGGCTGCAAAAAATAGTCAGAGTCGGGTCCTTACGATGCCACTTGCAGAATATCGTCTTTGGACCATGCTTATTCAAGATAGATAAGTCATTTGCGGGCGTTCAAAACAGATTTGCCAGAAAAAAATAATATTTGAAAACTTTAATAACCCAACATATGCTCCTAGGTCGAAGGCTGAAAAAAATAGTCAGAGTCGGGTCCTTACGATGCCACCTGCAAAATATCATCATGGAATCATGCTTATTCAAGGCTGATAAGTCATTTGCGGGCGCTCAAAACAGATTTGCCAGAAAAAAATAATATTTGAAAACTTTAATAACCCAACATATGCTCCTAGGTCGAAGGCTGAAAAAAATAGTCAGAGTCGGGTCCTTACGATGCCACCTGCAAAATATCATCATGGAATCATGCTTATTCAAGGCAGATAAGTCATTTGCGGGCGCTCAAAACAGATTTGCCAGAAAAAAATAATATTTGAAAACTTTAATAACCCAACATATGCTCCTAGGTCGAAGGCTGAAAAAAATAGTCAGAGTCGGGTCCTTACGATGTTACTTGCAGATTATCGTCACTTGATTATGTTTATTCAAGGCAGATAAGTCATTTGTGGATGCTCAAACCAGATTTGCCAGAAAAAAATAATATTTGAAAACTTTAATAACCCAACATATGTTCCTAGGTCGAAGGCTGAAAAAAATAGTCAGAGTCGGGTCCTTACGATGCCACTTGCAGAATATCGTCACTGGATCATGTTTAATTAAGGCAGATAAGTCATTTGCGGGCGCTCAAAACAGATTTGCCAGAAAAAAATAATATTTGAAAACTTTAATAACCCAACATATGCTCCTAAGTCGAAGGCTGCAAAAAATAGTCAGAGTCGGGTCCTTACGATGCCACTTGCAGAATATCGTCTTTGGACCATGCTTATTCAAGATAGATAAGTCATTTGCGGGCGTTCAAAACAGATTTGCCAGAAAAAAATAATATTTGAAAACTTTAATAACCCAACATATGCTCCTAGGTCGAAGGCTGAAAAAAATAGTCAGAGTCGGGTCCTTACGATGCCACTTGCAGAATATCGTCACTGGATCATGTTTATTCAAGGCAGATAAGTCATTTGCGGGCGCTCAAAACAGATTTGCCAGAAAAAAATAATATTTGAAAACTTTAATAACCCAACATATGCTCCTAGGTCGAAGGCTGCAAAAAATAGTCAGAGTCGGGTCCTTACGATGCCGCTTGCAGAATATCGTCTTTGGACCATGCTTATTCAAGATAGATAAGTCATTTGCGGGCGTTCAAAACAGATTTGCCAGAAAAAATAATATTTGAAAACTTTAATAACCCAACATATGCTCCCTAGGTCGAAGGCTGAAAAAAATAGTCAGAGTCGGGTCCTTACGATTTTACTTGCAGAATATCGTCACTGGATCATGCTTATTCAAGGCAGATAAGTCATTTGCGGGCGCTCAAAACAGATTTGCCAGAAAAAAATAATATTTGAAAACTTTAATAACCCAACATATGCTCCTAAGTCGAAGGCTGCAAAAAATAGTCAGAGTCGGGTCCTTACGATGACACTTGCAGAATATCGTCTTTGGACCATGCTTATTCAAGATAGATAAGTCATTTGCGGGCGTTCAAAACAGATTTGCCAGAAAAAAATAATATTTGAAAACTTTAATAACCCAACATATGCTCCTAGGTCGAAGGCTGAAAAAAATAGTCAGAGTCGGGTCCTTACGATGCCACTTGCAGAATATCGTCACTGGATCATGTTTATTCAAGGCAGATAAGTCATTTGCGGGCGCTCAAAACAGATTTGCCAGAAAAAAATAATATTTGAAAACTTTAATAACCCAACATATGCTCCTAGGTCGAAGGCTGCAAAAAATAGTCAGAGTCGGGTCCTTACGATGCCACTTGCAGAATATCGTCTTTGGACCATGCTTATTCAAGATAGATAAGTCATTTGCGGGCGCTCAAAACAGATTTGCCAGAAAAAATAATATTTGAAAACTTTAATAACCCAACATATGCTCCCTAGGTCGAAGGCTGAAAAAAATAGTCAGAGTCGGGTCCTTACGATTTTACTTGCAGAATATCGTCACTGGATCATGCTAATTCAAGGCAGATAAGTCATTTGCGGGCGCTCAAAACAGATTTGCCAGAAAAAAATAATATTTGAAAACTTTAATAACCCAACATATGCTCCTAAGTCGAAGGCTGCAAAAAATAGTCAGAGTCGGGTCCTTACGATGCCACCTGCAAAATATCATCATGGAATCATGCTTATTCAAGGCAGATAAGTAATTTGCGGGCGCTCAAAACAGATTTGCCAGAAAAAAATAATATTTGAAAACTTTAATAACCCAACATATGCTCCTAGGTCGAAGGCTGAAAAAAATAGTCAGAGTCGGGTCCTTACGATGCCACCTGCAAAATATCATCATGGAATCATGCTTATTCAAGGCAGATAAGTCATTTGCGGGCGCTCAAAACAGATTTGCCAGAAAAAAATAATATTTGAAAACTTTAATAACCCAACATATGCTCCTAGGTCGAAGGCTGAAAAAAATAGTCAGAGTCGGGTCCTTACGATGCCACTTGCAGAATATCGTCACTGGATCATATCTAATTATAGCAGATAAGTCATTTGCGGGCGCTCAAAACAGATTTGCCAGAAAAAAATAATATTTGAAAACTTTAATAACCCAACATATGCTCCTAGGTCGAAGGCTGCAAAAAATAGTCAGAGTCGGGTCCTTACGATGCCACCTGCAAAATATCATCATGGAATCATGCTTATTCAAGGCAGATAAGTAATTTGCGGGCGCTCAAAACAGATTTGCCAGAAAAAATAATATTTGAAAACTTTAATAACCCAACATATGTTCCCAGGTCGAAGACTGCAAAAAATAGTCAGAGTCGGGTCCTTACGATGCCACTTGCAGAATATCGTCACTGGATCATGTTTAATTAAGGCAGATAAGTCATTTGCGGGCGCTCAAAACAGATTTGCCAGAAAAAAATAATATTTGAAAACTTTAATAACCCAACATATGCTCCTAGGTCGAAGGCTGCAAAAAATAGTCAGAGTCGGGTCCTTACGATGCCACCTGCAAAATATCATCATGGAATCATGCTTATTCAAGGCAGATAAGTAATTTGCGGGCGCTCAAAACAGATTTGCCAGAAAAAAATAATATTTGAAAACTTTAATAACCCAACATATGCTCCTAGGTCGAAGGCTGAAAAAAATAGTCAGAGTCGGGTCCTTACGATGCCACCTGCAAAATATCATCATGGAATCATGCTTATTCAAGGCAGATAAGTCATTTGCGGGCGCTCAAAACAGATTTGCCAGAAAAAAATAATATTTGAAAACTTTAATAACCCAACATATGCTCCTAGGTCGAAGGCTGAAAAAAATAGTCAGAGTCGGGTCCTTACGATGCCACCTGCAAAATATCATCATGGAATCATGCTTATTCAAGGCAGATAAGTCATTTGCGGGCGCTCAAAACAGATTTGCCAGAAAAAAATAATATTTGAAAACTTTAATAACCCAACATATGCTCCTAGGTCGAAGGCTGCAAAAAATAGTCAGAGTCGGGTCCTTACGATGCCGCTTGCAGAATATCGTCTTTGGACCATGCTTATTCAAGATAGTTAAGTCATTTGCGGGCGTTCAAAACAGATTTGCCAGAAAAAATAATATTTGAAAACTTTAATAACCCAACATATGCTCCCTAGGTCGAAGGCTGAAAAAAATAGTCAGAGTCGGGTCCTTACGATTTTACTTGCAGAATATCGTCACTGGATCATGCTTATTCAAGGCAGATAAGTCATTTGCGGGCGCTCAAAACAGATTTGCCAGAAAAAAATAATATTTGAAAACTTTAATAACCCAACATATGCTCCTAAGTCGAAGGCTGCAAAAAATAGTCAGAGTCGGGTCCTTACGATGACACTTGCAGAATATCGTCTTTGGACCATGCTTATTCAAGATAGATAAGTCATTTGCGGGCGTTCAAAACAGATTTGCCAGAAAAAAATAATATTTGAAAACTTTAATAACCCAACATACGCTCCTAGGTCGAAGGCTGAAAAAAATAGTCAGAGTCGGGTCCTTACGATGCCACCTGCAAAATATCATCATGGAATCATGCTTATTCAAGGCAGATAAGTCATTTGCGGGCGCTCAAAACAGATTTGCCAGAAAAAAATAATATTTGAAAACTTTAATAACCCAACATATGCTCCTAGGTCGAAGGCTGAAAAAAATAGTCAGAGTCGGGTCCTTACGATGCCACCTGCAAAATATCATCATGGAATCATGCTTATTCAAGGCAGATAAGTCATTTGCGGGCGCTCAAAACAGATTTGCCAGAAAAAAATAATATTTGAAAACTTTAATAACCCAACATATGCTCCTAGGTCGAAGGCTGCAAAAAATAGTCAGAGTCGGGTCCTTACGATGCCACTTGCAGAATATCGTCTTTGGACCATGCTTATTCAAGATAGATAAGTCATTTGCGGGCGCTCAAAACAGATTTGCCAGAAAAAAATAATATTTGAAAACTTTAATAACCCAACATATGCTCCTAGGTCGAAGGCTGAAAAAAATAGTCAGAGTCGGGTCCTTACGATGCCACCTGCAAAATATCATCATGGAATCATGCTTATTCAAGGCAGATAAGTCATTTGCGGGCGCTCAAAACAGATTTGCCAGAAAAAAATAATATTTGAAAACTTTAATAACCCAACATATGCTCCTAGGTCGAAGGCTGAAAAAAATAGTCAGAGTCGGGTCCTTACGATGCCACTTGCAGAATATCGTCTTTGGACCATGCTTATTCAAGATAGATAAGTCATTTGCGGGCGTTCAAAACAGATTTGCCAGAAAAAATAATATTTGAAAACTTTAATAACCCAACATATGTTCCCAGGTCGAAGACTGCAAAAAATAGTCAGAGTCGGGTCCTTACGATGCCACTTGCAGAATATCGTCACTGGATCATGTTTATTCAAGGCAGATAAGTCATTTACGGGCGCTCAAAACAGATTTGCCAGAAAAAAATAATATTTGAAAACTTTAATAACCCAACATATGCTCCCAGGTCGAAGGCTGAAAAAAATAGTCAGAGTCGGGTCCTTACGATTTTACTTGCAGAATATCGTCACTGGATCATGCTTATTCAAGGCAGATAAGTCATTTGCGGGCGCTCAAAACAGATTTGCCAGAAAAAAATAATATTTGAAAACTTTAATAACCCAACATATGCTCCTAAGTCGAAGGCTGCAAAAAATAGTCAGAGTCGGGTCCTTACGATGCCACTTGCAGAATATCGTCTTTGGACCATGCTTATTCAAGATAGATAAGTCATTTGCGGGCGTTCAAAACAGATTTGCCAGAAAAAAATAATATTTGAAAACTTTAATAACCCAACATATGCTTCTAGGTCGAAGGCTGAAAAAAATAGTCAGAGTCGGGTCCTTACGATGCCACTTGCAGAATATCGTCACTGGATCATGTTTATTCAAGGCAGATAAGTCATTTGCGGGCGCTCAAAACAGATTTGCCAGAAAAAAATAATATTTGAAAACTTTAATAACCCAACATATGCTCCTAGGTCGAAGGCTGCAAAAAATAGTCAGAGTCGGGTCCTTACGATGCCACTTGCAGAATATCGTCTTTGGACCATGCTTATTCAAGATAGATAAGTCATTTGCGGGCGTTCAAAACAGATTTGCCAGAAAAAAAAAATATTTGAAAACTTTAATAACCCAACATATGCTCCTAGGTCGAAGGCTGAAAAAAATAGTCAGAGTCGGGTCCTTACGATGCCACCTGCAAAATATCATCATGGAATCATGCTTATTCAAGGCAGATAAGTAATTTGCGGGCGCTCAAAACAGATTTGCCAGAAAAAAATAATATTTGAAAACTTTAATAACCCAACATATGCTCCTAGGTCGAAGGCTGAAAAAAATAGTCAGAGTCGGGTCCTTACGATGCCACCTGCAAAATATCATCATGGAATCATGCTTATTCAAGGCAGATAAGTCATTTGCGGGCGCTCAAAACAGATTTGCCAGAAAAAAAAAATATTTGAAAACTTTAATAACCCAACATATGCTCCTAGGTCGAAGGCTGAAAAAAATAGTCAGAGTCGGGTCCTTACGATGCCACTTGCAGAATATCGTCACTGGATCATATCTAATTAAGGCAGATAAGTCATTTGCGGGCGCTCAAAACAGATTTGCCAGAAAAAAATAATATTTGAAAACTTTAATAACCCAACATATGCTCCTAGGTCGAAGGCTGAAAAAAATAATCAGAGTCGGGTCCTTACGATGTTACTTGCAGATTATCGTCACTTGATTATGTTTATTCAAGGCAGATAAGTCATTTGTGGATGCTCAAACCAGATTTGCCAGAAAAAAATAATATTTGAAAACTTTAATAACCCAACATATGTTCCTAGGTCGAAGGCTGAAAAAAATAGTCAGAGTCGGGTCCTTACGATGCCACTTGCAGAATATCGTCACTGGATCATGTTTAATTAAGGCAGATAAGTCATTTGCGGGCGCTCAAAACAGATTTGCCAGAAAAAAATAATATTTGAAAACTTTAATAACCCAACATATGCTCCTAAGTCGAAGGCTGCAAAAAATAGTCAGAGTCGGGTCCTTACGATGCCACTTGCAGAATATCGTCACTGGATCATGTTTAATTAAGGCAGATAAGTCATTTGCGGGCGCTCAAAACAGATTTGCCAGAAAAAAATAATATTTGAAAACTTTAATAACCCAACATATGCTCCTAAGTCGAAGGCTGCAAAAAATAGTCAGAGTCGGGTCCTTACGATGCCACTTGCAGAATATCGTCTTTGGACCATGCTTATTCAAGATAGATAAGTCATTTGCGGGCGTTCAAAACAGATTTGCCAGAAAAAAATAATATTTGAAAACTTTAATAACCCAACATATGCTCCTAGGTCGAAGGCTGAAAAAAATAGTCAGAGTCGGGTCCTTACGATGCCACCTGCAAAATATCATCATGGAATCATGCTTATTCAAGGCAGATAAGTCATTTGCGGGCGCTCAAAACAGATTTGCCAGAAAAAAATAATATTTGAAAACTTTAATAACCCAACATATGCTCCTAGGTCGAAGGCTGAAAAAAATAGTCAGAGTCGGGTCCTTACGATGCCACCTGCAAAATATCATCATGGAATCATGCTTATTCAAGGCAGATAAGTCATTTGCGGGCGCTCAAAACAGATTTGCTAGAAAAAAATAATATTTGAAAACTTTAATAACCCAACATATGTTCCCAGGTCGAAGACTGCAAAAAATAGTCAGAGTCGGGTCCTTACGATGCCACTTGCAGAATATCGTCACTGGATCATATCTAATTATGGCAGATAAGTCATTTGCGGGCGCTCAAAACAGATTTGCCAGAAAAAAATAATATTTGAAAACTTTAATAACCCAACATATGCTCCTAGGTCGAAGGCTGCAAAAAATAGTCAGAGTCGGGTCCTTACGATGCCACTTGCAGAATATCGTCACTGGATCATATCTAATTATGGCAGATAAGTCATTTGCGGGCGCTCAAAACAGATTTGCCAGAAAAAAATAATATTTGAAAACTTTAATAACCCAACATATGCTCCTAGGTCGAAGGCTGCAAAAAATAGTCAGAGTCGGGTCCTTACGATGCCACTTGCAGAATATCGTCTTTGGACCATGCTTATTCAAGATAGATAAGTCATTCGCGGGCGCTCAAACCAGATTTGCCAGAAAAAAATAATATTTGAAAACTTTAATAACCCAACATATGCTCCTAGGTCGAAGGCTGAAAAAAATAGTCAGAGTCGGGTCCTTACGATGCCACTTGCAGAATATCGTCACTGGATCATGTTTAATTAAGGCAGATAAGTCATTTGCGGGCGCTCAAAACAGATTTGCCAGAAAAAAATAATATTTGAAAACTTTAATAACCCAACATATGCTCCTAAGTCGAAGGCTGCAAAAAATAGTCAGAGTCGGGTCCTTACGATGCCACTTGCAGAATATCGTCTTTGGACCATGCTTATTCAAGATAGATAAGTCATTTGCGGGCGTTCAAAACAGATTTGCCAGAAAAAATAATATTTGAAAACTTTAATAACCCAACATATGCTCCCTAGGTCGAAGGCTGAAAAAAATAGTCAGAGTCGGGTCCTTACGATTTTACTTGCAGAATATCGTCACTGGATCATGCTTATTCAAGGCAGATAAGTCATTTGCGGGCGCTCAAAACAGATTTGCCAGAAAAAAATAATATTTGAAAACTTTAATAACCCAACATATGCTCCTAAGTCGAAGGCTGCAAAAAATAGTCAGAGTCGGGTCCTTACGATGCCACTTGCAGAATATCGTCTTTGGACCATGCTTATTCAAGATAGATAAGTCATTTGCGGGCGCTCAAAACAGATTTGCCAGAAAAAAATAATATTTGAAAACTTTAATAACCCAACATATGCTCCTAGGTCGAAGGCTGAAAAAAATAGTCAGAGTCGGGTCCTTACGATGCCACTTGCAGAATATCGTCACTGGATCATGTTTATTCAAGGCAGATAAGTCATTTGCGGGCGCTCAAAACAGATTTGCCAGAAAAAAATAATATTTGAAAACTTTAATAACCCAACATATGCTCCTAAGTCGAAGGCTGCAAAAAATAGTCAGAGTCGGGTCCTTACGATGCCACTTGCAGAATATCGTCTTTGGACCATGCTTATTCAAGATAGATAAGTCATTTGCGGGCGTTCAAAACAAATTTGCCAGAAAAAATAATATTTGAAAACTTTAATAACCCAACATATGTTCCCAGGTCGAAGACTGCAAAAAATAGTCAGAGTCGGGTCCTTACGATGCCACTTGCAGAATATCGTCACTGGATCATGTTTATTCAAGGCAGATAAGTCATTTGCGGGCGCTCAAAACAGATTTGCCAGAAAAAAATAATATTTGAAAACTTTAATAACCCAACATATGCTCCTAAGTCGAAGGCTGCAAAAAATAGTCAGAGTCGGGTCCTTACGATGCCACTTGCAGAATATCGTCTTTGGACCATGCTTATTCAAGATAGATAAGTCATTTGCGGGCGCTCAAAACAGATTTGCCAGAAAAAAATAATATTTGAAAACTTTAATAACCCAACATATGCTCCTAGGTCGAAGGCTGAAAAAAATAGTCAGAGTCGGGTCCTTACGATGCCACCTGCAAAATATCATCATGGAATCATGCTTATTCAAGGCAGATAAGTCATTTGCGGGCGCTCAAAACAGATTTGCCAGAAAAAAATAATATTTGAAAACTTTAATAACCCAACATATGCTCCCAGGTCGAAGGCTGAAAAAAATAGTCAGAGTCGGGTCCTTACGATGCCACTTGCAGAATATCGTCACTGGATCATGTTTAATTAAGGCAGATAAGTCATTTGCGGGCGCTCAAAACAGATTTGCCAGAAAAAAATAATATTTGAAAACTTTAATAACCCAACATATGCTCCTAAGTCGAAGGCTGCAAAAAATAGTCAGAGTCGGGTCCTTACGATGCCACTTGCAGAATATCGTCTTTGGACCATGCTTATTCAAGATAGATAAGTCATTTGCGGGCGTTCAAAACAGATTTGCCAGAAAAAATAATATTTGAAAACTTTAATAACCCAACATATGTTCCCAGGTCGAAGACTGCAAAAAATAGTCAGAGTCGGGTCCTTACGATGCCACTTGCAGAATATCGTCACTGGATCATGTTTATTCAAGGCAGATAAGTAATTTGCGGGCGCTCAAAACAGATTTGCCAGAAAAAAATAATATTTGAAAACTTTAATAACCCAACATATGCTCCCAGGTCGAAGGCTGAAAAAAATAGTCAGAGTCGGGTCCTTACGATGCCACTTGCAGAATATCGTCACTGGATCATGTTTAATTAAGGCAGATAAGTCATTTGCGGGCGCTCAAAACAGATTTGCCAGAAAAAAATAATATTTGAAAACTTTAATAACCCAACATATGCTCCTAAGTCGAAGGCTGCAAAAAATAGTCAGAGTCGGGTCCTTACGATGCCACTTGCAGAATATCGTCTTTGGACCATGCTTATTCAAGATAGATAAGTCATTTGCGGGCGTTCAAAACAGATTTGCCAGAAAAAATAATATTTGAAAACTTTAATAACCCAACATATGTTCCCAGGTCGAAGACTGCAAAAAATAGTCAGAGTCGGGTCCTTACGATGCCACTTGCAGAATATCGTCACTGGATCATGTTTATTCAAGGCAGATAAGTCATTTACGGGCGCTCAAAACAGATTTGCCAGAAAAAAATAATATTTGAAAACTTTAATAACCCAACATATGCTCCCAGGTCGAAGGCTGAAAAAAATAGTCAGAGTCGGGTCCTTACGATGCCACTTGCAGAATATCGTCACTGGATCATGTTTAATTAAGGCAGATAAGTCATTTGCGGGCGTTCAAAACAGATTTGCCAGAAAAAATAATATTTGAAAACTTTAATAACCCAACATATGTTCCCAGGTAGAAGACTGCAAAAAATAGTCAGAGTCGGGTCCTTACGATGCCACTTGCAGAATATCGTCACTGGATCATGTTTATTCAAGGCAGATAAGTAATTTGCGGGCGCTCAAAACAGATTTGCCAGAAAAAAATAATATTTGAAAACTTTAATAACCCAACATATGCTCCTAGGTCGAAGGCTGAAAAAAGTAGGCAGAGTCGGGTCCTTACGATGTTACTTGCAGATTATCGTCACTTGATTATGTTTATTCAAGGCAGATAAGTCATTTGCGGGCATATACCAAATTTAAGCGAAATCGTTAGATCCTTTTCCGAGATCACAGAAATATATATATACAAGAATTGCTCGTTTAAAGGTATAAGATAAAACAACTCAGAATCGGATCCTAACGATTTCACATACTAAACAAACATGAACTAACGATTACCTATCGATTCAACTTGATTGAAGCCATTAAAACAGTTTTTAGCTGCAGCCTGGCCTGTGTAATGTGCTCCCCCCACTCTATCAGTACTAAAAAATTCGCCCACATGTCATACGTCGGATCCTAACGATTTAAAGTACTGAACTTACGTAAACTAACGATTATCTATCGATTCCAATTGATAGAAACCGTAAATTCCGTTTTGGGGCGGTAGCGTGAAGTTGACCGCCCCACTTTACTTAATAATGAATAAAAAAACTCGGAATCGGATCCTAACGATTTCACATACTAAACTAACATGAACTAACGATGAACAAACGATTACCTATCGATTCAACTTGATTGAAGCCATAAAAACAGTTTTTAGCTGCAGCCTGGCCTGTGTAATGTGCTCCCCCCAGTCTATCAGTACTAAAAAATTCGCCCACATGTCATACGTCGGATCCTAACGATTTAAAGTACTGAACTAACGTAAACTAACGATTATCTATCGATTCCAATTGATGGAAACCGTAAATTCCGTTTTGGGGCGGTAGCGTGAAGTTGACCGCCCCACTTTACTTAATAATGAATAAAAAAACTCGGAATCGGATCCTAACGATTTCACATACTAAACAAACATGAACTAACGATGAACTAACGTTTACCTATCGATTCAACTTGATTGAAGCCATAAAAACAGTTTTTAGCTGCAGCCTGGCCTGTGTAATGTGCTCCCCCCGCTCTATCAGTACTAAAAAATTCGCCCACATGTCATACGTCGGATCCTAACGATTTAAAGTACTGAACTAACGTAAACTAACGATTATCTATCGATTCCAATTGATGGAAACCGTAAATTCCGTTTTGGGGCGGTAGCGTGAAGTTGACCGCCCCACTTTACTTAATAATGAATAAAAAAACTCAGAATCGGATCCTAACGATTTCACATACTAAACAAACATGAACTAACGATGAACTAACGATTACCTATCGATTCAACTTGATTGAAGCCATAAAAACAGTTTTTAGCTGCAGCCTGGCCTGTGTAATGTGCTCCCCCCGCTCTATCAGTACTAAAAAATTCGCCCACATGTCATACGTCGGATCCTAACGATTTAAAGTACTGAACTAACGTAAACTAACGATTATCTATCGATTCCAATTGATAGAAACCGTAAATTCCGTTTTGGGGCGGTAGCGTGAAGTTGACCGCCCCACTTTATTAAAGAAAAAAAAATACTTAGAATCGGATCCTAACGATTTCATATACTGAACTAACGTCAACTAACGATTATCTATCGATTCAAATCAATAGATACCGTAAAATCGATTTTGGGGCGGTAGCGTGAAGTTGACCGCCCCACTTTTTTAAAGAAAAAAAAATACTTTGAATCGGATCCTAACGATTTAATATACTGAACTAACGTCTATTAACGATTATCTATCGATCCTTATTAATAGAAACCGCAAAATCGGTTTTGGGGCGGTAGCGTGAAGTTGGCCCCCACCATTTTGTTTTTAAAAAAAATACATGTTTTAGTCGGATCCTAACGATTTAACCTACTGAACTAACGTGAACTAACGATGAACTAACGATATAGGTATGCCATTTGCGGGCACTCAATTTGGGGCGGTCAACTTCACGGACATCCTCGTGAGCACCGCGTATAACAGGTATCCTCCCTACTAACGCTGTTATGTATTAAAAAAAAGTTCGTGATACAATAATTTAACACGTGACATCTGTCGATCATTCACCTTTCGTTTTAATTTTGTCGATGCGATAATATTATTACGATACGCTAAATGCGAATGTACCTAACTGTTAATTTTACGATTGACTCGCAATCAACGCCGTCGATGCGATTATCGATAATGCATCGGTTATAAATAAATTGGTCGTTCGATCCTTGCGTTCCGTAATACCTTTTTAAATAAAAAAACTATGACCTTAATGTGATGACAAATGCCGAACGCCTCTAATAGAGATACAGATACGAAACATAAAGCCGTTTTAAGACATAAGTTCTATCTTTAACCTCATCGTCACGTACCATCATTTGTTTTTTTTAGTTCCTTTTTATTGCACTTAGGCCTCAAGGACCCTGCCGAGCAGTACGAGTAAGTAAGTATTATCTATAAAAACTGAAATGTTTAGAATGCAACATACTGACTAAAATAAATAGACAGCTGTACATTCTTAAATACAATAAAAGATTATCTAAATTGCAATGATGATGCACCCTTTTCAGTTTCTAGCGAATTATCTAAAAAGCTAAATTCCTGGTACTCACCGATAAACATCATGAATAAGTTATTCTGAGGGCATATGTTAAGAGGCAATCATTTATCAATCAATCAAATATTTATTTATAAAATATAGGTATTGATATTTTACATGTCACTTTACATCTAATGGGATAACATATATTATTATTTTTCGAATTAAACATTACTTATCTAGGCTACATAATTATCTTGAGTCAAACAAAATTTTAATTTATTTTAATTCAAATTATATAGAATAATTTTTATTATTGCTTTCATATAATTTTCTATTTTTAATTGATAAAAAGACTAATATAAACAGTAACTTATTCTATAACATGCAATATTATTTGATGGTATATAATATACATTTTCTTGGAGCTTGGGCAAGCAATGAGGTGGTCTCAGAGGGGTGTCTGTGAACCTAGCATATCAAGTGCTAGCATCTCAAGTTTTCTTGAGAGTTCTAGTAGCATCCCTAATAGTTCTATAGTTCTAGGTAGTTTTTTTTAATAGTTCTACTTATTTACGCGAAAAAAATGAAAATTGAAAATGAGATGCTAACTTCCCATTTTGACACACTAGCATCCCAGCCGTTATCCACTCCACAGCCTCAAAATAGCATTTAAATGGAAGCTAGTAACATTTCTAGGCGATCTATAATGAGTTCTAGTCAAAACTGTAAAAAATTTTTTTTTCATATATGTATGGGATACGAACATCAAAAAAAATTGTAGGTTTCTTCTATCTAAAACTAAGTTCGAGCTGAAATCCAAGGTTTGACAGCCAGCATCTCAGGAGTTCTGGATAGCCAGCTCCCTAGTGCATTAGAATACATACAGTTCTATCTTCTAGAACGAAATATTTACAGAGTTTTGATAGAAATTGTCCGAAAATAGTCTTGAAATCCAGTAAATGCTAAGCTCTGAGCATCGCATCCCAGCCGATGCAGATCTGATACCCAGCATCTCAGCAGTTCTAGATAGCCCGCTCCCTAGTGCATTAGAAAACACACAGTTTTATCTTTTAGAATGAAAATTGAAAAAGTTCCGAAGGATTTTTGTTCGAAATAGTCTAAAAATCGAGTAAATGTTAAGTTTTGAGCTAGCATCCCAGCGAAAGTTGGTCTGATACATAGCATCTCAGGAGTTCTAGATAGACAGCTTCCTAGTGCACTAGAATATACAGAGTTTTATCTTCTAGAACGAAATTTCACCGTTTTTTGACAGACTTAGTCCAATACTACTCTGAAATTCGTGAAATTGCTAAGTTCTGGGCTTAGCATCCCAGCGAATGCAAGTCTAATACCCAGGATCTCAGCAGTTTTGGATAGCTAGCTTCCCAGTTCATTAGCATCCACACAGTTCTATCTTCTAGAACGAAATTTGGCAGAGTTTTGATAGACTATGTCCGAAAATAGTATCGATATCGAGATATTGCAAAGTTCTGAGCTTAGCATCCCAGCCAATGCAGGTCTGGTACGCGGCATCTCAGCAGTTCTAGATAGCCAGCTTCCTAGTGAACTAAAATACACACAGTTCTATCTTCTAGGACTAAATTTGGCCTAGTTTTGGAAGATTGTCCGATATAGGTATCGAAATCGATGTAATACTAAGTTCGGAGCTTAGCATCCCAGTGAAAGCTAGTCTGATACCTAGCATCTCAGGAGTTCAATATAGCCAGTTTCCTAATGCACTAGAATACACACAATTTTATCTTCTAGAACAAAATTTCACCGTGTTTTGACAGACTTAGTCCAAAATTACTCGGAAAATAATGAAATTGCTTAGTTTTTGAGCTAGCATCCCAGCCAGTGCTGGTCTGATACCCAGCATCCCAGCAGTTCTAGATAGCCAGCTTCCTAGTGAACTAAAATACACACAGTTCTATCTTCTAGAACTAAATTTGGTAGAGTTTTGTAAGACTTTGTCCGAAAATTGTATCGATATCGAGATATTGCAAAGTTCTGAGCTTAGCATCCCAGCCAATGCAGGTCTGGTACCCGGCATCTTAGGAGTTCTGGATAGCCAGCTCCCTAGTGAACTAAAATACACACAGTTCTATCTTCTAGAACTAAATTTGGTAGAGTTTTGAAAGACTATGTCTGAAAATGGTAGAGAAATCGAGGTAATGCTAAGTTCTGAGCTTAGCATCCCAGCGAAAGCTGGTCTGATACCTAGCATCTCAGGAGTTCTAGATAGCCAGCTTCCTAGTGCACTAGAATACACACAGTTTTATCTTCCAGAATGAAATTTCACCGTGTTTTGACAGACTTAGTCCGATACTACTCTGAAATTCGTGAAATTGCTAAGTTCTGGGCTTAGCATCCCAGCGAATGCAAATCTAATACCCAGGATCTCAGCAGTTTTGGATAGCTAGCTTCCCAGTTCATTAGCATCCACACAGTTCTATCTTCTAGAACGAAATTTGGCAGAGTTTTGATAGACTATGTCCGAAAATAGTATCGATATCGAGATATTGCAAAGTTCTGAGCTTAGCATCCCAGCCAATGCAGGTCTGGTACGCGGCATCTCAGCAGTTCTAGATAGCCAGCTTCCTAGTGAACTAAAATACACACAGTTCTATCTTCTAGAACTAAATTTGGTAGAGTTTTGAAAGACTATGTCCGATAATGGTATCGAAATCGATGTAATGCTAAGTTCTGAGCTTAGCATCCCAACGAAAGCTGGTCTGATACCTAGCATCTCAGAAGTTCTAGATAGACAGCTTCCTAGTGCACTAGAATACACACAGTTTTATCTTCTAGAACGAAATTTGGCAGAGTTTTGATAGACTATGTCCGAAAATAGTATCGATATCGAGATATTGCAAAGTTCTGAGCTTAGCATCCCAGCCAATGCAGGTCTGGTACCCGGCATCTCAGCAGTTCTGGATAGCCAACTCCCTAGTGAACTAAAATACACACAGTTCTATCTTCTAGAACTAAGTTTGGCAGAGTTTTGAAAGACTATGTCCGATAATGGTATCGAAATCGATGTAATGCTAAGTTCTGAGCTTAGCATCCCAACGAAAGCCGGTCTGATACCTAGCATCTCAGAAGTTCTAGATAGAAAGGTTCCTAGTGCACTAGAATACACACAGTTTTATCTTCTAGAACGAAATTGGCAGAGTTTTGATGGATTATGTCCGAAAATAGTATCGATATGGAGATATTGCAAAGTTTTGGGCTCAGCATCCCAGCCAATGCAGGTCTGGTACCCGGCATCTCAGGAGTTCTGGATAGCCAGCTCCTTAGTGAACCAAAATACACACAGTTCTATCTTCTATAACTAATTTTGGCAGAGTTTTAATAGATTATGTCCGAAAATAGTATCGATATCGAGATATTGCTAAGTTCTGAGCTTAGCATCCCAGCGAAAGCTGGTCTGATACCTAGCATCTCAGGAGTTCTAAAGAGCCAGCTTCCTAGTGCACTAGAATACACACAGTTTAATCTTCTAGAACGAAATTTCACCGTGTTTTGACAGACTTAGTCCGATACTACTCTGAAATTCGTGAAATTGCTAAGTTCTGGGCTTAGCATTCCAGAGAATGCATGTCTAATAACCAGGATCTCAACAGTTCTAGATAGCCAGCTCCCTAGTACCTTACTATCCGCACAGTTCTGTCTTCTAGAACAAAATTTGGCAGAGTTTTGATAGACTATGTCCGACAATAGTATCGATATCAAGATATTGCAAAGTTCTGAGCTTAGCATCCCAGCCAATGCAGGTCTGGTACCTGGCATCTCAGCAGTTCTGGATAGCCAGCTCCCAAGTCAACTAAAATACACACAGTTCTATCTTCTAGAACTAAATTTGGCCTAGTTTTGGAAGATTGTCCGATATAGGTATCGAAATCGAGGTAATACTATGTTCGGAGCTTAGCATCCCAGTGAAAGCTAGTCTGATACCTAGCATCTCGGGAGTTCTATATAGCCAGTTTCCTAATGCACTAGAATACACACAATTTTATCTTCTAGCACAAAATTTCACCGTGTTTTGACAGACTTAGTCCAAAATTACTCGGAAAATAATGAAATTGCTTAGTTTTTGAGCTAGCATCCCAGCCAGTGCTGGTCTGATACCCAGCATCCCAGCAGTTCTAGATAGCCAGCTTCCTAGTGAACTAAAATACACACAGTTCTATCTTCTAGAACTAAATTTGGTAGAGTTTTGAAAGACTATGTCCGATAATGGTATCGAAATCGATGTAATGCTAAGTTCTGAGATTAGCATCCCAACGAAAGCTGGTCTGATACCTAGCATCTCAGAAGTTCTAGATAGACAGCTTCCTAGTGCACTAGAATACACACAGTTTTATCTTCTAGAACGAAATTTGGCAGAGTTTTGATGGATTATGTCCGAAAATAGTATCGATATCGAGATATTGCAAAGTTTTGGGCTCAGCATCCCAGCCAATGCAGGTCTGGTACCCGGCATCTCAGGAGTTCTGGATAGCCAGCTCCTTAGTGAACCAAAATACACACAGTTCTATCTTCTAGAACTAATTTTGGCAGAGTTTTAATAGATTATGTCCGAAAATTGTATCGATATCGAGATATTGCTAAGTTCTGAGCTTAGCATCCCAGCGAAAGCTGGTCTGATACCTAGCATCTCAAGAGTTCTAAATAGCCAGCTTCCTAGTGCACTATAATACACACAGTTTTATCTTCTAGAACGAAATTTCACCGTGTTTTGACAGACTTAGTCCGATACTACTCTGAAATTCGTGAAATTGCTAAGTTCTGGGCTTAGCATCCCAGAGAATGCATGTCTAATATCCAGGATCTCAGCAGTTCTAGATAGCCAGCTCCCTAGTACCTTACTATCCACACAGTTCTGTCTTCTAGAACGAAATTTGGCAGAGTTTTGATAGACTATGTCCGACAATAGTATCGATATCAAGATATTGCAAAGTTCTGAGCTTAGCATCCCAGCCAATGCAGGTCTGGTACCTGGCATCTCAGCAGTTCTGGATAGCCAGCTCCCTAGTCAACTAAAATACACACAGTTCTATCTTCTAGAACTAAATTTGGCCTAGTTTTGGAAGATTGTCCGATATAGGTATCGAAATCGATGTAATACTAAGTTCGGAGCTTAGCATCCCAGTGAAAGCTAGTCTGATACCTAGCATCTCAGGAGTTGTATATAGCCAGTTTCCTAATGCACTAGAATACACACAATTTTATCTTCTAGAACAAAATTTCACCGTGTTTTGACAGACTTAGTCTAAAATTACTCGGAAAATAATGAAATTGCTTAGTTTTTGAGCTAGCATCCCAGCCAGTGCTGGTCTGATACCCAGCATCCCAGCAGTTCTAGATAGCCAGCTTCCTAGTGAACTAAAATACACACAGTTCTATCTTCTAGAACTAAATTTGGTAGAGTTTTGTAAGACTATGTCCGAAAATTGTATCGATATCGAGATATTGCAAAGTTCTGAGCTTAGCATCCCAGCCAATGCAGGTCTGGTACCCGGCATCTTAGGAGTTCTGGATAGCCAGCTCCCTAGTGAACTAAAATACACACAGTTCTATCTTCTAGAACTAAATTTGGTAGAGTTTTGAAAGACTATGTCTGAAAATGGTAGAGAAATCGAGGTAATGCTAAGTTCTGAGCTTAGCATCCCAGCGAAAGCTGGTCTGATACCTAGCATCTCAGGAGTTCTAGATAACCAGCTTCCTAGTGCACTAGAATACACACAGTTTTATCTTCCAGAACGAAATTTCACCGTGTTTTGACAGACTTAGTCCGATACTACTCTGAAATTCGTGAAATTGCTAAGTTATGGGCTTAGCATCCCAGCGAATGCAAGTCTAATACACAGGACCTGCAGTTCTAGATAGTCAACTCCCTAGTATATTAGCATCCACACAGTTTTATCTTCTATAACTAAATTTGGTAGAGTTTTGAAAGACTATGTCTGAAACTAATCGGAAAATCGTGAAATTGCTATGTTCTGGGTCTGGGCTTAGCATCCCAGCCAATGCAGGTCTGATACCCGGTACCTCAGCAGTACTGTATAGCCAGCTCCCTAGTACATTAGCATCCTCACAGTTCTATCTTTTAGAACTAAATTTGGCAGAGTTTTGATAGACTATGTCCGAAAATAGGATCGATATCGAGATTTTGCAAACTTCATAGCTTAGCATCCCAGCCAATGCAGGTCTGATACCTGGCATCTCAGCAGTTTTGAAAAGTTAAAGGCACAACTATTCTACGATTCAGTACCATTCAATATTCGCTCATTCAATATAATTGTGCAATATAAGCTGTATTTGTACGAATGAAATCCTTAAAAAAATATAAAAGTTATATATAGTCTTTGATTTTATTAAGCAGTATTCACACGATCATACACGTCGGTTTTACACGACTCTATCCTATATCTTGAAATGGTGCTGACCGGGTCGTGTAAACGCGGCCCGCAGCTATATTAATTGGCTGTATGCGTTTTTCTTAGTGGATACATGTTTTTACAAAGTAAAAAACAATACAGTAATAACTTTCCCGTCGGCTAAAACACAACAATAATGGTTTGAATTTTTTTAATTTGTGTTTGACTATAACGAAGAACTTCTCGTACTATTTTTGCTACAATAAGGTGAACATTTCCGAGTATATTGGAGAAAACAAATTTACGTTTTTAAAACCTGTATCTTGGTCTATAAAATTTTACATAAAAAACTGCATACGAAACTTTTATTTATATATAAGCAGAATAAAATATAATCTTCGATATAACCATAGTTTAAATTTACACTTTCATATAACAAATTATACGGAAAACGAAATATGTTAAACGAAGGTGCAAAATTGTGCAACAAACAAACGCCGGGTATTAAAAATAGTCTTTCGTTCTAAATATTCAAAAATAAACTTAAACGATATGTTATTAAAAGTGAAAACATTTCGCTTAAATAGTTAAATATAACAATTGCAAATATGTAAAAACAAAATCAGCCCATTAGCTTGAACGAATGTTTTCAAATACAAACCCGCTATACCATGTTAACTAACATAAAAAAAAATTAACTGCCCCTAAAATACTTTTACATTCGAACCATGATATATTTCGATCTAAATCTATTAATTCTTAAATACTGCACTCGCATACTAAGACGCCGTTTTCGAATTTAGTCACAAAAAAGTCAAATCGATAGATTTAGCGTATGAAATTGTACACCTTTTGTTAATTATTATAAATAATAAGTACTGGTTTCTATTAGCACGTCTTGTTATCTTTCATTATAACTAACTAACTGCTTTGGCTCAGCGATCCAAAAAGAATCTTGGCCTCCGAAACGAGAGAACGCTACCTGTCCCGATCCAGCGCGGTTTCATTATAACAAATTTTTTTTTTGAAAACAGAGTCACTTAATGGGGATGGCCGGTCTAAGTATTAAACAAATGGCGCTATCATAGCTTGCCCTGTCAATCCCTAGAATTGTGTCAAATTCTTGTTTTTTTTTTTGGAATTTTTTGACTTGGATTCCAGTACTTTAAGCCAAATCTCATAGAACAAAACTAGAGACAGGGGCAAGCTATGATGGCGCCATCTATGCAAACCTTTGTCAGTTGCCAACCCCATTAGTAATGATTATTTTTTTGATGGACGTTTAGGTCAACGTGCGTAAAGCAGTGCAGCAGCGCAGCTTATTTGTAAATTTCGTAAAGTTTGCACTGCTAAAAATTGTATTTTTGTATTACACATATCCTGTACTTTAACTTAAATAAACTACATTTTTGTTATTATAAATTTGAAGCAGTGTCAATGAAAGTTGACGAAATCAATTTTTTCTAGAAATTACTTCATAACAAGTCACAATTTCTCTGAAAATCGACTTAATTTCAACGTACTTTTCATTCATTTCATCATTTTGTATAATATACTACCATATTTTTTGATGATTTTTTTAAAACTGTCCCTTATCGTTACATATTACACAACAAGCGACCTCATTATTAAAAGGCTAGATGATAAAACGTGCCAATAGTAACCAATACGTGTTATTTAGATATTACGTAACAAAAGGTGTACAATTTCAACAACTAAATCTATCAATTTTACATTTTTGCTCTAAAATCGTTACCGGGCTCTTAATTAATTAATATTGTAGTTTTTTCTCAGCAATTATGGATAGCCAGCTCACTACATAGTGCAGTAGAAATCGCATAGTTTTATAGTTTTGTAAGACTATGTCCGAAAATAGTATCGAAATCGAGGAATTGCTAAGTTCTGAGCTAGCATCCCAGCCAATGCGGATTTGATACCGAGGATCTCAGCAGTTCCAGATAGCCTGCTTAGTAGTGCACTAGAATAGATACAGTTTTATCTTCAAGAATGAAATTTGACCGAGTTTTATTAGACTAACTCCGAAACTACTCGGAAAATTGGGAAATTGCTAAGTCTGAGCCTAACTTCCCTGCCAATACAGTTCGGATACTTCGCATCTAAACAGTTCTAGATAGTCAGCTTTCTAGTGCACTATAATGCACACAGTTCTCTCTTCTTCTTCTAGAACGTAAATTGATAAAATATGGATAAACTATGTCCGAAACTACTCTGAAAATCGTGAAATTACCAAGTTCTGACTTAGCATCCCAGCCAATGCAGGACTAATACCTAGCATCTCAGCAGCTTTAGATCGTAAGCTTCCTAGTGCACTAGAATACACACAGTTCTATCTTCTAGAACGTAAATTGACGAAATGTGGATAGACTATGTCCGAAACTACTCTGAAAATCTTATAAATGATTAAATGCTAAGTTTTGAGCTATCCCAGCCAATCCAGATCTGATACCCAGCATCTAAGCAGTTCTGAATAGCCAGCTCCCTAGTGCACTAGAATACACACAGGTCTACCTTGTAAAACGAAATTTGACAAAGTTTTGATAGACTGTCCGAAACTCTAAAAATCCAGTATATGCCTTTGAGCTAATATCCAAGCCAATGCAGGTCTTATACCCAGCACCTCAAGAGTTCTGGATAGCCCGCTCCCTAGTCCTTTAGAAAACACACAGTCTTTTCTTCTAGAATGAAAATTAAAGATGTTCTGAAGGATTTTTGTTCGAAATAGTTTAAAAATCGAGTGAATGCTAAGTTCTGAGCTAGTATCTCAACCAATGCAGGTGTGATACCCAGGATCTCAGCAGTTATAGATATCCAGCTCCCTAGTGCACTAGAAGCTGCACAGTTCTATCTTCTAGACTGAAATTTGGCAGAGTTTTGAAAGACTATGTCTGAAAATAGTATCGAAATCGAGATATTACTAAGTTCTGCTCTTAGCATCCCAGCCAATGCTAGTCTGATACCCAGCAGTACATCTCAAAAGTTCTAGATAGCCACCTTACTAGTGCACTAGAATCCACACAGTTTTATCGTCTAGACCGAAATTTGACAGAGTTTTGATTATGTCCGAAACTACTCTGAAAATCGAGCTTAGCATAAGCTTAGCATTCCAGCCAATTCAGGTGTGACACCCTGCGTCTCAGTATTTCCGGATAGCCAGCTCCCTATTGCACATAGGAATATTACGCGAAACTCTGCGTAGGAGGCGCCACTACCACAATCCATCACGATCTGAGGATCTACCGCAAAACAAGAAAAACTGAAATTTCGTCATCTAACCTATCTATAACTCTTGCATATTCGAGCGATGAAGAGGCAGATAGCTAAATTTGGATTTTCGCGTTTCCCGGTGATACATCAATGTCATATTTTATTATCTGTGAATACTCGTCATTACACAGCTTAAGGCATAGTACTCTATGTAGTTACTCTACGGTTTGCGAAAGGTGCAATTGCAGTAATACTCCCTATTGAAAGTTTAGAGCTTGGCATCCCAGCTAATGCAGGTCTGATACCCAGCACTTCAGCAGTTCTGAACGTTATAAGCCCAAAACTTAGCATTTACTCAATTTTTATTTTATTTCATAGGAATATTTACAGTTAGAGTAACAAAATAGGTTTCGAAATAGAAGCATTAAGTTATGTAATTACAAGTTTCCACAGGTAGAAACTGCGTAATGTACATGACGTGCGAAATAACAAAATTAGTAATTCCATCTATGCTTATAATTATAGAACTCGGAACTTATAATCTTACTGGCTATCGAGTTTTTTTGTCAAAAAGCTACATTTTGAGATGGAAACAAGCCACTTTACACGATGATAGTGGAGACCTAATAAAACGATTTTTTTTGGAAGCACCCGTAATTTCGTCCCTTGGGAGCCAAGGTAAAGTGAGGTCTGTTCAAAAAAAGAAAAAAAAATCTACAAGCTTCACAAATCATTCGATCAAGATACATTTTGTGTCAATCGAAAGAAAATAGCTTTGTTTTATGTAAAAAAATATACACAATATATTTTTAAAGAAATTTAGTATTAAAGTATTCAAATAAAAACAAAACTTTTTCACGCTTTATTTTTCAAAAAGTGTCTTCCACGTTGGAAAATATCTACTAATAAGTACTTTATTATAAAGTCAAACATATTTCTTATCGAAAAATGAAAACCGCATCAAAATCATTTAAGTACTTTTTAGGGTTCCGTAGCCAAATGGCAAAAAACGGAACCCTTATAGATTCGTCATGTCCGTCTGTCTGTCCGATTATGTCACAGCCACTTTTTTTCCGAAACTATAAGAGCTATACTGTTCAAACTTGGTATGTAGATGTATTCTATGAACCGCATTAATATTTTTTACATAAAAATAGAAAAAAAAAACAATACATTTTGGGGGTTCCCCATACTTAGAACTGAAACTCAAAAAATCTTTTTTCATCAAACCCATGCGTGTGGGGTATCTATGGATAGGTCTTTAAAAATGATATTGAGGTTTCTAATATAATTTTTTTCTAAACCGAATAGAAAAAAAAAAGATATATATTACCATGCACACTTCCACGGAAAATTGGTTTGAACGAGATCTAGTAAGTAGTTTTTTTTTAATACGTCATAAATGGTACGGAACCCTTCATGGGCGAGTCCGACTCGCACTTGGCCGCTTTTTATTAAAATTTATGTTCCAGAAGTTGGCCTAGTTTTATTGACATGAAGATTTTTAATTAGTGACTACTTACAAATACCAAAACGTGTAACATGTAACGCGTAACTTACATAGACTTATATTGACTTATTTTCTGGTTTTGCTCATTGTTATGTGTAAATCATTCGTTTTAGGTAATATGACAGTGTACGGTCGCGGAAATTGATTCTTTAGCAACTTGCGGTTCAAGTAAATTTGGCTGTACATACTTATGGTGACACGTTAACTGCTAAAGAATCAATTTCCTCGACTGTACAATCATACAAATAAAATCTATTTTCGAAATTAACTGTCGTGAGTTATACTAACATTAAACTAATTCTACGGATTTCACTCGCCGAAGTCCGAAACATGTCGCGCGAGAGACTAAAAACACGTGAGTGGAATCCGTAGCATTAGTTCAAAATCTATTCTATTCTATTCTAACAAGTGAACAAAAAACAAATTACTATAAAATTTACTAATTACACGCTCTTTGGACTTATGAAGACAAAAACTTCCATACAAATAAAAGTAAGCCAACTTCTGAAACTTGTATCTTAAAAACTGCTTAACCAATTTTGGAGCGTTTTTCATCATATATTAAAATATATATTTGAATTTAAAATGAAAAACTTATTTTCAGACATTCTTCAAAGTCTAGGACATTATTTTGCAAGAATAAAGCGCAAACGAGAAAGAATAGGTTTTTGAATATTTCACACAAATCACACAAATATTTTTTAAGAGATTTAGTTTTAACTCTTTTTACGTAAATAAAAGTATTTTGTTTTCAAATGATATATGATATATGTATATGCACTAGGAAGCTGGCTATCCAGAACTGCTGAGATGCTCTAGGTAGCAGACTTGCATTGGCTGGGATGCTAAGCTCAGAACTTAACAATATCTCGATATCGATACTATTTTCGGACACACTCTATCAAAACTCTGTCAAATTTTGTTCTGGAAGTTAGAACTGTATATATTATAGTGCACAAGAGATTTGGCTATCTGTAACTGCTGAGATGCGAGGTATCAGACCTGCAGTGGCTAGGATGCTAAGCTCAGAAATAAGTAATATTTCGATTTCCATAGTATTTTCGGATGCTGGATTTTCAGTGTAGTTACGGACATAGTCTATCAAAACTGTATCAAATTTCAGTCTAGAAAATAAAACTGTAAGTACTCTAGTTCACTAAGGAGCTGGCTATCCGTAGGTGTTCAGATGCTAGGTATCAGACCTGCATTGAATTTCACGATTTTCAGAGTAGTTTCGGACTAAGTCTATCAAAACTCGGTGAAATTTTCTTCTAGAAGATAAAACTGTGTGGATTCTAGTGCACGTGGAAGCTATCTATCCAGAACTGCTGTGATACTAAGTATCAGACCGGCATTGGCTGGGATGCTAGCTCAGAACTTAGGCATTCCTCGATTTCGATACAATTTTCGGATATAGTCTTTCAAAACTCTACCAAATTTAGTTCTAGAAGGTAGAACTGTGTGTTTTTAGTTCACTAGGGAGCTGGCTATCCAGAACTGCTGAGAAGCTGGGTATCAGACCTGCACTGCCTGGGATGCTAAGCTAAGAACTTAGCAATATCTCCAAAACGATACTATTTTCGGACATTGTGTGTCGAAACTCTGCGAAATTTCATTCTAGACAATAGAACTTTACGGATTCTAGTGCACTAGAGAGCTGGCTATTATCATTATGGATGTTAGGTATCACTTAACAATTTCTCGAATTTCAGAGTAGTTTCGAACTTAGTCTGTCAAAACTCGATGAAATTTCGTTCTAGAAGATAAAACTATGTGTGTTCTAGTACACTAGAAAGTTGGCGATCTAGAACTGCTGAGATACTGGGTATCAGACCAGCTTTGGATGGAATGCTAGCTCAAAACTTAGCTATTTCACGATTTTCCGAGTAGTTTTGGACTAAATCTGTCAAAACACGGTGAAATTTCGTTCTAGAAGATAAAACTGTGTGTATTCTAGTGCACTAGGAAGCTGGCTATTTAGAACTCCTGAGATGCTAGGTATCAGACCAGATTTCGCTGGGATGCTAAGCTCAGAACTTAGCAATATCTCGATATCGATACTATTTTCGGACATAATCTATTAAAACTCTGCCAAAATTAGTTCTAGAAGATAGAACTGCGTGTATTTTGGTTCACTAAGGAGCTGGCTATCCAGAACTCCTGAGATGCCAGGTACCAGACCTGCATTGGCTGGGATGCTAAGCTCAAAACTTTGCAATATCTCGATATTGATACTATTTTCGGACATAATCCATCAAAACTCTGCCAAATTGCGTTCTAGAAGATAAAACTGTGTGTATTCTAGTGCACTAGGAAGCTGTCTATCTAGAACTTCTGAGATGCTAGGTATCAGACCAGCTTTCGTTGGGATGTTAAGCTCAGAACTTAGCATTATATCGATTTCGATACCATTATCGGACATAGTCTTTCAAAACTCTGCCAAACTTAGTTCTAGAAGATAGAACTGTGTGTATTTGAGTTCACTAGGGAGTTGGCTATCCAGAACTGCTGAGATGCTGGGTACCAGACCTGCATTGGCTGGGATGCTAAGCTCAGAACTTTGCAATATCTCGATATCGATACTATTTTCGGACATAGTCTATCAAAACTCTGCCAAACTTCGTTCTAGAAGACAGAACTGTGTGTATTCAAATGCTTTAGGAAGCTGGCTATCTAGAATTCTTGAGTTGTTAGATATCAGACCAGCTTTCGCTGGGATGCTTAGCTCAGAACTTAGCATTACCTCGATTTCTGTACCATTTTCAGATATAGTCTTTCAAAACTCTGCCAAAGTTAGTTCTAGAAGATAGAACTGTGTGTATTTTAGTTCACTAGGGAGTTGGCTACCCAGAACTGCTGAGATGCCGCGTACCAGACCTGCATTGGCTGGGATGCTAAGCTCAGAACTTTGCAATATCTCGATATCGATACTATTTTCGGACATAGTCTATCAAAACTCTGCCAAATTTCGTTCTAGAAGACAGAACTGTGTGGATAGTAATGTACTAGGGAGCTGGCTATCTAGAACTGCTGAGATCCTGGGTATTAGACATGCATTCTCTGGGATGCTAAGCCCAGAACTTAGCAATTTCATGAATTTCAGGGTAGTATCAGACTAAGTATGTCAAAACACGGTGAAATTTCGTTCTAGAAGATAAAACTGTGTGTATTCTAGTGCACTAGGAAGCTGGCTATTTAGAACTCTTGAGATGCTAGGTATCAGTCCAGCTTTCGCTGGGATGCTAAGCTCAGAACTTAGCAATATCTCGATATCGATACTATTTTCGGACATAATCTATTAAAACTCTGCCAAAATTAGTTCTAGAAGATAGAACTGCGTGTATTTTGGTTCACTAAGGAGCTGGCTATCCAGAACTGTGAGTATTTTAGTTCACTAGGAAGTTGGCTATCCAGAACTGCTGAGATGCTGGGTACCAGACCTGCATTGGCTGGGATGCTAAGCTCAAAACTTTGCAATATCTCGATATTGATACTATTTTCGGACATAATCCATCAAAACTCTGCCAAATTTCGTTCTAGAAGATAAAACTGTGTGTATTCAAGTGCACTAGGAAGCTGTCTATCTAGAACTTCTGAGATGCTAGGTATCAGACCAGCTTTCGTTGGGATGTTAAGCTCAGAACTTAGCATTATATCGATTACGATACCATTATCGGACATAGTCTTTCAAAACTCTGCCAAACTTAGTTCTAGAAGATAGAACTGTGAGTATTTTAGTTCACTAGGGAGTTGGCTATCCAGAACTGCTGAGATGCCGGGTACCAGACCTGCATTGGCTGGGATGCTAAGCTCAGAACTTTGCAATATCTCTATATCGATACTATTTTCGGACATAGTCTATCAAAACTCTGCCAAATTTCGTTCTAGAAAATAAAACTGTGTGTATTCTAGTGTACTAGGAAGCTGTCTATCTAGAACTTCTGAGATGCTAGGTATCAGACCAGCTTTCGTTGGGATGCTAACCTCAGAACTTAGCATTACATCGATTTCGATACCATTATCGGACATAGTCTTTCAAAACTCTACCAAATTTAGTTCTAGAAGATAGAACTGTGTGTATTTTAGTTCACTAGGAAGCTGGCTATCTAGAACTGCTGAGATGCCCCGTACCAGACCTGCATTGGCTGGGATGCTAAGCTCAGAACTTTGCAATATCTCGATATCGATACTATTTTCGGACATAGTCTATCAAAACTCTGCCAAATTTCGTTCTAGAAGATAGAACTGTGTGGATGCTAATGAACTGGGAAGCTAGCTATCCAAAACTGCTGAGATCCTGGGTATTAGATTTGCATTCGCTGGGATGCTAAGCCCAGAACTTAGCAATTTCACGAATTTCAGAGTAGTATCGGACTAAGTCTGTCAAAACACGGTGAAATTTCATTCTGGAAGATAAAACTGTGTGTATTCTAGTGCACTAGGAAGCTGGCTATCTAGAACTCCTGAGATGCTAGGTATCAGACCAGCTTTCGCTGGGATGCTAAGCTCAGAACTTAGCATTACCTCGATTTCTCTACCATTTTCAGACATAGTCTTTCAAAACTCTACCAAATTTAGTTCTAGAAGATAGAACTGTGTGTATTTTAGTTCACTAGGGAGCTGGCTATCCAGAACTGCTAAGATGCCGGGTACCAGACCTGCATTGGCTGGGATGCTAAGCTCAGAACTTTGCAATATCTCGATATCGATACAATTTTCGGACATAGTCTTACAAAACTCTACCAAATTTAGTTCTAGAAGATAGAACTGTGTGTATTTTAGTTCACTAGGAAGCTGGCTATCTAGAACTGCTGGGATGCTGGGTATCAGACCAGCACTGGCTGGGATGCTAGCTCAAAAACTAAGCAATTTCATTATTTTCCGAGTAATTTTGGACTAAGTCTGTCAAAACACGGTGAAATTTTGTTCTAGAAGATAAAATTGTGTGTATTCTAGTGCATTAGGAAAGTGGCTATATTGAACTCCTGAGATGCTAGGTATCAGACTAGCTTTCACTGGGATGCTAAGCTCCGAACTTAGTATTACATCGATTTCGATACCTATATCGGACAATCTTCCAAAACTAGGCCAAATTTAGTCCTAGAAGATAGAACTGTGTGTATTTTAGTTCACTAGGGAGCTGGCTATCTAGAACTGCTGAGATGCCGCGTACCAGACCTGCATTGGCTGGGATGCTAAGCTCAGAACTTTGCAATATCTCGATATCGATACTATTTTCGGACATAGTCTATCAAAACTCTGCCAAATTTCGTTCTAGAAGATAGAACTGTGTGGATGCTAATGAACTGGGAAGCTAGCTATCCAAAACTGCTGAGATCCTGGGTATTAGACTTGCATTCGCTGGGATGCTAAGCCCAGAACTTAGCAATTTCACGAATTTCAGAGTAGTATTGGACTAAGTCTGTCAAAAAACGGTGAAATTTCGTTCTAGAAGATAAAACTCTGTATATTCTAGTGCACTAGGAAGCTGTCTATCTAGAACTCCTGAGATGCTATGTATCAGACCAACTTTCGCTGGGATGCTAGCTCAAAACTTAACATTTACTCGATTTTTAGACTATTTCGAACAAAAATCCTTCGGAACTTTTTCAATTTTCATTCTAAAAGATAAAACTGTGTGTTTTCTAATGCACTAGGGAGCGGGCTATCTAGAACTGCTGAGATGCTGGGTATCAGATCTGCATCGGCTGGGATGCGATGCTCAGAGCTTAGCATTTACTGGATTTCAAGACTATTTTCGGACAATTTCTATCAAAACTCTGTCAAATTTCGTTCTAGAAGATAGAACTGTATGTATTCTAATGCACTAGGGAGCTGGCTATCCAGAACTCCTGAGATGCTGGCTGTCAAACCTTGGATTTCAGCTCGAACTTAGTTTTAGTTAGAAGAAACCTACAATTTTTTTTGATGTTCGTATCCCATACATATATGAAAAAAAAAAATTTTTACAGTTTTGACTAGAACTCATTATAGATCGCCTAGAAATGTTGCTAGCTTCCATTTAAATGCTATTTTGAGGCTGTGGAGTGGATAACGGCTGGGATGCTAGTGTGTCAAAATGGGAAGTTAGCATCTCATTTTCAATTTTCATTTTTTTCGCGTAAATAAGTAGAACTATTAAAAAAAACTACCTAGAACTATAGAACTATTAGGGATGCTACTAGAACTCTCAAGAAAACTTGAGATGCTAACACTTGATATGCTAGGTTCACAGACACCTCAGAGGGCCGAAAGAAATCATCTACCGAGTATAGTGCATCAGAAATTAACTTTGCCTTTAGCTTGTTCTCGAATGATCGACTATTACATGCGCCTCTAATGTCATCCGGTATTGAATTATACACCTTTGAGCCGATTGAGTGCAGCAGTTTTTCTTGATTTTCCTAGATTTTTTATACTTTACAGTGAACACTGAATTCTTTGCCGAACCTCTGGTTTTATTCCGATTGTATATCGAGCAAATACGTGTCCAAGACTCCGGTACCACATAAGGTACATTCGCTCTCCGATTTATGGTTTGCTCGTGATCTGGACTCGTCCGCTCTCGCACTACCAATATGAACACGTCTGGTGGTTTCATTCCATCTGTTTCCCAAGTCTGACAGGTGACGAAGAGTAATTGAACCTCCTTTAAATGGCCAGGCTTGTAGTGAAATTGCATAAAATTGTTCCATTGAAACCATTATATGAGTGGTTATAAAACTATAAATAGCCGAGTCCGATACATATGTGTGCCGCTGCGGTTCAATAGGGTGGATTGCTTGACGTTGCATAATGGTCTATACGAGCATTTTTTATTTATTTAATAAGCAAAACAAAATCGTCGTTTTTGGCTCAGTTCGTAATAATGTATATTTTTTAAGTCTGATCACTGATGTTCTAATGCGATGAAAAAGCCATCCAAATTAATTTTTAATAAAAGACATTGTTATTGCTTAAGTTTAAAAGGTTATTGCGTTATTTGTCCGAAATCTTTTTTGAAATAAATTAAGGTAACTTAAATATATTGTTCATACTATGTTATAAATGCGAAATAAATTTTGTCTCGGTCTAAAATAAAAATTTGCATGTACAAATACTTAAACCCTGGGGACGAACATGCTATGTACTTCATTTATGGAAATCAACCCCTCGGGCGGTCGAGATGCGGGCACAGTTTTTATCGAACTTCATAGAGAACCGAATATTGAATTTTTGACGACTGGTCTGGCCTAGTCGATAGTACAGATATTTGTTCCTGATTCATGGGCTTTTTCCATGTATTTAAGTATTTATAAATATTTATATAACATGTATCGTATCGCTGTAAGAATAATAAATTTGTGTAAGAATGTCCTATAGTATTTTTATAGAGGCTTGTAAGAATCAGCTTCACGCTCGCCACCTCCATCAAAAGCTGCATGAACCAATAAAAGATCAATGAAATTTCCAAAAATTCACTTTCGCCTCGATATTCCCAAATTTCGATAGCACATAGTTCTCACGAGACGGCGGGCGGGCCCCGTGGAATCTCGTGAAAGTTGGCCGAGTGGATCAAGTGGATGGCCGGAACTGGTTTGGTGAATCGGCAAGTGTAGGTGCCGCGAGCTAGGATGCTTCATTGGGACTTTTTTCTACCATACTTATAGCTATACTGAGTACTACATCTTACTTATTATAACACAGAACATAATAGTTACCTATTGCGTACAGAATTCTTACTGTCTAACAAAGCCGATGTTTGATAGTTTCCTAAGTCATGAATGACGTCCCTGACTCTCGCATGAAACATACATATTACGAAATATGTAAATCCCTTTACCGTAAATAGGTAAATTTTTTTGCGGGTAAATTAGCATTTCTAATGTAAATTTTCTTATGTACATACATTGACGATTAGTAAAGGACTAACCGCGATGAGAAACTCTTGTAATACAATTGCAACTTTTCCGCATTTTAATTTTGCCTTGATTCCTATATCTTATCCGTTTGTTCTAATGCTAACTTTTCCCACCGTTACTAAGAAACAGTGCTTTGCTATCGCGGGAACTTTGCATATCCGGGATATGTCCTAGCCGCTTTGTCTGTTGTATTCTAGGCCACATCTTTTCCTTAGACATTTGTAGGTGCTCATTTGTGTAATTGACATTACTTCTATATAGGGATTATGACTGACTATCTACTTAACTGTACCTGTCCACCAGTAGTAACCTTTGTGACGTACCTAGTGAAATGTATCTACTTAGTACGCCGGTTGCACTTACTTTTCTAAACATCTCATGTGGCAGGATGGCTATGTGCGGACAGTAGGGAAACAAATATAAACTCGATGAGTAGAGGCATTATTTAAAAAAAAATATTTCCTATTTACACTGGTTATGATACTCAAAAATATAGTCACAACTTCACACATGGGATACGACATCCACTTTTTATTTCACAGCTTCATATTCGCCCACGCTCGCTCGTGTTTCCCCTGCTCATTTACCAGCTCATGAATGTCACTTCCTCACTGAATTAAACTCCTACTACAAACATGCATTTATCTTATTTCGGTCAATGCACCGCAGGAACAGTTCAACATTGTGTGACAACACTCATTATGTCTAAGGTAATTAAAAGAAATACCTTGATGGGACGAGTGGCTTTTTACATTTTAGAGAATTATAAACTGCGCGCTCCTGCAAATCAGCTACGCTCACTTATAGACGCACTCGCAGAGACACAACATTAGTGGTTACTCTGGCCTTAATTGTGTGCGTTGCATCTAACTATTAGACGGTTTTAGCTGCTTTTAAGATAGCAGAAATAAACGGCTACATCAAAAAAATCCAGCCTAATGACACATAAACGTAAGCCTCACTTCATTTCCCCTCAATTTAGTCTCTGTCGAAACAATAACACTTTCAATAATTAGTTCCATCCGCACCGTATCCATAGCCGTGAATCTTTTGTGCCTATTCTAATGATGAAAAAACTCCCATGCGATTCCTCTCACGTGGCCGCACCATTGTGGATTGTTTCAGCAGTCTAATGGCAACATTTAATTGCTCCGGCCTCATTGTCGCTATCTGATCTCACGACAATGGGCCGCGCAACAATAGCCGGGCCCTGAAAGTAATCCCTAAAGAAAACGCGAATGAAAGGCTTACGTTGATATTGGAGTTTTCCGGGCGAAAATCCGCGGACATATAATACAGATCACGTTAACGCATACAATCTGACAAATTGTTCGACAAATTATAGGGGAACCTTCTTAGCCCCCTCACATCCCGCTCGCTCGGTGCACGGCATAGCGTAAAACCCTTCCTCAAGTCGAAAATGCGCAGAACTCGTGCTTGATTAAACGTCATCAACTCTGCAAAAAAGATTTTTACATTTTTAATTGAATGAAATTTTGATCTAATCCTGACGTAGAAATAGAAATATTATAGGTACCCAAAAAGCTTCAAAAGATCAAAAGCTTTTTTCCATGTGTATTTTTCATTAGTCAGACTAGATTTAAATCGATGTAGGTATTCATTAAAAAAAGTACCTGAATAGCTCAGTGCCTAACCCAGAAAAGTAAGGACTATGCATAAAAATGATATTTATTTAACTCAAATTCAGAAAAGATGAGCTGAAGAATACATATTTATATCTCTGTGCTGCCCATAGTCACAAAGTGTCGTGTGTCATACTTACATTCCTCTACGAGCAAAGGGACCGATGTTTAGTATTTGGCTTGGCGCGGGAATCGGCCTAGGTTTGCACAGTTGCGTAAATAGACCTATAAATGGCATTGTCCGGGCTTATGTAGCTCTTATTTACATTTTATTGTATAGGGCCCAGTTTGCAGTTGATGTGATTAGGCAATTGTATTAGGGTTATAGTTTGTTTTGTATCTATACTTTGTTGATTAAACCTACACTGTCTATGCTATCGTACTAATACAAAGACGAGTCCATGTTTGCTAAAACTATTCATGCTGCTTTTCTTGTCCGTTGTACTCGACTGAAGATCAAAATTGTATCTAAATACAACTTAGTTAAAACGTAGTTAAGTATTACTAGGATAAGAATATACCTATATAAACTGCTACACCCTAGTGGGGCCCATGTTTTGAACTAATTCGACTTTAAAAACCTTTGTAAAACACCATGGTTCCATTGAATAAATGATTATGATTACCTACGATATAATTTTTGCAAGTACGATCGCCACACGGCGATAATGACTTATGTATACGGTACCCCATTTTAATTTGTAGTTATAATGTGACCATGTCATTTTGATTGATTATGAAATTGGGGTATTATAGAGTTAGAGATATGTAAATAAAAGAGGATTTAAGTAAAGGAGCAGAAATTTTATTTTATGAAAGATGGAGACTGCAGACGACGCGTCGCCGCGACACGAATGGTTTCTATTTAGTTCCATGAAATACAATTCCAGGTCAGCGACGCGTCGCCGTGCGGCAAACTACACGTCGCAGATCTATACACGACGCGGCGAGGTGACGCGACAACACGTCGTCTGCAGTCGCGACACGTCGCCGGGTTCCAACTTGTACCTTAATACTTACTGTAATTTGATTGTCACGCCGAGTCGTGACTTTGTCACTACAAAATTAATTCTCATACTCGTAAAGTGGCCGAGAATCTTTCGTTAATATATTACCCAATACTGATGTGTCAGTATGTCCAATTAGATAATTAACGCCGTTAAAAAATTCATTATTAATTCACAGATAACTCACAATTCATTCGGACAGCGTTTTATAGAAATTAAATAACTACTGTATAATTAAGCATCTCAAACTAAGATAAAGAGAGAAAGTGCGTGTTGTAGCCATGCAAGTGGTAATTTATCTTATCGTATAGTTACATCGAAAAATACTATTGAAGCTGTGTCTACACTTTCTTTCAAATTTAATTAGGTCGCACTCTAGCTAGCTGTTAGCACCTGTTTCAGTGGGAACCTTAATTTACAAGGCTTGCTAATGTCCTAATGTGTTTGTTTCGTAAGTAACGTAACATGGCGTTCCTTGTTTCTCTTCTTAGTAGCTCTACCCGTTGCATAGAAATAAGGACCCACACTGGAGACTGGTTATCTAATCTCAAATATTATTGTGGGGTGTAAGTAGGTACTTTAGGCATTAGTTTTTAATGCACCTTGTTTTCCTCCACCGAAATCGATAAATATCTAAACTCCTTACTTAGGCTGTCTTCACATTAGATGCTGATCCGCACGTCGCTTCGGTGTGCGAGCGAGTTATCGCTATATGCGTGCATAGTGCTCCTTCGCTCACACACCGGAGCGGCGTGCGATTCCCCATTAGTATGATAACCGCGTTAGATTTATTAGTTAAAACAAACTTGATAATAGTGTAGTGTAAGCCAGGGTTTTAAGTTCAAACTTTGAACATGCACAATAATGGTGTAACCCCCAAACCACTACAACTCATTTCATGACCTAACTATCATTATTTTCGCTTAACAGCCTCGTTCCACAGATCTCGTTTCGATACTATTTTAGTAGTTTGTATCAAGTTTATGGCATGCATGTAAAACTAACAGGCGTCGGAGATAGCGCCTTGGAATGTTATCGGGCCCTGCCAAACGACTGGCCTACATTCCACGACTGTGTCATTCGAATCGTTTCGCATGCGCATTTAACTTTTGAATAAATTATTTATCTATGGGAAGCGGTGATGCTAAAAAGAGCGTAAGTCTACCCGATGGTAATAGTTAGTAAGTAGACGTGTGCAATTTTATAAGTTTCACAAGCCTGTTCAAGATTCTTTGCTCATAATACATATCCATATATTCATTGTGTTGCTGATTAGAGACATAACACTACAAGATTACCTATGATGTGCTTAATGTATCTATTATAAATTACAATAGGACAATTAAAAATAATAGTAATTCAGAAAGCCCCCTAATAATTCCTTCCTATACAGGATTTTATTTGTAACACGAGGTACACGTTGATTTTAGTTTTGGCACAAACGAACACAACACAAATTGCAAAAAAAAATACACCTAATTAGTAACTACTCAAACACATCCTCACAGACAGCACAGAAAGTTCTGATTTAGATTTTTGCGCTTACATATATGGTATTTTCTTAATGAGTTGTCACGCATAGATATAACTTATAAGATACGAGGTGGGTGTACGTTAGATTGGCGGTTTGATGAGTTATGTATGCTAACGAAGTAACAAGCTTGAGATACTTGCTGAACGGCATTTCTGGACAAACTAAGGGCTTTGTGATTCATATTTTAGACTCCTTTAGAATTAATGCAAGGGGTAAAATAAAGGAAGATGAGGAAAATTACTTTCAAGAATATTTTTAAATCTTATGACTGGAAGACACATCACATGATCACAATAAGTTTTTGGCAGAAATTTAATTTTTGGTACAAGTTTTTATCGCTGACTGTACTTTTTTCCACAGGCAACTAATACTCATCGAGATAATTCTAAAAACCCCAAACACAATTAGGTTGCGTTGTTTATCACAGAGTTTCTATGGCTACCTCCTGTCTCCATCATTAGATCAGCTTGATGGTACCATAAAATTGCATTGTCACCCGAATTACATATGTATGCAAATTTTCAGCTTCATCGGAAACCGGGAAGTGGGTCAAATTTAACTTGCAAGATTTGTCCCATACATACTAAACAGGGCAAGTTAAATAAAATCTTGTAAAAAGCATGATCAGATTGTGCCAGAAAATGAAAAAACCTGCTTTAAGAAGTAAAGACGAGACACGTAATCCAAATAACGATAATTGAGTTTTTCAGCAGATCTACGTCTGCTAAAAATCTCAGTTATAATAAATAGAATGGAAGATCCCCATCCGCGCCGAGATCAATAGCTCAATCGCTCCTGTCTGTTCATGAGATGAGAGGAAGCTTTATATGTATGACAACTATGCTTCCAAAATATCGAGATATCGGCACTTCATGCATTACTTCCAATCTCCAATGACCAGTCTGCAAATAGCAAGACATTGACACTAACGTAGAAACTAGATAATATCCATATCCCAGCAGCGTTCTTACTGCGCTATTAATGCCATTATCAGTCCCGAAATTCTCGGAACGTACCTAATGACTTCAGGGATCCTGGAAGATCTTTACATTATTCAAAGCCAATTAAGTTCCTACTACATTCGTGAAACGTTTTGTCTTGACTTTCCACTTGTTTAGTATAACTTGGTCTTTAAATCCCTAAACATGTTGAATTGGGTATCACACTGGTATTGCACTGGTCAGATTTGTACTTGAACCGAAGTTAGACGCTTAATGTGATCTATCATTCAGCGATCAAATTATTATAGTACCTTCTAATTCAGAATTTTGTTTACATGGTTATATTGTCCGGTTTATTGCATTATTAATCGAGCCTCTCAATTTCGTAGGACGATTAACAGTATTTTCTAACAGTAGTCTATAATCTAACAATCTACTTAAATAGATACCTACATTTCGCTTGATATTTGGCAATACCAAGTAAAAAGAGATTCAAATTAACTGACTCTGAAGATCGAAAATCTTTATGCTAAAATCCGGCAATTCGTCTGTGCAGTAGGACGTGCAAAAATTGTATGTCAGCCATCTTGTATCGGCTACCACGTCTACTATGAAAAATAGGACTGCGATAATAGGTGGGGCGGCCGATAATTAACGTTCTTACCCTATAGACGAACAATTTCGGAAACACCCTCGTAAGTAAGTCTGATAAAACGACAATTCCTGTAAGTTTCAAAATGACGTCCTTTTGTGGAATCATGATCTGTGATTTACACTGAACTCCTTATAGGTGCCTCAGCTTTATAAGCGTGCTAGTAGTTACTAGTATCTAGCAGTTGTCGGCACGCATCCGCCTCTCGTGACCAAACTAGTTTCGATATGGAGCGAGCGGTCCTATAAAATTAATAAGGCCATGCAGCCTCCGACGTGTATTATATACACAACGAATTATAAAGCGTCGGTGGAATCATCCGATTAGGCATGGTGGGCCTCACAATCGTAGTAGCGCTCTAATAATAATAGCTACATTCAACCAATTTCATACGCTTATGGAACTTTACCACACGACCAAACACTAAAATTCATATTCGTGGTTGGAATGTGCTGTGATTACGACAAGGTTGTACACGAGTTTATAACAACAAATCGGTCCAAATTGGGTGACATGGGCCTCTAAATAAAGCTCAATTAATATATCTTGATAGCTGTCATGTACTTTCTATAAACATTACGCAAAGCGTTACACGTGATATAGATTACATAAGACTAAGATAGCGGATTATTTGTAATAAAATATCGTAATAATATTATGAGCGCATGCGTGTCATATTAAGTGCGGCGTAAGCCTTATTTATTTTGTTGCTAGATTATGTTACTCTATGACATGTGAGAATATAATCCTTTTAGTTTAGTGATGATTGTCACAACTTTTGTAATTATTAACATTAGGACTTAGCTTTGTCATTTTCAAAACCAAGTAGGTGTAGCTTAATGAAGTGATTTCTTTATTCTTCAAATAAATTACTGCCAGGAGGTGCCAACGCCAACTGCGAAGTGTGCCTACAACACTGTGACCTCATTAAGTTTAGCTTATTCAAAAATAATATTGATGAGTACCTTTGTTGACTGTGCATAGGAAAATCGGTAATATAAGTTAGTTATTATTTTTAGTCACTTTTTTCTACACTTCATATCCATGAAAACGTGTAGGTAAGCACATTGCGAGAGAGGCGGTAACGACCCGTGACGACATATAAGATAATTAGATTAGGGCTCCAGTTGGAGACAACCCGCCTAGACAACTGACCTTAACAGCTAAAGGTGGTCTGTCAATTGCTCCGGAGCGTGCCATTGAGGCACCTGTATTTTTTCCATCGATTACCTACGCACTTGTGCCAGCTGATGAGCTGACGATGTATTTGCTGTGTCAAAAGGGCTCAACGAGCATTCAACGCTCGAACGAAAAGCCTTTATGGGTTTTACATATAGTGTGTTAAATACATGTGTTTGTAAAGGTCATGCACCTTTGGGCAGTTCGTTGTCGTGCTGTATGTTAATCGTTGGAGTTGACAGACGGTATAATGATAAAATTTGTTTAATGACTTCATAGGCCTCTATGGACACTGGACACGCGACTAGACAGACAACATACGTAGCAAGACCCCACTTTTAAAAATCTATTTTGGACGGCATTGGAAAATACTTTTACAAAATAGACCCTCTAATGTCTTCAATTTAAACTAAACTCAAGTCAGGAAGAACGACACAAATCAGACATCAAATTACCTTTATCCCTTTATTTATTATATCCATACTACCAAAGAAATAAAATACAATCGAAAGTTCCAACATGAGCATTGACAGTTAGGTCGCGTGCTCCCGACGTGACGGCACAACCCCGGTACCTGTATTTTATTAACACACACCATCAACTCCAAAACGATATAAGTACTATACACATTGTTATGCTTTTGGGCCTTTTTGTTCAACGTTACGCCATATACAGCCCTCGGCTAAGTACCTGCCTATAATAGGGTTGTGGTTTTGTGTAATTTGCTCAAAAGGAGTAGCGTAGTACAGGTATTAATGGAAATTATTAACGTTGCATTTTTATTTTTGTAGGCGTTTGAGACATGACAACTTAAGAATAGGATGAATAAAAGTGCTTTTCAAGTAGCTCGTTTAGTTAAGTTAAACAAATTGTGTATTATTAACGTCAACAAGTTCATAGATGTGGTTGCGTCGTTGATTCGTCTTCATCTTCACTGATCATTTTCATGTTCCTCTTCATAAGCCATACAATAATTTAAGTGCAAACTGATGTTTACTTGATTTTACTATCTGGTAGTTCCCTCTAGCTTAGGATTATGGTTATCATAGTCATTTATTTAACCCTTAACCGGTAAGACTGAAAAAAATTCAAGCCTCATCGCCAATCTATAGTCCTGAAAATTCTGTACAAGAAAAATAAGATGGTATTATTGGTATAATATTAATATACATAAAAAAAACTGGACAACTGCGAGTCGGACTCGCCCACCGAGGGTTCCGTACTTTTTAGTATTTGTTGTTATAGCGGCAACAGAAATACATCATATGTGAAAATTTCAACTGTCTAGCCCTAAAACCCTAAAAAAAAACAAAAAACATCACTTCTTAATTTGCCTCACCGGTTCCGATGTTGGTGGCAAAAATATATCACTTGGGGATCTAAGTTGTCGATCTACATGTCTGCTGGTTTGGATGGTTTTATCAACCTCGTACCTTAAATTTGATATAACAGAGCAAAACGAAACGAGTTAAAGGAGTCGTTCAATTCATCATCAACATTGTTGCATAAGAACTGATCTTCTGATACAGGTGAGACATTTTCGTTGCGCGTACACTCCCGCTTAATGTTGTGCGTGCCGACTGTGGGTTGCGTGCATAAAAACCTACGCTAGTCATTGTTGTTAAAAGGTCGTAATTCATTGCAAGTCTCATGAGCGAATAATGTTTACTAGCTATACTCAAGATCATGAAGAAGACTGGTCACATTGTGTGGAATTTTCCATCAATGCTCTTGAGTGTAGTTGAAATCGCCTGCCGCGGAAACGGCCCACTGCACTCAATCCCTTGCAAACCCACGCGTTCTGTATCTTACAGTTGCACAATTTTTGAGATTACGCACGCTATGCTACAATTATTATCAGCTATCGTAGCTATAGTTATCAAAATAAATGAATTCTCATTAATCACAAATCGAATGAGAAACTTTTTGCATTTTCGACGTTTTTATGACGTATATTTTTTGACATTTTGAAATTAAACTTACCTATTCTAACCTAATCTGCAAGTCCCATATCCAATTGAAAAGTTGACGAAAGTGTATGTGCGAATTCGGTCTTCAGCAAATATTACTTAATAAAAGCAAATGTGTTTGTATTTACAAACAAACGTTTCATACGTTGCTAATCTGATAAAAAACTACAAAAATATTTGATTTCAAGTAGGCAATGGCACCTTATCACCAACCAAACACAACACGTGTTGCAACCAAGCGCAGGAGTAGGTACAGTAGCTTATCTCAGATAAGAATTTACTACACACTACACTGAAGAGGGAGTTAACGCAAAATCGTAGTTTTTCTAGTGAATTTTTGCACGATTTAATCAAGGGCAAATGCCATGCAAAAAATCACATGGAAAGTAGAATTTGCAAAGAGCAGACTTCAACCAAAACCTTACAAGGTTAAAGTTGGCTTTTTATAAAAAAAAACACGTAAACATGTCTTATTGTCATCTACTATTACAGCTGTATGATTTTAGTATAAAACAGCTAGTGATATAGCCTAGGGATTAAAAGAGCAAAATTTTAAACAGAAGTACATTTTCAGAGTCCTTGAGATTAAAGGTAAAAACCTGCGCCGCAATTATTAAGCCATATCTTTTGTTTTTTTTTTCTAATGTCATGGGTTTACGCATCTTCTGACTCAATATTCGTAAACCTTATTGCGAAGACATAAGGTCCACCGATGATCAGTAAGGAGTGTTGCTGTTGGACACTGGACATTGATTGTGCATTGTACTGCATTATGCCATAATTTAACCGAAACTACCTTAGAAATCCAATGCAAGATTTAGAAAACATGTAAGTAACGTCAATAAATAATGTCTATATTTCATATGTCATGTTAAAGTCGTATAAGGACTGGTCAGATTGGAACTGTAACTGGAATAATAACGGGTATGGCTATTATGCCTATTATCGAATTTTGTTTGCGGTAAACCGCGAATGATTTTACAATTTGATGAAAATATAGACATTTTCTAAGCAGTTTATCTATACATGTTTACGAATCTCATTTGAAGTACAGAAACAACTTTACCTTCATTTTTTAAACGTTGTTTTAAGAGGTAGGTGAAAATACTCTACATTTTTTAGGAAATAATTACTAGTAACTAATGTTATGCCATAAAAGGAGGTGGAAACCACCATCACTGCGTTTACTGAGCCAATTTAGTTAGTTACTGACGACATGGAATTTTTGATTTACCAATACGATAACATTTGTAACATGCCGCTAATGTAAGAATGGTGTTTCACCACGACTAAAATTCTTAATCCAGTCAACCGACATTTTTAAAAGTCTATAACAGAAAATTGGATTCCTTAGTCACAAGCAAAGTTGGAACTAGCAATTTATAGTTATTACGAAATTATTCGTGATTAGCGCGCTTACTTTCCAAAATCGAGATTTATCATTACCTTTTCAGTGAAGGAAAATATTGTGTTAGCTTGCATTGTATGTTTACGACTTTATTGCTTCCAACTGCATTAATTTATCAGGAATATTAAGATAATCTAAGTTTAGTACGTGAAAACTTAGTAAATTTCTAAGAGCTGAAGCTACGCGAAGGTCGCTCTCAGTGCTAATTAATTCCTTCAGTTCTCCCTCGAGGTCTCGCCTACTCTAGAGTAAATGTCCGCAAATGTACCTACGTTCTCGCTTCGTCGTTAACGCCGGCTACATTAAACTTACATGCAGGCGTGGCATGCAGTGGAAATGGGCTGATGTCACTGCCAATTTTCCTTCATAAATTGAGTGACTGATATTGTGGCCACAACGGCAACTTAATTACTCAAGTTATACAGTGACATTACCCGTCTCCAGCAGCATGCTATGCAGCAATGTGTTCGCAATCGGAAAATTCACTGCTCTCGTGACCTCAATGTTTTCAATTACATCATGAGTCAGCCGGTCGTTGGCAAAGTTCGCGCAGGGAAATGAACTTCGCGCCGGTGGTATTTGTTTGATATTTTTAAGATGCACAAAATATATTATGCGTCATTTTTACCTACATTCATCAACAGCGAAGCTCGAAATGATCGTGATCCGTTGTGTATAATTTCAGTTTGGAGCTTTGTTGCTGTTGCTGACAATTTGCTTTCATAGAATATACGTATGCCTTAGTCATGTTCAATGTTCATAGTGCAGTGTGCATGAAACGTTCAGAATTCAGGCTAGAATCGTATATCTGGTTAGGATGGATGCATTGTTTTGTAACGCTGTCAGAATAAGGTCCGGTCGTCGTGGAAATTGGAAGGGAAAACTTTTGTCTAGCTGAAACGATAATTGGCTCATATAGGTGACATTTTGAGCTAGATATTTTAGTAAAAATGTTTGATTCTACTCATGTGACTTTCATTTCTTTACAATGGTTTAGATTTGAATGCGTCTGGTTTCGAAGACTGCATTGTTTTGAAACGAGCCCATAGTATTGTCGAAATGCATAATTTCGAGGAAACAACCGTAATGCGACCCTCCGCGGATTGAGCAAGCGGAATTCCAACAAAAGCGATTTTATGCAATTACGCCTAAGTTGTCTGGAGAGTTATTACTAAACCGAGCGCGGTCACGCCGCCGCCTATAAGGTCTGCCGCGCGCCTGCGGATATGACTGAGAGTTTATAAAGACTGTCCTTACTAATGCAACAAATCAACTGCGATAACCCGAAATGATGTATGCTAACTCTGTATGAACTATATTTTTACAGCGATAAAGTGCGGAAGTGTCATCTTCAATAAACGTTGAATTACTATGAAAATGTAACGTTTATAATCGCACAACCACACTGTCACCTACGTCAACGTCAGTGCAGTTAGCTTAGACGGACTCTAGTGACATAATAAAGAAAAAGGCGTCGTCGTTTATGATAATGCCTTTCCATATACATATAGTAATGAAGGGGTTTTAAATCGGCAAATTTCTAATCATTAAAGTATTATATATATATATTTATATATATATATACATTTATACTCGCTACGAGTATGAAACCATGACTTCAATTTCAACCGTAAAGAGTGCTGCATTAACTATAGCAGGTAGAGGCGAAATTTGTATTAACCTATTCAACATAGAGTAAGTAGAGTCAGACCAAGCTAAGTTGGCAAAGATTTTGACATCACAGACTACGCTAGGGTGATTTTAAACATCAAACTTCTATGAAATTATGACATTTACTTAACACGTGCAAAGTCTACGTTATCAAAATCGCTGCCAGCTTAGCTGGGTCTGACTCTAAGTTTAAACCATCATTAAATCGCAGATCGTAGCCGTCAATCGCACGTTTGCGCACGCCCTAAGCGTTCTTGGGGATCGCTCGTGCGAGTCACGAGCTCTCTCAGCCTTATTGAGCCTCTAGACCTTATTTAAACTTTTAATGTCTTTTTGCCCTTTGTAAAGGTTAATTTTAGGAGCCCGCGAAAGCAATTGTTGTTTGAAGATGCAATAAAACAATTTCATATTTAGATGTCGATACTTCTTCGGAAATCTTAAATACGGGTCGATACTTATTGTAAGTTAGTCATCATATTAGAAAAAAGATTTCCACTGCTACATTATATACTCGGCCTCCTAGGCTGTGAGTGCCAGTGACTCTGTGTATGAAGCTCATGCTTAAACTTAGAGTCAGACCCAGCTAAGCTGGCAGCGATTTTGATAACGTAGACTTTGCACGTGTTAAGTAAATGTCATACTTAATTTCATAGAAGTTTGATGTTTAAAATCACCCTAGCGTAGTCTGTGATGTCAAAATCTTTGCCAACTTAGCTTGGTCTGACTCTACTTACTCTATGTTGAATAGGTTAATACAAATTTCGCCTCTACCTGCTATAGTTAATGCAGCACTCTTTACGGTTGAAATTGAAGTCACTCGGGACCTCATGGTCCCGAGTTTGAATCCTGGTAAGGGCATTTTTTTCACGATTCCATGGGAAACCTTGTTTAGTATGACTATCTCAATACATTTTTGACATTGGGGTTCACGACCCCGAAATCACCGAGTATAGTTTTTTCCCAAAGATGTTCAAAGAGCTTGCAGCCTTGACCAGAGTGTTCCAGTTCCACTTTTTTGTGGGCTTCCCACGCTACGAGAGATTAGGTTTTTAGATTATCTGTCATTTTTAATAATTTCATAGATTTTCGTCAGCAGATCTCAATTAATGCGGTCGGTATAGCCGGTATAGGATGTATTTTTCCATACATATGTATAAAATTTACAAACTAATGTCTCGCCATTAACATCAAAGATAGAAGAAATATACTTAACTTAGGAGATAAAGCTTGTGCTCAATCTTGGAGTATAAGAGGGATATATCAGGATAAAACTATCTTTAGAGCGCGAATAGAACCTAAATAAATAAGCGCTGTACTTATATTAATAACCCTTATTTATCGTGCAATGTTAGTTGACACAAAAATACTGTACAAATAGATTAGTTTCTCAATCATTGTTATTGGATAAACACAAGATACGAACCTACTGAAGCATGGATTAAGCTTCTCAAACACTCGACCCGCCCGAGTGACATTCATCGATCTCGAGTTGAAACTCGAGCGCTGTCATTGTCAAATGACAATAAGGTACTCGATCTCGCGACACTAGAGATGGAAACTTAAGTGTTATCTGTTCTTATCAGTAATAAATACCCTTTATTGACACATTTTGACCAATTGAGATTGTTTGTGTACTCTACAAGAACATAACTAGCTAACCCAAGCAGCACATTAGTGAATTTTGCAGCTTATTTTATAGCTTTATGTTCTAAATGAGTGGTTTAACAGTGTTTGATAAAACTTATACCTTTAAACACAACTCAAAATCGTATATGAGTTCATCCTGTCACTTGTAGTTGCTTAGGAACGTTTATTGTTTCTACTTTATTACTTATGGTTGGGTAAAGTCGATTTTGCTACTTAAAGTTGCATGCAGGTTTTAATTGTCACTGAATAAGAGGCAATAGTGCTATATAAGGCCCTAAAGTCACTTATAAGCAACTTCTACATATAAGTGGGAACATACCCTTATTTGGAACTTTTAATTCCAAATGACTAGTATAATAGAGTAGTATATCACCAATAGTGGCTAAAGAGATTATTTTACAGCCCTTTTGGAACCTAAAGTGATTGCAACTTTAAGGGCTAGAAATACTCTTATTGCCACTCCAACGCATAATTAAGTCTCAATAGGAGGTTCTTGAAAACCAAAAGCAGTTATTTTCACTTATTTCAAACCACTAACGATCTAACAGTTCCAAAATTAGGTCATATACATAATATCCTATCAAAAGCATTTTCATGAAAATGTTGCCAAGACGAAACCATAAGGCTCGCACTGTCAAAATGTTATCAGATTTCTCGTAGAGACAAGTTTCTAACTCTACAAGCCCTAACTTCAGAAACTCTACAACAAGAGTCAAAATATGTGGCATGGCCGTTTCGCTACTGTCACATGGGCGTAAGGTGCAAAATTTATTCACTAAGTATACTTGTAGTAACGAAACGGCCAAGCCACATATTTTGACTAAGGTGTAGAGTTTGTGAAGTAAGGGCTTGTAGAGTTAGAAGCTTGGCTCTACAAGAAATCTGATAACTTTTTGACAGTGCGAGCCTTATGGTTTCGTCTAGGCAACATTTTCCATGAAAATGTTTTTGATAGGATTTCACTTCTTTTTGTAAGTTGCTTATGACAATCTTCCATCCCCTAATATAAATGGTAAAGTAAGTAGAGTAAATACACTTTATTGGACCACAGAAGAAATATTCAGTAACAGATTTACAATGTAAATAAAGGTAGCAACAGGCGTTCTTATCGCTGTGAGCGATCTCTTCCAGACAACCTTAGGGTAGCAGGATATAAAGAACAAAAAGCTTTAGTGACAGGTTGTGCACGAATACATTACAGGAATAAGAAGATTACACATTACAATGAAATACATACCAATGGGTACAACCAAATAGTTAAATATTTATCAGATACATATATAATGGTTGGGGGAAATTTACTATTAAAAATCCCGAAATACGTATCTGGGGGCATCTTTTATACAATCTTCTTTTTTTACTGATCCCCCTACAAACTTTCCTCTATTCCCCCTAATGCCCTTTTCCTTCCCTTTTCACCTTTACGGGTGATTTTGGGGTTGATAACTATTCTATATCCTTCCCTATATGAATTTATTTATGCTTAATAAGTCTACTATTGACATTATATCCCGAGAATTTTGTTTATCTGGTATAATCCAAACCCAAGTTATGAGGGTTCAAAAAACGACGAAGCGCTTTTAGAAAAGGTAGGCCATGCGCTTCGCTTTGCTCGTCTTGGCGGGGGCACTACCCTGCCCCCAGTTTTTTTTTCCTATTGCGGCGCCTCCTCTGTCAATAGCATTCACTGCTTTGCCACTCGCAAGATACAAATAAGTGATTTTCAGCCCTCATAGTTCTAAATAGAGAACAAATAAGTGAAAATAAACACTGTAAAATATTTTTTGTTCCGCCATGTTTACAAATGGAGTCCTTGAAAATGAATTATTTTAAACAGAATTTTATCACACTGACGCATAATCACAGACCTTTAATAGTTGTGACGATGTTAATTTAACATTGTACGTAACCTACAATCATTAGGTCAGGTTTTTAACAGTTTTATTTCTTATCAGTATCAATTCCTCATTTGATTTAGCACTCTCCTTTTAAATATTCCTGGATCAAATCAAAGGCGCATCGAAATTTACAAAGAAACCATACTATACTTTCACAGTAAAAAATCATTCGCAAGGATTTCGTGCTTATTTCAATTCCTGTATAACGTGAAGTTTTCATCACTTTACCAAACAGATATGTACATCCAAAATTAAAATGGCAGATCACATTCACTTTTAAAAAACACAACTTATTGTCTTAATTGTTGCCACGCCACTCAAAGCAAATCGGGCGTCTCATTTATCACTCCTTGACCGAACTGAAATTGTAATACATTCATTCGTTCAATATAAATCGTTCACTGCGCATAACTGTCACCCATAGTTCTAATTGCCACTTAAGGTAATCGAGAGATCTCCTATGGATTCAATTTAGAACCAAAAATAGGCTGCAATTTTTCTCCTTTTTGGTCTATATTGGGTCTATATGGGTTCTTTCCACCTATATAGAACTTAGTCATGGCTATATATTTCACTTAAGTATCTAAATAGATATGATATACGAGCTATTTCCCACCCCGTGTGCTACTTGGGAAGCCAATCGTTCAGGAATTTGGTAATTTAAATTACCCGTGGCACCAATACCTACGCTTTTCGATTGCACATACTTACTTCACCGAGAGCCACGGAGCTCAACAAGAGTTTTTATATCCATTCTGTTTGATGATATACTTACATAAAAAAAACCGATATTTATAGTAATGATATTTTTTTTTCGCATTTTCCTCCATAAATATTTTTTTTTCACTACGAAAAAAAAGAAAATTTTTTGGAATGTACAATTTGAGCTCTTTCAAATGATACCCCACTTGACCTAGTCACTAGGCTTTGAAAATTTGCCCCCTCTTCATATTGGGCATGGGCATTATATACTTTCAATGTCTCTGCTAACTATTCCAAAATTCTAATCGATAGCTTAAATGGTTCTCGAGATATTTAGCGTTGTGACAGACGGACGGACGGACGGACATAGTCGCACCATATATAAGAGAGTCGTTCCTTTTGTATCTTTTTGGTACGGAATCCTAAAAACATACTAAAAAAGTAAAATAGTATGAAGAATGGAACAGTTAGAGGATTTTTAAAGATTTTTGATTTTTTATTATTTATGAGAACTAAGCCGAAGTTAATACCTATTACCTAGAGTCGGACCAAGATAACTCTGCAGCATTTTTGCTTTGAGAGCGGCAGCGTCTCCGTAGACATCGAATTACTATGAAAATGTAGCTTTTATACTGGCACCTCTCCACTTTGTGACGTTAAAGTAGGTGTACTTAGCTTAGACGAACTCTAGTAGCATAACAAAGAAAACCGAAACTAATGAAACTGGATCTGAACAATAATAAAATTAATCCATTCATTTCCAAGGCCTCTAATTCCCTAAAGCAAGATAAATACATGCTTTACGCATACAAATAACTATGATTAGCGCCACCATTACGGTATCGATCCAAGCGACCCTGCAGTGGCCTCGTCTTATCTAACCCGAATTATTAATAGCAGGCTCATAATCATTATGTCCAGTCATTTGTCACCTATTTATAGCTGTTTTGTTGTGGCAACGCCAAATCTAGAGTCCGTCGAAGCTAAAGGTACAAAACTCTCGAACGATAGTAGTCTAATATTATTAGTGTGTTGCTATGGTAACCCATACGACTTGACAGTTCGTGGACTAATAATATTAGTCTAATAGCGTTCGAGAAATGGGCCCCTGGTTTCTTGTATTTCTATGACATAATATTCGTAGTTAGCGACACGAAGTTATTACTATAGAAATACTTAAAAACCTATAGTGTTGCAGCGACACGTCGTCTGTTGCTGATGTCTGCGATCGGATTCCTTGTACCTTACTTTGCACCGAATTTGCAGCAACATAGTAGAACGTCATGTTTTCACACTGCACTGGATGTCGTTCGATACCCCCCGTTGGGGGGGGGGGGGGGGGTATGAGGGGCCGCTTCCGCCTTTCGGCTGCGGCGGCTGTCGCGGGTCGGGTCCCACCGTGGGGAGGTCAATTGGCCGTCATTTGGGGGACCGTGTGTGTGACTGGTGTGGGCCAGCTCTTCGCTACCGATCGTTATCCAACCCCACGACCCCTAGCCTGGTGATACCGTTTGAGCGGGGCCAGGTTTCGGGGCCGCGGTGAAGGCGACCGGTAGCTTAGCTGGCGTGTGCGGCGTGCTGGTGAGGCTGTGTCCGATGTGTGTTGTGCTTGCTCTGCTAATCATGTTTTCTTGCTTGAGCCTCATTGGTTACGATATTGCCTCTGCGCAAAGTTTTCAATGTCGCGGCCACACACTCGACGAGTGAGTGGTATGAGAAGTAGTGAGGGAAGTATGCAGGGCAGTATGGCGGCCGATGACGAGTAACGTGGCCAGTGGCCACACTACGTCTGCCTACTTCCCTCTTTACTTCCCATTCCACTCGTCGAGTGTGTGTGGCCGCGCAGTACGGATTTCACGTTTTAAGTGGCACTGCGTTTGCTTAGCTTTGACTGACCAGTTTGTTAAGACAACTTGGATGATAATCCTAAAAAAAAAATAGTGATTTAAAAAACTTAGATAGTAGGACAGTCATTCCGTATGTACGATAATCCTTATTCTATTTTGTGAAGATTGCACCAGTCACACATAAAGATCTTACTCAAGATAACTTCGCGGCCGGAATATAATTACTTACCAAAACAAATAAACATCAAAACGGAAAAATAATAATTTAACAACTGCATCCGGAAGCCGGAAATGGGGGTGGGCATAAATGAGTGACGTCATCGTGGCCGAGTTCCGGTGGGAACAATACCCATTGAGTGTGTTTTATGAATCGAGCCCCACGCGATGTCTGACACACGGAGGAATCTATTGTTTAAAGTGACACAATGACACATTAGATTTTTTACTAATGTCACTTGATGGCTGAGATTTACTATGTCAGATGTAACATGCATAAACATACTCGTAAAATCAGTACCGTAATTGCTCAACCATGCTTGGCTTGCTCTTTTGAACAATTGTTTGTACTCGTATTTTATTGCTAAAAATACAGTAAGATGGAAGAATAGGTTTGCATTCTTAACGAAGTAACGGTAATTTTTCTATGAAATTCTGTTTCAGGAGAAAACTATTTCCACTAACTAAATCTTAACAAATCACTTTGATTTTGATGTCGATCGTTTCAGCATAATATATTCTTGGTTATTAGGTTTCGCTTAAAAAAATATAAAAATTGTATTGCAAAAAAAAAAAAAGGAAAACCTATAAACCTAATTTTCATTGTGTCTATAACATACTAAAAAAAACCGGACAAGTGCGAGTAGGACTCGCCCACCGAGGGTTCCGTACTTTTTAGTATTTGTTGTTTTAGCGGTAACAGAAATACATCATCTGTAAAAATTTCAACTGTCTAGCTATCACGGTTCATGAGATACAGCCTGGTGACAGACGGACGGACGGACAGCGGAGTCTTAGTAATAGGGTCCCGTTTTACCCTTTGGGTACGGAAGGAACCCTAAAAATCATGGAAAATATTTAGAAGTATAGAAAAACGTTTTCTCTTTTAATTTGCAGGGTCGATCACGTGGTACTCGTATACTTCTCTCTTAATCCTCCCATAATTAGAAATTAGATAAAAGGTCAATACGGATAAGATATATGTGGTGTGGCACACGGATAAGTGTGGCTGGCCTTCACATTGTTTGCACATTTATTAGCGTTTATTGCGAGTTCATATATTTGACACTAAACGCCAGCCACTCTTACCTGTATGCCACACTTACCCGAATTGACCTTACTTAGCTGTTTGATACAGAAACATATTTATTTCAAGCTAGGCAATCTTTGACATGTTGAGTAAGTTTACAATAGCGTTTCCTTTGGTGCGTAGTGAGAATATTTATGTTTTCAAGTTTCTAAAACTATAAACAAAATTATTTTTCAATTCATGTCGCTATGGACATGAATTTTCTATTCACTACAACTTTAAATCGGGATTCGAATCTAATCACAGAAATCCAATTTGCACGTCAAAATCATAACACAGACGTGCTAATTCCGAAACAGAAATTAATCCTCTCATTCAGTCTAAAAGTAAATAAACACAACCGTTTAAGTTAAATTACTTTTGGAGAAACAGTATTTGCTAATTAATCTATTTGAAATACGTAATGCTTCATCCGACTGAATTTGACAGAAATTATTACTACTTTGCTCATTAGTCGATCATGCTTACATAGGTAACATTTAAATCTGAAACTACGTTTTACAATTACGTTTTAACTTTAATTTCGTAATAACGATTCGTTTCGTTCGAAGTACGAGTAGAATACCCTACAGTTTCAATATCATATATTTTTGTACGCTGCATTGTACAATATACTCGTAATTTTGCAGGTGATTGTAATTTATGCTACGTTCCAGCCTAACCAAGGCAGATGCTTCTTAAATTGCACGTTATTTGTCATGGTTATTTTTCAATCTTACTAACCATCTGTACCCCATCTGTACCATTTTGAGTTTCCAAAACGTTCCGCTTGGCGCGCTGTTTCTAAATCCCATACTAAATGAGACTTAACGCAAACGCGTACGTCGCGTCTCGAAATCGAATAAATGTACACTAGGGGCTCTGTTTAATTACACAGGAAATATTAAGAAAAACACTAAAATCTGAATTTCAGTAAAACGGGTTCCTAATTTCAATTATAGAAGCCTTTTGGTTCCAAGTGATCGGGACTGGATCTTTGATTGCAATTATTCCGGTTTCCCATGCATCAAGAGAGCCTACCGCGAACCACGTTCGACGTGTTGCCTCCTTGTCACACTTACGTACGAATTTACAAGTGCGACAGAGAGGCAGCCTGTCGGACGTGGTTCGCGGTCTTAATTAACCAGATTCGACTGTACGTCATGTAAATGCAATTATAATATTCGAATAAACAACGTTCAAAAAGATTATTTATCATAATTTATTCACAACTCTGCATAACATGACTTAAACCGCCCTCCTACGCTAACATGTACGAGTACATGATTAATGTTACTTCGTACGTGAAATTGCCTCTAAGCACTTCACATGAGGCATTTAAAGTTCACAAATGCAGTTGGCTCTATAATGGAAACATGTGCAATCTGCAAATGGTTTTGCAGATCTCGTGTTAAGAGGAACAACACACATTTACGTGCAGAAGTGAGCTGGAGATGGTATCTTAGTATGGGTGTACTACTTAACTCGGGTGAGAGGTAAAGTAAGTTGCGCGGTGGTTTTCTAGAAGGTACTTAGCTTAGTTTTGGGGCTAAATGAGTCGTTTATTAACTTTATTTAGCAATGTCTGTAGTTAACAATAGTAACTTCTTAACTATCGCCTCAGTTAAGTGGTAGACATAGTAGGGACTTGCAACATTTTTTACTGTTAAAAAAAATATCAGGATATTGAAATGTCTCTAAGGTGCATAGTTGCTTAATAACAACCGACAGTCGCTTTTTGTTCAAGCAAAAGCGAAAGACGTTTAGTATATTTTAATTTAAAAGAAGCACTATCTAGACTCTGGCCACGCTAAATTTGCACAAACATGACAGTATATACCTACCTCTATAAACTCCATACTTGCCATGCCTCATGCCATTAAGTTCGCCTATTGTACATTAAGTTTATCTTTTGTGCAAAAAAGTTTAAATAAATAAATACTTGGAGTAACACTTGGCATGAAAATTTAGCGTGGTCCGACTCTAACGATTCCCTACACTAAAAGTACTCTTTCCTGCTACTACTCTTATCCCCCCTGACCTTATAACGAAAATGTACGACATAAAATAACTATTATTATCATCCATTGATTCAATCAGTAAATGGGGTTTAGCACACAAACCACTGCATCCAGTAAACATTTCTTTTATTACGTCGATACACCGTATTAATTAAATAAGATGAAATCGAACATAACATCGGTCGACGGCATTCCGCCAAAATTTGACAGTTCTCTATATAAACTAAAATGACCATAAACACGACAACCAAAAAGTATAAAGCCAGGTCCATACTACACGTGGATATTTTTACATCAGTATAAGGTCACATACAGGATATTAACTATTGTGATGTCACTATGAAACGGTGCCTAACGCCTAATACTGTCGTGAAATTAATTCTAGGACTTTTATCACAATACTACATTTATAATCTTGAAAAGTGAATTGTAGGTTTTACATTTTATCAAGTTATCACATGCGCCAAGGTTAACGTGGTTTCCAATTAAAACATGATACTTACATATGGTAAATGTTAAAATCCGTAGCGAAGGAAACACAACTGCCACTGTCGCATTAAAATGGAAGACTGATAGAGAGATGAGTACGCTACGCTGCCGAGCGTCAACGATTGATACGTTGTCTAAACACCCTGTTCCGCTACTTTATCTTAGTTTACTTTTCATTTAACTGTACGATCTACTTACATACTTTGTGATTTTCCTGAGGGCGGCAAGAACATCCGGCATAAATATCACCTCGTCTCTATTTCTACACAAACATTAAGACGACTATGATACGAACAATAATCTACTCTATTTACCAAACCTTAGAGTTGTTTGTTGTCGTGTACATTAATTCAAGATACGTATGTTTGGAATTAGAGTTAGTACTATGACCATTTCCTAATGACACCGTTCCGTGTGGCTGTTGGTTTCCGTGACACCTTTTTGTGATGAAAGTGTTGTCATTTTCGTCTACGAAATGTTACTGGTGTTAGTGTTTTATTAATTTAACTATTTAAGGTTTTTTATATACTAAATTTCAAATAATTTATATTCTCTATTCTAGTGCAGAATTTGAAATGTAGTACTACATATGTGGCTGCTGTATTTTATAAAAGTACTTTGAAGCATGTAGGTATGAAATTTCATACAAGCAAAAATTTAGGAAAAAATTAGTTTAAGCAGATATAACTCATTATTTTTTGCTGCTTTCAAACATATACTCAAACCAGCCATTAACTAGCAAGTTGCTGGAGCATCACTTTCTATAGGAGTTGGACATACAAGGTTGAGTTTGGGCATACAAGTATGTAATGTACCTAATTGCGAAGCTTGTCTAAAACGAACGATAGACATAAGCTATTTGACAGATGTCTAATACCTGGTATGAAAATTGGCCAAAATTCACAACGTAGAAGAGCACAATGATCGTTTTTAGCTTCCTAACATAGCACATAGCCATTAATTACGCGCATAAAGAATCGTTCCCAGTTGGGCTTTTCCGCGTTCGAGATGGAATTCCTCTGAGCTCTACCTTTACTAAAGTTCTGCCAAAGTTAGTTTTATAATCCATTGTAGTGGAGCAGATCTGCGCAATTATTTAAACCTCCGTTGCACAGCTCTTGACGTTAATAATGTTTCATTCCTGCTCGGAAGCGAAACGTACAGGCTTTATTCTCTAAGTGTGCATTTAACGTATTAAAGTTGTATCAAAAATATATTGATAACATGCGCTCGCTTGTTCTCGAGAACAACCACATTTGTACAAGCGCGATGAACGGTATATTTATGTTGAATTTGTATTGAATTTTGGTTTCTGAATAGGGCTTCTTGACTTTTTACCGCTTGATAGAATAAAGTCTGACGTTGAAAGTAAGACTTGCGTTTTCTTTACTCCGGAAAAGTGGGATTGTTGTTTTGTTGTTAGTTATGCTGTACTGGAAAATAAGAAGTGTATTGCGAGCTTGAATTAGGTATCGGTAATAGTACTATATTAAATTAGTTTTTCTGCGATGTCGTCTGAGTGCGAAAAACTAGATTTTTCTTGCTACTTGGAAGGCCAGACAAGACAAGTCAAGTTATTTTATAATATAATAATAATTCAGCCTATATACGTCCCACTGCTGGGCACAGGCATCCTCTCATGTGCGAGAGGGTTCGGGCTATAGTTCCCACGCTAGCCCAATGCGGATTGGGGACTTCACATACACCTTTGAATTTCTTCGCAGATGTATGCAGGTTTCCTCACGATGTTTTCCTTCACCGAAAAAGCTAGTGGTAAATATCAAATGATATGTCGTCCATAAGTACCGAAAAACTCCTTGGTACGAGCCATTTGAAACCGCAACCTCTGGATTGAAAGTCGGACGTCATATCCACTCGGCCACCACCGCTTACAACAAGTTATTTTATAAAAAGTAGGTATGTTTGGGTTGGTTTTTAGGGTTCCGTAGCCAAATGGCAAAAAACGGAACCCTTATAGATTCGTCATGTCCGTCTGTCTGTCCGATTCTGTCACAGCCACTTTTTTCCGAAACTATAAAAGCTATACTGTTCAAACTTGGTAAGTAGATGTATTCTATGAACCGCATTATGATGTTTACACAAAAATAGAAAAAAACAATAAATTTTGGGGGTTCCCCATACTTAGAACTGAAACTCAAAAAATCTTTTTTCATCAAACCCATACGCGTGGGGTATCTATGGATAGGTCTTCAAAAATGATATTTAGGTTTCTAATATCATTTTTTTCTAAACTGAATAGTTTGCGCGAGAGACACTTCCAAAGTGAAAAAATGTGTATCCCCCCCCTGTAACTTCTAAAATAACAGAATGAAAAATCTAAAAAAAATATATGATATACATTACCATGCAAACTTCCAACGAAAATTGGTTTGAACCAGATCTAGTAAGTAGTTTTTTTTAATACGTCATAAATGGTACGGAATCCTTCATGGGCGAGTCCGACTCGCACTTGGCCGCTTTTTTTTAACTTTAGCACACGAAACAATAACACAAAGCCATAAAAAAATTAGAAATGATTTAATATATGGGAGTAGATTATTTAGTCATGGTTTTAAAGCGTGAAGCAAAACAGATGAGAATGGCTTGAAGGCACGGGAATGCTGCCTTTTTAATTAAAGTAATACAGATATTGAGTGTACTTATTTCGTTTCGTAGCGTTCGTACCGTATCAGCTGCTGACAATTTTTTGGGTGTTCCATATAATGAACTATAAAAATCATAGCTTTGTGGTAATTTCATGTTTGGATATCTATCTACAACTTCGCTTTCTTGCTTTATCACAAGATTATGTTAATGACCTTATAATGCTCAACGAATCTGTTATTTCATTCTTTAATGAAAATGGCATATTATACACTGTGGGCTGCTAAAACTCGACAGATTTTAAACTTGATTGCATTTTGAGAGTAAAATGTTAAAGAAACTTTTCTGAAATCGGTCTTGTTTTAGAGCTAATCATACTTCTTGTGAAAATTTGTTTCTGGTAATCACTTAGTGAAAACATTTGTTTTGCCGAATTTGACCGAAACTTTTATAACATTTTTTATTCTTTATGACCTTAGGAATGCGTGGTTAACATCTGTCGGGTTTTACCAACCTACGGTTACGGTGTATATATATAAACCTTATTTTCCAATAAGGCATACAATATATATATATATATATATATATATATATATATATATATATAATGATGTCCTCCGATAGTTTTCTAAGGGGGTTGATGTTAGAACAGTCGCCATCAGATATATCGGAGCTGCCAAAGTGCTCAAAAATATCTGAACATGGACCTTAACCTCTTGTTAATATATTTCATGATATTAACGGGTCTGTTGCGATTAAATTTCATTATTTTACCTTTAAAATCCGGCGTTTAAACTGGTTGCACCACCGATGGATGACTGACGTTCCAGCAAAATGTTAACAGTGATATGGGTAAACAACACTTATTTTTTTATTGTTTATTTCTATAAATTATTTATAACTTTAATATTTTTATAGGATGTCAGTCATCCATGAGCACAGCTGGTGCAACCCAGTTAAAACGTCGCATTTAAGATACCAAAATAATGAAATTTAATCGCGATAGACCCGTTAATATCATTAAATATGAGTACAAAACGCGAGAGTTTAAAGTGTTATATCTTGATAATAGACGCTTTGTTCAGATATATGTGAACACCTTGGGCGCTCCGATATATAGATATAACGGTGACTGTACCAGCTGACATTGGAGACGCATTTTACGATGTTCACGTTTTTTATGAGCAAGCTTTTCTACCACATGGTTACGAACGATCTTAAAAAGCGATCGGCTCGTCGTGACAGTCTTACTACAGATCTCACCGCATGACCATAGCTTTGGACCATAAGAAGATCGAAGCAAACCCTATCTGATATGTAATAGGGCCTATCACATATATTCTAAGACAGAGATAGTCAATTAGCTGTTTAGCGATGTTATCAAGCGATGGTATCGAAGGCAAGGGCCAATTGTCCGCCTCTTACAGCATCCGGCATTTATGTGGTCTGTGAGGTACGAACATCAAAACTATTAACTCCATCCGTGGAACTTATGTCTTTGAATTAAGTTTGAAAACATGTCTGTTCACAGTGTGGGCGATGGTATATATTGTTTACATTAGTGTTACAAGCTTAGTAAATAACTCATCTCACTCAACTCAACTCACCGAAGTTTGGTTTCGGCCAAAAAACTGCCGAACTTTTCGGCCGCGACAAAACTTGCATTTTTGGTAATGCCCGACCGCAGTTTCAGTTTTGATAGGTTCCTGCATAAACATTTATTTCGGCTGAAGGATCGATTTCGGCCGAAACTAGAGTAAAACCGGTAAAAAAAACCGGTTTTGATCGGGCACTATAAGACATGTTGCTAAGACCAGTCAGTAATAGATACCTACTTAAGGTACAAGTTGGCAGCCGACCGCACGCAGCACCAGCAGACGACATGTCGTCGCTTCATGTCGTCGCGACACGTCGTTGCGTCCTGTCGCTGCAGTCATGATTTGGACTGCTGCAGATGGCATCCAGTTGATTCCGAGCGGTCCGTGAAACAAGATGTCTGACGTGTTCGAGAATAGTGATCGCAATTTTTTACGTCTTTTATTAGAAGAGGAAGAAGATGATGATGACTTGCTTTTATTATACAGAAAAAGACGACAAGCCACATGTCATATGATTAAATGCAGAGCAAGTGAGGGAACTTATTCAATACTGATCAAAAACCATTTGAAAAGCGATATGAAAGAATTCAGAGAGTATCGTTGCTCCGGCGTCAGCGACACTACTGATCTGCGGTCGGGCGACACTGCCGTCTGCCGCTCGGCGACGCGTCGCTAGCTTCATGTCGCTAACTACGGAGGGAATTTCATAGAAATACATAGAAACCAGTAGTGTCGTTGCGACACGTCGTCTGCAGTTGTCGCCTGCGGTCGGCTGCGAACTCGTACCTTGAGTCTATCCCTCAAATATACAAAGTAGCATTCTGAAGTCTGAGTTTCTAGGCAGGAGCTCTCAGTCGACATTGTTTTGTGAATGGAGGGGCGGCAGCAGGCATGAAACGTCAGATTACGATGGCAGATTCTGTCTATAAATGATGATATTGATTGCAAATATTGCAATGCGACTGTCAATATTTTAGTATCGGCCCCAACAGATCTCTCAGTATCCGTTAAGGTGACATTCGGACTGCGACTGCAGCAACGTTATACTGCTGCAGAGTATGAGGCGGGCGTTTCTACTATTGACTTCCTTAATAAATTCCGTTGCAATTCGAATGTGTCCTTAAAAATGCTGTTTAAGTCATGTTACTAATCATACGTAATATTTGATTAATTTATACTCAGGCACAAGTAAACAAAACTAAGATAGTAGATATATTCCTACCGCAATCTGACGATTATACTGCGAATATTCCACCGAATACGGGATCAAATATCAACGTCATAAGATCACGTTGTCTCAAGTCTCAAGTTAATCCCAAAGCCAACATGCCCCGCACTTGATGCACTACGCTATGAAGACTGCTCGACGCTGGCCGAGGACTCTCGAACCGACGCTCGAGTGCATTGTCTTGGCTCGAGAGACCAATATGTCAAGGTGCTTTTAACGTAGACTGGTATAGCTTAGTTAAGACTCCCCGAGGTACAGGTGGGTGATAAGAGTACTAAAGCTAACTGACTAAACTGACGGAATTGTTATAGACATGACTGACGCATATTGTGAATCTAAAGGTTCCTAGTAAGAGTATCGTGGGATATAAATTGTCGGATTTTCTTTGGCATATAAAAGCCTTATATCATATTTATATTTTATTTATTTATCTAGATTGCCTGTTTTATTGGATACTTAATGATAAAAAATACTGCAAATGTTAATTCAACTGATTTAAATAGGCGTTATTTTTCGATACGATTCCCTGCGCAATCAAACATCATTGATTAAAGTTCGTTATACATTAATATGGATAACTTAACTGCTAATGTAAAGGTGCTACGATACTGACCAGAGTATAAAAATATTGGTGCTTTTAAGCCATGGCACAGCATTCAAATTAAATGCATTAAAAACCTGGTTTACGGGAGTTTTCAGAATATAGTGTACCCAGTGCTGTCAGTTTTGTAACGATAATTATTTATATATATTTCAATAAAAACTTGGTTGTGGTATTCAATTCATAAACTATAAGAATAAGCGATATTACAATGTAAAAAAAACCGGCCAAGTGCGAGTCGGACTCGCGCACGAAGGGATCCGTACCATTATCTAAAAATCAGTTTTGTATGGGAGCCCCCTTAAATATTTATTTAATTATTTTTTTAGTATTTGTTGTTATAGCGGCAACAGAAATACATAATCTGTAGAAATTTCAACTGGCTAACTATCACGGTTCATGAGATACAGCCTGGTAACAGACGGACGGACGGACAGCGGAGTCTCAGTAATAGGGTCCCGTTTGACCCTTTGGGTACGGAACCCTAAAGCGCAAAAAGGTGATTTCTTTAAAGATTGTATGCTTAATTGTCGTTACAAAACTGACAGCGAATAAACTTTTATTAACAACTCACGCTAATCTTCTCTTCTTTTTACACCAAATTTTAAGCTCAGGGTTCACTGCCGAATATAGATTGGTAGATTTTTAAGTTTCATCATACAGTCATTGGACCTTAGATTCGAATATTAAGTAACACCTAAAGTTTAAGTTTATTATTTTAAAGCCGACTTAATCATAAGATGTATGGCTTATAAAATAAATAAGATTTAAAAAAACTCACGCTACTTGGGTACACTATTTTCTGGAAACTTCTTTACACTAGTCGATACGGAATGATATTGAACGCAAGATAAAATCGGCCTCATGTATCGAAAAAAAAACATAAATGAATACCAGGAAGCGCCATCAGCACAGCGATCGCGCATAAAGTCACACTCACGCGCATTGTGGAACGCGGTAAATGCAGCTTAGGCCGTTAATTGCACCTCAGATCGGATTACATCGCCTTTGTTTGCCCGCAAACGAGATCGACCCGTTGTCCCCTGTTTGCTTGGGATCAGCCGTCAATACGGGAAGGTCAGCGGTTATTCCCTGTTATTGTCGTGCCATGGGAGCCTTATGTAGATTGGCTGCCTTATTTGGAGGCGAATTGGTAGTGTTGATTCTCACGATGGTTTTTGCTTTGTAAGAGAATGTCCGGGAGTCTTATTTAACCCGGAAGGCTGTGTGTAGTGTGGGAGTGTGAGATAAATGAGGCATTCTACGCGTTATTAAGTGCGTTCAAAGTAAACATTTTTATTTCTCCTGTAAATTGTCACCGCCTGTTATAGTTTCGCCTAATTGTGGTGGAAGATGATCGCTCGACGTAGATTTCTGACTTTATATATATATATTTTTATCAATCAGCTAGATCCCAAACATCGACCACTCGAAGTGGCAATTTTATGAGTGCCACCTTCGGAATGCTCGCTTGTAGATATTTATTCATCCAGCAGGGCGATAGTTCTGAATTCAAATACATAATCGTTGCCATTTACCTACCAAAAGACTGTTAAGCTCATCGCTAAACATACATGTTAGTTAGACATATTTAGAGTTTTCTTTAAACAATTTAAGGTACCACTTCTACCACTCCTATTCAGTATCAATTAGAAACCATTCTAAGTATTTTAAACTGCAAACAATATAAACAAAACTTTTACGTTGCATAAAATAATGCTCTCAGAATAAATACAGTTAACAATTCTCATTTCAGCGTCTATTATGGTTCAATACTCAACCTTGTTAGCTCTGCAAATATCCCTCGCAAATACTCAAACAAGGCTTTAACTGGAATTGAAAAATAACGAGATTATGTGCTAATTGGAAACGTTAGCTAAACCTTTTTTCTGCACTGGTTTATATTTTATTGTAAGGGATTGTTATGAAGATATACGCCTTGGAAATAAATAAATTGTTCAAAAATAGAGATTTCATCAGAATCGCGGGGCACGGTAGTGCCCCCGCCAAGTAGAGCCTCACTTTTTTTCAATCCACTGACTTTTATAAATTGCGGCTTAATTTAAGAGGTTACTCTTTATGGAGTTAAGGAACACACCCTGTCAATGTACACACAGCAACATACAAAAATTACCCCGCCCGTAGTAGGTATATGCCAAGATCCCGAAGTTGTATGGGTGTACCTACAAGTATGTACTAGAAAAGTACCTGCATTGTTCTTTGTCTGTATATGAAGTTCGCCGAATTTGCTTTTTGTTTTTGTAAGGTTGACATGTAATTTTCATAGTGTAAGTGTGACATAACATGTATAATAATTATAATATCATTACTTATAAGCGCCTTTGTTTATTAGACTGTAAGCTTATTTGTGAATAAAATCGAAAATAAAATAAAAAATATTATACAACGTTTGCCGAACTAATTTCAATCAGGTCGATAATATCGATACCTAATGACAATAATACGACCACGTAACAACTATGTAAGCCCCCGAGAATGACTAGTTGATCGTGACTTAACGATTTGCTTTCTGTACGAAAGTTACTACACCTAGTGGCAATCGAAAAGGGCTTGCGTACCTGAATACCAACAGCACGTATTACGTTTTTGGATATGGCACATTGGTATGTTTATTTGATACGTGGGCTTGCTCAACGCGGTTGCTATAATAGGCCGGCACAAGCCGTCTATAGGAACGATATAATAGTTGTTCGAAGTGCAATAAACTCTGAAGTACCTACTTGTTTTGAATGAATCATAGACTGCTTTCGTACTATTTATATCTGATGTCTGTAGCTTACAATCACACCTATCAAGAAACGGATACAAAATTACTTGAAATACTTAATACTACACTAGAATATTTTTATTTTGGTATGCGACTTTCTTTTACGATTTAGTTGAATCTAAAATCGGAGTGATTTTATCTTCTGTCAGCATCAATAAATAGTATCGGATGAAACAAACTCGCCAAAAAGTATCTGCCTCCATGGAATACTTTTCCAAATAGAGATAAGAGCCACCGCACCCGGACGTCGGCGTCTAGTCAACTCTATGGCTGCTGCTCGACGCAACGTTGGCGCAACTACGCAGAGACGCCCTTTTCCATAGCGCTGACTAGAATCTCAATGGTTCGCGTTCAAAAGTATTTGCTACAGTTTAATTGTTCTACATATATCTATATAAGATATGTATCTACATATCTTTTTTTTGTTAAGGGATTATAAAATGACAGATAGGTAGATAGGATGACTTTTGACGCATAGTCCGATCCCTTACTTTTGATGCTGACTGTACCGCCTTAATTATCGCAATATTTACAGTGTTATTTTTTCTCCGGTATATATATTTATTATCTAAAAAGCGTTTTGAGAGTTAATGATATGGGGGTTCGTGTCAAATAGTAAACTAGAACCGACACTGTATTTGCTGGCCTTTACATAAAATTTGAATTTACAAGGGTAGGGTCAGGACATTCGAAACAGACGGACGACGTTTTGTTGACACCAACGATTCCGTTTATGATCTAGTTGATTCATGATTCTAAATCACTTTGCTTTTGCAAAGCTTATGTTTAAGTATACGAGCTTACAGTTAAAAGTTGGAGAAAACTGGAGTTACAAATACGCATATTACTTATGCACTAAATCTTTGTCAGATCTTCGCTATTCACAGTAATATGCAAAACAAGGTATATATATGGATAAACCCTTTCTTTAGCAGCTTTACGCCCAAACGCCTCTTAATAATAGCCGCCGTCCGAAATGATTGATTTATCTCCTATAGGTCATTCAATCTTATTTTCAAACCGTAACGATCTTCTCAATTCAACAAAGCATACGTTATCATCACGAGAGAAAGGCTTCTGGCGTTTGGGAAACGGGTTTGGTATGTTTTGTCTCTTTCTGGCGCGGTTCCCGCGAAAAGACGCAAGGCGTGAGCGCAAAGCGCATTTTATTATCCAGTAAAAAGGGCTTATGTATGTATGAAATTAGAGTAACCATAGGTCGTTCTTTTATCAGGATGGCAGTTGTTCAATCAGGCTATGTATTCCTATTGATAGTACGAATGCATGCTAGTCGAATCTTCGTGCGCCCCAGTGTAACTAGATCCGTAACTATATTTAGTATTTTAACGCGCTTATACTGGTTTCGCTGAGCTAAGCTAGGTAAGCCATTGTAATGGCACCCCAGGCTGGCAAGGCCGCCGACGCATAGTTCAGCGTGGTTGGGAGTCAAGGCCAGGCTTGGAGAATTCGATCTTGGCATTGTAGGCCTTTAGCATTCAAGGCGGTTTTTTCTATGGATTGTGAACGTGTCTAACTCGAGGTTCCAACTCTTAATGATTTGTGATTTGTAGATTCCTTAGTAATCGTTTCGGTCCATATTAAATATGTGTTTAAAAAAAAGTAACATCGGAAACCCCTATCGATATCGATAAACTATATAAATACTAGCTGTTGCCCGCAACTTTGTACATATTTTTATGTTGGTTGTTGTATAATCTGCATGAACATTGTGCAGCAAAAAATACACCTGATATATTTCTAGTCTGCTTTGTGTAAACGTGTAAGAATAACTAATATTAATTACTACCAACTAATGTGTAAGCTTAATTCAATTTATACTTTTTAGAACAATTTCACGTAAAGATGCAAACAATTCTACCACTATTACACTTTATCCACAGCAAATAAATCTAACTGTAAACAAAAACTTTATATGGTTTTATCTTCGCTCTGCGGTACAGACATCGACATATATGTAGACACACCACACATCGTTACGCCATATAGGTATCGGGCATAGCCGGAGTCGACTAATGCCCCTTAATATCCCTCTAAGTGATGCCCGCCGTGCCTGGCTGACAATCTGTGCAATATGCCGCTAAGTGACTAATAATGGATGACAGTGTTTTGATTTTAGATATGGATAAATGTGGGATTCATTGTTATAATAGACACAGAATATGAACGATCGTAAGGTTTCGTTAGTCAAATGAGCTACGCTATAGATTTAGTATGATATGGAGCGCAAGGTTTCAGATTTATACATTTGATATTTGGATTTTGAGGCAGAAGCGCTCATGAAGCACTAGCACTGCAGGCAACTATAGTCTGTATCTTTAGGTATTTAAAAAAAGGTAAACAAAATCTACCCTCAAATGGCTCCTTAAGGCAGTTGAGGGTAGATGAAAGCATTACATGATCAAATAATGTAGGTTTAAAGTCAGGTTGTTCAGTGACAGATCCAGGCGGTTTTGTATTTGGTTGGTTAACCAATAAATATTAAAACTACCCGAAAATGTACAAATTGTTTGTTTACCTTTTTTTAAATACCTAAAGATACAGATTATAGCCAATCACATTTTGTGGAACATATTTATGGGTTTATTATTATCCATATATTATGAAATCCTCTTTGAAACGGGAACAAGAGAAAATTTAATAACAATGTGGTTGATCCATAAACGTATAATGAACATTTTTTTCACTTCATTTTAATTTTAATTATAGTACAGCACAAAAATGGGTTTTTGCTTGATAAGCGACGCACATAGAAAATAACCTCTTTCAACGTCACAAGTCTATAATTATCTATAATTGTTACGAGTTTTCGGAATTGTCTGAGCGTGATCGTAGTTCGTTAGCTTGTAGGTATGAAAAGTTTGACGCTCACTATTGGATGACAGCTGCCATCGCTATATTTAACGTTTGTGAGTGGTGTAATCCTCGCTACCTAAGGTTTCAAGATAAAATGTACGTATTGAAGTAATATTTGTAGTACGGTCAAGAAATTTAATTTCAGTACCATTTCGTACATTGTGATAGTGACAAAAATATGCACTGTGGCAAGGTAAGAAATGGTACTGAAATTAAATTCTTTGACTGTACTTGTGTTATTGAGCTTACTGTGGGAATTAGTCAATTTGTGTAATAATGTCCTATAATATTTAAGATAGTGACTAACTAACGATTGAATTTGGTATATGTTGAATTCCGGTTCTGCCGGCCTAGCCAAAGGTGACAATCGCTATCGCTACGACAAAACGCTTTATGTCACTCCATCACTCTTCCATATTAGTGTGACAGTGACAGTAGCGTTTGGATCGCTACGGAGCGTAAGCGATTTGCACGTTGGTTACGCGGCCTGATTCGAAACCAATGGGGCCCACTGATTACGAGTTCGTCGGACGATATCGCCTTGTCAGTTTTTCGCAAAAGCCGACAATCGCGAATATCTGACCGGCCGATATCGTCCGGCGAACTGGTAATTAGTGGGCCCCTTAAAGCATTTGAACTCTAGTGACGAATAAAATCTGCACTACCGTGCACCAGCTCTACGCCAAAGCCGTTCAGAATCTAACATGTGTAAGCCACATTCAATTTTCTTGCATTTGTTTAAGGTTGAAATTCTCATTTGCCATAACAAATGTTGTGTCGTGGGACTTGAAAAGATTAATTAAAATCTCATTTTGGTTCTTTCCCAAATAACGATTCATAGCTGAGGAATGCTGCCTATACAACAACGTATGAGATTACTATGCGAATACAATGGCATTAGGTATGAATATCATGCATTGTCTTCGGTTTTAGCATGCATGTAGAAATCGCATTAGTGGCGCATTCCACGTACCTGATTTGAACTGGATTTGGATTTGAAGTGAGTTAAGGCCAAAGCGCTTAAAACTTCCGAGTCTTTTAGGTCCTGATTCGAGTATTAAGTACGTACTCAATAATACTCAAATGAATACGTATTTATATACTAAGGAAATTAGGCGTTATTGAATGATGTGTTTAAATTTCATGTGAAGACAATGCGTATTAGAAAACGATTGTGCATAATTTCAGTTCTTCTTAAAAGACTCAAGTCATTAAAAGGTTTAAGTTTCGATAAGAACTCAAGTTTAGATCTAATGACTGAAAATGTCCGCCCTCGTAATACCCAACTAGCGTAAGTTGCGCAGAATAGGGCAGAGTGGCGCTCTCTTGTGTCAGAGGTCAAGATTTTGTTTGGGTCACTGAGCCAGTGAAGCAAGTACTATATTATATTTTAAGTGATGGCCAGGATTTTTAATAAAATAAAAATGTTAAAAAGAGATTGACTTATTTATTTCAGTTTTACAATTATGATCCTTAATAATAATGAGATTAATAAAATGCACAAAATCTAACTATGCACAGAATGAACAAATGGGGATACGAAATATGATTCCTCCTAATCCTTACTCCACGAGGTCACGATGCGAAAAGACACTGGTCTGAGGCGTACTCTCGCTTATAAGGGCTTGTGAGGGGGGCGGCGGTGGTGACGTAGCACGACGTCGTACGCAATTGTCATCTATCTCCTTTTAATATTATACCTATAATTATATCGTCGTTTAGTACTTACAACTGCTACAACACCCGATACTGAGCTTACTGTGGAGCTAGGTTGATCTGTGAAATTGTCCTATAATATTTATTTATTTATGTATAATCAAAAAGGCTTTTTCTTCCCACCGCGAGCCAGTCATACTTTTTAGTCCCTGCGAGTAGTGCCAATAAGCGTAAAAAGACTATTCGCCATGATTTGTTTGGTTTTGCCTGACAGACCGTCATGGATCTAGCTTGTACCCCAATCAACCAGGTTCCTATTTATATGTCAATATTTCTTTCTCTTTTCTGATTTTTCAGTGAGGAAACTACGTACCTAATATTTCAGATATAATTGTACTTATGCTTGGTTTACAACTTTTGTTGTATGTCTTAACTTTAAATCTAAATTACGAAGACGTATTTACCACAAGGGTTAATACAGAAGAGATACCTAATAGTACTATGCACATAATTCTCACTGTCTAACAAAACTGACGTTTGACAGCGAAACATCAAGGATCACGCTGTCCCGCTGTACCCGCGAGCGTGCATCCTCTCCGTGCTCCTGGGCAAGACAACGGAGGCACTAAAGCGACAATCGATCTCTCTATAGACTAGACTAACCAGGACGAGCCAGGTTTCCTTTAAAGGCCCTGGTCTAGCCGGCCCGGTGATTACATAGAATGCTAAGTCTCCGTTCTTTCACACGGTACCCCCTATAGAGTTACCTCAACTCGTTCTTGTAAGTTATGAGGTGATTCATTGCTATCGCATGCAATTTTTAATGGTCTCGGGGTATTCGATTTGAAAAAAGCAAGTACGAGTACAAGAGCTGGTACGTGATTGTATTGATCTGACAAGATTTCCATAAATATTCTAATGGATGTCAGCTCAGTAAAATGAAATCTGTAAGTTTGTTTATTTTTGTTGTTGAAGGGAAATAATGTTAAAAAATCTCAGTACTGATTGAGCACAGGTTTGCACGGTTTGTATACTTATATAGCTTCCGCAAACCGATGTTATAATTTGCGTCTATTTTGCGTGACGCTCTTGTGTATACAATGCTTTATGTTTTCAAATAAGGTCGACCGGAGTAAATGCAACTATGGAGTTTTGGTACCTATCTCTTTTTTTCTCGAATTACAAGTGACCGATCGGTCGGAACGCCCTCTATGTTACACTTTGTTTTGAAACCGAACTCAAATAGGCGCAATAATCCCATAGTGGCATAGCCCCGGTCGACCTTACTTTGCATTTGTTGACAGTCGTAACTTTGCAACACTAATATCATATGACTGACATTCCGCCAAACATTCATTTTCTCTCTTCCACTTTAACTTACAAATACTAGTTACAGACAAATTCTGTAAGCCAAACAAACGCGATTCAGTTGAACGACGTAAATGCCTCTATTTAACAACTGACTGAGCATGTAATAGCATAATGTCCGTCGATTTAGTTATTGTGTTGCAAACCTGAATTGTACGACAGTGTAACAAATTACGATCATAGTATTTGTTAAGTCAACTAGATGCAAATTGATGCCTTGATTCAATACTATTCAATTACTTTTCATTGTTATGTGAGCCTGTCACATGTCAAATATGTATAATAAGTTTTTTGTCAACATTTTAATTTTTGGTACAAGCTTTTATCGCTGACTGTACTTTTTTTTCAACAGGCAACTAATACTCACTGAAAGCAACAAATTTAAAAAAAATATTACACAATTAGATTGCGTTGTTTTATCACAGAGTTCCTATGGCCACCTCATAGGAGGTCCATCATCAGATCAGCTCGATGGTGCCATAATATTTCATTGTCACCATGTGTGAAGTTTTAGCTCCATCAAATAATGGGAAATACGTCAAATTTAGCATGCGAGATTTGATCCGAACATACATACAAACATTACAAAAATTGAAAGTTATTTAAATAAAAGCTTGTAAGAAGAAAATTTTGAATGTCCGAATGATGTCGCAGAATAGGTATAGCTCATAATTCCCGAATACGATAGAAACGACATTCAAATATTTGTCATCGGAATGTTAACACGTTTAAATCTGTTTATTCATTCTCCATCTTAGGTTGTAAAAAAACCAATATTCCCAGTTTTATTGCATTTTTTAAATTCAATTTACGAGAACAATGAATGGCACCCGGACTATTTCGGTTTAAATAATTTGGCAGATGCACATTAAGATCTTCGTCTTCTTGATTGCTTTTTAATACCCGTTGATTAGAAGGATTAATTGGATTGCGCTTCCCGTTTGAATTTTGTTTATCTATAAGTACTATTTACAATTCATTTTGACAAAGGGGCAAAAACGGGTCTCTTTCCGGTGGACATTATGAAAGTTAACTATTTTGGTACTTTTTACTAGGGCTTTTATCGTATAGCTTTAAAGGTTTCAACATGCCTATAACTATCCAACAAGAAAATTACGCATAACGTTGACTCATATTAAAATGTTTTTGACCCAAACATATTTGTCGGCAAAATAAAATAAGTTGATCTGTTGACTAGATTGAGGCCAAGGTGCGCTTCAGACCAGATGGCGCCACCTAACGGAACTTCGGAGCGGTGCGGCGACAAGCAGTGGGAAGGCATAAAAACCGGCCCACTGCGCCCGCGCCGGCATTCTGTTGCGAACCTCCGATGGATCGTTGTGCCTCTAGTGATTTACTTTGAATATTTGTAGTTAATTATTGTCATTGTTAATTATTTAAAGTTATTAATGTGTTATTTGTTTTGATCAATATACCACATATTAAGTGTTCCATTGTTTACTTACTACTGCTGAAGTCGTCTTACACGCCCACATGTCAGATCTTGAGCAACTAAGGACCCTCGCTATGGCTCTAAGTCGTCATATTATTCTGCGGCTGTATACAAAGACAAAAAGATGAATCCATGTTTCGCTATCGAATTCGATATGAAAATTATACCTGTCGGAATCATAGTCGAAAACCCGGTTGTTTAAATATATGTGGGACGTATTGTCCCACATATATTTTTTTCCACATATATATATATATATATATATAGTATGTCATTCAGCAATATTAATCGCTTTAGTACCTTTGCATATAAACTTTCTATGCCAGGGAGGGTCACTTTTCTCTGCAACTGACTGTACCTACGTAAGAAGTAATATCTCTTAATGACTCCCGCGCGACAGATTCAAAAGCCCCCGTCCATAAAAAAACATCCCTTTTACTTTACATATTAAGCACGGTGTTACTTTAGGCACTTCCTTATTAACTCATATTGTGCTCTCGTGATCCATAGCCCAGTGAAGAAAGCCCGCGCTTATCAAAAAGGCCATCTCGAGGAAAAGTAAAAGCCACTCGGCAGGCGCAGGCGGCGTTAACTGTTACATACAGTAGGCTTGTTTCGTGTTATGTGCTGTCGAGTATGTGTATGCGTATTGCGTACAATGAAATAACACGAATTAAGAAGGAATCGCATTTTCTGTAAGGTTACGCAATAAATCTAAATCCGTACTAAGCTTATTTGCACTTCTCTCGAAGCTCTACTTTGAATAATTGGAACTCGAATCGTTTACTTTGGATGGATCAGTTATAATATATGGTTTTGATAGGACGCCTACGAAAGCTAAAGGCCGAGCTCCGCGTGGGATGGAGGCCCGGAACGTCACCTGACAGGCGTCCTTCCGGGGAAGTTGGAGCTTAAAAGACCCAATAATGTCACACAGACTACAGACCTACATTTTAAATAAAAGTCTGTAAACATACAACCAATTCTACTTATCTCCAATAGCAAGCAAATAGCAATCTAGGCAACAAATTTCCATTACTAAAAAGGCGTCAAAATTAAACATATTTTATAGGATCCGAAGACCTTTTACACATTTTTTAATTTGCCTCGTTTTGAATGAAAGGAGGTCGTCAATTTTAACACAGCAATGCGAACTTTCTGTTCCTGGTATCCTATGGCGTGCGTGAATAAATTACACGCCCGTCGCGACACATACCCATGCCCAGGATTTTCATTATTTTAATAGCGTCGTGGAAAACATTTACACATACACCTTCTTTTACCCGAGCGAATGTACTGTTTAGTTTTCATTTCGCAGCTGTTTGTAATTAAATTAGGCGACTAAAGGCATATGCTTTTAGTATAATTTGAACTTACAGGGTTCGGTACGGTTATCTATAAAAACTCAGGGTAAGTTAAATGTATCAGACGCGAGACGTTGCACATACGTAGATTTCAATTATTTAGGCGGCCAAAAATATTTTTTTCTGGAAAATAGCTATACGTACAATAGGAAATTAAAATAAATTCCTCTTGATCCGAAAAAAATATAATTATTGATTATGCAACATATTTACATCGATAAAATACAAAAAATAAAAATTATTTTTTAAATTACCAACAAAATAAAAACGTCGTATGAATTATTAGTTACAAGCATAAATATGGTAAAATATCATATATATCTATATCTTAAATATATACTTATTACAAATAAAACTACTTAAACACATATTTTACTTTGAGAGAATTCAAAGATTATTGGCTATCTCTAGAAGTATTTGGTTTGGCAGCCATCAACATTTCTATAGTTTCAGGTAGGAATGCTTTGTGACAAGGTTTCTTGATTTGTCTGCTTGAGCTGATCAGGGGGTCTGATGTTAATAAAAGCCGAAGTATCTGTGACATTCATGGATTCTTCTGGTGGATAACATTCTTGTCTCGCCTTTAGCAACAAGTCGTAGCAAGGGAAATGTATTGGGTTTGTTGCTCTTATTATGTCATATTGCCGTCTTGAAAGGTCAGCTTCCACGAACATCTGAAGTGCTTGCAGAGGCGTCAGTGGAGGTAACATGTCGTCGTCGTTATTCACTTTAGAATAGGCAGATCTATATTTGCTGGCTCGTGTCGGCGAATTAGTAATTTCTTTGAGAACTTTTGAAGCATTCCTTTGCCCAGTGTTTTGTAAAACAGATTGTGCGGCATGGATGATGACGTCATGCTTCAAAGTCGCGCGGACTTCTTCCGTTTTTCTTCTTTTGCTTCGCTCACTTAAATCTTCGAAAGATTTTGCTGGCCTACCTTGACGAGAGGCCGATTCTATCGGAATCTCGAAAGTTCCTTCTAACCAATCTCGGTTGTTTTTTAGGAAAACTTCTTCGTGTTTACTGGCTTTCATCCATCTTTTCATGAATTGGGTCTTGATATAAGAATACCTTTGCTTCAAATACTTTTTAGCATTTTCGGTGTCTCCATAACGTATCAAAAGAAAATCTTCATACGAATCGAGTTTTTCCCTTAAACTTGGTAAATTTTGTCTTTGTACCTGTTGAAACAGGTACTTCCGAGTCACTATTTTAGTACCCGAGGTACCAGACGGACCTAAAACAAAAAATAATTAGATTTAATACAATTTAGCACTAACGTGGTATTTTTCTCAATTTCGACCCCTAAGATTCAAATGCTCTTATTTGGGAAACGCGCGGGTTTCCGCGGCTAATTTTTTACTGGTATGATAGAAAAATAAGTAAAGTATAGAAAAATAAAGAAAACATTGCTCGGACGGACCCTTAAGTTAGTTAAAAGACATATTTAATTGTAAGAAACACAAAAAATCCGACTTATTGATAGAGCTATCTTTGAAAAATTAAAAGTTTATCAAAGGCAGTAGAAACTAAAAAAGTTACTATTAAAAAACATAGGTTCTTACCTGAATTACTGCAATCCATCACTGACACTCGAAAATAAGTAGTTAAAAAACAAATATGAATTTTACAAAAGTTGTAAGTTTAGGAGCGCCGAGAACAGACACGTACACGTTAAGCGACTATCGAATTCCGACTACCTGAGGGAAGCTCTTGCGCATCTACGAAGGGTGGGAGGGGGTGCCCATTGTATTCCCGGAACTGTTTACTACCTGAGTAAATGGTTATCTTATCATTAGTTTTTTTTTCGGATAGCGAGTTTTGGCCGCCTAATTAGTTGAAATCTACGTATGTGCGTTGACTGTTGGAAAAGGCAGGAATTCGGCAACCTTGCAAAGTTTGTAGGTCTAGTGAGCATTATACTCGTAATTATATAAACCGGAAGCGACAAGACGATTTAGTGATTATCTTTCCTATTTAAAATACAATATATTACGTTTTGCAGAATAAGCTTTGTTTGTGGACACGCCATCCATCTCTTTCTGTCATTTTAAATCGCGAAACGATAAAAAATATATGGTCGCCAAAAAACGGGCATTCGTGTAGTAAGTCTGCTGAGGAACCCAAATTCCATCCAAGACCGTTAAAAGTATGTTTGTGTTATTGTTTGAGCGTCGCACGTAACTACCAATAAATATCCCTCAAAACCCAGACGTTGTGACGTCATCGTCTGGGCTGTAAAACTGTCAAATGGGAGATTAAAGGTGACGGAATTAGTATGTATCATGCTGGTGTCAAGTGTATTTGGCATAAAGTACAAAAGAAACGAGAAAACGGAACCAAACTCTCAAACGGGTAGCGATCCACAGCTATTTCCATAGATATCATAATATACATAATATATGAAAGGTATTTTCGTAACAGATTTAACCACTTTGTGGACGAATGTAAAAGTAAATAACAGACTATCCTTTGTTCACCCGCCACAATCGAGCTAAGAAAGTTAAACATATTCTCGTCAAAAACTCCACAAAAAGTGTTCAAATTTTATTGGAAAAATATTTCCATCAAGCTGTTTTTAGGGTTCCGTAGCCAAATGGCAAAAAACGGAACCCTTATAGATTCGTCATGTCCGTCTGTCTGTCCGATTATGTCACAGGCACTTTTTTCCGAAACTATAAGAGCTATAATGTTCAAACTTGGTAAGTAGATGTATTCTATGAACCGCATTAAGATTTTTACACAAAAATATAAAAAAAAAACAATAAATTTTGGGGGTTCCCCATACTTAGACTGAAACTCAAAAAATCTTTTTTCATCAAACCCATACGTGTGGGGTATCTATGGATAGGTCTTTAAAAATAATATTGAGGTTTCTAATATCATTCTTTTCTAAACTGAAGAGTTTGCGCGAGAGACACTTCCAAAGTGGTAAAATGTGCCCCCCCCCCCCCCCCCGTCACTTCTAAAATAACAGAACGAAAAATCTAAAAAAATATATGATATACATTACCATGCAAACTTCCACCGAAAATTGGTTTGAACGAGATCTAGTAAGTAGTTTTTTTTAATACATCATAAAATTAAACAAATAGTAAAAAAAAATCATCAAACCCATACGTGTGGGGTATCTATGGATAGGTCTTCAAAAATTATATTTAGGTTTCTAATATCATTTTTTTCTAAACGGAATAGTTTGCGCGAGAGACACTTCCGAAGTGAAAAAATGTGCCCCCCCCCTGTAACTTCTAAAACAACAGAATGAAAAATCTAAAAAAAATATATGATATACATTACCATGCAAACTTCCACCGAAAATTGGTTTGAACGAGATCTAGTAAGTAGTTTTTTTTAATACGTCATAAATGGTACGGAACCCTTCATGGCCGAGTCCGACTCGCACTTGGCCGCTTTTTTTTTCGGTTGATTTGCTAATCATATTTCCTAGGCATTCATAAAATCAGGTCAAAAAACGTTCCGGTAATTTTGATACTCTACTTTAAATATTGTGTCTATTGTATTTGACAAGTTGGTAATAATGGTAATCAAATAGGTGCAAATTTTTTGGTTCGTTAAACCTTTTCTACGTGTTTAGCTTAATAGTTATATTATATTATAAGTTTAATATTAAACTGCTCCTAATTACATTACGTAACATTCCTTAATTTAATTAAATATACAAATTTTAAGTTAGCGGATAATTAGGGAACATATAAGCAATCTCTTAATTCCACATCTGGCTCGTGTAATAACGATAAATTCATTGCTTCGGGCTCTGAATATCGTATGTAAAATGTATTCCGCGAAGTGGCTGGATTTAGGGATACCTGAAAAATAGGAATAAATCCTGGGACATGTCTATTGTTCCAGATTTTAGTAGAAAAATATAACATTTCGGCTTCTACAGCGTGTAACTTTATTAATGACCGTTAGCGAAGATCTCCATTTCATCTTCGGCAAAAATGCTTTCGCCTGTTCGGATGATTTCCTCTGCAGGTCGCATTTCTCAACCGATTATCGTGAAGTTTTATAAGCAGGTTCGGCAGATGGGTATAATTGTGGTGACGTTTTGTTTTTTGAAAATGTTAAAAATGGCGGAAATTGGCATAAAGAATTTAAGTGCCAGTAGGTATGACACTTAGGATCATTTCGAGTTCGCCGTGATAATAACTCAACGTAAGAATTTTTAAGGTTATTATTTATTTTTTAGGACGGTGTCATAGGTCATAAATGTTTAAAATAGTCAATAATAATACTGAAAAAACCGGCCAAGCGCGAGTTCGTTTTACTCGCGCACCGAGTGTTCCGTACAAACTTGAATCTTCTCGTGTAACTATAAAGCCGAAAGACTTTTGATCAGAAGTACCTATAAGTATAATTGTGTACAGCGCTATCGTCAAATTTTCTAACTAATTTGCGCGATGTAATGCACGTATGTGATTATTCGACGGTAATTCTCTATCATGTAAACCGATTCCAAAAATTGTTCTTTTGTTTGAAAAGAACATAGCGTTGTTCATAACTATTCCAATATAGCTTAAGTGATTCTCGAGATATTTTGCGATGTGACAGACAGACAGACAGACGGACGGACGGACGGACGGACGGACGGACAGAGTCGCACCGAAAGGGTTCCTTTTGTATCTTTTTGGTACGGAACCCTAAAACACCCGGTTCGGTAACTTATGCTTCTTGAGATCGTCAGCATTTCTTAGATTCATCAAAAATTCGAACATCAATTTTCCTTTCTTAGGCATTCAGACAAATCTTACAAATTCATGGCATTTCAGTAAAAGTCCCGACACGTCTGGTAACCCTCTGGAATCCTTGTGATTTGTGTGCTTGTTACTTTCAGCCGTTTCATTCATTTGTTGTCTTCAAAGTGAAATTTGTTATGGGTCGATGTGTGTAACGCTACGCGGGTTTTCAAACGCTAAACGAACCTGTCTTTTCGGGTTGTTGGCTTTGGGATGATATATAATGGTTCTGTTTTGTGGGGAATTTAAGATAATGTTACTTTGTTTATTGCTGACGTTTTGGGAAATGTTTTATTATTTTCACACTTTAGCGATTCCTTAGTTTGTGTGCTGCTTGGGTTTGCCGTGGCCTTAGCCAAATAAAAATATTAAAAAATATAATAAATTCATAAATAAATATCATTTATTTCGAGTACAGTACAGACTCAAATTTTACTGTTAGTATGCATGTAAGTTAGAATCTACACATTTAATAGAAATAAATAATTACGAAGGCAATGTTTCTAGAAGTCCCTACCTAAATAATTAGTAGTTAAACATAATTGATACTTTTAGAGACATGCAAATCATCACAGTGCCTCAAATACGGGCAGTCAAACCGCTCGGCTATCGAACGCAGAACGGGAATACTTCGTATTTAAGACATAAAAGGTTTCTAAGAATAGAAACACACTAGATTTAATTTCCGTACCATTTCGTAACTTATCACAGTGACAATCAATACGAAAGTCGCCAGGGATCTCATAATAATTTCACTGTGACAAGGTGCGAATTGGAACTGAAATTCAATTCCTTGACCGCATGTCCATCCATAAAACAGCTCACAAAGTTATGTCGGGGCATCTCGACATCAAAATTGCACTCCAAGAATGCACACTTATAAATAAAAAAAACCCTTTAGATTAATGTGTAGTTAGCAATCTCAGTGGGGTGGGTCTAAGAATGTGACCGAACTTGCTCCGCAAGAAGCTACGACGAAGCTTATCTATTCACTAAACATTTATCAGCTATATATAACTTGACTTCGAGATCCTTACCAACTAAGCGTAAATGCAGTTCAAATGTACACTGGTTTATGAAATGTTGTGAATAACAGCCCAGTTTTTGCGTACACCATTGCGACATGGCAATGGCGGTGCGAGTGAGTTTTTAACATAATTAATAACTGGTTACCTATGTTGGTACTGGCTACGGTGAAAATCAGAAGTATGGTAATAAATATAAACTTCAGGGTGTGATTTAACTTGTTCAAGTCTTAATAATTCATCTGGACATCTATACTCTTAACTACTTTGATCTATCAAAACTCAGAGAACTCTGATCGGATTCGGATTTTCTAAGAAAAAAAAACTGATATGAACTTTGCGGTTATGGTGATGAGAACCGAATAAACTTAATATAAACACCTATTAAGCATTTGCAATGTTAATATAAACCACAAAGCGTAGGAAAAGTAAAAAAAGAAAATTAAGTGCAAGCCCTTATTATACCCAAGCAGGTAAACTACTTATACTTAAAAGGTTACCGCATGATTAGTATGCTCATACGACATTACATCTACTAATTACCTATATAGAGTTATCATCAACCAAAAAATAACTAAGGCATGTTTTAGTTGAACAACCGACAAGATGTTTAAAACGGAAGAGGGAAATATCAATGAAAACTTTCAAAAATAAAACCCTAGAATCAGATATTACCTACTATAAAAAAAAAGTATTGCGTTGGCATCAATTAATTACAATAGAGAATTACGTGAAGAAAATTCCTAACTCAGCACCATTTTATTAAAATTATAAGACACATTTTAATAAAGTAAATCTGCTTGAAAAGGCATATTGTGGCAGCTTTTCTTTAAAATTGTCAGAGAGAGAGACAGAGACTTAATCTTGATTTTTTTACGGGATTAATACATGCAGGCACACTGTCTTCTAAAATATACACAGCTCACGCTTCATTATATATATTTAAAGTTTAGATAATACAAGTATGATCGTGCAAGACATGTTAATGAAGTATTACTATAAAACCATGATAGCTCCATTGCATAGACATTTATCAAATAATCTGACTCACTTGTTCATCCTACGCAGCCGTTTACAGCAATTACAGTGGTGCATTCGACGTCGAAGATATGTTTGTACTTTTGCACCTTACTCCTTTGTAATAAGGCGAAAAATGTAAACATATTTGTGACGTCGACGTACAGAGAAATCGTACGTACCCTGACATTAGAGTGTAATCGGTGCAATAAAACTGATCCCAGCCCACTTGTGGCTATAATACCACGAATGATGGTAATTAACTTGTTATTAGCTAGTATATACTCTATGTTGCAGTTTCAGTGCATAGCGAGAAAAGTTGTCATTATGGACATACCGGGTCTGGCTTCGTACACTGGTCCTAAATAGAGAATAAGGCTTTTTATCGATGAAACAAAATTGCATTTCACAGGTAATTTAATTCAAAAATGTTCTTTGCAATTTTTAAGATAAAATACAAAGAGCAATTGAAAAAACAGCAAAAGCAAAACTTTCAATGACTATCATTCTCTTACCTTGCCTTTTTCCATTTAAATGGTTCTGTTTCTACCATTTTTTGCGAAGTTACAATGTTTTATGGCTATTTTATACCAACATTGATTTAGACTTATAAGTTACTTTTACATGTAACAGGGTAGGTATAATAAATAAACACTAAAATCTCTTTCTTACGTACGTACACACACCTTTTTCTTGAGTTTGCCAATATCCTTACATCTTACCACATTAATACCTTAATACCATACAGTTTTGTCACGTCAAAATACTATATATAAGCTTTTTAACGAAGTTACGCTCTAAACCAGTAGAAGAAGTTACCCAGAAACAATGTACGGAGGTACCAATACAAGGTGTGATAAATTACCGAATTTAAACTTGAAATTTGCGATAACGCCAACAAACTCCAACACGTGGAGTTTTATCTTAACTTTTCGAATAAATAAAACGAGAGAAATTGTCTGAGACATGAACATAAACAACGGAATCACTTTAGATTATAAAGGAAATTAATGACGACACGCATTAAGACTTTTAAGACCATATAGGAATACCGCTTGAAGATGACTGCATATGTAACTCGTTTTATCAAGGAAATTAACAGATGCAGCGGCGATAACAACGACGCCGCAACAGTATTGCAGCTGCAGTTCACACCCGAACGTCACCTTAAGACCAACTTAACATTCCAGCCGACCCCAGTTCCTTGATAGTTGTAGCGAAATTTTACAGAATATATTTTGTAATACACTTTGGAACGTGGCGGCACACCCAAAACAACAGTATCATACAAATAGTACGGGGGATAGGATAGGAGGAATGGCTAGTACTTAATACGAAACGTGAAGTTCTTAGTAGAAATTGCCATAGTACTATTTCTAAATATGCTATACCATAAAATATGCGGTTGATACGGGAGAGTGATATTATTTGAAAAATTACAGAGAACAGCTATAATACAGGAAAAATAAAAGCAAAACATAGAAAAACAAATCAAATCTACCTTATTTCATGGCAAATAATGAAGTTCGTGGAGGGCATCGCGATACAGCGATTCAGCGATACCTAATCTTATCAGGCGCTCGACGCACTGAACCATTGACAAATCAACCATATAGACACGAATTTCTGTAAGCCAGCAGTTTCCAAGTTTTCCTTACAAAAACCTCGTTACAGCGCTTAGTTTTTCGGTCTTTCCTAACAGAAATACAAATTCTGGTTTATTTATCAATATCATTATTTATTTATAGCGGCTATAAAAGATACGTTAAACTTTTTAGATAGTAATACAGCGCAAATTATAGGAACTCGCAAATAAAAACTGGATATATAATTACACAGTACACACTAGATACCCAAGCACATGTGATACAAGATATGTATTACAATATGGAATACACATATCAAAGTTACAATTTAAAAAAAAAGAAAAAAAATAGATATAATGAGTGAGACACTTATAATTTATAAGGAAATATGTAGGAGGAATTGATATCGATATTGAGGTGGAAGAAATGAAAATAAAAAACTTGTATCTAAATTTATCTCATAAAGATTACACATGATGCAAATCTGTAAGCATAAAAATGTGATTGACAATCTCGCACCTTTTTCGTAAAAAAATATAATATATAGGGTAGAATTTACTATTCTTAAGAATTTATATGTAACACCATGTATCTGGATGCATGTAATATACTGTACCGTACATGTACCTACGCGTGGAGAGCGTTCCGATTTAACGCAGTGTGTTCTTAACGCATATCCATAATCACACTTTCAAATCAGCCTTTCCTTAGCTAAACTAGAAGGAGAGGAGGGCGCGTAAGGCGCCTCGCAAGAGCCAGTGTGGCACTGCAGGCTTGCAGAGCCGGATATTGCTTCTGGCCTGAGGGTTGCCACACCGAACACGGCGCTATATGTATCGCGCCTGTATGGTTCCGCCACTGCAGAAGATGTCATGGAATATGTCCGCAAGAGGATACGTCACGAGCTGAAAGTATTCCAGCTGCGATCGCGGCATTACGTGCATTTCAGCTCGTTTGTGGTGCGCGTCCCGCGGCCGCTGCTGGAAACCATCGCGAACGTGGACTTCTGGCCGAAAGGTGTGATATTTCGGCGGTTTCGTGGGAATCTGCTGAATCCCGCACCAGAACAGGTGGCGTAACCGAAAACTGCGTCGTCAAAATGATATTTATATTTTAAGATTTTTATTATTGTATGTATGTTAGTCTGTAAGGTATGTATATATGGGCCATAGTTGCCTGAAAATAAATGATAATTATTTTAAACTAGCGAACTATCCACTGATTAAGTACTTTTTTATTTAAATACTTAAATATTTCATAGTTTAATGTCGTTGGAGAAAAGCGTTCGAATTGTACGCAATGTTCAAACCAATCAATGAGGCTCAGAACCAATCTGCAAGCTAAACGTTAGAACCAGCTAGTTTATAGCCACATCACTCATTCTAAATACCAAAAATCCACTGGAAACTCTGATATTCACTGTAATGACTTACCAACTGACCGCTAGTGCTAGTGACATCACCATTTTACAAAACTGGAGGCCGTTTCGATTTATTATAGTGGGAAAAGTTCGTAAATTGCAAGCATCTTTCTCTGTCACACTGTTAATTGGAGTAAAAGAGAAAGGTGCCCGCAATTTGAAAACTTCGGTGTTCGCGTTAGGCCCTCTGTTATTTATTAGTGATATGAAATAAATGATAGATAATATCACATTGACACATTGCAAATAGGTTGCATAATTAAATTGCGTACGGACAGTATTAAATAAATATTTTATATACCTGATATATATGTCATATACCGTATCTTAGACTATTAAGCCCCATTTAGACGGTTCAAAAACTTGCATGCAATATTCGATACATTGCTAACTGACCAAATACCGCAATGTAACAAAAATCGCATGCAAGTTCTTGAAACGTCTAAATGGGACTTTAGAATGTCAGGTGACGTAGCCTAACTTTTCTGTAAATTGCTACCTACTCTACGTTACTACAACGAACTAGTCGAATAGGCTCTTAGCTGTCATTATACTCGTTATTTATATTATATATCTAGAATACGACCCCTGTCTCCACGCATTACACGTGATCAAAAGTGACGCGCGACTGTCAGTCCCAATTCTATGCACTCTCGGGTGGTCCTAGAATACCAATTAAAAACGTGTGCTGATAACTTTTTAATTAGCTGCGGATTTTTTTTATTGTTACGTTAGAGTAGCAGTTTCAGAATGTAAATTTTAAATTGTGCTGTTTTTGCATGTTGAATACAAAGTCGAATAAAGATTGTATAAATTAATCTGCTTTCTGGAATCAAATAAATTAGTTCAGGTACACAGATTTTAATGAGCAGGTGAACATTGAAACAGACCAAATTAAGACAAATCTATTTAAAACGTCAGAGTACCTACGCATTGTATGTACATAGTTTGCTGTGGTCCGCCAAAACTACTGTATACCCCACATTTATCTAATGTATTAATGTAGAATGTGGTGTATATAGCGCTGGTGGCCTAGCGATAAGAACGTGCGACTTGCAATCCGGAGGTCGCGAGTTCAAACCCAGGGCGTGCCAATGAGTTTTTCGGCGCATATGTACGAAATATCATTTGACATTTACGAGTACCAGTCGCTTTTCGGTGAAGGAAAACATCGTGAGGAAACCGGACTAATCCCAATAAGGCCTAGTTTACGCTCTGGGTTGAAAAGTCAGATGTCGGAATGTGAGTTTATAATTTAGTCTAAGAAAGAACAGCCCGGAAAAGGTTTTTGAAGTGTTTTAAGCAAAACAAATGTGATTAATTCCATGCGATAAAAAATATTTGTATCATACATACTGATAAATTCTCATTGTACATTTTATACGAAATAATAGCCAAAAATTGTTTTATTGTGTGCATCTAAACTCAAATCGGGATAACACGAAAACCCTCTAACGCAAAATAAAAATTACAAAAGAAACCACACATATCTATCTCGCAGGCGGAAAGCCATTGACCGCGTCCCGTCCCTAAATAATCTCAATTCTGCCAAATGAACACAGACGACCCTTGATGATGCGAAGTGATTCTTATCTACGAGCCACTTTAGGCCTCCATCAGATCTACTAGTCGGTGTTAATAGACGAGATTCATCTTGTTCTTAGGAACAAAGCGCACGCTGGTAAGGACTCGAGTCTTCTGTCGAGATTTTCAGAGCGGGATGGGATAGAATTTGAAGAACTTCACTTGACTAAGCTTTACGAGACTACTGATTATTGATTACGCCGCAGACCGCTTCACATATTTACGCTTTGATGACATATTTTTATCATAAGTTGAGAGTCTCGAGTTGCGAATACTTTTTGATTAAAAAAAACTCTTGTGCGATTTTAAATTTTCCGTGTTTATTAAATTGGAATTTTAAACGTTATCTAATTAAATTTTAATAGTCACAGACATCGCGTTTCATTTACTTAAATAAAAATGACTTTCTACTTGGAACTCAAACCTAATACTGTTACGTTAACTGAGGAATGGTTTTTGTTTATGTTTGTACGAGACCTCCAGATACTAATGAGAGTAATGAGGCTAATTAAAATGTCAAGCGAGATCAAATTACAATGTCGGAGTCTAAATCTTTGTAGATATGTCATGTCTTCTTTTACATCAAATTTTTTCACATCGGAAAAAAACTTTAGTTAGAAGACTCAGGATTCAAGACTATAGATGTCATTCCTGCTGGAACGCAACCTTCTGTTGAATTGCCTGGCCATGGCGGTCGAGGAGTTAACTTACATGCTTCATAAAATACCTGGCTTAAATGAGTCTTGACAGCAAACGACTTTAGTTCCACTTAAGCTAGTCTAAGCATATGCCGGCATTTTAATTAAAACTCAAAACCCCGCCAAGGAATTTGCCGGCATACCCCTCATACTTCAACATACCTGTGTAATACAAATTGGTCTTAGAAAGTTGAGAACTTAATTAAAGTACCCTTCAGAGATTCCCCACTGTCCGCTCGGCAAACAATGTTTAAGCACAGTAAGTACAGTACAAAGGCGGCAGAATAATTGTTTTACAAAGTAATAATGAAATTCGCTGCCGCAGACGTATTGACAATGAAAAGTTGATGGCCAATTAGTAAACAAATTGGAAGAGAAATGAAAGTTATGACACATCAAAATTGCCAAACTTGAAAACATTTCGGTTGGCCTGTTTCCAAAAATAAACTATCCTTATATAGATCGTATCATTTACGAAGACGCGTGCCTTGACTTGTATTCTCATGTTTTTAAAGGTTAGATTTGACAAATCTGCACGTCATCATGGATGACACGAACTATACAAAATATCGCTGTCACTGAATTATTCCATTCTGAATCCGTGTACGTCGACTTTTATGTCAGAATTCAGAATCAGAATTAGTATATATAGCGAAGATTTCTTTGGAACATTTTAAAGAAAGTTTTCCTTTACGCTTCGCATTTTCCCACGTATTTTACTCGCCATCAAATACAATGCCTACTATATTGCTACTGCCACATTTGCTGACACACCACACACTTTAAATAAGTTTGCTTAACCGTCGTTTATTGGGTGTAATTGTTCGGCAAACACGTGAAGCACCGCTACACCGTGTACCGCGGAGGCCATGTGTATTCTCATTATTTGTCATTTGTTGATTGTTGAGTCGATCACCAAAGCGAACCTGCAGGTTTTGTGCCTTTCTTCTTTGTCTTTTATCGTCTGTCACATGTTTGAGGGTGATGCATGGCATGGTAGACGATAAAATGCAACTATCATGTATATCAGTACAGTTACACATTTAATCGGTAGGTAGGGTCAGCATGAATAGTAGCGGATGAAACAACGCGCCAAAAGTATCTGATATTGCGGATAACTTTTCGAAATATTGATAAATCTCTAAAATTTACGTTCAAAAGTATATCTTTTAACGTCTCAATTGTTCTACATATAGAATCACCACATTTTGTTAAGCTGTTACAGAATGGTAGATACTTTTGAAACCTTGTTTGATCCGCTACTTTTGATGCTGACTGTACCTACGAAAACTTGGGCCCACCAAATTGCAGAGTTTGACCGTGGTGTGCGATGTCTTCGATTTTAATGATTAGATTTGTATGAAGTTTTAATCGTGTCGTTACGTTTATATATAATATTTTTATTGGTGACATTGGTTTAATCGACAAACATCGTTACTTAAAAACGCAAAAACAGAAACAAATTTACTATGTAAATAAATTGGCTACAAGCTGTCTTTTCTAGATCCTCTAATTAGGAGCTCAATGATGTTATTTTAGCCCTGTTTCCAGTCTCAAAGTCCCCTCGATTCTGGTTCGGAGGAGACTCGGTTTCTTCTGCGCTATGTAAGCATTTGTAACAACACCAGGACGACACTAACTGTGGGAACGGAGATTACAATGCGGCCATTCTGTACGGTGAAACATCTCGATTCGATCTGCGAGTGATTTACGCGTTTAGAGATCTCGAAAGTTGCGTTAAATGTGAACGAACGTGTTTAAACTATTAAAGTAAATGTTAAAGCTGTTACAAGGCGGATTATTGTTTCTTTTTCATATTTCTTGGAATATCAGTCTATATAAAATAGTTTCGTTATTTAGATACTGACAATAACATACAGTGTACTTACAGCCCGAAAGAGATGTATTTTAAATTAAAAGTGTTAGTTATATTTATTTTCCATATCCAGAGAGTTTTTATTAGTTCTCAAAGTTAATCCTAAGTTAGTCCATTTACGTCAAATGGACACAGAGAGCTATTAACTGAAAGTTTTCGATTAACCACCGACGGGGAACAAAACACGTCGACCAAAATTATATGTCAAATTAGTTTAAAATTTATGATTATGGGATGTATAATTAGCTGTCGATACAGAAGTTAATTAAACATGGTCTGTAATTAGTCGGTTTTATGACGCGCAGCACCAAATTAGTTGGCCAATTATGTTAATTTTCAAGTAAATAAATTCAGTAAGCACCTATTGATTGAGAGCCATGCCTTGCAGCGAGCTGCGATGTTTTGTTTGTCTGCCCTAAAAATATTTTTTTGGAAACTAAAACAGCAGAGAAATTTTGGCCAGCCACATGCGGCACGCAGGCACCCTGAGAATCCAGCTGTTGTTATAAGGAGTTTTACACGTTGGTTTCTGGTTGAAGCCATCCTGCGCATGCAGCGTCGTCCTGTATGACAAGACACACTCTCTCTCTGTACACGGTGGCGTCTACCGGCCACCCCAAAACCCAAAACGTGCATTTTGTAATAACTTCGGAAATGCTCTAGGTATCTAAAAAGGAAAATGACCTACCTATTCTAATATATGTATACTGAACCTGATTGACGATGACGAGACTAAACATAAACAACTATAGGTTAGTAAAAACTTGTTTTACATGAGTAAGTATGGTTATGGTTAATTATAATAAGATCTCCATTTCCTAGCAACTTATTTTATTTGCAGAAGACTTTCCAGCGTTCTATACGCAGAAACTTTATATTTGTCTTGCCGCCGAGTTGCGAAACTTAGTCCTGAACGTAACGAGTCTTAGATTCATTTTTATTGAACTTGTGAGTTACATAAAGCGATGTAATCATAATTTATTAAAAAAAATACTATAAAAAATACTACAAAAGTACTATATCGGTACAATACCAACCCGTATATGTGGTTATGGTTAATTTTGTATAAGAAAAAGAACGATTTATTGCAGTACTGCGTGTGTAATATGTATATTCATTTACATTTACAACTAATATGTATGTGCTAAATGTATTTAAAAGTACACACCTAATTAAAGATAAAACGGACTTAGTATCAGCGTCAAATAAGGACGTGGTATTGCCACAGAGTACACGGTCCGATTTTTGAGCAATATAGTCCATTGAATGAGTCCCTCCAAGGGGGGTCTAGAGTGCGTGAGTTAGTAACGTAAGATGTTTCTTCGGAAACATGTCAAGAGTCCCTAGGTAATAAACATACTAAAACCCCGGGACACTAGGAGGAGCCCCGGAGTGGGGGGAGGGGGGGAAAGGGTCCATTTTTTCATTTTTCGCTTAAATCTCAAAAACGGTACATGTTAGAGAAAAACTTTCAAGGAAAAGTTGAAAGGCCATAAAATTATCTACAAGTTGTACCTAAATCATTTCTTTCTATTCCCAGCCGTTTTCGAGCTACATCCCATGAAAGGTGAAAAATTCGAAAACTTTTTATTTTACCAACTTAGGGTTATCGTAACTACCCTAATAAAATTCAATTCCTCCTAAACGCCTCCATTGTGGAATCTGGTTTTTTTATCAATGATAGACCTAATTATGAGCAATCTATCGGTACCGGTCACAAGTTGCACTTTTGAGCTTTTTGGAAGAAAAAAAATAAAAAGGTCAAGTTGCGTAACTACCCTAATATAATATTTTGACAATCGATTCCTCCTAAAGGCTTCCATGGAGGAATGTGTTTTTTTTACCAATGATAGACCTAATTAAGAGCAATCTATCAGTACCGGTCACAAGTTGCACTTTTGAGCTTTTTGGAAGAAAAAAAAATAAAAAGTTCAAGTATCGTAACTACCCTAATAAAATTCAATTCCCCGTAAACGCCTCCGTGGTGGAATCTGGTATTTTTATCAATGATAGATCTAATTATGAGCAATCTATCTGTACCGGTCACAAGTTGCACTTTTGAGTTTTTTGGAAGAAAAAAATAAAAAGATCAAGTTCAGTAACTCAAACTACCCTAATATAATATTTTGACAATCGATTCCTCCTAAAGGCTTCCATGGAGGAATGTGTTTATTTTACCAATTATAGACCTAATTAAGAGCAATCTATCAGTACCGGTCACAAGTTGCACATTTGAGTTTTTTGGAAGAAAGAAATATTTTTTGATCGATTGATGTGATAAACATGGGTATGTAGTATGGGGAAATTGTTTGAGCCAAAATCATTTTTTACTGCGTGTAACTCAGAAACGGCTGGGAATAGAAAAAAATGATTTAGGTACAACTTGTAGATAATTTTATGGCCTTTCAACTTTTCCTTGAAAGTTTTTCTCTAACATGTACCGTTTTTGAGATTTAAGCGAAAAATGAAAAAATGGACCCTTTCCCCCCCCCTCCCCCCACTCCGGGGCTCCTCCTAGTGTCCCGGGGTTTTAGTATGTTTATTACCTAGGGACTCTTGACATGTTTCCGAAGAAACATCTTACGTTACTAACTCACGCACTCTAGAACTTTTTATTCAATGGACTAATAGTAGTTATACCCTCAGTGTTTGCTTATTCAATTGTGAAAACTTTCAATAATACAATTCTTTTGTAGTGATTTACGCCTCGGCAATCGTTTTGTTACGCGAATACATATTTATAATGATGTTCTTTGAAAATATATAATGAGAATGTTAGGCAAAGATTGTCAAGGAACAAGTTAAGGATCTATGTCTAAATATGTATGTTGTAGGTAATTGGTGCTTAATTTGAATATGTGACTGTAATTAAAAAGTCCTATTAACACTACGATCATAATTCTTTTCTATAGATACAGTTGGGCCTATAGAGAACAATGGTCTGTTATTACGTAAAGCCCGCTCACGGAGAATCGTGACCGGCTGAAAGCGGTAGCCTCTAATTGACAGGGAAAGTCTGAAGCCATCCGTTATCGGATTATATAAACTGTCATGACATCGAGGTGACGAGCTGATGACTGGTTATTGAAATATTTGTTTAGAGCTCGTTTAGACTGGCGTACTTTCTGCGCAAATATAACTTGTTACAGTCGTTAAGGTGCAGTGGGTTCGGCCAGCAGAGGTTTTAAAAAATCGTTGCGCTTTTTTAGATGTCCGTTCTTTGGTAATTTCATAGATTCGAAATCTGATTAAACAACTTTTGCTCGGTGATATAAAACACGAATATAGGTCAGGATCATAGGTAACTTTTAGAGTTCCGTACCCAAAGGTTAAAAACGGGACCCTATTACTAATACTCCACTGTCTGTCTGTCTGTTACCAGGTTGTATCTCATGACGTGATAGCTAGACAATTGAAAATTTCATAGATGATGTATTTCTCTTGCTGCTATAACATATTAAAATAAATATTTATGTGGGGCTCCAATACAACTGATGTGATTTTTTTGCCGTTTGTTGCGTAATGGTATGGAACCTTTCGTGCGCGAGTCCGACTGGCACTTGGCCGGTTTTTTTTACTATTTTTGCACGAAAGCTATTAACATGAAAATTCCGGTCGCCTTCACCACTGGAGGGCTTCGTCACTTTTTCTTTAATATTCATATATCATCTTTTTCAGTTTATAAGATGAAAATTGCTTTTAAAATTATTTTTGATCGTACATATAGATTTTTTTTTGTTAAAAATACCTTAAAAATAATAATTCAGTAACAATGATATCTGAGACCCCGGGCAAACATGGCCGTCCGCTCACTGCTCAGCGAGCTGCGTTCGGGGAAGGACCGAGTTTAGGTATTGCACCTTCCTTAAGCTTACGCGCTTATATCGGCGTACTCGCTCGGAATGGTGACAGACGTCAGCTGTGGCTTGTGATTTGTGACATATAATTGAGGACAGTAGAAGAAGGTATTACATTTTGGTAGTAGGTGCTACGTACAGAATTATCGACGTCAAAAAAACTATGTTGACCGTAAATTGCCCGTTGGCCAAAGATATGCGCAAGAAAGAGAACTACTTTACTTCAATCGTGAGCAGACTACTTTGATTTTATGTGAGAGTCGTGGTTATAATTCCGTTATCACGCGGATAACTGCAACCACAGTCACGTATGAAAACATCGACACGATCGAGGTGCCAAAAATATGTATACACGACTTTATGGCCCATATATTAGGGTAGTGTATACATATTTCCGGTAGTTTGTCCGTATCGATATTTTCAGATGTGACCGTACGAGTTCTAAACAATTGCACGTGACTGCGATTTTACAGAAATACAGACATTATTGGTAAATATAAACGTAGTACATTTTACACGTCATATTTTTAAAACTATTGAGTACTTAATTATGTCCTTAGGTTAAATATAATTTTATCACATCAACAAAACATCACAACATGGCGTTGGTTCCTATTGTAGTTACACTTGTTCACACATTTAGTTAACCATTCGTAAATCTTATTATAAGGGCATAAAGTCTGTCAATGGGCAAGTAAGTGTCTCTGCCAACCGATTCGTGGCTCACCTGAGCGTATGGTAAAGCTTTTTCGCGTAATAATTATGTAGTCTGTTTTTGCTCCAAGTTTTCGACGTACGAGTTCTAAAGGTTCCAATTTTAGTGCCAAACTTAGACCGTAAATAAAGGTAATCCAGGCAGGATATTTCCTTCAGTGTCTACGAGAAGTTATGGGCATCTTTTACTCTTTGTGTTCAAGCGGGAAGCGAAAACTGCGGATACGACTTTTGTACATTATAAGTACAGTAACATCTACGCTTACAATATTTAGTCTACTAAGGGTCTGTTTCACAAAGTCTGAGTAAAGAATTAGGTAGCTAATTACTGCCAGATAAAACTTTCTGCGATACTTATAATAGCACTTTATCTACCAGTTAAGCTTATTTGAAGATTGTGAAACGCGAAGGATGACTTTATTCGTTAGATAAGTGGCAAGTAGCTTATTCAGGGCTTTACTTGTACATTTTGAAACAGTACCCTAAGCCTACCTAGTGTTAGGCAGCGTATACACAAATAACGTGTACAGTGCTTTAGGAATTGTCAGTTAAGTGTGTACGATGGCACTTAATGTGAACTTTTTAAACTGTTACTTTAATTTTCTGAGATGGACAAACGACTCTCCATATCACCACAAACCACAATTGCAGTTGATTTAACTGCCTGGGAAATTACTCGACGACATACTGATTCTGACAGCAAAATTACCAAATTTTCATACTATCTCCGTCAGGATAAAAATATTCCGGTGTGAAAACTTCTTTCCTAAGTTCCATGCATTGTGGTATTTGATAGATTGATTGAATTATTTGTACCGCAGTAGCCGACTATGTAATAAAATTCGTACCGCGCATAGTTTATCTGAACCTTAACAATATACCACTTTGTTATTTAATATTTTGAGGTATATTCGTAAGTAACAGTGACAAGGGCCACTGATTGGGCTTCACCGGTATTGTGCAATCAGTGACGTTTCAGCGTTGAATCGGTACAAATTGCTAGCTCTACTCGACACATTTATAAATCGAGAGGAATAATTTGAGCAATTATGAAATTCATGAATCTATGTTTTCACCGTTGCTGTGGCGTTTGTCATATTTTAGGTGTCTGTCTTGAACAGTGATGTAAACGGACTGCATATGCATCTTATCAAGCGTTAGGTTGCCTTAACACTACAATGATGATAAGCAGATATGAGAGGAGAGTGCGGGAATCAACTTGATATCTTTGCAGTGTTTTATATCGATCGTAAAAAAGAAACTTAAATTAAAATATAATTAAAATTAAATTTAAACCATAACGTTTTTCTGTAGTGCCCCACAGTGCCTCGAACCCACTGCCTACGGTTTGAAAATTACGTTTTTAACCACTAGTATGCTTATGCTTCGCAGTTGTTCGTTTACCTCAATAGTAAATTAGTTTAATATGAAGTCCGGTAAAGAATTTGCCCGTGTTGAAGAGGGTTTTAATTAAGTCTCTCAAGAAAGGCATCGGCCAGTTAGGTGGTTTCGCGTAGGAGTCGGAAATGTATGGATTACCTGCCATTAGATAACGTGTACCCTTTAGTTTTAGTAGTTCGGTATTTATATGAATACAATAAAATCATCTTTATGGCACAACCTCAAAATAAATTTACAAGGAAACACACATAATACATAAAAGAGGTAAACAAACGGCGGCCTTATCGCTACTCTTTAGCGAGAGAGATCTCTTCCTTACAACCTTTAGGTAGTGGAGAAACTAAACTCTAAATTCAAGTAATTAGAAGGTAACTAAAAAAAAACTAAATTAAAACTAGATAGCTGTGAATATATTTGGTTTAAAATAAATTAATTTATTTTTGCGGTATCGATTAATTTTTGAACTGTGCTGCAATAGCGTTATCGTCAGAGTACTGACCCCATTACTGATAGTGACGTTTAAAAATAAACGTGATTAAAAGAATTTTTAATTGTCACTTACGGTTATTATCCTTGGTGGGGCAGAGTTCGACTGAATGTAGAGTTCAGGAGGCCTTGCCAAATTGGCAATCGTTGATAGAAAACGCCAATTGTAACTTAAATAATGTATGGAAGTAGTCACGTGACTTTTCGTAGCATCTGTCTGTCACACCGATACATTTTATCTTTTCGTTGGGCGCTTATCGATGTACGGTACGATTGTCTATAAACTCATATTGTTGAACTTGAATGTCACGGGAGCAAATAAATAATGCGGCTACCAGTTTAGCATTTTATATGTGACTATCTTCAGAGAATTAGCTTATATCTATCTATCTAGCTGTAAACAGTGATTTGTGTGGAAAAGGCACAAAATTAGCTCAAAGATTGCTTGCTACGTCTTAAGCCCCAAACGAAACACGAAGCTACTGGAACTTTACGAAAGAATTATTTGAATCATATCAAGTGGCGGGCAACCATACTTTATGTTGCACTATAGCGATCCGCTCCAGCTTCGCACGGGTAAACCTTAACTAATTATAAACCTTCCTCGAGAATCACTCTATTGATAGGTGCAACCGCATGAAAATCTATTAAGTAGTTTTTGAGTTATTCGTAAACATACATACATACAAACAGACAGACGCGGCGGGGACTTTGTTTTATAAGATGTAGATCACTACATCTTTCTTATAAAACAGGTATCAACCTAACACTGCACCACACTTTAAAGTATATCTAAGAACAATTGAAAGGCAGACGTATTCATTCAAGAAATTATACATACTCTCAGCACAGGTATTTACGAAAACAATAAACCACGCTCACTATGTTTGTATACTTAATTTGGTTAAAATATTCATACAAAATAAAGTGACCTATCATGCATGTTTTCAATCCGATGCGTTTTTAAATACATAATTAAATGTGAAACCCCGATTTAATGTATAAATCATTCGTTTCATTTTCGTTGCAGGATTTTAATACCTATGTTAGTCCGCTTATTATGCATTATGGCAGCCACAAATTGATAGTTGAGGGAATTCGCGTTTTCATCCATCACTGTCTTATGTTATTAATCCACTTTGTCAGGCAAATATATAACTTATTGTTATTATTCTCAAACGGTTGAATTTACTTTTGATCAAATTACCTTGATTTTTGAAGTCTTATTCAAACATTCATATACAAGAATTATCGCTGATGTGTCAAAATCCTTTACAAAAAACTGCAACCATATAGATCCGTTTCGTGCTGAAGTTGAACATTTTGTTTATAAATAACCTTTCACCTTTAACACATTTACCGGCCGCGTTCCGTCGGGGGTAAAAGAAGACGGTAAGCTTGGTAACTAATTTAAGGCTCTGTAAAACACTATTGTTCCGTCGACTTCATAAATATCTTTACGCTTCGAAGACACTGACAATAAGGTTGTATAAATATATTTTTGGAACGTTGTAAAGATATTTGTCAACTCGTCCGTTCAAAGAGAAGGCCGTAATAGTATCACTGTGCTAGATTTTACGCAATAAAATTACTAAATCGCGCTAGAATGTTAGACTGTCCGTCGTCCCAAAACTGACAAAGCCAGGTATGCTTTGTCAGTTTTATCATAGGAATGTAAGCCTTTTATGATTTTACAAGCGCACGGAATTCTTTACTGTGCAGAATATTTGATATGAATCACGAGTAACCTGTTGGACATTCCAGCTAGACTGGCATTTGAATTTTTCAAATTGATATCATTTTAATAATAAATTTTTAGCCCCAAACGATATTTTTTAACGTCAATGTTCACGCATTAATAAAGAAAACGTGGAAACAATCCATTGCCACGGGTGAAACTCGAACTCAGGACTCCGAGATACTAGCCCGCCGCTTTAACCACTGATTGACCAAGAATAAAGCAAGCCGTCATCCGTACGATGGTACGGTTGATGAGCCGTAACAGTGCATGGCGACTATATCAATGAATCCGAATGAATGAATCTATTTGTCGAATTCGTTGTCTAAGTACCCTCAATACAAGCCTTATTGAGCTTACTGTGGGACTTAGTCAATTTGTGTAATAATGTCCTATAATATTTATTTATTTATTTATTTATTTATTATAATTTCTCTATGCAATTTCACAGCTCAATGTAATGTACATGCCTTAAAGGGCCTCATATCGCTAGACGCCCCCCCAATCTTTCTAAGGGCCACTTGCACCCTCCCACTAACCCCGGGGTTAACCTGTTAAACCGTTAACTCAGTGTAAAACTGTAATGGTAACCATGAGCATTCCAGATTTAATCGGTTAACCACAGGTTAGTGGGATGGTGCTAGTAGCGCTAATACGTATAGGTATTGGGGTGTGGTTATTATTTTGTCCCGTCAATACTATTGTTTGTTAGAAGAAAAGTTAACTACGTTCTACTAATATGCTAAGTGGATCATCCATTGGGGATAGGGCTTACAACTGTCATAAAAATATATGTTTCTTTATTTTAAATACCATAAAAACCAGGATTTTGTGACCCAGGCGACCGTAACCATGGCAACAGGTGACAAGAAAAAGTTGACACGATATGACCATTTATTTATAAAATAGTACATTACGATACAAGTGCGAAAAATAGGAAATTCGAAACGAGTGGCGATAAATTAAAACACGACCGAAGGGAGTGTTTTAAATCGACACGAGTTGCGAATTACCTATTCGCACATGTATCGTACAACGTTTTACAGTAAATATGGCCCTTTAAATGTTCGACACAGTAACGTAATATGCTACTTCTCGCACTAGTGCTATAAAGTAGCCCCATATGTACTGTAAACTATTTTTACAGTACATATGGGGCTACTTTATAGCACTAGTGCGAGAAGTAGCATATTATGTTACTGTGTCGAACATTTGTGGCCAGGGCCATATGTACTGTAAAACGTTGTACGATACATGTGCGAATAGGTAATTCGCAACTCGTGTCGATTTAAAACACTCCCTTCGGTCGTGTTTTAATTTATCGCCACTCGTTTCGAATTTCCTATTTTTCGCACTTGTATCGTAATGTACTATTACATGTCTGGTCTTAATTGTAAATAAAATATATTACATGATTATTTTATTTAAAACCAGCTTAGTATGGCACTCGAAAATAGGCGTCCAACGAGTAGTAGGCTTCAGCTACTAGTTTATTTTTATATTTATTTTTAAACGAGCTATATAGTAGCTAGCATTCACCGACATATAGGTCTGATGTGGTATCCCAGGCGAACCGCGGGCTGCGTTAGGATGTGGTCGAGTAAGCGCTAAGAACGACAGTCGTAAATCAGTTGCATCGAATAGGCTAGTGTCACGGCTAAACTAAATTTGCCGCTTCACGGCTTGTCTCACCGCACACGAATTAGTTTGCGGTACCAAAGCGCAAATTACGTCATTTTACCCGTTATTTTACACTGCATTTGACACCTTATTACTGGGCCTTAAGAGCATTACTTGTTAGAGTAATGCAACAAAGCTGTACTTTTGTACAGTTAGCCGCAGAATCATAAATCGTATCCGCAGAGCGGATATTATGTCACGACAAACCTCTCATGTAATTGACACAGATTACCCACGTTAGATTCAGCAACATATCTAAAGCATATACTAAGACAAAGGATGTACAACATTTTAGTTATATTTAAATAGGTACATATTTCGTTGCTAATCATTCCACCCAGTTCCATCTCACATCATTTAACCTTTTCAACGCTTTTCCACACGTGTCAAGAAATGCCATGGACGCTAAAAAGTTAACTGGTGAAGAGCGAATATGAAGCTTAACTGACAGTAGGAAAGTCGCTTTGACAACGTCCGCCATAGCCTTTTTAATGGTCATTGGCGTCGCGGGCACGACAGACGATGACCGTTTTAGTGGTCTTTGGCGTTGAAAAGGTTAACTTAATATAATACACAACCGTGTAACCACACGTTCAATATTTATCGCTAGAAATCATTTTTAGGGTTCCGTAGACAAATGGCAAAAAACGGAACCGTTATAGATTCGTCATGTCCGTCTGTCTGTCCGATTATGTCACAGCCACTTTTTTCCGAAACTATAAGACCCATACTGTTCAAACTTGGTAAGTAGATGTATTTTATGAACCGCATTAAGATTTTTACATAAAAATAGAAAAAATACAATAAATTTTGGGGGTTCCCCATACTTAGAACTGAAACTCAAAAAATCTTTTTCCATCAACCCCATACGTGTGGGGTACTCGTATCTATGGAAAGGTCTTCAAAAATGATATTTAGGTTTCTAATATCATTTTTAGGGTTCCGTAGCCAACTGGCAAAAAACGGAACCCTTATAGATTCGTCATGTCCGTCTGTCTGTCCGATTATGTCACCGCCACTTTTTTCCGAAACTATAAGAGCTATACTGTTCAAACTCGGTAAGTAGATGTATTCTATGAACCGCATTAGGATGTTTACACAAAAATAGAAAAAAAAAACAATAAATTTTGGGGGTTCCCCATACTTAGAACTGAAACTCAAAAAATCTTTTTTCATCAAACCCATACGTGTGGGGTATCTATGGATAGGTCTTTAAAAATGATATTGAGGTTTCTAATATCATTTTTTTCTAAGCTGAATAGTTTGCGCGAGAGACACTTCTAATGTGGTAAAATGTGTGTCCCCCCCCCCCCCCGTAATTTCTAAAATAACAGAATGAAAAATCTAAACAAAATATATGATATACATTTCCATGCAAACTTCCACCGAAAATTGGTTTGAACGAGATCTAGTAAGTAGTTTTTTTTTAATACGTCATAAAATTTAAAAAAAAAATTTTTTTTTTCATCAAACCCATACGTGTGGGGTATCTATGGACAGGTCTTCAAAAATGACATTTAGGTTTCTAATATCATTTTTTTCTAAACTGAATAGTTTGCGCGAGAGACACTTCCAAAGTGGAAAAAAGTGTGTCCCCCCCCCCCCTGTAACTTCTAAAATAACAGAATGAAAAATCTAAAAAAAATATATGATATACATTACCATGCAAACTTCCACCGAAAATTGGTTTGAACCAGATCTAGTAAGTAGTTTTTTTAATACGTCAAATGGTACGGAACCCTTCATGGGCGAGTCCGACTCGCACATGGCCGCTTTTTTTTAATACGTCATAAATGGTACGGAACCCTTCATGGGCGAGTCCGACTCGCACTTGGCCGCTTTTTTCTAAACTGAATAGTTTGCGCGAGAGACACTTCCAAAGTGAAAAAATTTGTGTCCCCCCCCCCCCCCTGTAACTTCTAAAATAACAAAATGAAAAATCTAAAAAAAATATATGATATACATTACCATGCAAACTTCCACCGAAAATTGGTTTGAACGAGATCTAGTAAGTAGTTTTTAGGGTTCCGTAGCCAAATGGCAAAAAACGGAACCCTTATAGATTCGTCATGTCCGTCTGTCTGACCGATTATGTCACAGCCATTTTTTCGGAAACTATAAGAGCTATACTGTTCAAACTTGGTAAGTAGATGTATTCTATAAACCGCATTAAGGTGTTTACACAAAAATAGAAAAAAAAACTATACATTTTGGGGGTTCCCCATACTTAGAACTGAAACTCAAAAAAACTTTTTTCATCAAACCCGTACGTGTGGGGTATCTATGGATAGGTCTTTAAAAATGATATTGAGGTTTCTAATATTTTTTTTTTCTAACCTGAATAGTTTGCGCGAGAGACACTTCCAAAATGGCAAAATGTGTGTGTCCCCCCCCCCGTAACTTCTAAAATAATAGAATGAAAAATCTAAAAAAAATATATGATATACATTGCCATGCAAACTTCCACCGAAAATTGGTTTGAACGAGATCTAGTCAGTAGTTTTTTTTAATACGTCATAAAATTATTTTTTTTTTTTTCATTAGACCCATACGTGTGGGTTATCTAGGGATAGGTCTTCAAAAATGATATTTAGGTTTCTAATATAATTTTTTTCTAAACTGAATAGTTTGCGCGAGAGACACTTTCAAAGTGAAAAAAAGTGGGTCCCTCCCCTGTAACTTCTAAAATAACAGAATGAAAAATCTAAAAAAAATATATGATATACATTACCATGCAAACTTCCACCGAAAATTGGTTTGAACCAGATCTAGTAAGTAGTTTTTTTAATACGTCATAAATGGTACGGAACCCTTCATGGGCGAGTCCGACTCGCACATGGCCGCTTTTTTTTTAATACGTCATAAATGGTACGGAACCCTTCATGGGCGAGTCCGACTCGCACTTGGCCGCTTTTTTCTAAACTGAATAGTTTGCGCGAGAGATACTTCCAAAGTGAAAAAAATGTGTCCCCCCCCCCTGTAACTTCTAAAATAACAGAATGAAAAATCTAAAAAAAATATATGATATACATTACCATGCAAACTTCCACCGAAAATTGGTTTGAACGAGATCTAGTAAGTAGTTTTTTTTAATACGTCATAAATGGTACGGAACCCTTCATGGGCGAGTCCGACTCGCACTTGGCCGCTTTTTGTTTCACGCACGTATAAATTTTATTAAATGAGTGATCACGCTTTCATGCTTTATTATTTTATACTATGATAGTGCCTACGAGTAATGAAATCCCCAGGATATAAGTAACTTACAATTAGAACATGAATTTCGCTTTACCTTTATAGAGTGAGACTGATATCAAAATTAAGGTCGTTTATTGATATGCTCCCTCTAGTAGGTAAGAGATCTGTGAATGCACAGCATCATAGTGCACGCAAAGGGAGCATATTTTATTACGCGACTCGAATATTCAGCTTGCAAGCTTATACGTGAGACCACTTTGCTTATGACAACCTTTTCAGTTTCAAAACTGCTGTAATCCTACAACTTGATGTGATTTTTTTTCCTAAGCTCGCGCGGAAATACTTTTTCCTTATGCCAGTCATATTAGATAAACTGTTTGTATTTTCGCGTAACGCCAACAAAAAACGACTATCAGTATATCATTTTACAAGGTCTTATTTAACTTGCAATGTTTGTTTTCATGTATGTATGTATTTATATTCGGGTCAAATTTTGCAAGCTAAATTAGTTATTCATTTATTCGATTGAGCTAAAACTTTACTTGACTTACATACATGGACATTATTACACAAATTGACCCCACAGTAAGCTGAAGAAGGCTTGTGTTGTGGGTACTCAGACAACAATATATATAATATATACATACTTAAATAGATAGAACACACCCAATACTGTGGAACAAATATATGTGCTAATCACACAAATAAATGGCTTTACCGAGATTTGAACACAGAACCATTGGCTTGGCAGGGCCACTATCCACTAGGCCAGAACGAACGGTCGTCTTCTTAATAACATATATGTAAGTTGGGTGACAATGCAATATTATGGTACCATCGAGCTGATCTGATGATGGACACATGAGGTGGCCATAGAAACTCTGTGATAAAACAACGCAACCTAATTGTGTTTGGGATTGTTAGGATAGTAGCAATGAGTAGTTGCCAGTTGGAGGGAAGGGAGGTTGGAAGAAAAGTAGTCAGCGATAAAAGCTTGTATCAAAAATGATTTTTTTTTGACAAAAAACTTTTAATTTTGGCCTACAACTTAAATTCGGGTGTTTGAAAATGAGAAATCAATGTGGCTATGGCGATTAAAAGTAGGTTCTCAAGATATCGTCTACTGGCACTAATATTACGAACACAAAAAATAAATGAACCTAATTGACCCCGACCAGTAGATACTTATTAAGCGTAATGTTGTTTGTTACAGAGACGGGGAGCACGGATAAGAGCAATGGTATGAAGGAACCGGGATCACCTGAGGAATTGGTAAGTGCTTGCTTTCTATTATTTAATTTTAGACAACTTGGAAATTTGCATACCACAACCAACATGGCCTTGGCTTTAAAAAAAACCGGCCAAGTGCGAGGCGGACTCGCGCACGAAGAGTTCCATACCATTATCTATAAAATCACGTTTGTTGTATGGGAGCCACCTTGAATCTTTATTTTATTCTGTTTTTTAGTATTTGTTGTTATAGCGGCAACAGAAATATATAGCGAAATTTTCAACTGTCTGACTATCACGGTTCATCAGATACAGCCTGGTGACAGGCGGACAGCGGAGTCTTAGTTATAGGGTTCCGTTGTACCCTTTGGGTACGAAACCCTAAAAACGGTGGTTCTTTACAAATCAGTTGTATGTGACTAATTACGAATAATGGTCGCAATTCTCCCATTATTAGTAATTAGATACTCTTATTGACAGTATTGACAGCTGTTTTGTAACCGATAACCTTTTTTTTAAGCCAATCTTAGGTATGGTTGGCAATATTGAGGAACTTGATGGTACACTTTCAATAATTATACAATCTAAAACAAAATATATTAGCTATGATTGGTGATGTCGCCCTGACGGCTACATGGCATATTAGCTATTTTACAGTTAACACCCTTCTAATAGTATGGATATTCGGGCCCACGAAAGCCATACATAGTTTTATTTCCCATTTTTTACCATTTCATTTTTTTAATGTTATTTTAGGTAGAAACACGAAAGAAAAAAAAAATACTTTCTTTCATATTGGTATGACATCTATTTTTAACCGACTTCAAGTCTCAAAAGGAGGAGGTTATGAATTCGGTTGTATGTTTTTTTTCGTCAAAACTCAGGGAACTCTTCAAATGTTAAAGGCATAGATATAGTGATTTTTGTATTTTCTTTAACAAATCAAGCATTTACATTTAAAAAAGTGACATTTGATGAAGTGGAACTGCTGATGATGATCAGAATGGAACTCTTCAACGATGCATAGTACACGTTTGGCGATTTGTCCTCTTCGCTGTGTTTGTTAAGTAAATTATATTTTCAAGACAATTTTTTGTCAACTTCGAGTTCTGACGATGGGGTCCATGAGGAATAGAGGGAACTCTTCAAATGTGAAAGGCATACATATAGTGATTTTTGTATTTTCTTTAACAAATCAAGCATTTACATTTAAAAAAGTGACATTTGATGAAGTGGAACTGCTGATGATGATCAGAATGGAACTCTTCAACGACGCATAGTACACGTTTGGCAATTTGTTCTCTTTGCTTGTTTGTCAAGCAGTTAGGTTTTCAAGGCGCATTTTTATATTTCTATCCTATTTAGTTTTTTTAATAGTTATCTGGTGCTTTATTTTATGCATGGTGTGGAATAATTTATCTTAAATACAGTCGAATACCCTATTGCGGGTATCTTACCAGTCAACCATAAGGCAAATCTGAAATGTGTCAAGGTGGGTGCAGTGAGAAAAAAAACATGTTACCTCCTTTTCTACATAATTAGGCGTAGGACGCCGTCTTTTTAATTGCATTGTATGAAATCCAAAATCAACAATAATTTGAAGTCGGTTTTTTTTTCTTAAAAATTATTAGTTTTAATCTTATCCACGACATGCGTTCTGCGTTGTCGCCGTTTTTAAGTTCGTCACCACATACTTCGTACATGGTCAATAAGACGACGATACAAAAGAGGAAACGCCCTTGGTACTAAACACTTAACAGATCAAAGAATGCAATACCCCATGCAGCGCAAACACAAGATCCGCAAATCTTCTACGTGTTACAAATGAGATAAAAAACCTTGATCATTGACAACGAAGCGCCAATCGGATTGATCTTTGAAGGATTTTTAAGGTAGGAATCTGCGCATGCAATAAGGGTTAAATTTGTACGAAATTCTTACGTGTTTACGTCTTTTCGTATTTGGTAATCCCCACAGAGGAGACGTAGGTATATCCAAATACGCCTCGGACGCAGGAGTAGGGTAACCAGATTTTGACGAGTCCTGTCAAAATCCCTGATGTGCACAAAATACTTGACAAGGTCATGTATTTAAAAACATTTTTATAGAATATTTATTAAGAAAAGTTGTGTGACGTTCGGCTGCAAGGTTCGTTTCTTCTCATGCCTTAAAAGTTGAAAATCTCGCAAAGGTCGTGGCTCAGTTTGGGAAACATTTGCTACTATTAGCTCGAGTATTAATAAAATATGGGAGAACAGTTATGATAACTGCAAACTACAGTATTCCAATCTGAATAGGCAGAAATTATGTACATGACGCATATTGTAAAAAAAGCTTGCAGTACACTATATACGATCATGTTTGCGAATGAAAGAAACGCTGGAGGCACGGATACCGTTTTTGTGATCCCGTTTGAAACGACTGCTTCAAGGAATTTGCTTACGAATTTGCATCTGCTTAAGCGTTTTGTGGCCCTATTTAAATTTCGTCTGTCTTATTTCATCCGATAAAGTTAGCAATAACGATAATTCCAGCTATGAACAGTTTCAATGCACTAAAATTACAAGAAAAGTGTAAACAAGCAGTACCGAGGAAATACCAAAGTTTCTGACTTGTCCTGCATAATCCTGACGTCTGGTAACTCTGCGAAAGAGCATGTTCGCGCATTAAGGAATCGCTGAAGGCAGAGAGATCGCCTTTGTGGTCCCGTTTGAAGCGACCGCTTCAAGGAATTGGCTTACGAATTTGCACCTAAGCGTTTTGAGGCCCGATTTAGTGACAAGGACTCGTTAATTTCCTTCTGTCAGTATTTTATCCGATAAAACACCCATATCGAAATTCAATTTGTTCTCATTATATCTGCCCTTTTAATATTTTAAAATTGGTAGGTTTGGTTTTGTCGTATTTGGATTTTTTTTTAAGTATTCAACCGGACTGGTGCTAGGGCGGGAAAACGTTAGATTAAAGAAGAAGATTCAAACACGTAACAGAGCTGTTCAAATTTAGATGTGTTATTTTTTTATGGCATCTGGATAGCTAATATATTCATATTCATATTCGTATATTTATAATAATTCATATTACATGTCACTTTTCATAATTACATTAAAATACTTAAATTTGGATTGGTACATGGATTAACATAATTAAAAGACAAAGGATTTTTATTCGACATTTCGCAGACGAAGCCGCGGGCATAAGTTAATTATTAAATAGTTTAAATTCATATATTGCTAAAGTGGCTTCCCGATTTAACCAAATGTTACTATTTAATTACTTAATATCAAAAATGTGGTCAGTAAAAATGCGCTCAAATTTTCATTACCTGCGTGAAATGTATTGGCTATGAATTATTAATTAGTATTTTACATGAAATGTACCTCAGCGGATACAAAATGTTGTATGACTGATTAATACTTTATGGATATACGACATTCTGGATAGCAGATCAGAAGGGTATTCGGTCCGCGTATGCTCGCCCAACCGTTTTTGGGGTTGTACCTAGGGTTGTCAGTTATGTAAATTTCGGTCGGGATCCCTGATTTTTAAGCAAAATTCCGGACGCGTCAAGGTAGTGATTGCTGCGGTATTACGTAACCATAATATCATAATCGAAATCATAAATGTCGTGTCGATTCGAAACGTTTCTTGCTGGTCCAATATTGGGAAACCCTCCTCCCATTTAGGAGGGATTCAAATCTTCTCAATTCAGAGGTGTAGGGTTAGAGCCGACGTAGCTTTATTTGTCGTTCGTCGGCATTGTAATATGCCAACTTGAAAATAATCTCTTATGGCGTTATTCATAAACGCGTTACTGGCCTGAATTAGCTATGAATCGTTTGTCTTTATCTGCCATTTTGGCTTCTGTGTTTGTCAAAGGGATAAAACATAATTTAACTGAATCAGGCTCGTAAAGTTTTATGAATTATGTTAAGGGGGTTAATCTTTATCTTAACTGCTTTTAAATCTGACAGATTTTTTTATTATTGTTTATTGAATCTATTATAAAAAAAAAAGAAGCAGTTCAAAAGAGTAACGAAAATTGTATAAGGTTAGACGGAGTAAAAGAAACACCTGGGCGAGAGAAACACATGAGAGAATCTTCATACTGTTTTTACCTTATCCCACCTGATCTTAATAATTTTTTTTTCATAAAAACAAGGATTTTATATGCGAATTTCAGATCCGGAATCTGGAATATGCATATAAGTGCGGGATCTTGAATATGCATACCTATAATTAAGCGTGCAGTGCAGTTCTAAATAATCTGATTAACTGACATATATCATAAAAACCTGACTCCAAACCCTGGAGCGGGATGCGTATTTCGCATCATTAAAATAAAGCGATGTTGTAGCGAATTATTCCAGTTTTCGATGCATAATGAGCCGTAAAATATATTTCGCGCAATGAATTATGTGCGATTAAATGCTGACATATGGATTATACGTAGTTTGCGATGAAGATTTGTTATTATAACTTAGATAACTTCTGTAGGTATATGAATGAAATACAATAAGCCAATAATAGTAGTTTATGTGACTGCTACATAATGCCTATCGACTGATTAGAATGGACCTCAAAGCAAATTGCTTTTTTTTTTCTCAGAAATGTCTCAGAAAATTTGAATGTAATTATAAAACCGATTTCGATATTATAATGACGCAATAATAACATTGTTTTAGAGGTAAGAAACTTGATGTAACGAAACAGTCAGCCGGTCGAGCTCCTACCGAGCGGACGATACATTGATAACGCGCTGTACTAATTATCTACCTACACAAACACGTGTATTCGGATTGCAGTGTATAAAAATTAATATTTGTTTAATCCGCGTAATAACGTTAGTGAAGTGTATAAAAAGACCTTGATGATGGTGCAGTGTAAGGAGTGCAAATTATCGTTAGCTAAAATCAAAAGCGATAATATATCCCGTTGTAAAGGCATATGTGAGGGTGCTTTTCACAAAAAATGTGCCGCAAAAATAAAAGGCTTTAACGAGACTGAGATATGTGCAGACTGCCAAACACCTGTAAAGCCTCAATCGAGTACAAATACTGATTCTTCCAAAATAACGATGGAAAAAGTGTTGAGAGAGGTCAACGAAAAGCTGTCTGTCGTATACAAAATGGAAAAAACCCTCGAAGATATGTCTAACGACATAAGTTTTTACTCCGCAAAATATCAAGAACTTATCGAGGATCGGGACAAATCGAACAACAGAATAAAGACACTGGAGCATAGGAACAACCACCTGGAGACATGCAATCGGGCTCTGGAAGAGCGGGTAACATGGTTAGAAACTAAAGAGAAAGAGAAGAATGTGGAGATAGTTGGCCTGGAGGACAAAGATGGCGTCATGCTGGATAATGCTATACAGCAGTTAGCCCGCAAGTTTGGAGTAGATGTCGGGCAAATTCGCGAGATACAGCGGGTAGGCGTAAAACCCGCCGCTGTTAAATTAGCAACCGCCAACCAGCAAAGTGAGGGTCGCTCGAGCAAGCCGCGCCCGCGGCCCGTTGTTATCACCATGGCATCGCGGGCGGCTCGCGACCAGTGGCTGGCCGCTAGAAAAACAATAAAGCTCTGCAATGATGACGTATTTGAGAATGGCAACAAAGACTTTATATACATAAATGAGGATTTAACTAAGTATACACGTAACTTGTTGTGGACGGCAAAGAATGAATTGAAACCTACTTATAAGTATGTATGGGTGCAGAACGGCAAGGTGCTGATAAGGAAAGATGACCCAGCTGACGCGAAGATAAAAGTGGTCCGCTCCCTCAACGACATAGATTCATTATTAAATGATGAGAAGTGACGTACTTATACTTATATCTGAAACGGTTCCTTTAAATTGTAACATTGAGTTAAATAGGATGTTATCTAATATTCAAATTCGACGACGAATCTACACATATTACGTCTAATATAAGTTACAAAAAGTACGAGAACTTAGAAGTATGGAACAATGAAATAAAACTATATAAACTAAGTTTACATATCATTCACATCAATATAAGATCATTAAGGAAAAACTTTAACGAGCTACAATTATTACTAAGCGGGTGTATGGCGAAAATAGATGTAATTGCGCTTACAGAGGTTAATATAAGAGAACAAGAATTGCCGATGTATAAACTGGAGGACTATGATACATATATAACGACAAGAGAGACATCCAGGGGAGGAGGAATACTGGTATATGTAAGAAAGAGTATTAGCTTCTCGGCATCTATAATTAAATCTAACTACAGTGAGATAATATACGGAGAACTTTCTCGGGATAAAAAACAGCTGACCCACTTGTTCGTCGTATATAGACCGCCGAAAACAAACAAACATGGATTTGTGACAGATATACATCAAGTGCTCTCAAAAATACCTACTGGACAGGAGTTAATAATGATCGGCGATACAAATATAGATCTCATGAATGAAGTCAGCTCAGGCAACGTCATTAACCAGTACAGGGACAACATGTGTGAGTTAGGATTAGAATGCGCCATCAGTGACGTGACCCGCGAGGAGGTGTACGGCGGCCACGTGACCCGCACCTGCATAGACCACGCGTGGGTGCGCACCCGGTGCGGCCGGCCTGTGTCCGCGTACGTCCTCACCACCAAGGTATCTGACCATTATCCTATCGGAGTGAGTATCGAGGTCGTTGACCCTGCACAGACTAGTAAGCAAGCACCTGTGACTATTTTATGTGAAAAAACAGTAAAAAATCTACTTGACAGTGTTAATTGGAAAGAACTGACTTACTGCGAGTGTCCACTACAATTGTATGATAAGTTATGCTCAGCTTTTTCTAGTGTTTACAATGACTCTAAAAAACAAAAAACGCCTGGTAGACGCATAGATAAAACATGGATGAATAAAAGTATTAAAAAAATGTTAATAGTAAGAGATAAGTTATTTAAAAGGTGGAAAAGTAGTCCTAACGATATGAACCTAAGACTGCTATATAATAGATATAGGAATAGGGTCAACAAATGTATAAATAAAGCTAAAAATAAGTATAGGCAGGAAGAGTTAAAACAATGTAATAACAATCCTAGGAAAATATGGGAAAAAATTAATCTGTGGACAGGGACGGAAAAATTGAGCATAGATAGAATAATACAAAAATATTTAGCAAAAAATGATACCATCTTGAATATCTGTAATAAATTCTCGGAAACTTTCACTAAGGAAATATTGAATATAAGGCATAACTGTAATGTCAAGTTCTTAGATAGGTCAAAGTATATAAACAATAGTCAAGTATCATTAAGGTTTGTTAAGGCGCAATCTAACGATATAAAGAAAATTATTCATAATTTAAGTGAAAAAAAGTCGCCTGGATTAGATCAGATCAGAGTTCGAGATGTAAAATATTTAAGTGAAAAAATTAGTCCGGTGTTGGCAAAATTTATTAATCTGTGTGTAACAAAAGCTATGTACCCAGAGCTATTAAAAGCAGCAATAATAAGGCCTATATTTAAGCAAGGATCATATACTGATTATACAAACTATCGCCCTATTGCCATTTTATCAGTCATTAATAAAATATTAGAAAAATACTTGACAGCACAAATTAGTAGTTTTTTAGAAAAAAATAATATCATCGCACAGTCGCAACATGGGTTCCGTCGAGGGCGTAGCACGGCGACCGCGCTGGGTCGGTTTACTGACGAGGTCAACGAGGCTCTAGACCAGCGGAAGCAGGTGGTTGTGGTCTTTATTGATTTCAAAAAAGCTTTTGATACTTTGGGCCACAGCCAGCTGCTTCAGGCAATGGAAGAGTGTGGAATCGCGGGTCCACTCCACGGGTGGCTTCGCGCATACCTCGAGGGTCGAACCTTGCGCACGGCCGTGGGAGGCGAGTGCGGCGCGCCTGCGCATGTCTCTTGCGGCGTGCCGACCGGCTCGGTAACCGGGCCAGTTGGGTACATAGTTCATGTTAACAGTATGTGTAATGTTGTCAAAAACTGTAGTGTTTACATGTATGCAGATGACACCTGTCTAATATACGCGGATAAGGACCTAGGCCTAATAGAAAATAGAGTACAGGAAGACTTAACTAATATTATTAAATGGTCACATGATAACGGTATTATTATTAATATTGCGAAAACAAAATGTATGTGCATACGGTCACCTTACTCTAGAGATAGGTACAGGCCGCCGTGCATTGTGGGGCACAGTTTCGACTGCCTCCACAGTGCGCGGCCGGCCGGGGTCGCATGCGGCTGTGTCGAGCTTCAGGTTGTGGAACAATACAAGTACTTGGGCTTGCTTGTAGACTATAAGTTCTCGTGGCAGCCACATGTTAATGGCTTATGCAATAAATTAAGAGCAGTACTTGTAAAATTCCACCATCTGAAGTTCGTTTTAAATAGGGCCACTATGTATGCAGTGTACTATGCTCTAGTGGATTCACTGTTGTCGTATGGGCTGTCAAGCTACGGTCGTACATTTAAAACGTATCTAGATAAGATAAAGGCATTGCAGATTAGATTCATGAAATTAATGGTTGACAAAAAAACTAAATTTAAATGTAAAAGTACTACCTATGAACAACTCTTCTTAGAATGTAAAATTTTACCAGTTCATGAAAAAGTCACGTTATTCTTAGCTATGGAACAAATGTATAATGATGAGTTTAAAATACCTATTGTCAATCAAAGGTTAATAAGAAACAGAGATAATAATAAATTGCTAGTACCTAGTTTTACTAATTATTTTGGCCAGAGATGTAGAAAATATTTAGTCCCTATGATCTATAACGAGTTACCATCGGATTTGAAGACCAAAAGGATAACAAAACGAACCTTTAAAAAGAAACTTAGCAACAATCTATTAAATAAAATAAAAGGTAAAATACAACCGCTATAAATTGTATACATGCACTGCATTTTTATACTGTATGATCAGATTGTAGCGTTAACCCCTTACTTCATGTCGTAAACAAAAGTATTATATCTGTTTAAAAATAAACTTTAATAGCTATCAATAGAATTGAATATTATAATTGCCATATAGGGCTGCGCATGCGGTAAGAGGTTAAATAGATAAAAATATAAGTAACATATAGACTACATGCTTGCATATTATAGGAGCTTCGTCTGCCAACAAACCACTCTGTGGTTTGGCAGAAGTATATTGTAAATATTTATAAGGCATGAAATGTGAATAAACGTTTATTTATTTATTTATTTATTAAAAAGTTTATTTTAAAGCTGGCCATTATGTGCAGATTTTGAAAGCATCATAGAGGGTTTATGATATTAAATACTATTTAGACTGGATAACAGTGGCCAGGGGCCCATATTAAGGTAACACAGTAATAATATAATACCGTTCGAATGGAAATGTAAATTCTATGTCAAATTTTTATATGGCATCTACTTCATTACGTGGTTATCGTCATTCTACTGACTAGGTCTCCAATTAGATTAAACTTCGTACGAACTACGTACCGTTCGTTAAGTCTACAAAGTCTTACTGAGATAGTTTTCTTGTAAGATAAATATCTGTTCTTTCAGGTTTTGTGTAATTATTAGTATAGGCGGGGAATATAGGTACTAGGTATATATCTACGTAAATGCGTGTATTGTGATTCATTCAAACAAATAAAAGGAATCATTAGCGCAAAGCACACGCCAATCAAACCTGCGGGCTATCAAATTACAATTTAGGCCAGGGCAGAGACAAGTCAATACTAAGAACAGGTAATCTTCATGCAAATATTGCAAGGGTACGTACTGCATCATTTAAATATACGCTTAAATATAACTGTTGTTCAACATTCATACACACTTCACATGATGTAAGACGCTTTACTTTTGTTTAAGGGTGAGGGGCGCCATAAGGGTGATTAATTGAGTAGTCACCAGAACTAAGAGACGAAGCGGAGAGATTCCTTAGGAAAAATTCTACATGCACGCATATATCCCGATGTCTTAGGCACCGCTCGTCAACCAAACTTTGGTGCAATACTCTTAGTTTGCTCTCTCTCAGAGCTATCACGAAAGTGTGTCGTCAATATGCCACATAGGAGCACGAGATTTGTCTGTACGATGCTATATTCTGCCATAAAACTAATTTTGAAAGCTGAACACCCCGGTTCGGCTCCGCCCTCCGCCACTGGATGGATGTTTTAGTCACATTTTGTTTAGTATATGACATCTATTTCAGTTTATAATTTATAACTACTTAAAAAAACATAAATCAGTGTATTTAATTAAGTGATTTTATTTGCCCTCTAATTTGTGCAGATTGAGGTTCTTTATTATAAATTGATCTCCGGCGACATTATTTCGCCGTGACCTGTCCGAGCATGATCGATGAGCGATTGTTCCGACCGTTAGGTTTAATTGGGCATGTTTACTGGCGCGGTCGGCGGGATTTTTCGAGGGTGTTAATTTCTGACCTGTGTTAATATGTTGTGGGCTTTTGTCGTTTGATGAGGTGTCCTGTCAAGTGCTTAACGCTTTACAAATTGACTTTAAAGTCAGTGTAATAAATAAATAATTGAGTACAATTTCCTGCGACCCAGTTACAAAACATAGAAAACATTTAGTGCTGTTCGAACTCTTGGGCCCAGAACCAGCATCTTAGGCAAAATCATGCAAATTTGGCGAACCAATCGTCGAAATAAATGTTGCTTTGATATAAGGAGTCTTCTTCTCGACATTACCGAAATAATACCAGCAATGTACAGATGAGGCCCTAACATAAATATCCACTTTTGTATACAGCTAGTATGGCGACGTGGGTACTTAAGCTGGGGCACATAGGTACTGTACAAGGAAAATCAAGTTATTTTTTTACCAGGCATTATGGGTACAATAGCACTTATACACAGGTACATATATAAATATACTAAAGGTGCCACTTATGTAAAATAAAATCGTTTTTTCTTCTACAACTCAAAGGCGAAACCGGGAAGTACACTAGGGTTTCTGATTTCTCGTCCTTTTCTGTTTCTCGAGGCACGATAATTCTCTACCTTGATATCTCTAGTTTCACGAGTATCTCGAGAAATTATGAAATTTCAGTAAATCATGGTCTTAAGTTTTTGACTTTTTCTCGTCTTGAGCAGAAACTCAAACACGTTACACACCCACATGTACACTAACACCTTTGATTTAGAAAGACCGCAATAAATTGCAATGATTGTTGCTTATTTCAACGCGTCCCGCCTTTTGCTGTTTGCATTCCAAACTGAGATTAATTTCTACAGCTAAAGTACGTCTTCAGCCTGGGTTTGAACTATCGCGATAATTATCTTCCATGATAATTCGGGGATAATTATCAGATGCCATCGAGTAGTTCGCGTCCGTATAGTAACTGCATACAAAAACGTTTACCAAATCTCATGCTAGATGGCGCTGACCCCACACAATTAGCGAACGAAATTTTTATCTTGTTTATATTTAAGGGTCGAAATTTATTTTAATTTATGTGTAACTGGTTGTTTATTTTCGTAGTCAATTCTTCAAAAGTAAGGAGCGCCCTTTTTGGACGAACTAGGAGTACATATAATTATTTTGATTGAAAAATTCCTTCCATCAATTACCATCAAATCAATAATTATCGAAATATAATTATCAATGTTTTGATCGTATTTTGATTCGATCTCGTAAATCGCTTACGCTAATTTGTGCATATGAAATAAAGTAATGCTCGTGTTTGAGTTGCAGGCCAATTACCAAGGCGATTGTCAATATCGTATCAAAACCAGTTAAAAACCGTGACGAGTTACATGTATCTGAATCAGGCTCTAGGAGTATTTTATGTAATAGCACATTCGTGAACATTCTTTTTTTTTGGTAACGAGACGCCTTTTGTTTTCTTGAGACTAATCCTATTAACTGTTGTTTCAGAGAATTCAAATTACGCAGCTAAGTTTCTTACCTTGTATACAAACTCCTTTGGAAAAAACTCGCCTCATACGCAAGACAATGCTTGCTTCTTAATACTTTTGTTACCAAAAACCGGCTAGGAGGATTCAGGTTGTTTAAGGATTGAGATATTGGGCACAGGGACCGGTCCGGTATCCCCTTCGAGGGTTTTTGAAGGGGTATTTCGTAAGGCTTTGCTTACCAAAGCCGTTGCTAGCTCAAACCCTTTCATTTGGCTTTTTAAGCGCTTCATAATACGGGTAAGCTTATCAGCTTACCCGTATTATGAAGCGCCCGTTCCTAAGCGCTAACCCCTTGAAGGGGTATCGATTATAAATTATAAAGCTTATGCCATTTTCAACTTTCTCTTGGTAAAAATAGAATCAAATATTGCTTATTTATGTTTAAGGAGAAGAATTAGGTATCTAGCGCGGATACCCTTTCATTTAGCGGTATCTCTGAAAGGGAAACCTCTTCCTAGAGCTAAGTCAACGGGTAAGCCAATCGTTGGGACTATTCGATGAACGACTAAGCCATATAATGTAATGATAATGTCGCGCCTTATAGATGCCACAGGTGACCAGAGGGCTGGCCAGTATTTTGCTCAAAGGATAAGCATTGCCATCCAACGTGGCAATGCGGCCAGCCTTCTGGGCACACTGCCCATCGGCAGCGACTTGGGAGACGTTTTTTATTTACTTTAAGTTTATTTGTAGCCCTTTTTTATTATTATTAAGTTTATTTATAGTTTATTGTTATAATTATGTAATATCTGTGAAATAAATCTTACCTATACATAACAATGTAATGTAATTTGTGTAATAATGTCCTATAATATTTATTTTATTTATTTATATAAAGACTTTTTTCTGGGTAGGGGCAGACGGGTGGGCAGCTCGGAACAAAATGTATGACTAAATGCCTAATGGTATCCTCTACCCGCCAACTATAGGGCTACACAGAGACGTGATAATAGTGCAAGAAGAAAATAAATTATTTATTTATGCTTAGTAAACTACACTTAAAATACAAAAAATATCTCTCTCAAAAAACTCAATATTAAAAAAATACATCTTGTTCTATCAGTTGGCTAAATTAACCCGTTTAGTGCATAAAACGCGAAGTCGAACGAAAAAACGCTATACATATTATGCAACGTAAACATCGTTCCATCTATCTCATAAAGCACCTTCCAAGTGTCTCTGATCTGACAAGAGGCACCGAGCGGCCACTGCCAATATATAACGTCACTTTCTGACGACCCATAAACACTAAACTCAGAAATATACGGAATAAATTTCTCAAAAACTCGTTCTTGGAAGATTTCCAACTGTCGTAGTACCGTGACCGAGTGTATAAATAGGTAAAGAACACAAGAACGTTTGGATATGGTAATTAATTAATAATGTTCGTATTAACTCGATGCACAGTTATGTTAAAACGAAAATAGATGTTTGACCTGCGCGTGCGCGGGTCGTGCGTCTTTTTTAATTTATTTAATGAATCATCATCATCATCATCATTGGCCTTTGCGTTTATTGCAGACGATTTATGGTGTAATACCGGAAAATTACCGTTTTAGGTGCCTGAATAGACCGATGCGAGACTGACATGGTCTCCCACAGGCCTGACAAGAAAAATTTGCAAAAAACGGTACTGGGACGCGCCTTGTCGTTGTTTTTGCCTCTTGTCAGCAGTGCACGTCTCATCTCGAAACTTGCGACCCTCCACAACGCGTTTGAGCCGCTCCATTCGCTGTTCTGCGAGCCTCTCCCAGTCTTGGTTGGTCGATATGCAAAGCAATCATGTCCCTCTTTGCGCAATCCTTAAAGCAAAGCAATGGCCTCCCAATCTTACGTTTTGCATTCTCAACCGCACCATTTAGTGAGTCTTCATCTTCTTTATATTTAAGAGCTGTGCTCTTGTCGGTGGAGCAATCTCCAACTCGTCTGGTCCTCTGCCAACTCCTTAACCTTCTGGTATGACACGAACCGAACCTTTTCTATTATTTCGTTGAAATTATTTAGGAGAAGAAGAGGAAGACCGTGTATAATAATCGATCACGCCAATATTCGCACTGCACGGGGGCTGCCCATGGTGACAATTGTTTGTGACGTAGCGAACGATTGTCATCTTGGCAAGGCCCTCCAGCTCGCGTGTGGCTTCCGTGGAAATATGCCGAATCCTATCGCCTTCATCAGAAAAGGTGACGCAGCAAAAAACTGTTATGTCGCCAAAATGATTTTTAATAATTAAGATTATAATTATGAGGTTTTGTTGCCAGACAATATATGATTTTTGATAGATATTCCTTATACGATGACCTTTTTCGCTCAGTATGCGTCATGACGGGGGTTCTGGCCTCCGCTGTGAGTTGACGCTATCTTGTTTTGTTTGATTTTTATACGTTTATCTCGCGATAAACTTACTAATGAACTATTTGAGATATCCTTCCAAATTAAGGTTAGAAACTTGATGACTGATTTATCTCATTAATTATCATTTAAACATCGCGGCCATCACACGCCCACTAGGCATACCTAGAATGCAAATTACGATAATATCGTACTAAAAGACGTACTAACGTAAAGACGTCATACTCGTAATGTCTGCAGCTACCGAAGCATAATTAGAAATACGAGACATACAGCAACTATGAGATAACTTGTACGTACGAATCAAACCGCCTGCTACGGTGTCGTCGCAAAGTTTGGCTTACCAGAATACATTTTCAACATCTTGGTTTATTTGGTGGGTTTGCTAATAAACTCGCATCAGTATTAGCACACAATGATATTATATAATTTATATTATAGGTACTATGGATAGGTTACAGTCATGCATAAAGAGCCACAAACAATGCTTCCAGATTAATTTCTTTACTCACGAATGAATCTGTTTTTGTTGATTATTTCGCATACCATTCATATTTACGAGTATGACTACTCGTTGTTGATTTTAAACTTGGCTATTCCTCTTTCGGCGAATTCGGCGTGCACGTCTACATTTTTCGCTTTCCTAGACGCCACTAAAGGCAACTTGTACACTTTGTACAAGGTAAGCGCTTCCATTTTGGAATGCCTATATTCTACCTGGAGTTATAATATCATTGTTAGCGCATATCAAAGATTCTGAAGACGTTTTTATTATTTGAGACCGTGACAAATGTTGTCTTATATAATTACTTTTCTAACCAGAAAATGAGATTTGATAGAGTAGGTAATATGTAGATTAATTAGTGCAATAATCCCCTCAAGTCCTTCATGCGTTAACCATAACCACGAAACATTGTGGTAACGCCTCTTCGAGACATACGAGTAGGTACCGGAAAAACCATGCTGTCGGCTACGTATGTACTACAAGCATATCTTAAGAGTCAGCAGCAAGCTCGGCCGAATTTTACGTTCCGATACAAAGGGAGTTTCGTTCTCATTTTAAAACTACGTTTTGGATTGTAATAAAACCTTGCACATACATTGGCATGAGGTATATCTATGCCTGTAATTAGTTTATATAGCTCCAGCTTATAAAACAAACGAAATTTAGCAAAAACAAGTTTTGTATGAAAAACTTAATTCGCTGTATTTTTTATGGTACCTTACCTTATTGTAAGTTTTAGAGCAATCTAGCTAGTCGTTTTAAAATGAGAGCGTAACTACGTCTGTAGGGCTAAGATGGTTGGCTCTTTATCATTAGTCACCATGCCTGTCACGTTCTAACAAGTATGCAAGTGCGAGAGTGACGCATAATATGACAAGTGATAAAAATGCGACCATGATACCGCCGCTGTATGGAGAACCTAGCTTACTGCGGACTCTTAACAGTGGATTAAACTGCACAATTAGGTAATATTACAAGACTATATTTTTAATTTATTAATCAAAAAATACTTTACCTATTTCATGTAACTGTGAGTCCCTTATCCGTATCGTATTTGGAAGCTTGCCATCAGTTTTTAAATCGCTCCAGCTTCTTTCTCAAATCCCAGACAGATAAGAGATTGGCATTTTATTGAATACAAGAAAATTTTATAATCGTAAATATTACATGTGACACTGACGACTCCAATTTATTGTCCATGAGTAATGTGACTGTTTAGGTTTGATTTATTTGCTTCTTTTTATCGGTTTATAATTTTATTACACCCTTTGATTAAGTTTTAAAATTATAATTTACTATCTTACGCTTTTCGAAGACAGAATGCCAAAATATATTAACTGAGTAGTAATGATGAAACACACTGTTTATAAGAGTTTCCTATCTCGTAGGGAGCCAACAAGACTCAATTACTTATTTTAATTAGGTAAAGCTACATTATATGTACCTACGTTAAAAGTTAAATGTCAAGACAATTATAAAATTTACTGTCACGGAAAATAATTTTAATATTTAACAGACAACTCTATTGCAAAATCTTTCCCAGTATAGGTGTCGGCAGGAGAGTTGAAATTAATTACACACATAGCTACATAGAGTGCTAATTAAGGTCTAAAGTGAAATACCTTGAAGAAACTTTTTGGACTATCTTCAAGCTGGCTATATTAAAATAATTATCTTTCATTTTGCTTTAAAACTTGATATAGGTACAAATAAAGATCACAAGTGTGTAATAGTGTGTTGACATTACAGTAGGTACGTTGTTGTGTGCGTGACCTCAACTCTAGTGCCGGTACCTACCTATATATCGATATAATAGTTCGTTAGTGATGGCATTTGGATAACATCACAACGATTCATCGATAGGCTGTATGTAGGTAATCTAACATTGCGACCTAGGCGCAAGCATACTGTTTAACATTGTAATGTGTGCCAGATAACCCTACCCTACTTCGAACCTGTCAATGACTAAGTCTAGCCGGCCGCGCAGAACTTAGAACGGCTAACTAACCATATATAATAAGTTTTGTCATTTACAGTAGTCGAGAGATTTTAATAAATAAAATTGATATCGCGAGCTATAAAAAATGCTCTTATTACAGTACATTTTAGTACATTTGAATTATGAAATTTTCTAAGGATTAAGGTGTTGCAGGTGTCCATGGACGGCGGTAATCGCTTACCATCAGGTGATCTGAAGTTCGTTTGCCTCCTGTATCATAAAAAAATTAAAGCACAAAATATATCTAATGTACATGTATAATGCGGACTGCACACAGAATGTACTTATATTTGGTGTGAACCATAATCATGGTATAATGCTGACTGCACACAGAATGTTCATATATGGCGTGAACCATAATCATGTTCGCTTTTTACCCTTCTAGCAAATTTTGGAGCATTACAGTCGCCATCATAATATATCGGAGCGGCCAATATATTCAGATATGTATCTAAACAAAGCAAAAGTGGCAAGATGTTAAAGTGTATGTTCAGATATTTTTAACCACCTTGCTCCAATATATCGAATGGCGCAAACGGATAAATCGATTTTGAAATGACTTTTCCGTTTATTTCGTTTTTATCTTGATGGCTTATGTAGCTTTATTGTAAGTGAGCATAATTATGTTAAAAAAAACACACACACAGTCTTGACTGCTTTTCATGTTTCTACCCAACTATCAATCTGCTATGCTACGGGTAGGCGAATAACACCAAATCTCTCAATGATCCATCTGTCCCCAGCCGCCTGTGCTCCGGTATCGCCGTATCGCGTAAACATCATAACGGTGTAGCCGACCCCGATACACGCACCAGACGACACTCCTACTCAGTCTTATGTACATAGGTACATCCGATACATAACACATAGGTGTTAGAGCGCTTTCACATTATACACGATATCGGATACCTATCTACGCTGTATCAAGTATACTTAATGTGTTCCTGTGTATGTATTTATTTTATGAGAATTTAACGCTGTTATCGCGTTAATTTAATAATTCGGGTCCTAATCGCATGTGTTATTTTAATTGATCGTAGCGACATTTCCGATGTGACTACATGTAAACATAAATTTGTGCCTAATTAAGTTTCATTTTAAGGCTTGTAATGTTTTGTAGCATTGCCTGTAAACATTTTTCAATGTGGTGTTAAATAAAAAATTTCTATGTCTAATGTCTACTTGTTTTCAGGAATGAAAAACTGATGCGCGCAAATGAACACCGCTTAGATTGTTTGTTTAAAAATCTTGATGAAAATGAGAGTACATTTAAATGAAAAGTGTTTAAGTGCAAAAGACGGACCTCGCGGACCTAACGTCACAGGGCACAGCCACCAGCTGACGGGCACGTCTTAGACCACGACCGTTCACGTTGGGAAACAAAACGCTAATGAGGCAAGAGGCGAGCAGCCGCATCCAAGACGGCTGACTCACCAGGCTGGCAGTGGAGGGGGAGGTAGGGATACCGGAAACTGTACTCAAATTATGTCTGATACTATAGGGAAACGGAAATGCTTCTCTCATTATGTTTGTAGGCGTCGAATACAGGTACAGGATTTAATATATCGTATACCTCTCTTACACACGTGTTAGGAATGAATGGATGGACTGTGTGAGAGATGATATGAAAAGAAAGCAGGTGAATGATTAGATGACGAACGACAGAGAGTTATGGAGGAAAAAGATATGCTGCACCGACCCCAAGTGATGGGAAAAGGGCTAAGCAAATGATGATACCTCTCTTACACACGGTATGCCGTGTAGGATAATGAGAAGGCACACTTATATTTGCTCTCGTATAGTTAAAGCCCGTGAAGTTTGGGGTTTCTCCGCCGAGACGTAAGATTTCACAATTATATAGTAATTTTACCGGTCCATAGAATTTTCGATGAATTACGCTTAATAAAGTTTAGCATTGATATTTACTCGAAACTACTCAAGTTTATAATCTGAACCCGCCTGGCGGGTTCTTAGCTGTGAAAAGTTAAATGCGATTATCTGACCCACTGTAACTTTTTAAATAATAGTATAATATAATATATATATTTATAACCGTTTAAAAAATAGGGAATTCACTGGGCCGATAATTAGATTTATTTTTTGATAAAATTACCTGGCTGATAATAAAATTCTACACGTTGTAAAGCTTTATTGGCAAAATTACAAATTTCGACTACTCGAAGTTTTGATATTCGATGCGTGAATTTTGCACGTAAATAAAAATAATCTTATTCACTCGGCCCGATTCGAAGAATGAAATACGATAACGATAACTTCTGGTTTAGATAAGTTCTCATTTAGATATCGTTCATATGTCGTATAATTGACAATAGCAGCTCGATTCGGGCAACCAATGTCACTTTGACGTTAGAAATATAGTAGATAGATCTTATTGGGATCACAGCGGAATCGAAATAAACGTCAATAATTTTGACATGTCGTTTAGTTATCGATCTTTTAAAGATGCTTCCAAGATCTTAAAAGTGTCTTAATCATTCTTCGAATCGGACCGACTCTCTTTGCGTTTAATATTTTGCGGAAATACAGTTATGATTCTACCTCATGTGACGTTAAAATGATTACTTAATGTATTTATTTAAATTCAGGACATTAAATTTCACCACGTCGTAAAACTGTGTTAATGATCCTTGACATAATCCAAAACGGTATTAAAATGGGTTATTGCAAGTGTTCACACATTTAAGTAGGATACTTAAAATTCGGCACGGGTTTTTAAGGCCATCAAATTACGCGTCGAGTACTTCAATAAATTTATCTTTTACATTAGGTATCTTTCCATATTTTCATTTCACTTTTCATTTTATACAGACCTTATTCTCATATTTTTCTAAACTGGAAATCAACTTTATTTCCTATTTACGTTCAGAGGAACTGAATATTTTTGAACCGAGTTCGTACTTGCCACCTTCGGTTTACAAGCCGAAATCTTCACTGCTTCTAGTGAGGAGAAATGCAAAACGCAAAGTTGTATTTAAAGCCCCCATTTCACATTTGAAGTTGGAAGCTAGGAGGAGACACAAATTTGTGCGATGAGAGAAGGCCTATCCCAGTAATAAAGGTTGCATTCGGATCGAAAGTATTGAGACTGCAGCAGCATTATTGTTTCAATTTGCAGCGATGTAGCAAATTGAGTTGCTGCATGGCGTGTTACGCTGCCGGAATTTTCGTGGCATTTTTTAAAAGTACGAACGTAATTTTAAGTACGTCGGTTTTGAAGTGATTTCTCATTTATCGATATATATATACCGATACAATGTACAACACAACATATTAAAGATTGCTCTATTCCTATATGACTTGTTATTTTAAATACTAAAATTATACTGCTATGGTATGCATATTCAACGGAAAATATGTTTTCAAAACATATTTAAGACCGGGATCACCGGATTGAGCTTCATAAACCAAAAACTGTCTCCACTGAACGCCATTATTTTATTTCAGAAATTTTATTAGGGAAGATGGTTTTAATTTGTCGTCAACTTGGGAACCAGTGATCCAGTAGCTTAAGCGTGCGGATATAGTAAGTGTTGCGTGTCGGACTATTGACAATAATTAACCCATGTGTGGTGAGTGGTTTGAAATTGTGATGCCTACCCCAAACTTTTTCATAGACTTTTCGTTAGGTAGTTACACAAATCTCTGTTTTGACATTTTCCTGGGACAGAGTTATCCGCGACTACGACCAGTGAAACCTGCGTCGAAACGTCGGAAATAAAGGTAACAAAATAAATTCGCGATAAACCCGGATTTAAAATGTTTTTCTGCCCTCCGGGCGGAAAGCGTCAATTTTGCTCCCGCTGCGCTAAACGAAGTTGCCGCTTTCCGCCTCCGTTGAGCAGAAAAATAGTATGCGCACCACGAGAGGAATCGTAGGACATTCCAATGTCCTACTTTTCCTCCCTTGGGACACAAATAACTATTAAATGTTAAATTGAAAATATGTGATTGAATGATCATACCTATCGAACCCCATGTCCGATTTAGTTACAAAGGTATTCAATGGTAAGTGCGGTCTGAGGGACAGAAATGTGTGATCTACTTAAACTTGATTTGGTTGTTTATTTTAACTTTGTTAATTACACATATAACTCAATGTTTGTCACCGTTACTCTGGTTGGTAAACTATTTGCATTGCAACCAGTTTGGCTACAGTCCGCAGCAGAGCCAAAGCTCATTCACAAATTACCCGCTAATTGTGATTGGTAACCTATACGTCGAGGACACATCACACTGTCCATTCCTAATCCTTATTGCATAGGTAATAAAGTCGATCAATGGTTAACTGTGTTGTTGTTGAACGTTGACACGACGCGGCGGCAATTTCGGATTGATTGGTGAAATGCGGTTTTCTGCTCTGCAAAATGGAAAGTAAATTTAAATAAATTAATACGGAATATGGACATGAGATATTTACGTCATAAAATATGTTGGTCTCCTCACAGTGTAAGCTTATGTTATGTTGAATAACTTTGATGAACGGTCCATAGTGTCCGGTCATAAGCCATATGGGACACGCACTTTATGTTGCTATCAACCACCCTCTTGACAGCATCAGACTATATCGTGGGTGTTCTTCCTTGCGCACTTCCTTGTTTACTTGTGGTGAAACTGCAATAGGGTGTTTTTTAGGGTTCCGCACGCACGCATGCACGCACGCACGCACGTACACACGCACGTACACACGCACGTACACACGCACGTACACACACACACACACACACACACACACACACACACACACACACACACACAATTACTGGCTCCTATATCTTATATTATTAGACTTACTTAAATTTTCGTGTGACAATCTGTAAATTAAGGAAGAGCGGTGTTGCCCAATACAGGCAAATTTTACTTACCGGATAGCACTATCCCCTTGGATGGGTGACCGTTTTTATAGATAATGGTACGGAACCCTTCCTGTGCGAGTCCGACTCGCACTTGGCCGATTTTTTTAATGATATTGGAGGCAAACGAGCACTCAATTCGCCTGATGGTTAGCAATTACCGTTGCCCATGCAGACTTCCAACAAGAGCGGGGTTGCAAGAGCGTTGCCGGCTTTAAGATGGGAGTACGCTCTTTCCTTGAAGGTTTGAAGGATATTACGGACGTTGCTCTTTTATTGAGGGATGTAGTTAGAAGTTATTTGACAGAATTTACAGCACATGTACTTCTAATTCTAGTTTATATGCTACACCCACCTAGAACATTTTGTTTATACGCTATGCCTCCCCACTGTTACCCCTATCAGCGTTGTCGCCGATAACTAAGTCTAGTGTGTCAACTAATTGCGACGTTTGACGAGGGGTGATTGTGAATAGCATGGCGTGTGAATACGCCAATTAGTCCGGGTTTCATCACTAACTCGGTTATCAAATTGATGCGGATGCCGCTTCGGTGTGTGAGAGAGAGCGCTTATGCATCCGTCCCGCCCGCGTAACGGAGCGGCTAGCGGATCCGCATCCAATGTGAAGAATGCCTGCCTACGGTGCAAGTTGCGGAAAAAAACTCTCGGAAATTGTACGAAAATTTCAAAGGAATTAAAGAAAGCTGTAATTTCAGGAATGGGAAATTTTGATTTCCATACAAAAATGTGAGATATTTCCGAAATTCTTCCATGTGGAAATTTCGCAATTTTTGAAACATTTCGACAGCAAATCAGTAAATGCCAACAACAATTTTACAGTTATTTCCAGATCTATAAAAAGGTATTCCATTTAAAGAGAACTCACGACACAAACTTACACTTACGCGTAGTTACACCAACCCAGAAACATAAATAAATTATTTAGTTGTCGGATAAAAAACTTTCTCAGAGCCAAGAATCCACATATTTTGCTGGTCCAGTCTGCCACTTTGACCTCTACCGATACACAGCTGTCAGGGTCTCGGATCAGGTATCAAGGATAATATGATACCCCTAGGTGTTTTGTTAATCTATAAATTGTATTAGCCGCTCCAAGCAACGTTGGAGCCAAAAATACACTAATAGGTACGTACAGTGTGCTGCGAAATTTCATGAAGAAATTATAAATGAATTTATTGATAAAGTCGCTATCCACTTTTACGGCTGATGGTACGTTTAAACGCTTCTCACTGCACCCATCTTGACATTTTTCTGTTTGGCCCTATCTATGGTGACTGGCCCGAAGGCCTGCCAGATCGTATAATTCGATACGAATTTCGTATAATCGGACTGATTGTCGTATCTATTATGTATAGGTAGTCGTTCGGTATAATTGGATATGTAAAAACACGAATGGTTAGTTTGGTTTTTCTCTTTGGCCTTACCATTTGATCAATTTGGTGCTCTATATAATGGGTGTTTGTTAATATGTGAGAGGTTTTTTTATTTTTTTGTGCTGTGTTTCGGCGCTACTTATTAAGAGATTTTAGTTACTACTTATACTAAATACAAGTCGGTTATTGAAGTAAGTATTAAAAAAGTCGGGTATATATAATCGTTTTCCTATAACGCAATCGAATTTCGTATAATTTTTGACGTTGGACTGTATAATCAATATTTATGTACGTGCAGCCCTGCCCGTCCGAAATGTATAGATTTATATATATTTAGAAAAAAAAAATACTTTTGGCGTGTAATTTCATCCGCTACGCCTTTCAGAATAATCTTAAGTGGGATTTACTGTCTATCAAAAATCAGTGGCACAAACAAAAATACATAGAAGAACTCATAGAAGGCAAACTTTCTACTACAGTTGTAATAATTCCAAATACGTTTCCGATGGGTATCTACTTTAGTTCACTTTTTTTTTTTTTACTTAGGCTACAAACAGTCTTATACAAACAATAATGTAATAATAAGCAATTTGTTAATAGACCTTGAGTGCCCTACCTTAATAAACATTAATTAACTTAACATCAATAAAATCATGTATAAACGTTAACATCGACTATCAAAATATTACGATTTCTGATAGTCTAACCGTTACCGACCGATTCTATCGCATCTACCAGTCGGACACAGAAAATATATTCTACAGAAGCCAAACTACTGGTGAGCGTCAGGATGGCGGGTGGATCTCAGCAAAATTGAACAAAATATTTATAAACATATTGTACCTTCGGTGTACCTCAGTGTACCTTTAATAAAATCCAGTGTACCTCTTCCTAAAACGAAATATTTAACAAAAAATGTCCACCCGCCATTCTGACGTCAGTATGGCGTTTAGTTTGGCTTTTACCACTTTGGAAGTGTCTCTCACGCAAACTATTCAGTTTGAAAAAATATGATATTAGAAACCTCAATATCATTTTTGAAGACCATCCATAGATACCCCACACGTATGGGTTTGATGAAAAAATAATTGTGAGTTTCAATTCTAATTCTAAGTATGGGGAACCCCCAAAATTGAACTATTTTTGTGTTAAAATCTTAATGCGGTTCACAAAATACATCTTACCAAGTTTTAACAGTATAGTTCTTATAGTTTCGGAAAAAAGTGGCTGTGATACACGGACGTACAGACAGACAGACATGACGAATCCATAAGGGTTCCGTTTTTTGCCATTTGGCTACGGAACCCTAAAAAATACACATTAGTACCTACAATACAAACCTACGTTTTCTTTCTAACTATAAAACAAACACTTCGTTGTTCTGACATAAAAAAAATGTTATTACTAAATATAGGTGTATGCGATTTCACCTAATTAAAAGATGGCACATTTGAAAATAGCATTTAAATTAAATACCTTAAATAATTCATTTAACGCGTTTGTCGAGAATGTTGCCCGCCGACCAAAACACCCACGGAGGAATTTAGTAAGGTGGAATATTCACGGGTGTAAAGGTTTCGGCACATTATGAGGCTTTTAAAGCGCAACGCGATACTTGCCGGCAACTTAAAACAGGATGCCAATTTCATTTTCATATAAGTGTGCGCCAGTGTATAGTAATTAGAATACGAAGATCGATTACAATAATATTTATTAGTCTTACACAACTTACAGAAGTTTCAGGCAACCTGACTTAATTTCTTATTTACATAGAATGTCTACAAAGAGTCATAAACTGAATTATAGTTCCAGGGACTTTTAATCTGTTACATACCTGCAATTGTCAGTGACTTTTTCTAATTCTGGATGAGAATAGCTACGCTTTCAGTATAACTCTGTCTAAGCACAGAATATCCACATGCCCCGGACGTCACGTGTGATGACGGGTCGCATTCTGCCGTGCCGCTACTCAGACTCGCATATCCCGCTCCTTATTTACATAGAATGTTTACAACGAGTCGTTAACTGAATTATAGTTCCAGAGACATTTAATCTATTAAATGCTTTGGACAAGTACTTTGTATGTAGGTAGGTTTATTGTTTTGTCTACGAGAAATATTAGGCATAAACACGGTGTCGCTGTCGCAAATCAGAACCTTAACATTTACCTATCGATTTGATCTTCTTTTGATCCTTTATGAACAAAATGCTCTGTAAAATTGCAGACATTTATATTTTATACAAATGAAAATGGTTTTAATAGGTAGATAGATTCGGATTCGCCTTTATGAAGAAAAATGTTGCATGTGAATTGAAAATTTTGAGCTGAAGTGGTAAACAGTTTAAGTGTACTCGTGTATTGTACCACAGACAAAATTAACATTTCACCGGAGCTCACTCGCCACCTTTTTATTGAGAGCTTTTACTCATAAAACTATTATTTTCAGCATCCACTGGCTCTTGCAATTTTAAAATCCGTTGTTTTTATTCATTCTGTCAGTTTTCCTCGCCGAATCAGTTCAAAAGAGCGAAACTACATTAAATACGAACAACGCATCAGTCGTTTTTTTCATATATGGTGACAGCTTTTATCCTTTGATGAATGGCCATGCCATCAATCGCAGATCACTTGTACTCTTCATAAATATGTACGGATACTGTGACATCACTTTTTACGAGCTAAAAGGATCTGGTGTTATGATTGATGATCAACTCGAGGGCAGTTTTATTGATTCGTTTTTCTAGTGAAACTGATACGATTTTAACGCTCTTCGGCCGCTTGGCTTTATCATTATTACTAATTGATAATTGTGTTGAGCAATGAATATAATTATCTATGTTTGACGCTCATGGGGTGATTATAACCAAAATTAAATAGTTACAAAAAATTTAAGCTGTTTTCTGTTCACGGATTCTTTGCAGACTGTGGGAGTATGAAGGGCTTGTTGCTCTATAGATATTTACGAGTTAAAAGCTACAATGTGTGTTGTTGTTATGTTTCTTTTCTTGATTTTCATTTTTTGATTTACCAGTAAATTAAATCAACCGTTGAAACATATTCTTAAAGCCAACGTGGCTTAGATTTAAAAAAAAAAACCAAAAACACGCCTGAAAATGCGTACAGCAGGGAGCCGTGAATGTTATGCAAATTCCCAGATTTATAAAACCATGTTCCAAAATTCCTCTCAGCAATTTTTGCCAAATATCGTGCAAAGAAACGTGCGTGTGGCAATCGCGTGCTCCGGAATATTTGGCGGAGCCGAAGCCTAACCGCTACTGTCTGGAAGCTGATGGACCTCAAATTAGGCCTCTTGATTAAGTGGTGCACGCAAATCCGAATCCCTAAAGCTGTTTGCCTCCCAAACAGCACAGGTATAGGTGGATTACAAATAAGTATACACCCCAGGCTAAAAGTATGGAAACAAGCTTATATGACAGTAAAAAAACTTTAAAATTAGAAAATAATAAATTAAAATTTATCATTTTAGAAATAAACAACAAAATTTGTGGTTACGATAGTTGCGAGTTCAACATTTTGTAAAAAGACAATTGAGAAGAGCGACGATTACATAAATTATAGAATTAAGAGATATTATAGAAAACAACGTTGTTTCCATATTTTTGGCCTGGGAAGTGCTTATATGTACAGTAAACTGCTCTCTCGATTTAATTAAACATCTGAAACTCGTACGCTAACGAGAGAGGAACCGTTATAATTAATTATCACTTTAATAAAGTAGAAAACACGTGTAGGTTATTTGGCTCTTCATTTAAGATAATGTTTCGTAACTGTTGGGACAATTGTTGTATAAATGTCATCTTCTGTACACACGTTTGTCAATAAAGTGTTTCTATTCTATTCTATTCCATGTTGTATTTGTGAGAGTACCGAGGCGGCTGAAGCGTGATACGGGACAGATGGAATCACAGCTGTTAGACGAAACTTTACATGCAGAAAACTTAATAATTGAAATGCTTACCTATATGTTCGAACAGTCGCTTAATTTCTGATGTCAATTTGTACCTCTCTGTAACTTTCTATTATTTAGAAAATAATTTGTTTAGTTATGCATATAAAGAAACATCAATCAAAACTCAATGAACATCAAGAATAAGTCTTAAAATCAAATGATACAATTTTTAATTACCATATATATCCTCAGTTTATCGGACACACGGATAAATTACTAAGTGTAAATCGTTTTTCGAGTGACTACCTATACGTAGGTAAATGTTACACGTAATTAAATAATGCCGTGTAGCAAAGTATTCATTACTGCTACTCTTACTTACTCAAGGCGTCAAAATTCCACCAAAATTGTTCACTTCCCCGTTAAAACTGTGTTACCTTCACCTAGCACTTTCCTATATATCGTCCGGAGCACCCTTACGAGCAATTTCAGCATGTCTGTTACGATTACAGTGAATAAGTAAGATCCCTTTTTCTCGGCTGTAGGGTGGCCCTTTATCTTAATTCGACAATATATATATGCCGGAGCCCTTTAACTAACCTACCTGTGACAAGTTGTCCATGCATTGGATTGTTTCATGGGCTACAATAATTACGCCGAGTAATCAAATAACATTGGTCCTAGTTTAGGGGTTTCTTAATTATAGTTGTTCTTTATTTTCGAGCTCCTATAGAATGCGTCGCCTGAACGTACCCAGTATTATTTTTCGCTTTTTGGTGTTGGTTCCATATCCACTCAATTGCTTTTGGTAACTGTAGTTACCAGCTGTCACCCTTATTTTATTATAATAATAGAGGTCACTGAAAAATATGAAGCAAGTGAGTGGATAGTACTTAAATGACCTGAATAAGGGCTTGTGCACAAATCACGCGAGGTTTTTTCGGCTAATGTTTGACCCCCTCCTTCCCCTTGGTGATATTTGGTGAGATTCTTGGCGAACCCCCCCCCCCTCCCCACATAACCTCACGTGTATTTTTTTTTATTTTTTCGTTCGACCTAATTTTAAGATAAATAGTACTGTATAGTGTAAATCTTGTTTAGACTCGCTATTTTGAAGAGCCCGGTGAACGGTGACGTTTAACAAAACCGAGAAAAGTATGTGGTAGATATTTTTTCTTAGTTTCGTTCACCGTTAAAAAATACACGTGAGGTTTTCTTATACCCCCCTCCCCCACCGTGATCTCTCGTGATTTTTTCGTGACCCCCCTACCCCCCTATCGAACCTCGCGTGATTTGTGCACAAGCCCTAACCAGTACGACCTACGTCATCTTCTCGCACAATATGGCTAAGGGTCGAAAAGTCCTGTATTTCTTATATCATATGGTTTAATACGAGATTTCAATATTGGCAAAATCAAATCATAAATAGGATCTAAATAACATGACGCCATCCATGCATCTCTCATCCCTGGATTAAATCATATGCGTCAAAGATAATCTAAAGTGCTTGATACTTCCTTCCTCAAAGCCGTTGAGCGTTAAACGTATGCAGAATGTTTTCATTCGGTGCAGATGTTGGTTGGCAAAGTATCAAAACTCCGTCGCGGCCGGCGTTTCGACGCGGCTATTTAAACTCAGTCATGCAGGATCCTCAAAATTAAAGAGCTTCATGTCCACAGATAATCAAGTTATTATTTGAATCTTATCGCTCTCGATACAAAGTCTGAAATTAGTCGACCGGGTTGTGTCTTTATGCTGTCTCTTTGTGATGAGACACTTTTAATCCAGACTTCGAATGTTGCATTTTCCTCGTACTTACAGTCCTGTGAATGTGATAGAAAAGGATACTTTCTTCGATTTTTGCGTAAGATTTTGAATAGATCAGCGACGATAAGGTCGGTTACTGTATATAATAAAATTTATTCGCCTTAAAATTGTTACAGCTTTCCTTTCTAGTGTGTGTTAGTCAGGGATTTTAGAGTATGCTAATGGCACTGTTTTTACATTTTTTCTCGCGGGCAGAGTTGTTTTATAGGTTAATAAGGTGGTTACTGTTTAGGTACAAATCAATTTAATTTAATTGTATTTAACAACGAAATATAAAAAGCAAACATTTTATAAGTTTTATTCGAAATAAACATTTTTAAGTGAATTTCCAAGTCAGCATTTTTAGCTAGCTCACCCGTTTCAAAATATAATATGGACAGGATAATTCGTTATGAACATGATCCTGATGTCAGAACCCATTTCCACCAAAAGGAAAACCGTCAAGAGAGCAGACGCATAAAAAACATGAATGGCTGAGTCACACATGTCAAAGTCAGAGAAAAACGTGAAAATATACGCAATGTTATTAAACCCACTTCATTTCAAATATAGAACTTCAGTCGTGATTCAGAGTGCGCGTGCGACGCGTCGTGGTTGTAACCGAAATTCCCAAGTCTTTGTTGGGTCTTTAAGATTTTAAAAAATGTGTGCGTTTAGACAATATGAATAATAATAACTGTGCTGTCGAGTTTTGAGTGGACACATGGAGTATGGTTTTGATAACTACGAGAGGAAATTACTTATTGCTTTTGAAATTTTATAATAATAATATTAAAATTGTGTTTAAGTCGGATGTTTGTATGTATTTAGTAAGTAAAAAAACTGAAGCTTAACTGGCGCTATTTGCAATAAGGTGCTCCGTGAACAAAGTTTTGTACACAGCTCGGAGCAGTAAAAAGTTGTTTAAACGTGGGGCATTACTTAGAACAATAAACATGTAGTTGTTAATTATTTAAATTGATTAAAATCGTTCTGTTTTCTTGCATAAATGTGTGTTTAGTCGACCTCTGCAAATGTTTTGATAACTTTGAGGTGATGGACAATAGCCAAAACACCGATGTTCGTAAAGACCATTGTAGTCAAGTTAATAATACAATGCAGTGTTCTTGGTACTGAAGCGCAACACTAAATATTATGGTTTTCGGACATAACATATTTTGAAATATGAAAAATATACTAAAAGTGCAATTCAAAGTGAGTTGCTGATCACTAAAGCAAAACATTAATTATCTCAATGAAAATTTTACATACGTTATATATAAACTGAATTGATTCAAACTAATTATCAAAAATATATTTGTAAAAATGAAACGAAATTTATTTATATTTCCGCGCTTTATCAAATTATAAATTAGCCAAAGTGCATTAAAACATGTGTAATAGTTTGTAGCTATAGCACCAACATTACCTATACTTATGTTCACAATGATGAAATCGTTAACGATCAAAATTCAGTAGGTCCATACCAAAATGATCTGAAAGAAAATTGTCCTGAAAGTTAAAAAGTACTATTATTCTTATGAACAAATTTATGTTTTCCAGGAAATTCTGAAAGTACATTATCCTCTTCACGTTCAAAGTCATTTGTTACATGGGTGAAGATTAGTACGCTGTAATTTGCCAAGTCTACGGGTTCAACGACCCCTAGTCTCGCACTTTTGTTGCGTGACATTTGCGTTTTGCCGTGTCTGCGTCTGGGCTTATTTCCGAATCTCTTTATATAGGACAATATTATAATTAAACCCCAGCACTACCAAATTCGTTAATTAAAACTTGCGGTTATAGAAACAACCTCGGATCCACCGACCGTGCGTTATTAATTAACATTCGTTGGTCGGTTTTGCGTTAAAATAATAACAATTAAATAGCGCTTTCCAAAAATACCAGTCGGCAGTTTTCGAAGCCTGAAATCAGATAATTAGAGGCAAGAGGTCGGCCGCGCGACCCCCGGCTACCCTTCTCACGCCGCTTTTCTACACCTGTCTTTTTTACACCGGCCCGCCTGTAAAATTTTGACATCGGCTTTTTTAAAAACGTCAAAACATTTCACCCCTTTGACAACACGCCACGAATCACAGAATCGAACTCGGGATTTAAAAGCATGTGTATTTAAATTAGCGCGTGCTGCGTTAACATATTGCAGATTGAAATCGGATCCCAGCTACGCCCACTGTTTACATCTGTGACGCATTTCGTCATTCGATTTTTATTCTGTGAAAGCGCATCATTTCTATTCACACTGAATTTTAAATAGTCAAACCAAACGTTATAGCAAGTGACTACAAGTGAATCGTAGATATGGAGTGCGGCCAGTTTAGAAATGGATTGAGATGGAGCGCGTATTCTACAGCATCTTCCGAGTCTAACCGTCAATCTGTAGTAATCGAAGAAAGCTCCAGTGACGGACAGAGCGCTGTTAACGATAATTACTTGATAACGTTCCCCGACGACGACAGTGACGTCGAGGCTCACGAGGACAATGAAGACGAACTTCTTAATCGCAGCTACGACAACCCTCTTTTCATCCCCGCACACCAAGTTTTAAAAGACGCGATAAGTGACGACACTCAACTAATGAAGAGTGAGGCAAAAAAGTTTGAGGATTATAAGTTTTGTGAGGCGGTTAACGACTTCGATATCGAGTTGGAGGCCGGGGAGGCTGTGCCGATAGTATACCTGTCCTCTACGAGGGCGGCCAAGCTACAGCGGGCTCTCAAACTCGCCGGATACAAAAAGGTACCCACCTCCCAGTTTCTTTTAAAGTATTAATTTCCTTAGCTTTTTTGCGAACTTATTTATTGTAACTTCCCGGCAGAACAAAGGGAATCTGCTGAGATGATTGCTTTTCTTTCATTATCTTCGTCCGTTACTGTGTGCTTTTTCGTTTTTCAATTTAGAATTTCGCTGTTCGTTGAGCGCGTTAGTTTTCCTATCAAGCGTACCTTCATAAAAACTTTAGAAAAAGGTTATGTAGTTTCAAGATTTAAAACGTAGTCGTCATTATTTGTATTTTTTGTAAAGGTCTCATTTTCCCCCATTATTAAACAGTAGATTCAATGTCTCACCAGTATAATGTATGTAATTGTAACTGTGTATAACTAACTGCTAAACATACATTTTGAATTAACGTTGCGGTGCTTCATAATCCGGCATGTATTCGAACTTAACTCTGTACCTAATTACTGCCACTAATGCCAGATGAGAATACTTCCGAGCTCTATGCATTAAGCCGAATGCACTAGCCGCATGAAATTACAATCCAGTTGGCTTGTCATTAAACGATTTCAGTTCAATGTTTGAATTTCATGAGTTTTCAGTCCGTTGCGTCTAAATATTACAGGATTTAAATAACATAGAATACTAATTACATTTTGCGTTAGTAAATAGTAATGTTCTTTTTTGTCTGCAGTCACGCGTTACGGTCGTAGCCGATTCCAACTTTTCTCGCTTTGTAGAGGAAAGCAACTACGAACAGAGAACTCAATGTTTTAATGATGAGTATGTCTTCCTATTTCTGAACTAAGCATTGAAACTCAAACAGCTTGTCGATATTTAACATATCAGTTAAATTTCGTCTCAGTTCTGAATGTGGAGTGGTATAGTCATAGTTGAACTGACTTCGTCAATTTAATAAAATGGATTTTAGTTTTATTTTAGTACATTCAATATTCTACGTTTGAATGTACACTACACCGTATTACTAACAATATAGGTACTGTGATAACAGGCTGATATGATTAAAATTTAAATCGATTTTCAAAGTCAGGTTAATAGTTCTATAAAAAATCATGTTGTAGAATATACGGAAATATCGTTTATGTAGTGTTTGTATGTAAAATACTGTTCATTTTCTAGTTGTTTCTCGGAGCTATCCAATTAGTCGGTCTATGCGGCCAGGACCTTTGTTCCTTCGGGTACCATTCTGGACTCGTAGATATTATGTCGCTGTGTGTAGCTGCGCGCTGGGTAACGTTCCCCTCGTTGTGTTTTTGTGACAGTGAGTTGTGACTTCGGTAGTATATAGAAGCTGTATTTTAGACAATCATTGACGAAATTACCGCGTCCGAGTTACACAGGACCGACGTCAACAAGCTTCCAAGGGTTCCATGAGGATGCCTTGGTACGCAGTCTAAGCGGAAAGGCAACATTAATCCTAATTACAATATGGCAGTATTCTATTAGGTATAATTTTAACTTGATCTCTCCACTTCAGAGGCCTTGGTAAATCAACTTTGAGTTAAGTTCTATACCCATCCAGTCGCTTGTACTTTGTAGAAAAATTCATTAAGACTGTAATTTTTCACTTGTTCTGTATTTTACCCTCCTTTGTAGTCTTTCCACCACTGAAAAGTCATTTATATTAATGAGCCTGACGGACTATTAGTGGCTAACGCAATGTCTTTAAAATGCACAAACGCGACGTTTAGAAAAAGATCCGCAAATATACCTTTCAAATCCCAGATCAGGCTTGAAAACGAAATAAATAAGTGGTACGCTTTCAAAAATCTGTACCTCCCCAAGGATCGCCATTACGTTACGACCTTGCGATGTTGACCTGATCGCTGGTTCACGTTGTTGGGTGCCTTCGTTCATCCGATATTGTAGTAACAGCGAAAATACGGACATTACCTACAAGCTGTGCTATTGTACAGATTTAAGTGGTATTCTCCAAACATATTAGTCGCATTTGTAAACTGCTCAATCCTTAGGCCGGGGGCGCAATGGTGAGACATTTTTTATATATCTCAAGAATCGGCCCCCGTTTCGTAGTTATGACAAAAATGCGCTCACCTGCTCCTTGTTAGTCGCTGCTCTCGAAGCTTGACATTAAAAATACAACGAGTGTTTCGCGCTGATGTTTTCACTTTACCTTAAATGGTGAAAATACGCAATTTCAGTAGCAATATAAAACTAAATGTAAACATAGGAACCTGTTGTGGCAAGAGGGAATAGAACTGTCCCTTTGCACCTTTGTTAGTAGCTATTGATGTAAATTAGAGGATGTTAAACTGATTAATGGTTACATATTTGTTTTGAGGGAAGGGAATCTAATGGTCTTGTACCTAAACCATATTTCAATAACTGTTGAAACTATAGTGGGTAACATTATTGTCTATATCGAAATAGGATTTTGGTAACTAATATGCGGTATAAAAAGTAAAATTGTATTTTGAAATGCTTATATGTACTCTAGGACTCTGACTTGAGTTTACATAGTGTAGTTTAGCACAATATGGAAACCTGCGAATATTTTACAACTGCGTAAATTTAAAATCAACAAAGAAGTTCCTTTTGGTCCTTTACGACAGCAGCCCAAATCAGTAATTTTACCTTAGGTTAAAGATTTCTCTAGTTTAGGTAATGGAATTCTCGGACGGAATGAGTTAAAAGAAGAATATAAAGAACTGTCCACATATACCTAACTATGTGTATACATAGCCTGATATAATAAATGATAGATAATAGAGTACATATTTTAGTAGAAGAGGGAACTAGAAGGGGTAGACCACGGCAGACTTTCTCTGATCGAATCTGGGAAATTCTGAAGAAAGGCCAGGTCAAGAGCACCCTAAACCGCCGAGCGTGTATGAGGAATGTATGTGTAGCAAGTGAAAATCCGTGGTCTACCCCTCCGGGAAATAGGCGTGATTATATGTATGTATGTATGGATAATTTAAATGACAGTGAAACTATATCATTACTGCTGCATAATGCTGTTAAAAATTGAAAGTATCTAAAGTCTCGTATGCTGCACAGTGGCTGCAATACTAATTACTAATTCGTTACAGTTACGATGTGTCTTAATCAAATGACCCAGTAGGGCTAAGATGGTCAGCTCTTTATCATTTGTCACCATGTCTGTCACGTTCTAACAAATATGTAAGCGCGAAAGTGACGGGCATAGTGACAAGCGATAAAAATGAAACCATGCTACCACTGCAGATATTCCACGGGCTAAGATGGTCAGCTCTTTATCATTTGTCACCATGTCTGTCACGTTCTAACAAATATGTAAGCGCGAAAGTGACGGGCATAGTGACAAGCGATAAAAATGAAACCATGCTACCACTGCAGATATTCCACGGGCTAAGATGGTCAGCTCTTTATCATTTGTCATCATGTCTGTCATGTTCTAACAAGTATGTACGAGCGAAAGTGACAGGCATAGTGACAAGTGATAAAAATTGAACCATGCTGTCACCGCTTATCATCATAACCTGTTAAAACAATCAAATGGCCCAGATACTCCACGAGCTAATGCTGATTTTCCGAAGTATGTGGAACAGCATCAAAACGTCTCTGTCACTGCATCACCTTAATGAAAGCTTCAAATTCCGTTTACATTAACAATGCGTCTTTGTCTAATGGTCGAGAAACTTTGCACTCCTATGCCAAACACTCCAATAATGTATTGAAAGCATTAAAATGTCTTAGTCGCTGAAGATTGCACATTAAGGATAACTAGGATGCAACGCAAGCTTCATTACGGTTCGACGTCCACTTAGAACTACCCCACACTAGCGTCTCCCAAGCTTCGGCATCTAGTTAACTCTATGACTGCTGCTCGAAGCAGCGACTGCGCGTCGACGCCATTTTGTATAGCGCTGACTAGACGCTGGCGCTCAAAAGACGCTAGTGTTAGATGGCCGTATTTGCTTATGTTTGCGTATTTTGTGTATAGTATTGTATGGTACAGTATTGTATATTCCAAACGCAAAATAAAAATAAGAAATAAACAAATACTCCGAAAGTCCATAGGGAACATCGAGATTTAGCTTGCCGTTCTTCCTGTTATTGTGAGATGAGGGCTTATTTGTGGGGAATCCAGAATAATATTCGTATCCGGAATACACGCATAGAAGTATCAAAATTTCACAGTCGGTAGGAACCCCGGTTTAATACTGGGGTGTTATTTTATTCGCTTTTCGAACGCGGAGTCAAACATTCGGTTGAATCTAAATGTTTATTGCCCAAATAATTATATTTTTGAATGTAGCTCAATTTCAGCTTAGGTAAAAATAGCAAATAAATTGGATCTTTGTATTACCAAAACCGATTCAATTTTACAAACTCGATATTATTAAATAAACACCGATAACTAACAGTAAATCTTCTATGAGATCCAAGGAAGTCTTTATTCGATTCTACCCGGTTCTGGTGGACATTCGTAATAACTTGTACTTCTCATTACTCTTAACTGCCCATCGGTGGCCTTAAAGCCTCTACAATAAAGTTTTTGAATAGACACTTGTCCAAATATTGTATGGAAATAGTCACGTGACTTTTCGTAGCATCGTCTTCGCGATACATTTTTTCCTTTCGTTTGCCGTCATCTTGGCTCTGCCGGGCCGCCTGGAGATCTGGGTTATAGATCGTGTCATTCAAGACGACGCCTGCCTTGACTCGTATTGTCATTTATTAAAGGTTAGATTTGACAAATCTGCGCATCACCGTGGATGAAACCAATTATATAGTACTAAACGTTCGACTATCGCGGTTAGACTGACATCTGGAATACCTCATCCGAGCTTTACGCCGAATACCTATGCGTCTTAATCAAATGGCCGAGATACCCCGGCTGATGCGGAATGCAGATAACAAATTAGTAACTATGCGATGTGCATATTGTTGGATAATTGTTGTTGGTTTAGACAGCTCATATTTGAATAGAAATGTACTGTGATACCTAGGGGGCATTTCTCTTGCATCTGGCCGCGTTAAATTGGCTCGCACTATATATTACGTATAGGTATGTAGGTGCGGTAGTTTACGACCTGAACCATTTTGCTGTATAAACTAGACTAAATAAAGTTGTAGTACAGTCAGCATCAAAAGTAGTGGATCAAATAACGCTTCATAAGTATCTACCATTCCGTAACAGCTTAACAAAAAGTGATGTCTTTTATATAGAACAACTAAGACTGTAAAAGATATATTTTTGAACGCGAATTATAGAAAATTAACTACATTTGGAAAAGTTATACGGAATATCAGATACTTTTGGCGCGTTGTTTCATCCGCTAATTTTGATGCTGACTGTACAACAGTACTAGTCGGTTTTGATATTCTGTTGCGAAAGTTGCGAATCGGGATTTTCAGAAGTTTTATGGGCTTTTCCTAATAATTAATGTCTGTCTACTTGTTACGTTACATGAAGCTGGAATAGGGTAATAGTGAGTTTTTTTTTTGTTTTTTAAGGATAGTATTAGGTCTCTAGATACTTCCGTATAAATTGCCACTGTGACAAGGTACGAAATGGGTCGGAAATTAAATTCTATGACTGTACTTGTAATATTTATTGTAAGAAAATCCACTCAATGTTGCTGCGTAACCCCTTAACGCATGTCATAAAAATATTTTGTTTAAATTTGAACTTTAATAGCTGTCAATAGAGTTAATGATTATAACTGTCATATATGATTGTATATACGGTAAAGGGTTAAAAAGGTTGACGTCTAATGAAATATCTGTTCGACCGCAAATCAGAATTGATCGTTTTGCGTTTCGAGTTTGCCTGTCCAAATTGGAAACCCCTAGACTATTCAAAGGTTAAAATGCCCATTACACGTTTTTAGTGTTAGTCTTCAGAGTTTTACTTAAGCATAAACACTAATAATGCACACACACGACGGGAGCGGGCGTGAGCGTAACCAAGCGGTCTCGCCGTATGTGTGCGTTAAGCTTTGCTAAGGCATGTGTATAGCATATAATAAATTTTCACATAATTTCACTTAATTACCGAAAGACCGAATGAAGCGTATACTAATTGTAATAACAATTGTTATGGGTTTGATCAGGATTTGTTATGTATAGGATCAGTAAGTGTCAAAAGTGACATCTCTTTTGACTGTGACAGATCAGCATTATCCATAACAAATCTAACGTTCTAACAAGTAAGTGCGCGAAAGTGACGGACATACTGACAAGTGATAAAAAGGGAACCATGATACCGCCGCAGCAGTGGCAGCTTGGTTCCATTTTTATCGCTTGTCACTATGCCCGTCACTTTCGCGCTTACATAATTGCTAGAACGTGACAGACATGGTAGCAAATGATAATGAGCCTACCATCTTAGCCCTACTGATCATCATAACCTGTTATTACAATCAGAACACGCTCCCATAATGGTATAAGGCATAAAAGTAAGGACGAGGCAAGAATAGCTTTGCAATCCTAACGAAGTAACGGTACTTTTTCTATGAAATTCCATTTCGGGGCACTAACTAATCTAACTATATACCAAGACAACTGACAGCGAGTCAAGCACATGTTCCAAACAGATAATCGTAACAGCATATTCATTCCTCGCAATTGGGTGCAGATAGGTTTTTCAGAAAACGAATTCTAAAAGTCGTAGAGCTTTCCTGGATCACAATACGGTTGCCATAAATGTAATTAGCAATCTTGAAGCCTTTCTCTAGGGACTTCAGCGATTCGAATTCTGAGTTTTAGACTTTCGCTCGATCGAAAAAATCAGGAACATGTTCTAAAATCCACTTTAAAAAATTATATTAATTTTTGCAAATATATGAACATTATTTCTAATAAAAATGAGCAATATTATGCTTGGGGGAACTCAGCAAGTACTTATTTTACTTTTAAGAAATTAAAATTAAAAAGCGTCATATCCGTGCTCCCGTACACGGACTTCCATCTCGCTCACGCTTACGCCTTATGATAGTGAGAGAAGAACACGAACTTATCGATCCTTAATAATCGACGAAGTGATCAATTTGATATAGTCTGATGTAGGTACCTACTACTCGTTCGTGTAGCCTTTCTGGCAAACAATGTATGCGTATAAGACTTCCGTGAGACAGACATTTTAATAAATCGGGTGACTTATGTATTTGAATTCAAAGACGGCTCGACATATTTCGCTCTAGAACGAGAAGCTCCAACGGCAGCACGGTGCGCACCGACGCAGACCGAACGCGTGCTCCCATTGAAGCTCCTCCTTATGGAGCGAAACATGTCGAGCAATATTCGACTTAAAAGACGTGATTGTAATACATATTGAATTTAATATTCTTTCCGTCCCATTTAATACAAATACGAATACTTTGTACGAGTATTAAAAGTGACGTTTAGAAGCTCGTTTGCTTGTTTGCCTTTTATTTTCTAAGTAATATATCTGGGGGCACAGTAGTGCTCCAGCCAAGACGAGCCAAGCGAAGCGCAAGAGCACTATCTACCTTTTCTCGAAGCGCTTCGTCATTTTTTGAACCCTCATACCTCGCGTTTTGATTATACCAGATAAACAAAATTCTCGGAATATGATGGCTTTATTCATTACGGCACGAGCACGGTTTGTAATTGAATTCTAATTATGCCTATAGTAAAATGATCCTTACAGAGAGCTCTATTATTAATTATCTTCTTCAAGGATTCAAATCTCAAACCAACTTCGCAGTATTTAAAGATATTGAACATAGTGAGGATGTTTGAGTCGTGCACTCGGACCGACCAGTGTTATTGAAATTAAAATTCAAATGTGATATATTCTCAGGCAACTAACGCCCTTACGTACTACACACAATAAAAATGTTCCTAATAATAATTTTGGCGACACAAGTTTTCTGCTGCGTGTTACGTGGTGTAACTATTTAAATGTGATCTCGAAATCATTCATTTGTGTTCAGTATAGGTTGGTGTACACCAGATGCCTTCACGTAAAAATGCACGTGAACGTTGTAATGTATAAATTTTATTAAAGCCGTCACACCGCTTGCTTGGAATGTGACTTAGAAAGATCCATAATTTTTCATAATATTAGACTCTCAAATATCAACTAATAAATGCGTCCCATAACGCCATAACCCTTTGATCTTTGAGTGCCATTTTGATGTCGTAAGCATGCCTAGACAGACCATGGTGCCACTCTCCCGGATCATCCACAAGATTTGATCGATTCCTGAGATTCTGGTGACCGCCTAGACATGGTGCCCCAAGCAACTGCTTACTTTGCTCATTTAGTCAATCCGGCACTGTTGCCTCTATAGCGCCCACAGTCAATACTGAGGGTCCTTTGTGAACGGTTGGTCCGTTCGTTCGTCTACTCGTTCAAGTCTATCGTTCGAATATACAAGAGCGACAAAAAGACACATAATGAAAATTCTATTTTCGGTGTTCGCTCTAAGCTCTGGTCTACCTAAGCGTTCGGCTTTATAAAGTAACACCCCTCAAAAGTCCAGGGCCGGACTCTGTAATCTCAGCCAATAACTTTGCTCGCAGCTTTGTTTAGGATAAGGCCGGGTACACACGTAATCTGTGTGCTAAGCCCCGTTTAACTGTACTTTACCGGATATTGACGGGCAAATGTGACTTGGCTTTGGGTAATCCTTTATTGGTTTGGTGAATATTGATTGAGCATGTTTAAAGCTTCCTATAATCGTTATTTCAAATCAGACATTCCACGGGTCAAATGTAATGTGGAACTTAGGCACAACGTTGAAATAATAATATTCACATTATTCTGCCGCCCGCAAACTAAAAGTCCGTTTAAGTCTTCTTAGTCTACGTTTCAGCAGTATCAATAGAAAATCTACTTTGTACGCAGGAGCATTATTTTAACGTCGTGATCTTGATTTGATTATTTTGACATCAAAAGTTTAAAATTTAAAGAAATGTTTAAAGTTCTAATGCCCATCTAGCATCTAGGCAAATATATTTTGCAATTTGTACTTTGTCTTATTAATTTGAGATTCTTTGTAAATTATTACTAGGAAGTTCTTCAGTTTCAACCTGATGGAATCTTGTCTTCTTTTTATTATACCGATGTGAGTCATTTGAACTGTGTATTGGTTAGGTTAAAGTTTGTTTTATTACGTAAGAGTATGGCAAAGCAACCAGAGAGGATTGGTATCTATCTATGTTACTGGGAATTCCCCATTGGATTAAACACATATTGCGGAAAGTCTGTTGTACCGACTTGTATTACACTTTCTTATTGCTACTGTTCTTGCAACACTCTGAATTGCAATGTTTTGCCTGCGTTTACTTGTGCGCGACGGGAATACACATATTTTTTGAATTATCGTCAGTTAGAGATGTAAGTGCAGAATATTGTTGTTACACAACAACATATTTATGGGTACATTTTTCAGTCTCGATTCGATAGTCCAGTGCCTATCTAATTGCCTTGCCTTGTGTTAAATACAGTGATGTAATACAAATCTATGATATATTCTATATTATTACGACAGCTAAGTAGCTGTAAATTTAAAAGTTGTCATGATATATACTGTAACTGGCTGGTCAGTTACTACTCCTCGCTAGAACAGAAGTCTGAAATTCCATATCAGTTTATCTTGAAACTTTCCTTAATAGTTTTCGTCTTAGCAACTGACTGTTACATGACAAGTCGTTCATTTCAGTTATTCCAGTGTCACCATTCGGGAGAGACAGGAAATTGATACTCCGTAAAAATGAGGAACGAAGGCAGTTTGTACCGTGCCACAATTCTATTTTCAAATCTATCTGTCACAAGGACCGTCAACTGTGTCAAACTAGTAACGAGTGCGCGATCTTTATAAATGGGAATCTGGTCTGAAGTTTCAAAGTAAATGGCGAGCGGAGATTTACGAAAAGCGTGCAATATTTTCGTTTCGAATGGAAGGTAAATATTTTTTCCAGTTCATCTGAGCAATTTGCATGATTTTTCGGTAATTATTCGGCTGTGAATGGAAATTGAGACCTTATTGTTGTAACTACAACGTGAGTACAACATGCTTCAAATTTGAATGAACCATAGATAGGGGAAGATTGGCACCATTCATACACGGGGAAGCTTCATACAGTCACTACAACCGCCTGTTAGAACGACGTATTTATTACGGCTTTGCGTGTGTGAGTGGGCTAAGGCGGCCGTCAGTTGTCAACGAAGTTAGCCGCCAGTGCGGCCATTGCGAGCAATGCGAGAGGAAGAAATGTGTTTTTGCACGCTCAGAGTAAATATTTTGTCGATGTTTCCGGGTGTTTCGTGGTTATGTGAGGTGCCAAATTCTATTGGATTATTGCTAATTGGTAAGTAACTACGATCACGATAATGATAATGTATCTTTTTTGCGGGTTTTTATACATGATTTGTGTGTGGATAAAAATCTTTCATTTTTGACCTTCGGGGCAGATTCGTACGCCTACTGATGGGCACATTCGTACGAATAACTAGCAACCAACGTACGCGTACGAATGTGCCCTGCAACTATACGAATATACCCACACGTACATGTATTAACAGGTTTTTTTTTTAATTTCAGAAAATACGCAGAAATGGTGTGGAGTTACAAGAAAAAAAGAGACTAGGACTACATTATTAAATAAAGAAAATATGTCCTCTGCAATAAAAGATGTTTTGGAAGAGAAAATGTTTTACAGAAAAGCAGCGGATAAATATAACTTTAAGGCCTCAACTTTGGAGAGTCGGGTAAATAAAATAAAAGATAAACATGATGATGCTGGCACGAGCCGCACATATCAGTCTAAATTCATCAGTTATCAAGTATTTTCTCAAGAACAAGAGTCCCAATTAAACGAATATATAGCAAAAAGCTCAAAAATGCATTACGAGATCACAATATTACAAGTCAGAAAGCTGGCATATGATTATGCTAAAGTTCTGAAATGTACCTATCCGCAAAAATGGGATGAAACTGGACTCTAATTATGTCTGATACAGCAAGTAACTAGAATATTGATCTCTCATTGACTGATTCGGTTTAAAAATTGGTATAGTCTACACCATGTTGTGTATTTTCTACTTATTTAAAGATTTTTCTAAGAAATACATATGTTTTGTTGATAAAAAGTTTTGTCATTTAGTTTATTACATCGTTGCTATTTTTAATGCCAATTAATACGAGTTTTGATAATTATTTAGCTATTTTATTTTACCTGTACCTACCTACCAACCTACCGTCCGAATGTTCCCCTATCTATGTACGAATGCACCCCTATAGTGGGGTAGTTTCGGACATTTGACAGCTTTTATTAAAATGCATTTCATTCATTTATTTTAAGAAATAATGACTCCATATATTTTTATTAGGAAGCTGAATATATGTAATTTGTTATAATCACCAATTATGCAATTTACCTCTGATATTAGAATTTTTAAAAATCAAAATATAAAAAGTGTACGAATGGTGCCAATCTTCCCCTAAGCGATAATATATCTGTAACAAATTTTAGTGTATAAACTTTTTAAACCAACTATGTGATTTTTTTGTCAATCGTATTATATAGCAGAGTCTACCTTATATCCATATCTTTCAAAAACAAGCATATTATTTAACATAGGTAAACTAGTTGTATTACTTTCATACAGAGGTTATGATAACGAGCCAACATTACTAAAATATTCAATTTCATAAACAGATTCAGTGAGCCCACCCAACTATTAAACCAGTGGCCGTCGGCAATTAGTTTTGGTATTATAATCTAAATTGTCTGCTACATATTTTACCGGAAAGGTCAAGGATTGTTATTTGAATAGGCAAGATAGCCTACTTTGGGTACCTGGACCTTTTTCGTCATATAACTATATACTTGAAAATACGTGCGATTTATTCTGTTTTCACAAAAAGTCTAGATAATTATTACAAATAATCTATTATACGTATCTAGAACTAGAACAGTGCTCAAAAGTATCTAAAAATTTAATTGAATGCAGTAAAAATATGTGCATTTTTTATTTGTGAGCACATTATTCGCTCCGCTATTTTTGATGGCGTCTGCAACCACGATAATTTTGAATTATTTATTGTTCAAGTTTACGTTTCTTATAGAACACGCTTTTCTTTTATTTCAAAATAAAAAGCCATAATAACTCCGAGTGCGATGTAGAAACCACCGTAGCGTAGACATAGAGACTTTATAATAACAACAATTTATAATAACAATACTTTCAATAACGAGATAAGGTTTTAAAGTTCAATGACAGACAACTGGCTGACAACTTCGGCAATCAATCCTGGTTTTATAAGTTGGCTTGAACTGTTTCAACTTTGCATGGCTACACCAAATTGTGACTTCCAGCTGTTACCTGTCACGTCTGTAAAACAGGGCAGGACTCCTGAATTTTGGGCTTAATGATTTTCCGGGTGCAAGTACCGAGCGATTGGTTCAAGGGGCAGGCGGTGGTGGCAGCGGTCGGGCACCAAGCAACCGTTATTAGCGCAAGTTATAAGAAACTGAGATTAATGCTGAAACCCAAATCTATATAGCATGTTTCATCATGTTATGTCACCCCACGCCACGTGACACTATTTATCAATTACAGCCTTCTTAATTACACTTCAAAATTCTTGTACATATTGTAATAAAATTTCACTCGTCGCTTATGAGTTATTACAAAACTGACTATACACATACGGATACAGACGCCATCTAACTTTAAAACTTGACATGTTTGTAGTTTTTGAAAAACTAGTTAAATTCTCCATTAGTTTAAGTTTTACACCATTGCAGTTATATCATTATAAGTTAACTCCTATCATCTAGCCACCCTAAAAATAAAGTCTGTTTAAATGCAACTTTCTTGACTTCATAAAAAACCAACATCAAGGGAATGGAAGACCACTTTATATACTTGTTAACGGCTAAAGGAAAAAAATACGTAGTTTGACATATCGATAGGTGACACACAAAACACACTAATAAAAAAAAAATTACAAAAATTAACCTTTACTCGCACGGTTGACTATGGTTGATCTTAACCTGTGATGGTACCTTTTTAGTGAGTTTTATTCCCAATTCATCTGTACTTAAGGGCAACAACCACTAAATCGCTGTTCGCTTGTGCACGTACCATTTAAATCAATGGGCAAGCGACTGAACCGACGCTATTTGTGTCGGAATCCAATTGGACATAACTGCGATTTATTTGCGACTACGCCGTCGCCCGATTTAGTCATTCCCTATTTAGTCGCGCTACCTTGTTGCGTAACGCCTAAGGAGTTAAGTTACATTAAGCAATTGATACTATACCTATTATTAGTCTTTGGCGAGATGATCTCCAAATAGACCTAGGTAGGTATAAAATTGGATACCTTGTTCTTATGGTTTGTATATTACGAATTTCTGAACGCCAAAGAAATGAAGGTTTTTTTAGTAGATACCTGTGGCAGAAATTTTGTTGTGTAACATTAGTATAGGTAAAAAACTTAAGTAAGTTGTATGTAGTTGTGATGTGTTCGAATAGACATTTGTTTTGTTTGTGTGTGTATTTGAAACATGTATTGTCTATTCGAAAACGTCACAACTACATACAACAGGTGACTTACTTAAGTTTTTTACCTATAGGCTTTTGTTATATTATCACATAATGTTGAGTTTCAATCAATACTGGTCTGAAATCCCTTGTAAAGCCCGAAGTCTGCTTGTATTTTCCGGTAGGTTTAGAATCATACATAGCAAACAACTTTAAGTTTAAAATTTAATAAGATTTTTATCTCCTTTTAGAATTATAATACCTTGCACGTACAACTTTCCTATCATTCAAAATCTGAGCTGACAGTAGTCACGAGAACTTCTATGTAAAACATTTTAACGTTATTTTTCTTCACGACGTTAAGAAAATGCGACACGTTACAGAAACTTTAGAAAATATTTCACTTAAATTACAGTCGCACGGCATCTGCGAGATTGCAAACGTACACAGATCACTTTCAGACTTACACAGTGGACAGAGCTTTCGCTCTCACCGCCTCGAGAATTGGCGTTTTTGCACTAATAAAACAAGTAATAACACATTAGATCTTCATTTTAGTTGCTGACCCGATCCGCTTAAATTTGAAAAAACACAATTTCACAATAGACTTAAGCTTAGAATAAATTTAAAAGTGGTAAAATTTACCATTTTGACTAAACTTAAGCTATTGTATTTTAAATTAGTTTTAAGTACAATAGTCATGCATATAAGTGCCTGTCCGTGGTCGGGGAATGTCTTCGTATATGCTTCTTATTTTGGAGTCTATTTGATATAGTTAATGTCGAGATTGCAAGCTGAGACTGCAATTGCTTTGCACGTTGTTTGTGACATTGTTTCGGATTTATCTAAACAAAAGTTAGTCTAGCCGGGTCACTGGAGCCAGCTTTATGTTTCAATCCCTTTGCTTCAAATGTTAAACAAATATCATATCGCTTTGAGGTGTGTTTGCTCGGACTTGTACTTGGCTTTTAAGCACCCGTCGTCCAAACTGGAGCGGCGGGTCAAATGTAAAGTTCGCATAATGGGGCCGTATTCTGATACTAGGGACCATAATGGTAATCCCTACTAATAGTATAAATGCGAAAGAACTTTATCTATACGTCGGCTACCTCTCCATACTTAAACCGCTGAACCGATTAAGATGAAATTTGGTATGAAAATATTTTCAGGCCCGGAAGAGGATATAGGGTAGTTTTTATCAAATATCATTTTTGTTTATTGTATTTATTGCATACATGTACAGTCGTGTGATGCATCAAGATACATGGTGTTAAATACAATTTCTTACGAATAGTACATTTACCCTGCCCTCAGCATTACAATATCTTATTTCTATACTTATAACTATGTTATATTTTGTCCATCTTATGTTAATAGTACTCATATTTAATGTTTAATGATACTATATAATTTAATTACATACATTTAAATTTATTGTCATTTAATATATCTAATAGTATTTGTCACATCTAATTGAATATGTCTAGTTCATTTAAATCTTTATCATTAAGAAATTCGTCTATACTATAATAACATTTTTTAGTCAGTAGATGTACAAGTTTTGCCTTGAAGATGCCGTCTTTATTTATTTATTTAAACTTTATTGCACACATAAAGAAAAATGTACAAATGGCGAACTTAATTCCAAAAGGCATTCTCTACCAGTCAACCATCCATCTTTGTTATATAATTCTAGGTATAGATCTTACGTGGGGGCTGTTTTTATACATTACCAATTTGTACGTTGGGATGGCTAGTAAATTTTTACATCTCGTGTTGCCAGCTACTAGATCTTTGCGCATTTCATATAGGTGTAAATGTTATCATTCCACGCAGACGAAGTTGCGGACAGAAGCTAGTATTTATACCTATGACATAGTTACTCGCACTTATTGGTGCGCGTGAGATGCACTGCGAGATGTTTCAAGGTCGTATCATAACAATATCAAAACTAACGCAAAGGATAACATGTAAACGGCATGCATCTTCTTGCAGATGCATGCTGCTATCATGGTAGATTATGCAATAATATTACATTTGATTACATATAAAATAAAATGCTTAGTCCCTTTGATGTTCATGTTGAGCTTTGTAAACATTTATGAAATTTAGAAACATCACTTCGCTGAAACTTTTCTAAGAAGTTTTTGTTTATCGAATTCTTATAAACATAGTTAAGAAAATTGTACAGATGAATTTAAATTAGCGGGGCAATACTTTAGAAAAAAATGTATTTGTATACATAAATATAATGTTAAGATTTAAATGTTTGTTCAAACATATTCTTTACACTAATTGCAAAAACAAAAAAATCTATTGTACAGCTTAAACAAGTGTCACTGTATCTTACAACAATGCAAACGTTACTCCGAGTGGTAGCCTAATTAGTCCGTTAGGGAAGCATTCTCAGACGAGTACTAGACGACCGCGACTCCGACGCAAGTTGACACTTTTGACATAGTTGTCGGCTTTGAGAGCGGAACGTCTTGGATTTCATTTCTAAATAAAATAAAACTAGGAACAAAGATTTTCCTTTTGAAGGCTACAGAAATTAATAACCTTCCCAGGTTAACACTCCAACCAAACAGACCAATAAAAATAATGTTGTCCAATTTATACATTTTAAAATTCGATTAACTTTTACAATTCTCGATCGTTACCTTGGCACCGCCGTCACTTGTTTATTAATTGCTACCCGTACCCTTAATGTAAACTTCAAAATGGTGTATTTTTTGTTAGGTATAACATGCATTTTGTGGTATTTTTTACTGATTGAACCAGGTAGCTGGGTACTGATATCTGCCTAATGTTTACTGCCTATTCAGACAAGCCTAAGGCTTAATGACCTGGTCGGTTCAGGGATCGATACAAAACGTAGTATTTCTTTCGGGTTGGTGTAGCCCATCAGCTCCAATACTGCCAAGTCAGGAAAGGTCCTAAACAGCCAAACTCTTGACAAGTGGAAAGTATTAGCTCAACTGAACCGGTGCAAGAAGGATAACCTAATTACACACGCGCTCCTCGGCGCTTAACTTAAACTTGTTCTCGTTTCACTGATGAAGGTATTACGCGTATAAGGGAAATGTTTTATTTGGGTATATGGTGTTTAGGAAGTAAATATTTTAAATTTCAGACTTCTGAACGAACTTCATACTGACGAACTCACGTGCCGAAATCAAAAACGAATAAAAACATAAAAGCGATAGAGGAATTAGATTTTGTAGCGTAAAACTATGCCTTAGCTATTCTGGTTACTGTACCACCGCTCGACGGGTATGTGGGACACATTAGTTATTTGATTATTTACATTTGTCTAATGTTTGTCTGTGTATAAAATTTGGGTCCATGGAAGTTCACACTTTTTCCACGACTTTTCTTCTCGTTGCTCCTCACCCACCCACCTCGCACTTCAACACTCAATAGGTGCCAGCCAATAAGTTTGCAAGGGGCATAATTTATTGCTATTTTGTTTCCTCGCAAAATGTACAAATATTAGTATTGTTGGGCGGTAGACATTCAATACATCAGATTAGTACAATTTATTCTGTTCTCTATTTGAAGATAGTAAATACCTACAAGAGGCTCCAGACTAGTCCAGACCAAAACCCTGACGTCGGACAAGCTTCATCGCATCCACACAGTTACTGTAGTCATGTCGCGTTCCGTGAAATCGATAGGCATGACTCGATTGTGTGCCTTGTCAGGATTTGCTGAAGGCAAGGCCGATTGGCACACGACGCTCTGGTTCCCATACATTTGATGTGCACATATTATTGGTGCGAACATGTTCGTTTCGAGATATTTACACTGACGTACCGTAGATCCTCCCAACAATGCCTATGATAACCGTATGCTACATTCGGAAACTCATATTCTCGTGCTACAAGTTCAAACTGATTTTTTCAACCTTACATATAGTATTTATGCAAGACGTGTTGGGGCAGAAATATGGTCGCTGTAATCGCTATTTATTAAGAGCTCGGTAACGCTTTTAGAGCAAAAATGTAAAATTGATAGATTTAGTCGTTGAAATTGTACACCTTTTGTAACGTAATATCTAAATAACAAGAATTGGTTTCTATTCGCACATCTTCCCATCTTGCCCTTTAATAATGAGGTCGCAAGCGTGCGTCCCCGGTAATATGTGACGAAAAGGGACAGATATTAAAAAATCATCAAAAAATTATGGTGATAAATTATACAAAATGATGTATAAGAATAGTTTCAGCAAATGTTGTAGATTATTAAGTATCAAAATTACGTTTAAATTAACTAGATTTTCGGAGAAATCGTCATTTGTTTTGAAGTAATTTCTGTAGAAAAATTATTTCGTGTAACTTTCATTTACACTACTTCAAATTTATAATAACAAAAATGTAGTTTATTAAAGTTGAAATACAGAATATGTGTAATACAAAAGTAAAATTTTTAGCAGTCCATACTTTACGAAATTTACAAATAAGAGCTTTAACATCAGTGCTTTACGCGCGTTTACCTAAACGTCTATCAGAAAAAAAATCAATACCAATTAAGTGAGTCTGTTTTCCAAAACAATGATGTATTGAAATGAAAGATAACAAGACGTGCTAATAGAAACTAGTACTTGTTATTTCTAATAGTTAACAAAAGGTGTAAAATATTTATCGACTAAACCTATCAATTTGTCATTTTTGCGACTAAAATCGATAACGGCCTAGTGATCCTCATAATCATTAGACGAATTTCGACTAATTAATTGTAGTAAGTTCCTACAAATTTACATACCTACTACTATTAAATTATTGAAAAATAAAATCGGAGATTTTCATTTTCAGTTTTTTAGACATTGGTAATTTAATTTTCAAACGTAATTAAAAACAGGTACCTACTTGAACATAAAAAATGCTTCCAAAAACTGTATCACAACACTTTAGAAGTTGTAATTTACTTTTAATTTCGTGAATGAGACGAAACGTCGCGCGACTCGTTTAAATTCTAAACTTGGCACAATTTCAGATATTGGAAATTACCTTGCCCTGTAACCCTTCCCTTCGTGTCTTAGACGGAAATATCCGGTTTTGATTGCGAGAGAATGAACGGGAAGGTCTGTTTGAATAATAACAGTAGGTATTCATCGTACCGGGGGGATAGTGAATGATTATGAACCAAGTGAACCAACTCGAAGGCCGTCTTAGTAAGTAAATAACTTTTTTGTATAGCCTGTTTGAACGTCCCACTGCTGGGCAAAGGTGTTTCCTCCGGCCAGTTGTTCAGGAAGCTGTCCAGGCCATCCCGCCATCTCCGCCTGGGCCTGCCCCGTCCACGTCCCTCTACCGGCATCCACTTATTACTTAACTCATTATATTAAACAAAAAAAATATTAAAAAGATAATTATTGATAAAATTGAAGTCTTTAAATGGGTATTATACATCCATGTAATCTTGTTTATGATCTATATTTAATGATATTGATATCATTAAAAATTACTTAATCAGTACAGTCAGCTGCAGAGATTGGGAGGGGCTGTTATCTCTACAGCTGATTGAATTACCTACTTATCTACCCGTTGTACGTCATTATTAAGATTTTATTTGTTTTATATCTGATGTGATACATAATTATTGAATTGAACTTACGCAAGACCCTGCGTTTTCTAGAAGGTACCTACGTACATAAGTACATAAAAGTGTTACTAAAACACATGTACCTTCGATCTCAAACCATGGATTCCATTCCAATATTATACTCCATAATATAATGCGAGAACAGATCTAATTCCAGGGCAAAAGTAGTTACGTAAATCTAAAATTAAATCGTCAGTAGTGACAAATATCTGTAACTGTGAGTTACCTTTTGTAATATAACGCCTGGTTGTACGCTACAATCGAGTCGGTTGATAAAACCGGAGGCGGATTCTGCTTTAAAAATTGATATTTAAGTTTTATTTTGCTACAACTTTGAGTCATGTCATTAGGCATCTCACACGCACCAATAAGTACGAGGGGGATGCCTTCTTATCCGGGCCCGTACATTTCATGCCGTGGACGCAAAAATGACGTAATTTAACATACAGGCAGTTTTTATATAACACTACAAATTTATATAACTAACCTATTGACGCGTACAAAAATAAATATTTGTTACCTAAAATATACTGTTGAAAACCAAAAATATGCATCATTTAATAAACTAACAATGTATTATTTAGTTGAGTGACAATAATATGAATGTTAATTGTCAGATTGCCAAGTATCTATATCAGTTAACTAAAGAAGTTGACAAATGATTAATTATTACTAAAAGACAAACCCCCTTATTCATAAACGTCTACTGAAGTTAACAAGCCGCTAATAATCGTTTGTCCCTTTCGGACGTATTGGTATGATGGAAAGGGACAAACGATTATTAACTTTAGTAGACGTTTATGAATAAGGGGGTAATAGGAAGCATACTATATCTATGTAGCGTGACGTCATTTTTCCGTCAACAGCATGACATGTATCGGCCCAGCTTATGAGACGCCTCCTGGTTGCAACTCACGAAGATCAATCATCAGTAGTGGCTCATGCTGATTGATGCAGCGGCGAACATTGGAAATAAGGTCAAAACCATATCAAATTGTTAGAACATAATCAGCCGTAGTAGGGAAGAGGATTTGTCAATTTCGTGAATTCGAGATGACATGAAAGTTGTTTCTGGATAATTATCGGATATTCCCTCTTGGATCCAATTAACAGTTTCATTTTGAACCGCTTGTTGTGGTTTCTAAAAGCAATCTATCTGGCCAAAATAGATTTGGATATGGCGGAAACTTTTAATAGGTCGGAGGTCGGAGTTATTTTATTAAGTTTATCTTTTTTACTAATCTCAACAATAGGGTTGTTTCCTATAGATCAATTAATTTGTATCACTGCAGTAATGAAACATCAAAGATTAACATGTGTGTGCGCTTCCAATAACTTATTTTAAAATCGGTAAAACTCACTAAAAGGAGTGGGTTCTTTGTGACGTCACAGAAAATGTTCTCAAATTAACTCTAAAATATCTTTAATAAACCAGTCGTTTGTTTCATAAAGAGTAGATGATTTCACTGGTTAGTTCACTACCCTATTTTATGAAACTTTGTGTTTGTTATGCTACCTCTATTTACTTAAGGACTAAGTTAGTTAAGGAAAAAATATTGCAGTTATTAATAGAGTCAATCCAAGATAAGTTGACAGTGTTTTGATAACTGATTTTTAAACGTCAAAATTCTATGAAATTATGACGTTTACTTGACACTTTCAGCGTCTGGGCTATCAAAATCGCTGCCAACTTATCTTGGGCAACTCTAGTATCTATTTATTATGGTTAAGGTATAAATCATAGTTTTCTGAAATAATAATACGTTTTCACATTACATGTTTGCGTAAGAAACCAAAAAAAAAACTCACATTACTATCTGTCGAGTATATCCATATAATTCTCCCATCCCTCAGCTTAGTCCCATGTAACTAGCACTTGTGTGTGGTGTGTGTTCCGCCCGAGTGGTCTGGGTTGTGAGCCAGGCTTAACTGTGTGCCGGATGTGCTCTTCAGTTGTCAAAGGTGGCAAATTGTACCCGCAAGTGACAAGATTAGATGCTTACGCTTATTCCTGAAGCCAATTATGTCATTTAGATAAGTTAATATGTACGATACAAGTTTAATTCAGGAACGAAATTCACATTATTTTAATATCAGAGTGTAACCGAATGAACATCCTGTGTAGTGTTGTTAGCGACACATCCTAATTTTACTGCATCTTAGTAGTTACCTTCAAGAAAAGAGCTTAATAATCCCATCTAAAGGCCGGTAACGCACTTACAACTCCTCTGGTGTTGCGGGTAACCATGGGCAACGGTAATCGCTTAACATCAGGCGATTCATCTGATGGTATCTCTCCTATATAATAAAAATATTAGTTTAGGGATGCAGGTTAAGTTAGCAAACTTCTGAAAATCCACTAGAAGGTTTGCAACATGTGACATGTTAATTTAGCGAAACACCTCAAGTCAGTCGCTATCGTGGTACCGAAATAAGTTTTTATTGTATTAATTTCCCAAATCAACATACTTGAAGCGCTCGTGTAAACAAAAGCAATCGCATAAAGTGGATTTTGCTCAATAAGTTGCCTATTTATTTACGAGTAGATCCGGAGATGTAAGTAAGAGGAGAAAATATTGAGTGCGTATCGTAAGGACCTTCGGTAATCGAGTTAACTTTCCCACATGAAAAATAAATAAGGCGCCCTATTGAGATACGTAACTCCAGTACCAATATAATTCAATGCCAATTTTGGTAAGGTATACACGGTGAAGTTTAATCGGTGATCAGGAACTATTTTTTCTAATTCAGTGGACTGGACCAACTTTTTTAGTTAGGCAACCTGTTACAGTTAGATTAAGAATAAAATAAGCTTTCATTTGATATAACATACGATTAAATAACATCGAAAGTAGATTAAGGAATATTATTTAAGACTGACTGTACTATCATTTGAATATTAAATTAATTTTTAACAAGCAGAAAAGTCTGCGAAAGATGCTATTAAGCTTAGAATAAATTTAAAAGTGGAAAAATTACTGTTTTGGGTGAGACTTGAACGCACGACCTCTGGATCGATACTCCAGCGCTCTGCCATCTGAGCCACTAAGACTTCATCCATAGTAAGCAAATTTTCCCACCATATGGGTTTAGGGGATCCTAGCGACATCTGCCGTAAGAACGTTACACTTCTTAGACGGCTACATGGAGTTCCAAGTCATATTGGAAATTCACCAGTAACGATGTGGGTAGCACATCGTACGTATATAATACTAAGTTAATTTTTAACAAACAAAAACGTCTGCGAACGACCCGTCAGAACGTTTGCGTGTGCATTTGAATATTATCTATCGTTTATTCCTTATCACTAAAATAACAGATGAGGAAGTGTCAAATAGCTTTATAGAGGCTTCTGGTGACCAGAGGGCTGGGCAATATTTTGCTCAGCGGATCAGCATTGTCATCCAGCGGGGCAATGCGGTCAGAATTCTGGGCACCCTACCGAGAAATTTTAAGTGTTTTAGTATGTTAAACAATTACAATTAAATAAATAAAACTAAGCATATTCATACAAATGATGGTATATATTTCATATACCGGATCTTAGACCAGGAGGAGTGCTAGTTTGGTTACTGTATTAGACACGTTCACTACGGTACATGTATGATTTAATTAATGAGTTCATATAATTGCTACAAATAATGCGTTATTTGCTACTATAGATTGTTGTCCGATATAATCACGCAAACGCAAACGTGACCGAGACAAAGTCAGCGCATGCATTTAATACGTTTTCAGTTTCATTTTCATACCTAAAATTCACATTCGAGAAAGAAGCAAGGGATTGAAACGACAGAATTCTTCCAAAGTTTTTTACAAAAAGTCGAGAGTTTGGGAAATGTATCTTACTCTACGCTACAAGTATAAAACTACTTCGCAATGTTGAAGTGGCAAAGGCAATACTTTCTTTCTAGTGCCAAAAACTTCGACTTTACACACGAAGAAGAGTCAGGTACATAGAACTGTGATAATTCTGTGGATAATGGAAAATCTACATGGCTACGTAAAAAATAGTATCTAATTTCAGTAATAAAATTAACGTAAACATAAAGTTGTTATTTCAATGCGAAACCAATATCAAGGAATTACCTTTTAATAATGAATCGATAGTTTGTCGTTTATTCATTTGTTTATGTTTTCAATAGTGAATACCTTTTTAGCTTGTTGATATTTCCTAAATTTCTCAAGTTCTCTGATAAATATTTGCTCGGGTTTCATTTATAATCCTTATTAAATATTAAAATTTGTAGATGCAAAACACCATCCATCAATGACACTGAAAAAATTCTTACGTTTTTAGAGGCGTCGGCACCAGTTGATACGTGAAGCAATATTAGGAAATATTCTGATGAGGCGCAAATATCTCGCATGAAATTTCTTGATTTATGTAAATTCCAATATTATCCCAGCATGTAACACATACATTATGACATTAGAGCTTTAAATTGCACTAAGGTAATTTATTCAAACACTCTTGGTGACATATGACAGCTGGAATATGATATTATGCTCTCTCAAAATACAAAAGTATCTGTAAAACTTGCTTGGAATATCTGAAAAATATTCGGTACTCGATGGCACAAAGGTAAAAAAATAATTCCCGTTTTCAAATTGGTCGTATCGTAAAGGCCTAATTCCGTGTGATACATAGCAGCTATTTCTCCAAGGATTTGTTCAAAATGAGCGTACTCGAGCATGAAACGAGATTACCTGCGCACTTCTTACACTATCTGCCCAATCGTCTTTTGTTTCTATATAATATTTTTCCCGGTTTTCTGATAGTAAGTTTGAGCACCTACGCACAGGAGTGGGTTTATTTTTTATTTACCTAATTATTACTTTCAGATAGGCTACGCTTTATTCTAGCCCATATTAAAAATAGATACCTACATAGCTAAGTGACATAAAATATTGGTGCTCATTTGATATTTCACCACGGTTCTTGCAATAATTTCGTTGGCATAAAGCCTCTTGTGATTAGGCCATGAGTCCTGTTCAATTAATAGTAGGTATAATTTTTTCAAGTGTGGTATAAGTAGCGGTAATTTTTGATGCGACGTTTCTTCCGACACTAACTGCTTTCACGACTTTGCCCAATTAGCTTTTTTCAACGTCGCAAGCATAACGAACGGCGGGCACAAACTAATTAATTTTCACTCATTTACAAGTCGTTTACTTGAAGATCCGCTTAGAATGACATTGTCAAATTACGAGGCTATCTGATAATTCCTCTTTCTCCCCATTTCTTTTTAAGAGTTGCCATAACAATAAAATGATGTTTAATCTCTTTTGTTTTTCTTTCAGGTACGTTTATGGTTGCCACAATCGTTTACTTTCCGCTCCAGTATGACATGAAATGGGTAAGATGTTAAATGAAATGGGTATCAATAAAAAAATAAAAAAATTTTTTATTGGCATTAAGGTAAGTACATTTTAGTGTTGAAGTCCCTGACTTCTGAGCTAGGTAAAAACCTGTGTTACAGAAGTCAGTGTCCTCTCCCAAACATAATAGTAACTATTAAGACATTAACCATTTTCATTTTAGACATAAAGTAGATAATTAAGGCTTGTTTTAATATTATAAAACAAATGCCATTCTAATAAGAATACAATGCAATTTATTTTACATATATATTTTTTTGTGTAGATGTGTGTGTGTGTGTGTGTGTGTGTATGTGTGTGTGTGTGTGTGTGTGTGTGTGTGTGTGAGTAAATCAGGGTAAGATGCTTTCAGTTTGCACATAGTCTAATGACAGCAACCAGGACTTAAGTTTTTCCTTACACTCATGTTTATTTAGGGGATAAATGTTTAGGGTTTTATTAATCTTATTATATAAAAAGATGCCCATAAATCTTTGTTGCCGTCTGGCCGTAGCTAGTCTACATTTATATGGTACACAAACATTAGTCAAAGTTCGTTTGCTTGTAATTTTATTTTGATCATAAGGGGTAAGCTTATGCTGCTTTAGCACTAACTGAAGTATATATAGTTGTCTAACAGAGAGCAATTGACATTGTTTATATAATAGACTCGTTGGATATCTATATGATCTACATGTCATGACCTTCAACAGGGATCTCTGAGCTCTTTCTAATTTTAACATGTGGGGTTTACAAGCGCCACCCCATACAACATTGCAATAACCAATCACTGGCTGAACCAGAGCAACATATACTTTTTTCAATAAAACTAGGTCAGATACATTTCTTAGTTTCTTAAAAATATATACTAGTTTTCTTATCCGTGTTGAGGTTAGGTCTAGGTGTGGCTGCCAACTCATTCTGTCATCAAGCAGAACGCCCAGATACTTAATACAGTCAGATTTAGCAATAACAGTACAAGTACAATCAGTTCCTGACTGAAAACTGCATTTGTGAACCTTAAGCTCCCTATTATACATAAATGATTTATTTAAAGAAAATTGTAAATATGTGGTCTTATTTAAGTTCAAGGTAAGTAGATTTCTCTGTAACCAAGTATTTATTTTATGGAGTCCAATAGGTAATGTGCTTTTCAATTCACGGCAAGTTTTGATTGCATTGCATCTGGACGACTAATCTAAACCAAGCCTCTACATTTCCAACACATCATTGGTTTAAATAGCTTTGTCTTCAAAAATCCAAAGCGTAAGACAGAGAGAGAATCATTGAGTCTCTCGATTCAGTTGATTTCTCGGAGCTCAGAGATCTGCGACCGCCGAGGTTTAGTCACTATATAACATTTAAACTGAAATTCGGTTGCAAGAGGGTACCTCTTCAGCCAAGTTTCCCACTTTGACTTGCAAAGTTACGATCTATTCGTATTAGATGAGTTCCGCAGTTATTCTCAGTTGACGATATTACAGCTAGTTAGTGCTTTGGGATAGCCTAGCGCTAGCGTTATCACTATTTACCTAGGTAAATAGTGATAACTCGACGCAATAACTTTGTAAGTGTAGCTGTAGGTAGGGTAGGTACAGTATTATATGTGATGATCAAACAAACTTCTTGAAGTGAAATTCGAAGGATATTATATGAGTCACTTCATTTAATAGGTATATCCTATGTGTTGACTTTCGTATAAAATCAATGAAGAGGCGTTTTCTTAAGGACAAAGCTTGAGAAATCCAGTTGGAAACAGTGCTAATAATAGCCACTATTCTAGCGTAATAAAAGCGCCGCCATTACTGCCGCGAATGTTGCCAGCGTCGAGTGAGTTTTAATTGAAACTAATCGCGAGAGATGGCAGCTCCGCTCGGGAAGTTTGACGTCGATGTTCGTCATACGCGTCTTCGGCTGTACGTTTTGTACTAACTCAATTATAATCTAGAACGCTGTTCAAAGGCCCCGTTCATTAAATTAACTATGCAAAATGCAATATTCAAGTTTCGCATGGACGCTTTGCTAAAATAGCGAAAAAAGTAAGTCACCTGAATTAAAACGGACCAAACAGAAAGTTCATCGAGATTTCACATAAATGTAAACGTTACAGGAATTCCCAGATTTCCGTTCCGGTTTAGAAATTGACAATGTTCAAAAGGGAATTTAGATGCAAAAATGCACATCGACTCGAAGTTTCCGGAATTGTTTGGGACCGAAACAATTGACGTTTTCGCAGTCCTGAATTGTATCAAATTCTCCCGTAGTCTGCAAGAGGCGATACTAAATTTGTGCTTGTTTTACGAGGTGGTAAACTTATCTAACAATAGTCCTTTTGACAAAGCTCCAAACTTATTATCTGCGAGTTTCCATTCGCCGTGTAACTTGTGTTACAATAATTATGTAAATTAGTGTAAAACGGGTAGTATAGTCCTCGGAGTTAGGTGGGATTAGTGAGGCTTTCGTCGATTCGGTACTTCATTACGGCGGAGCGGGGAACAAGTGGTGTGAAGGCGGAATTGAATGATCGCTTGTTCTCGAGGTCAATTCTGATTCTGGTTTTGTCATTGGGCATCTCGCGCCCTCTAATCAGAAGCCTATTGACAAAACCTTACCACATAGATAAATCAGAATCTGCTTCATGTGCCCGCTGTGTCCTTTACCTTGATTGCCGAGACTGATTAAAGGCTTTGGCAATTTGTACCTAATAGCTATCACCTAACGTTTTGGTTCAACTGATAGCTTCATTGGTTGTTGTTTTTGTACACCAGCGTCTCTTTATATAGGTTGAAAGAATTCATTGGGCCCTCTAGGGGAATTACCTTAAAACGATGAGATAGCCGAAAGGAAAATATTAATTTCTTTTTCCTAAGAAAGATGACTGCATTTACCGATCATTTGTATACAGCAAAAACACACTAAACGTTACCGTTAGAGAAAAATAATATCATTTTATTGTGATTGTGATGTTCATAAAAGAGCGTTCGAAAAAATAGTAAGCAACGACGCATTTCGTATAGTTTTCGCCTTTATCTTCGGTTGCTTCATAGACTAAACCACCATAGTACATCATTGTTATCATGTGTCTCTTAAACTTATCAAATCCTAGGGGAATACTTTCTGTTTTACGTTAGCCGCCGTCCCCTGTTTAATATTGTATGAGATGCACTAAGTGGTACCTAAGCCAAATCCTTTCTTCACACTACGAAGGCCTGTAACTGTGTTCTAAAGAAACATTTAACTTTATCGCCTTCTATTACTTTTTCAATGCTTAGCCAAATTTTGCGAGGTAAGTATTATTATACTAAGCAATTTTTACTATGGCGCTAACCTCGAAATTGCAAAAAAAAATTTGTTTGTTTGCTCAGTATGTCTTATATATAAGGTGCTAAATGCTAACAAATTTGTTACCGATAAATAAATAAATTAAAACAAATAATATTACTTTGCTAATACACGAAAAGATAACGTGCTAGTCAATCAGTGCTAACCTACGTATTTTTACATGCAATTAATGGTCCCACCTTCCCACCGCAAAAATGAATACGTATAAATATAACAACGTACCACCGAAAATACAAAACTCGACACGTGTTTCGCCTCTCCGAGCAAACAACGTCATAGAGAAATAAGAAGTAATAGAGTGCTCACCCCATACATCAGTTTTGGTACCAAAATGCTTATTATATACGCAGTCGACATCTAGCATCGAGTAGTGGAACCCTCAGTACTGCTACTCGACAGTAAATATCGCGGCAAACAAAAAGTCTAATGCTCAACGATTTTTCGCTAATATTATATCAACCGTATCAGAGTAACCGGAAATCTATTTTCAACTCCTACACTTACTGTGGTTATAATATTAGCTGATAATGAGATACTTAAATGAGACCTCATTGAACAGTACCCCTAATGTAATTTTAGTCGATAGCGAAACGTGACGTACGCGTTTGCGTTAAGTCTCATTTTGTATGGGTTTTTGAACAGCGCGCCAAGCGGGACGTTTTGGAAAGTAAAAAATCTCATACAAAATGACACTTAACGCAAACGCGTACGTCACGTTTCGCTGTCGAAAATATTTACACTAGGGGTACTGATTCTAGAGCCTCTTTTACCGAACAAACTGCCATGTTGATAAATCAAATGACAGAAGACAAATAATTGTAGCATTTTCAACCATACGGGTACTTATTATTAGTTGTCAATAAGACGCTATTTCCATAAAGCTTCAAAATTAAATCAACCTAATCGACAACCGGCAACGTGGTTAGTTGAAAAAGGCACAATTGTTGACATGACAAAATGTTAAGCAACTTGTCAGTTAAATGCACATGTGATTATTTTTAGATATAATAATTATTTATTTATTTTGTTCAATAAATTAAAACAAAAAGTAAACATTTCTTAATTTATATTTAAAGTTAATTGTTTTAGTGTAAAGTACCACCTCTTAAAATATTTCGTAACTATTTTGTTAGCACCTTATATATAGGTACTCTCCCCGCAAATTTTGGCTAGTGATTGAAAATAAAAACATCCCGATTGTGTATCTAGGCTATTTCTGAAACATTGAAATTTCATGGTTATGGCAAAATATGGATATATCGTCCTTCTGTATATACGTAGAACAGAACTCCATTTAGATTGTAAGCCGTATACTGCATCAGTTTATCTTGATATTTTCTAAATCTCCGATAGATTAAAGATTTAGAATACACATTCGCGTAACGGAAATCCCTCCGGTCGTTATCGCAGGACACATTGTCAAAACAGCAATGTCAAACAGAGCATTAAGGTTAATTAAAACTATTGTAGTTTGCTAAATGTTAATAAAACCGGCCAACTGCGAGTCGGGCTCAAGGCTCGAGGGTTCACATAATTGATTGCAATGTCCTTATTACCGATTCAGACTTGTACAATTTTTATATTATGCTGTTATGCAGTAAATTTTCTTTATTAGGTATAATACCACGTTTCAATTTTTTACTCGTAACCGTCGTATTTTAAAATATACTTACGAAACCTTAATAAAGGAATTGTTTATTTATCTCTTTCTTATAAACCGCTTGAAAGACGAAATCAACATCGTAATAACCGTTCGTGCGATACTCCGATCACTACCCAGGGTTTTAAACCATATTGACTATCTAGACTGTTGTTTTACTTTGGGATCATTATCATTATTACCCTTCATTTGAATCACTTTGATAACTTTAACTGGTATAAGAGATGTTGATAATTTAGTTTTAGTTAGATACTCGTACGTAGTTAGTCTGCTTACTGAATTTAGACAATCCACTGCGGCTCTGTTTCCCCTGATATTTATAGCGTATAGCCTGCGTTGGCGCTGAGCCCGTGTTCGACTTGAGCTGAGCTTAGCATTCCGTCATATTGCGATGATCGAGTCAAGTTTACTCTATAAAAAGGAAAAACTAACAAAGGTTTAGATTTTTAACTCACGATATTTTCGCAAAAGGAAATCACTCTGCTTGAGTGTTGGAAAATGAAATGCCATATTTTCTATGAAAACTCGGAGAGTCGATATAATATTTAAAACTGTTGCGTTTTGAATACATTAAAAACAGACAACATAGTGAGTTTTGTGTATCGGACTATTGACAATAATTAAACCATGTGTGGTGGGTGGTTTGAAGTTGTGATTCCTACCCCAAAATTCTTCATAGACTTTTCGTCGGGTAGTTACAAAAATCTCTGTTTCGACATTTTGCCGGGACATAAGTTATTCGCGACCACGACAGTGAAACCTGCGGTAACAGCATGGCTCCATTTTTATCACTTGTCACTATGCCCGTCACTTTCGCGCTTACATACTTGTTACAACGTTACAGGTATGGTGACAAATGATAAAGAGCCGACCATCTTAGCCCTGCTGCGTCGAAACATTGGAAATAAAGGTAACAAAATAAATTCGCGATAGACTCTGCTTTAAATATGTTTTCTCAAACTTGCTATGAAATGATGACATGACTTACGTCAAATTAGGTCAGGAATACTACATATCAGGTGCGATGAGTGAAGATGATATGTAAAGGAATTTCATACTGCCTTACACACCTAGGACTGTAAAGCAACCTTCTTTTGTTTTTAACGTCAAATTGTGACACAACGTCGTGGCATCCAACCATCAACTAGCTTCAGGAAGCTTGGCAGTTGATACGGTGATTTGTTGTGCATATTCGTTGCTAAGCAACGGCGGTGGCGCATCGCGCAGGCGCGCGGACTTACGCGCGTAAGGCTGTACACCGCCGCTGGTAGAGTGGCCAGCCGAGTAGGTCGCCACAAAACAAATTGACTACAATTTTTTATTTTAATTGGAAGTTTGAGAAAAGCACTATACATATCTCGGCGAGAAACGGGGTTGCCGGCCGCGTATTTACCGCGTAGCGACCAAAAGTACTCCTATAATTTTAGAATACTTTGACTCTTTTGTTTCCTAATTGATGTGGACATATCAGCTATAAGCTGCCTGTGCATTTATAAATAATAATAAAATAATAATAATAATTAGAATTATTATGACTACTGCTTATTAGTTCCTCCTCGGTGCGTGTCATGTGGGCTTGAATAAAATTCACTAACTTTTCTTTTAGTGTCAGGATAAGGGTTAATCCAAACACGTTGTTACGTCATATTTTGCATGTTTGTTAGGTACTTAATTATTAAAGTCTAGCCTTGACTCCGCGAAGCCTATTCTATTGTAAATAAACTTTATTTTTGTTGTTTAAGGTTAAGTACACTTTAAGTTTGAAACAAGCATATTTATATCAGAATTCTGTTCGTTAACACGCGAATTTCAAACATTGAAAATAAAGTCGCTTCATGATAACTTGTAATAAAAAAGGGAATCAGAGATGTTTTAATTGGTATAATAACGGAGCTGTCACCAAAATAAACGCCACGAAGGCGGAAGAGACGCTGATTTTAATTTTGTAACAAACAACGAAGTATTTGGGTCAAAGGTGTTTCGGAGATTACCAGTCCGTGATGTTTGTGAGAGAATTGAAATACAATTTTAAGGCCCCGTAGGTTCTGCTTTACACTCACTCTCACTGGGCGTAAGCGAGATGGATGTGCGTGCTCGGGACCGCGGGTATCATGTTTTTGATTCCTTGTAAGTTTAAAAAAGAAAAAAGTAGTCGCTCGTTTCCCTTAATAATAAAATTGCGCATTTATAGAAGTAATTATCATATTTTTAGCTTTTGCATAAATTGTTTTAAACGTTTAAAGTGCGTTTCAGACCTATGTTCAACTCCTTTGGAGTTGCAGGCGTACATAGGCTACGGAGATTGCTTACTATCAGGCGGGGCTTGTTTGCTACCGACGTAGTATTTAAAAAAAAATGATCGTGTTTTTTTACTATCGAGTGAAAGTCAAAATAATTGCATTCTAATAGCTGAAGTCCCTAAAGAAAATCCTGTATATTGCTAATTTAATTTTTGTCATCTAAAAAAAGCGGTTTTTCAAATACTCAGCTCTCTGAACCTACGGTACCTTAATGGCGAACAAGAAACTGACATATACGCTATCGAGAACGTAATTTACTTTCTATACATCTCTCTCGCACTTATATGCGAAAACGGGCGAGATGCATAGAAAGCATGTTCTCGATAGCGTTTATGACAGTGCCGTGCCGAACTGGTGGTAGCCACACTGAAGAGGTTTTGTCTACTAACATTTATTGTTTAGGTTAATAATTAATGTACAGTACTGATATATACCTAGGTACAGAAACCTCACTGTCAATGAATCCGATTTTTGACAGCTAAAGGCCAATATAATAAATAGAATCAGGTTACTTTGCGGGAATCCATATTAATTAGCAGAAAAATATTATCTTATCCGCGAAATTTCGCGAATTGGCAAAGTACCTAATGTTCTTGTTTTAGCTAAGGTACAAGTTGGAACCCGGCAACGTGTCATTTTCTCACTCATTTTGTGCATGACTACTGATGTGTGGTCGGGCGACGTGATGTCTGCCGCTCGGCGATGCGCGTTCGTGTCGCTGATTTTGAATGGTATTTTATAGAAATACAGAGAAACCAGTCGCGTCATCTGCTGTCGCGAACGTCACTGGGTTCCAACTTGTACCTGAAAGGCCATGCGTTATACCGATTCTTACAAACGCATCCCTCGTCTTAAGGTTGCTACATTTGTATGTCATACGTGTCGCGCGCGTCACCATCGGTTTCCTGTGCAGTGCCACGTCAGTCTGGTAAGACCACAGTACTCAAATGAAAACAACTAAGATGCTCTCAGCATCCCAAACGGCGAGAGTACTCGAGCGTACGCGATGGTTTGTTCAAAAGAATCTGCGCTGATTAGACGAGCTACGCCCTCACGATATTTTGGCTAGGTAAATTTTAAATCTCTTCTTCCTCGCGCTGTCCCGGCATTTTGCCACGGCTCATGGGAGCCTGGGGTCCGCTTGACAATTAATCCCAAGATTTGGCGTAGGCACTAGTTTTTACGAAAGCGACTGCCATCTGACCTTCCAACCCAGAGGGTAAACTAGGCCTTGTTGGGATTAGTCCGGTTTCCTCACGATGTTTTCCTTCACCGAAAAGCGACTGTTAAATATCAAATGATATTTCGTACATAAGTTTCGAAAAACTCATAGATACGAGTCGGAATTCCGATTTGAGCCTGCGACCTCCGGATTGCTATTACCGCTACGCCACCAGGGCTTCCAAATTTTAAACCTATAATCGATATAAAATGGAATAAAAAATACCTAATATGGGCTAGAGTTTATCCACAACATTTAATGCTGAGAGCGCATACACAAATAAGCTTGTAGTGCCACGCGAAGCGGACAACTATTCAATGTGCTGCAATACAAGCAATACAGTGTGCTAATTAATTAACTTATCCAATTATGAATATTAGTGCTCATGATTTAATCGTCAAGTTGTATTTGTACCGTGTTGTATTCACACGACACATTAAGTACTCACTGTATTATGTATTACGAGCTTTTATTGCCTGACCACGTCACCATGCCAAAGCAAAACGAGACATGATAGTTTTTTCGGTTTGTTTGTTCTGCGTCAGTACATTAATATACATACTTGCGCATTGGCAAAGTTTATGGTCACAATGCACTAACCGACGACCGTAACATATCTCCACCATACCATAACATAATATATAATTATATACAAATGCCTTATCGACTCTTCTAAAAGCTGTCGCTAACTTAACCAGCTATTGGCATTTATATTGGCTATTTTTCTGTCAGCTGTCAACATTGCACGTTAAGGCACATTGCTCCTCGGTAAATAAATAAAACTAGTGCCCTCAATTAAGTACCTAAAAAACCTTTTTTTAACGTGTATGTGCATCACTAAAGCCTGAATAAATATTAGATCATATTCATGACAAAACCGTCGGCAATAATGAATAGTTAAATTTTCTTTTGATAGTGCATTGTTAACTTCATTTCGAGTTAATAGCATTTTATTTAATCTGGGCCTTATTAGAAATATTCCCAGGGTTTTATTAAGGCTTGCTATACGCTGATCCTTTGTTTTCGTGCAATATATCAGTCTCGAGCAGAGGGATTAAGCCTAATACCCCCTATAAGAAGATAAATATCAGAGTCTTTGCAAGTCAGATGTAGCGTTTCGTATGGCTGGCTAAGTATTAAATGAATGAAGTCGAATGAACGTAAGAAAAATAATAAAACAAATCTAGAAGTCAATACTAAAAGGAATTACCAATTAGATATAAGAGAATAAAATTACCTACACTTTATTTTGCGTTTTAATAAAATAAAGGTAGACAATGCTCGGCTTATCTTTATATAGCGAACTCTTTCTCTAAAGGAGCAAATAAGTAAATTATGCAATGAGGGGGGGTAAGTTAAATATTGGAAACGAGGGTGTTAGTTCCCGACAGGCTGGAGGGAATTAAAGACCCGAGTTTGTAACATGCTTACCCCCGGAAAGGCTTACCCCTAGAAAAAACTAAATTTTAATAAAAAAAAAAAAAAGGCACAGATCCTTCCGGTAATGATTGAAAATTGTATCATAATATTTAAACGGCTATTAATTAAATTAAATATTTATAAACTTACACAAACAAAAGGTAATAGTGGGTTAAACTTATTAGAACTAGCGCCTGCCCGTGATTACTTCGTCTGCGTGGGATAATGATGATGTCTCGGCCCTCAATTTATCTCCATACCAAATTTCATCAAATATCTTTATTTCAAAGGAATTTCAAATTGCGGAGCTATCTAGACAAAACTCAGTCTGATTTTAAAAAAGATCTCCGCCAATATTCCTTTCTGTTAGATAATGTCATTTCACCGCCAGTCAAAGAAAACTGCAACCAAGAATAATGGAATAGAATGTGATTTATTCAAGGATGGAATTTGAAATGCTGCTCGCCTTTGATTTAAATAATGATAAAAGGAAATGCTATAAGAATATTTATAATATAAAAAAATAGTAGCTTGTAATAACGCAATAATCTAAACTAGTGGCTCTGAGCTGTAGACCTCGCGTTAAGATTCATAAGCTTAAAAAAATATAAAAACTAGAAATACTTACTTCTTTGAGCCATTATCACAACATACTTGCAATGGCCTTATGTGCCATAGACACTAATAGCACTTAAGTCCTTTATGCTAATTTCCACACGAAACAACAGATAAATTATATTTAACAACTGAACTTGCTCACCAAATTTCACGAGACTCGGTTGAGAATTGCGAGCTGTAGAGGAGAAGATCCGGACATACGAGCGCAATTTGCCCGAGTCAAAATGGAGACCTTGGCTAACGCTGTGGTCAATAAGTTAAATTTCTAAGTAACACAATTTTATTTAAAATTTCATTCCAAGATGAATAACCAGAACATTCTTTGTACATGATACGAGTAAATAGATAGGATAGGCTGATATGGGTACAGCACTAAAACTTCAAATGAATCCTAACATTTGAAGTTTTAGTGCTGTAAATATATATATATATATCATATAAATAAAACTCAATACAATTGAATTGAGTATATTAGTTATGTCTTTTAGTTATAACAGACATACCTATTTACTTTGCACCGAACGACAGCTTTAAAGTTAGCTTTTGAGAACCTTTAAACCTAATTATTGTTGAAATTATCCACAAAAATAGAAAATCACTATCAGTTATTTAGTTTTAATGAAGTGAAGTTGAATCCTTTCAACTTACTTACGCTTGTAACAGAATACCTACATCCCTGGTTGCTCAACGCAAGTTAAAGGACTTGAATGTCTTCGTCTAATCAGCAGAATCTCCGTTAACACCCGTCTAACCAACTTCTTGTAATCTTAATTGTAACAATGCTAGTATATAATATAATTGAATTGTAATTACTAATTGGCTGCTCTACTATAGATTCTGAGCGTGTTTAGAATGTATACTTACAGTTACTTAAGTATACTTAGTCATCATTATGCTAATAACAAGGTTTGCTGTTTGCTGTCCTGATGACAGTGTAAATAAGGAAAAACTTAAATTTTATCAGACTAACTAGTAAAGGCCCTCTTGAATGTTCAAAATCTAATGAGAAAGTTGCATTTTATCCACATGTGGGACAAAGTAACCGGATACAAATGTTGAGTTTGTTTCCTCTCTTCTCTCGGAAAGTAAAGTCGATTGACATCTTCCAAAAAAATCATGCATGTAGCTAATTACATTCTTACAATGTGCCCGTGTGCCATATATGACTAGTTTACAAGCATCTTATATACCTAGGTGTACACTATATAAATAAACTGTATATGTTAGTTATAGTACATATGGTGCTACTTTACCGCACTAGTGCCATAATTGGCACATTACTTAACTATGTCGAAAATCTAAAAGGCCATATGTACTGTAAAATGTTGTACGATACATGTGCGAATAGAGAATTCGCAACTCGTATTGATTTAAAACACTCCCGTCGACGTGTTTTAACTTAGCCCCACTCATTGCGACTTTCCTATTTTTCGCACTTGTATCGCAATGTACTATTATGTACCTAGAATGTAAATAGTGCTAAGCAAGCGAAACAATAGACCAGCGGTTGAACAAAAATGGGTTTCGATAATATTAAAGTTTTTTCTTTTTTGATATGTCATTGGGAGTATGTTAAATAATACTTTGGTAAAAAGTTAGAAATTTCAAGCTTGAGCTTTCGGTTATATCTAAATATTTTAATTTTTGCTAATAACTAAGTAAATATAGAATTAAAGTTACAGAAAACTTTATCATATCGAATAACACTTCAATTTATGTACAATTTTCAGTTTTTAGAAATCTGGAACAGCTGCTTTCTGGTAAACGTAAAAACACGAGTTATTTTGTAAATATAGAATTAGAGTTGCTGATAGTGCAAAATTACGATATTATCGATCAACTTAGTATTCTAGTAAAAAGTTAGACATGTAGACAATGTGCTTGTCTAGATATTGATTTCAGGTTAAGCAGTATAGCTAATATTTAATTAAAGTTTGTAGAGTTAATAATAATCGATCATCAACAATGATCTCAGTTACTAAACAAAAATTTAGAAATATAAAATCACGGCGACACTCATTACTGATATGTATGTATGCATTCCTTGCTTATATAAATACGTTACGTTTCAAACGCGCGGCAAGTTTGCGCGCGCCGCGCGCTGTGGCAGGAGGCAGCGAACAACGGTAGTGGGGAGCGGGGTGCCCTTGACTGCGTCTACGGTCCATTAAAAAAATTCCTAAAGCGTGTTTTAAATTAATAGCAATAGAAAACTGTTATTTTGTTGTTACTATAATAGGTATTGCCCGCGGTTCCGTTCACGTAGAATTCGTTATCGCGTTACATGAATATTATTTATTTATTTAAACTTTATTGCACAAACAAAAAAAACACTAATGGCGGACTTAATGCCAAAAGGCATTCTCTACCAGTCAACCATTGGGTCAAATAGAGACAAAAAAAACACATTCTCATACAGATGACCACCCTTCCTTGTACCATTTTAAAAGCCAGTTGCAGCTTTTCTTTCCCGATTTTTTTCAGATGTTTGGACTTCGTATTTTCCTCGCGATAGTTATTTGTTTTAAGGGGAATGTTGTTGTTATCCGCTAATGCTAATATTGATAACCGATAGTTATATAGAGATACGTTATAAGGTATATGCACCCTATAAGAAATAAATGTAAGACAAAATTCACAGTGATAAATTTTAAGTAGGTTGCCTTGTAAGATTGCGTACGGATAGTTTTTTTGTTTGTTATTTCATCTTATGATATATCAAATGAAAGCTTATTTGAAAGTTGCCGTATTAAAAAAGTTGGTCCAGTTAATGGTCGCCTAGATTAACCGATTTTTATATAAAATGTAGGCAACCATGGACTGGACCAACTTGTTAAAAAGGCAACCTAGTACAGTTAGTAATATAGTACCTGGGCGACCGAGCTTTGCTCGGTTATAACTATTTATTGTAATATGGTGGTGATAATCTACATAAACTTAAAAAGTAAAATGTGAACTGACAATTATTATTATTTACAATCGATTTTAACCTTACAGCACTTGTCACAGAGTAACGCCATCTATTGTCGATTTCTCTTATCACTAAATTAAACTTGTGTAAAACAATAAAAATTAAAAAATTATATAAAACTTGAACATATAAAAAAAAAAAACAAAAGTTAGTCACCGTGCGAGATTCGAACCCGTAACACTCGTTTAGCAGTCCGCGTCTTAACCCGCTGGACCAGACGGACAGTGGCCGGCAACACGAAATTAGTGACCATATTCTGCGTCGAAAGAAAAACGCATGAAAACTTGAAAACACGCGTTTTCCCAAACATAAGACTAATCTAGATAGAATTTCAGCGAAATCGTTAGAGCCGTTTCCGAGATCACAGAAATATAATTATATATATATATATATATAAGAATTGCTCGTTTAAAGGTATAAGATAAAATAACTTTTCTTTTGATATATCATGTGACGTTTTCGTTTACACACTAAAAGCACAGTGTAAAAAGTAACAGTGGGCCGACGCCTTTGATGTTTGCGTAAATGCCGACACCGCTCAAGGTCTCCGTACCTACCTAGGGTTATCACAGACTTTACACAATTGGGCAGTTATTACACAACTGCCCAAAAGAGGATGGAAATGTTTTTAGTTTTCATGTTGTATGATGTATGTGTACTAATTTTACAAATGACGTCCATTTTGGAAATAAAGATGGCGGACGTCACTTTTTTGAAAAAGTCGTCATGGGTGTTGTTTTCTGGGTTTTTAGGGGTGTGGATTTCAAAAATGGCATCTATTTTGAAAATAAATATGGCGGACGCTGCTTTTTGAAATGGGTGTCGATGTGTGTAGCCGTGATATCAACCACCTTTAATTCTAAAATGGTCTCTATTTTTGAAATCTGCACCAACAAGAACCGCCAAAATTGACGTCATTTTTGTAATTGGAACCCCGAGGAACCTCGGAGATGACACCCATATCGATTTTTAAGAAAAATTAATGGCCGCCATCTTGGATTTCAAAATAGACGTCATTTTCGTAATCGGAATCCCGAGGAACCTCGGATATGACACCCATATCGACTTTTAAGAAAAAATAATTTCCGCCATCTTGGATTTCAAAATGAACGTCATTTTCGTAATCGGATCCCCGAGGAACCTCGGAGATGACACCCATATCGATTTTTAAGAAAAAATAATGTTCGCCATCTTGGATTGCAAAATGGACGTCATTTTCGTAATCGGAACCTCGAAGAACCTCGGAGATGACACCCATACCGATTTTTAAGAAAAATGAATGTCCGCCATCTTCGGTTCCATAATGGATGTCATTTTCGTAATCGGCACCCTGAGGACTTTCAAAAATAATGAAAACATCAAATACTACATGATACATATACAAACAGAAGCAAGAAACAATTTCTTGCTTTTTAAAGTCTTAAACTACTCATAATTTCTTAAAATAAGTTATAAAACATGTCCGCCATTTTGAATTTGAAAATTGATATCATAATTATGATATATTTTTGTTTACACTGAGACAAATAATTAGCACATGTCGTATGAAATATTTTAATTGTGTTTTTTATTTATTTATTTTTATACTACGTCGGTGGCAAACAAGCATACGGCCTGCCTGATGGTAAGCAGTATCCGTAGCCTATGTACGCCTGCAACTCCAGAGGAGTTACATGCCCGTTGCCGACCCTAACACCCTCCCACCCCTCGTTGAGCTGTGGCAACCTTACTCACCGGCAGGAACACAACACTATGAGTAGGGTCTAGTGTTATTTGGCTGCGATTTTCTGTAAGGTGGAGGTACTTCCCCAGTTGGGTTCTGCTCTAGATCTGGAATGACATCCGCTGTGCTGTGCCCTACCACACAGAGCCAGATGACATTTACAATGCCCATACCTCTCTTATAATGCCTGTGCTAAAAATGTGATTGCGAACTACCTGCAATAACTATACAGTACCTGGGCGACCGAGCTTTGCTCGGTTATAACTAACTATTTATTGTAATATGGTGGTGTATAGGTGATAATCTTAACTACATTCTTTTACTAAATTAAACTTGTCTAAAACAATAAAAATTAAAAAATTATATATAAAATTGAACATATAAAAAAAAACAAAAGTTAGTCACCAGGCGAGATTCGAACCCGTAACACTCGTTTAGCAGTCCGCGTCTTAACCCGCTGGACCAGACGGACAGTGGCCGGCAACACGAAATTAGCGACCATATTCTGCGTCGAAAGAAAAACGCATGAAAACTCGAAAACACGCGTTTTCCCAAACATAAGACTAATCTAGATCGATTGTTTACCCCCAAAAACCCCCATATACCAAATTTCAGCAAAATCGTTAGAGCCGTTTCCGAGATCCCGGAAATATATATATACAAGAATTGCTCGTTTAAAGGTATAAGATAATTAGGCATTAAAACACTCGTGTGATCTTTTTAAGAAACTCACTTCGTTCGTTTCCTAAGCCCACACTCGTGTATTTTAATGCCTTTTATTATGTAGCAGTAACATAAACTACTAATATATGTTGAAAGTAAGTACAGGCGGCTAACACAATGGTAACAAAAGACAAAAGTTTTGAAAATGTAATTTTCATCATCGTCACTTGGCAGTACATTTGAGGGCCTATCGCGAACCACGTTCGACGTGCTACCTCTCTGTCGCACTTGTAAATTCGTACGTAAGTATGACAGGGAGGCAACACGTCGAACGTGGTTCGCGGTAAGCCCTCTGATGCCACCTCCATTAGTCTTTTGTACGCCGGTATAGCCTTTGACTCAATGTATAATCTACACTTTTTATGGAAACGTAGTTCCTCCTTCCCGTAGAAATATTTAACTTTCCCATCACCAAGAAAGATTATTTGCTCGCAGTTATTAACTGCTCAATTCCTCGTTTTTTCTCTGTTACTAAGTCAGTACAGTACAGTACACATATCAAACATTTTTCACTCATTTTGAAGTCATAATAACTTTTATTCTATAATTAAATTCATGTAATGTCCGCATCTAATTTATGTGCACGATAAACAAACAAATGAATGATTTGAAAGAAAAGACAAACAGCGCTTGCGAAGCTGAGCAGGGGGCGCGGGCGGGGCGAGGTATCTATCGCTCACTAGGTCGGCTACGATAGGCTCCCGCGCGCCGAGCCGACATGTTGACGGACCAGCGCGGCGTGGTTATGAATTTCGCGCCTTTTTAAGTTGATTTTACTATTACAATGCAAGCTACACACAGATATTTCTACCTTTCCATAAAATGGCTGCATATATTATTTTATAGTAATAGACTTATCTCTACGGACTTTAATTCAATATTAGATCTTACAGGACAAAAAACGCATATTAATTGTAAAGCACATATCCTATTCTTCTAATTTTTTGCCTTGCCTATTAACTTAAGAATTTAGATATGATATTGTGGATTTTTCAAACTTTAATTCAATATTGACAAAATAATAAGCTAATTTGAGTTTGACAAAGTAGCACGTTGATTTTTTTTCTAAAAATTTGATAGCATAAAGCCTTATACATATTATAAAAGACGATGCTTAAATTTTGTACTTTAATTCAATATTCAAAATTCATCAATAAAAATACATAAATACCTTATTTATATCTAACGCTCGTTCTAAATTTTCTTCATATATTACAAATATGCTTAAAAATATGTCCCATAACAGATAAACATCACTTTTCACTCTTTAGAATTATCGAAACTTATAGGGCAAAAATCCGGTCCCACTATTGGTCTACAAGGCACCATACTGTTAATAATTGTCACCAGAGTTGCCATTCAGAGCATGTCTAACCACCTGCGTCTAGGATATGCTTGAGACGACAAATTACGGATTGCAGTAGAACGTGCGTATTAAGTTGTTAGGGCTCATTCTGGTGCAATAGGCGACTTAATCGTAGTGAAATATTTGTGAGAAAGTAACAGAACAAATGTTTCTATGAAATAATAAGTGCATGGTTTTATTCATTAAAAAATACTATGTCCGATGTGTTTTCGTACCAAGATGCTAGCACAAATCTAAATTAGTATCTTACTTTCCTGCCGGCCGATGCCCTTTTCATCTGTTATATTTATTTTATACCTCTTCGAGATATTTCTTTAATTAGCCTAAACTCGATATGGATGCATTTTTTCTTTACTACTGGCAATTAGTATACCTAAAACAAGAGATAACGTTCCTGAATTAACCAGGATAAGGCATGATTTCTAAAGAGCGGGCGGGACTGTCGTTAGGCAAGCAAATAGAAATGTTTTAAAATTCGAAAGAGATTTGAAAATCGAACCTGTATTTAAAAATAAATAAATATTATAGGACATCATTACACAAATTGACTAAGTCCCACAGTAAGCTCAATAAGGCTTGTGTTGTAGGTACAGTCAAGTGTAAAAATATGGGTGTACACATCTTACTCAAAAATATGTCCCATAGCATTTTATTCCAGTGTAATAAGAGCGTAGTACCATATTTATGAGACGATTCTTTCGATACATATTTTTGCACTTGACTGCACAAGACAATGATTTATATAATAATTATAAATACTTAAAATACATAGAAAACACCCATGACTCAGAAACAAATATCCGTGTTCATCACACAAATATATGCTCTTACCAGGATTTGAACCCGGGACCATCAGGTTCATAGGCAGGGTCACTACCCACTAGGCCAGACCGGTCGTCATAACGTTCGAAGATACGAGTAGATTACTGGTCTAAAAAGTCTCCCTCATTCATTTATGTGGTACCTATAGTCCGTCTAAGCCAACTTTTCACCGGCTTGAACAGAACAAAGTGTGGGAGTTTCATTATGAACGTCATATTTTCATAGAATTTTTTGTTTTATTTAATTTGTCATATCAAATACCACGAAGTTAGCTTGGTTCGACTCTAGGTATTATCATGTACAATGTTATAGCTCCTACTTATGCGTCGGCCTACGTTTGATTATGCTTGACCCTCAGTATGTCGAGAGGCGCTCTCATACGGATATCCTCAACAGCACAACATGTTGGCTCTCGATAACATACCGCACTTAACGGCCCGCCGAGTTGACCTTACACGTGTTGTGGAATGCTAAACAGGTGTTTGAGCATTTGCAGTGGTAATTATATGTTAGCATTGTTCCTATGAAATTGGCGCATAGAATTCTAATAATATGTTATCACATGAGGTCGCCCATAGAGTAATCGATTCCTGTGATTCAAGTTTGTGGTGACGAACGGTTTGGCCTGGTGGGTAGTGACCCTGCCTACGAAGCTGATGGTCCCGGGTTCAAATCCTGGTAAGGGCATTTATTCGTGTGATGAGCATGGATATTTGTTTCTGAGTCATGGGTGTTTTCTATGAATTTAAGTATTTATAAATATTAATATATTATATTATAGTACCTGGGCGACCGAGCTTAGCTCGGTTATAACTATTTATTGTAATATGGTGGTGTATAGGTGATAATCTTAACTACATATTTTTTACTAAATTAAACTTGTCTAAAACAATAAAAATTAAAAAATATATATAAATAAATAATAAATAAAATAAATATTATAGGACATTACTACTTACACAAATTGACTAAGTCCCACAGTAAGCTCAATAAGGCTTGTGTTGAGGGTACTTAGACAACGATATATATAATATATAAATATTTATAAATACTTAAATACATAGAAAACACCCATGACTCAGGAACAAATATCCATGCTCATCACACGAATAAATGCCCTTACCAGGATTTGAACCCGGGACCATCAGCTTCATAGGCATGGTTCACTACCCACTAGGCCAAACTGGTCGTCAAAATATAAACTTGAACATATAAAAAAAAAACAAAAGTTAGTCACCGGGCGAGATTCGAACCCGTAACACTCGTTTAGCAGTCCGCGTCTTAACGCGCTGAACCAGACGAACAGTGGCCGGCAACACGAAACTAGCGACCATATTCTGCGTCGAAAGAAAAACGCATGAAAACTTGAAAACACGCGTTTTCCCAAACATAAGACTAATCTAGATAGATTGTATACCCCCAAAAACCCCCATATACAAAATTTCAGCGAAATCGTTAGAGCCGTTTCCGAAATCACAGAAATATATATATATATATATATATATATATATATATATATATATATACAAGAATTGCTCGTTTAAAGGTATAAGATAAGATATATCGTTGTCTAAAGTACCCTCAACACAAGCCTTATTGAGCTTACTGTGGGACTTAGTCAATTTGTGTAATAATGTCATATAATATATATTTATATGTTTATTTATATATTTAAGTTTGAATTCTGACTATTTTATAATGTACCAAATTAGAAAATAATTATAGCCCTGCCTGTTCTACCATCAGTAGACGTTAAGTTAATAAAAACGGGTCAGTATACTAAGCGTGTAAAAGTAACGAATATTATTGTACTTTGATAGGTATAGGGAAAGAATATGAAAGAGCTAGTTTTTGTAAGAGCCGCTTTATATGGAAGTTTTTTAACGAGTTGGGTGGGTGTTTTCTTCATGTCATAAAAATATTTGTTTAAAATTGAACTACCCATTAAAGGTATTAATAGAGTAGAATATTATAACTGCCATTAAGGGTTATCTACTAATAACCGTCCCCATTGGAACCATAGTCTAGTCTAGGTTTTATTTTATAGTAAACACTAATAACTACTATACTTAAACTTGTTATACCTAGTAATCTGTGGCTTCCGTAATGAACAGCTACAATACCAATATAGAAGTCAATATAAAAGACTAACAATCCATCCGGGAATCAAATTTACTTTTTTTTAAATTTCAACTCAACCAGTACAGCGGCGGCGAGAAAATATAGTACCCAGGAAAACTGCCAGGATTTGCGTGTAAACCGAAAGAATACATTATTATTTTACCGCCCGTATCTTGTTTGGAAGAACCAGTTAAAAAAAATCTAAAACAAAAAGGTTGATGTTAAGCAATACAATATCAATATTATTAAGAATGACTTGATTACTCTATGTTGATCTGTAGCAACTGTAGCAAGCCTTTTGCTAGCACTCTCATAATACCTTTCTATTTAATGAGTAGTTGTGCATATTCGGAGCCGTGTGTATTACGAACGGCTCGATAAGAACCCGAAATGGCGTTTTAATGACATTTTAATAGAGGCACGGAAGCTCCAATACTTTGATAAACACGGGGTTTGATCTTTGCTGTTTCGGGCGTAAATATCGGAATATACTTACTTACTTCCAACCCAAAGTTTGTGTGACACTTAATGAAGACGTGTAAAAATTACTACAACGTTATCAATGTCATCATTTAAAATGCGTAAACTTACTACATGTTTTCGGTTAGCAATTTGTTGATAAACATAAGTAAGCATACTGTACGAGTTAAGAATTTTCGCACCTAAAACCAACACAAATGTAAGAATCAGAAACTCTAGCGTCCGCCGGCTGGCCTTCTTGTCAGTAAGTAATATTATATTATCTCACTTTTTGCTCATAAAGCATACTAAGGCCCACTTTCATGACATTATATTAATCGCAGTCCCTGTTTATCTGGGCTTAATCCCTGGGGAATATTCGGGGTGCGTTCTAATGGAAAAATTACTTACCGAACTCTGTATTAAAGGTATTAATGGAATGTTCCAGGAATTCTCAGGATTCTTGTGCGTTCTGGAGATTTTATTACTATAATTATGCTTGCATGGTGGTCCATTTGGTACTGTTTTAGTGCCTATAAATGTACGAGATAAAACTTACTATATATAGCCTTTCAATATACGACCTAATTTTATGTCTAAAGTTGTGTCCAACCATAACCTGTAGAATAGCTAGGTGTGAGTGTGCGAGTGAAAGCAAAATACATCGAATTTTATTTATTAACCTATTAGTAAGCAACACCGAATTCTGGCTCTGTATTATAATGAATTAAAATAAAATTAGATACCTATAAGTTAAAATTTAGATACTTTTTACTCTGTACTGGATTTGGCATTGATATTGTTCAAAACATTCATATCAACGTTAAAATCGTGTAACAGTATTCCAACGTATTTTCTGATACCTACATACATGGAGATAATTTTGTCTGTAGAGGGCTCAAAGACAAATTTCATTCATTTTTGTTGAGATGAGACGCTACAGACAACAATAATTTGTAAAAACTGGACAATGAGAGTAAAGAACCGTTTGTCTATGCCCGTTGTTTCACTTTAGACGGTTACGTTTCAAATTAATTTTCCTTTTACTTTTAATGTGGACCAAACGAACGTACGTGTTTAAAAGTAAAACAAAAGTAATGTACTTATATTGTTATAAGACAGTATGAATTAACAATTTAATTTAATTGGGAGGATGAGCAGAATTCCGCTGCTGTATAAATTAGTCTGCTGTTTCTCTAACTAGTCCATTGAATGAGTCCCTCCAAGGGGGGTCTAGAGTGCGTGAGTTAGTAACGTAAGATGTTTCTTCGGAAACATGTCAAGAGTCCCTAGGTAATAAACATACTAAAACCCCGGGACACTAGGAGGAGCCCCGGAGTGGGGGGAGGGGGGGAAAGGGTCCATTTTTTCATTTTTCGCTTAAATCTCAAAAGCGGTACATGTTAGAGAAAAACTTTCAAGGAAAAGTTGAAAGGCCATAAAATTATCTACAAGTTGTACCTAAATCATTTTTTTCTATTCCCAGCCGTTTTCGAGCTACATCCCATGAAAGGTGAAAAATTCGAAAACTTTTTATTTTACCAACTTAGGGTGCCCGCAGACGACCGTTTTTTCTCCGTTTTTGTTGTGGATTGTAAGAAATGACGATGATAATGATGATGATGATGATGATGATGATGACTACTTTTTCATCCTTTTGGGTTGGGACGGTCCTGTTAAGAGTTCTTCTTCTATTATTTGTTCATCCTCAGATGTAGGTGATTCGTGGTGAAGCTCTTCGTCATCACCATCACCATCATCATCATCTTCCTGAATGGATACGCTGTCAAGGCATTTCCCTTGGCAATGAAGGCATGCCGCTGAACATTTGAGCATTGCTTTTCGGCATCCACATTTGCCGCTAGCACAATCTTTAGTGCAACGGCAAAATATGGTCTGTAGTAAGGCCTCTGGTGCTGGTGGATCTTCGGTTTTTATGGGCTCCAGGGTGTTTCCTACAGACTGCCATCCCCCCATCAATGTCCCAACATTATCCCCACATGGATAATGTTGGGACATTGATGTCATATGAGAGGCACTAGAGGAAAAAAAAAAAAGTTCAAGTATCGTAACTACCCTAATAAAATTCAATTCCTCCTAAACGCCTCCATGGTGGAATCTGGTTTTTTTATCAATGATAGACCTAATTATGAGCAATCTATCGGTACCGGTCACAAGTTGCACTTTTGAGCTTTTTGGAAGAAAAAAAATAAAAAGGTCAAGTTGCGTAACTACCCTAATATAATATTTTGACAATCGATTCCTCCTAAAGGCTTCCATGGAGGAATGTGTTTTTTTTACCAATGATAGACCTAATTAAGAGCAATCTATCAGTACCGGTCACAAGTTGCACTTTTGAGCTTTTTGGAAGAAAAAAAATAAAAAGTTCAAGTATCGTAACTACCCTAATAAAATTCAATTCCCCGTAAACGCCTCCGTGGTGGAATCTGGTATTTTTATCAATGATAGATCTAATTATGAGCAATCTATCTGTACCGGTCACAAGTTGCACTTTTGAGTTTTTTGGAAGAAAAAAAATAAAAAGATCAAGTTCAGTAACTCAAACTATAATATAATATTTTGACAATCGATTCCTCCTAAAGGCTTCCATGGAGGAATGTGTTTATTTTACCAATTATAGACCTAATTAAGAGCAATCTATCAGTACCGGTCACAAGTTGCACATTTGAGTTTTTTGGAAGAAAGAAATATTTTTTGATCGATTGATGTGATAAACATGGGTATGTAGTATGGGGAAATTGTTTGAGCCAAAATCATTTTTTACTGCGTGTAACTCAGAAACGGCTGGGAATAGAAAAAAATGATTTAGGTACAACTTGTAGATAATTTTATGGCCTTTCAACTTTTCCTTGAAAGTTTTTCTCTAACATGTACCGTTTTTGAGATTTAAGCGAAAAATGAAAAAATGGACCCTTTCCCCCCCCCTCCCCCCACTCCGGGGCTCCTCCTAGTGTCCCGGGGTTTTAGTATGTTTATTACCTAGGGACTCTTGACATGTTTCCGAAGAAACATCTTACGTTACTAACTCACGCACTCTAGAACTTTTTATTCAATGGACTAAACAATTTGACCGCCAAACATGTCAACTGACGTGCGCGGCTACATTCCAAAATCAACCTTTGTGCATTCCGACAAGGTTCACGATGACGCGCCGCGCACGATAAGCGTGGCGTTTAAAGGGTTCAAATTCAAACCTGGTGGCCGATTTACTCAAATTAGACAATCCAGTGGGAATCGAATTGTATGGACACTCCGTCACTGAAATACACTGACGTCTTATCCGTTTGTCTGAATCGAATTCAAATCTAAATGAAATAGATACTTTTGTCGATGCAACTTCATCGCATATGTACATATAGTTTCTTTGGCATTAGAGTAAGTAAAGGCGCACAAATCAATACGATTCCCATCCTATACCAATACCGCGTATTTCTATTTCCGAAGAAATCTCCACAGACGATGTGACAACACTTGCACAAGCTTAATGGCGGTATTTTAGGTCAAAACATTTGTTTATTTTTTTCTTAGCACCCCCATGCAAGCGACCATTCACATATCCCACATGGGTACTGCGTTTTAATGTGTGTAAAGCAACGAGGAAGTATAAATTAGGTGAGGCGTGAAATTCCACGGCGTGCCGTCAGTCCATACAAAAGGTTTGTATGATGGAATTAAAATTCTTCGGGGCCAAATGGGCAGTAAATATCCGTAACGGCCGCGGCCGAAGGCCAAGTCCAATCTTCAGGACATTTTTAGAAGAATGTTTCACTTAGGGACGCCTTAGAACCGAGCACGGTAGCGTGATAGCGCTTCGCGAAGAATTTTTATTTGTTTTACGATAGGTACCCAATACTTCCAAAACGTTTTTAGGGTAGCTACTATTGTTACTAATAGTTCCTAATTAACCACCTTTGAGGAGACAAATTAAAATGTACCCAGGAAATTATCGGAATCATATAAATGTAAAACAATTGTCTTTCTTACCTAAGTACCTATTATGGTTACGGTAAGTTAAGAACCTTAGTACATCCCTCTATATTTTACCGTGAACCTTATAAAATATGTTTTACTAGCATATAACCAAGCAAAACAGTTCATAGTTTGCTATTATATAATAACAAAAAGTAAATAGGTACATGTATTTATTTGTTAAGTAAATAATTTAATTTCACGTACCAAGACCGGGTACATTTCTGACACGTACTTTTAAGGGAATTGTTTAAAATGCATTAGGTACTTAAAAACGTAGCTCCAACCGCCCTAAATGGTTTCGTAGACCTCTAATCGATGCATACAATGAATCCTTTTAAAAGGAATCGGCTCGTCCTTTAAGTGGTTCCAGCTGGTTTCCATAAAGTCCCGATAAGTCTCTGATAAAACCCAGTCAAGTACCGGTTCCATAGATTATCTCTTATAGATTTCGCATTAGGAAGCATACCATACACGACACTTAGTTGCATTCTACACCAATTTTCATTTAAGGTGGTTCGATTAGGTTACCCAAAGCTTAAACCTCACTAGATGGCGCCACAATTGCAAATTTTGAGTTTTAATTTTTTTGTGGAGTAGTCTTTGGTATTTCTATACTGTAAATTATGTTTAGCGCACTCTTTAAATAAATATTGAACTATTAAAACAAACATTGAACACTTCATTGTACAAAAACTACCCCTTAATGTCGACAGAATCTTTCTTGACTCTATTTCTAACTATCACTCACACATTCAAACAGTCGTACTGGGATCCTTGTAGTAGACAATTTGGCACAGCGGGAGTAGGCTTCAATAGCGTTGCGGTATGTACGTGGAAATACATGCAAGAGGATGTGGGTTCGAGACTCATTATTTATTTATTTTGTTATCAGTATTATCAAGTGCTATTAATAAATTATTTTATGAGAAATATGAGCGTCTTTCCATAAAAATATTAAAAATCTGATTCTCACACATCATGATATTTTTGGGTTCTTCCAACTCAGAATCACTAGCATAATCAATCCTCGTGCTATAAAAACCCAAAAATTTGTATTGAAATTTTAGTTTTACACTGAAATTTCTTTCACTCTAAAATGTGACGTAATGGTATGGATATTTTAGGATATCTTTTTTTAATGCTAGGGTGGAGAAGATTCTAAGTAGAATGAACCTAAGAAAGTCCAAATTTGTTAGTCAGATTTTCCGGTATTTTTTTCAAAAAAAACGCTGTTTTCCCTTACTGCCCAGCCTTTAAAAAAGTAGGTACTATTTTACAGTAGAATTAAAACCTTTTTTTACGATACATTTAATTAAATTACAGTGAGTTACAAAATTACATGGCCTTCTATTTATAACCATTATAAAAAGAAATGAGATATTTACCATGTTTGTTTATATTATTGATTTCCCGATATTTTGACACAACTAGAAGTTTCACACAATGCCTAGGGATAGAAAATTATTTATTTATTTTATTTATTGTCAATTTCATTCAACGGATCACATCATATCCAATTTATGTGTTTATGTATTACATTGTTTTCTACCTAGTTAGTTATTAAATTCTGTTATCTACATAAAATATACCAACGAAAGTTTAATAAAGTATATATTATAAAATAATAAGTAAAATGAAGTACACAAAAGCAGGAATCACATATGACAATATCATTCAAAATCGCCTCCTCTGGCTTTGACACAGGCCCTGAAACGACGAGGCCAGTCATCAATAGCGGCACGCACGATTGTCATGTCTAATTCCGTCACCGTCTTAACTATGGCCCGCTTGAGGGAGTTAAGATTTGTGTGGGGTTTAGCACAGGCTTTCTCCTCAATAACCTGCTATATGGCATAATCCAGGGGGTTAAGGTCCGGGCTGGAGGACGGCCAGTCTTCGTGGGCAATAAAGTCAATTTTGTTCCTTCGAAACCAGGCTTGAGTTGTTTTTGCCTTATGTGCAGGAGCTGAGTCCTGTTCAAAGATCCATGGCTGGTTTTGAAATAGGGTGTGGCTTAAGGGCTTCACTATTGGTTCGAGAACGGTTTCCAGTTTCCGGTTTTCACACCTTTTTCACAGAAATGAATCTGTGTTAGCCCTGAGTATGGCACACCCAAAATCATGTTTGGCGGGTGCCCACATTTGTGCAACGCAATAGGATTGTTTCCATCTACAAATCTTAGGGCATAATTGTATCCCAATAAATTCTTTTGGATTATAAGAACACGTTAAACTATTTTTAGGGGACCTGTAATGATCATATTTTTGTAAATATTGAATTTAAAATATCTTTTGGCACACGTCACGTGACCAAACTCGAAACGTCATTGAAGATTCTGATGACGTCACAACTCTCGGATTGACACTGTTGACAGTTAGGCGATTAACAACAAATGACAAATATCAGTTGACAGTTCGTATCTTCTACGTGTGTATGTAGTTATGTGTCAAACCATAAACTGTGACGTCACACAATTTTCAAAGAGCGTTTTGGGCGCGAAAGCATCTGTCAAAATATATTTTGTTAATTTAACATATTTAAAGCCGTTTTTAGTATAAAAGCTGAATTTTAAGGCAACTTTTAGTTAATATAGAAAGTAATACAAGCGTTTCAAAAAATTTGAATACGATTCTCTTTTAGGCCCCAATTCATTATAGATACGACGAGATAAGCGTTATGTGTGGTATATAATTATAGCTCACAAATCCACCACATTATGCCATTTTTTATTTTTTCGGTAGCATTTGTTTTAACGGGAATAAAGAGGTTGCAAATCGAGTAGCAGAACTTCAGAACAGATATCATTTGATATTTACCAGTCGCTTTTCGGTGAAGGAAAACATCGTGAGGAAACTGGACTAATCCCAACAAGGCTTAGTTTTACCCTCTGGGTTGGAAGGTCAGATGGCAGTGGCTTTCGTAAAAACTAGTGCCTACGCCAAATCTTGGGATTAGTTGTCAAAGCGGACCCCAGGCTCCATTCAGCCGTGGCAATATGCTGGGACAACGCTAGGAAGAAAGAAAGAAATCGAGTAACAGAACTTAGTAACCAACTAGGTATAATAGTTATATGTATATGTAAATGTCCATATCATGTTGGAGTCATATATTAGCCAACTAATTATTCAAGATCAATGCACTTAGCTCCCTTAGGTATTCGCCTAAGTACAATCTTGGGCAAAATTGAGTTTTATAAAAATGAACTAGTTTCTAGGTCATATTTTCTATGAATTGGTCATTTTTGTAAACTCCAATTACAGTTACACTTTTCCTGGTTTTTCGCGGACCAGAATATCGATGATTTTTGTAACTTGAGTTAGACGTCGCTATCATTTTCAATCCAAAAACACATAAAATCACAATTCAGAACATGCGGCAGCGTTGTTTTCTATCAAGTACGTCAAGCACCAGGGCGGCTACCGGGAAAATCGAAATTCGTCAATTTCGGGCATTTTTCTCTGTCACTCTAATTACGTCTTAGTGAGAGTAAAAGAGAAAGATCCCCGCAATTTGCGAATTTAGGTTTTCGCGGTAGGCCCCCAGGTCCTGTCAAGTTGCCGCAGCAGTGTTGCCAGGCGAGCGGAAGAGAATTATCGTACTTGAGTGTCAATATTATTGTACCGTTGAAAAAAATATCGTACGCCAATCAAAAAGGCAGCCCCTAAAAATGTCTAGCAAAATAAGCTTAAATTTCCAATTAATAATAAAAAAAAGACAATTTTCGTCTAAATTGCGCAAAAAATCTGTTTATGTTTGTGTATTTTTGGGATAGACTCAAACGGTATACAGGAAATTGAGACATTTTAAACTTTAAACTTACACCAAGGAGCCGAACACCCAAAAGAAAATAATAATTTTAGCCTATTTCTGAGAGAAAGTGTCATATTTTGCTTCAAATTACTAGACTTTTAAGGTGGCATCATCCAAGGGCTGAAATTATAGTACTTTAGTGTACGATAATGCTCTTTGGAACATTACGTCATACCGGGGCCCAAATTATCGTATATGTACGACAATTATCGTACGCCTGGTCACACTGAGTGTCAGTGTCGACAGAGTCAGCTAAAAACGCGTCAAACATCGCAACGTCGCGCCGATGGCCGTCCGAAGCATGGAGTGGCAACGCCGCAATGTATTTGTACACGACATTTGTCACACACACATGAGTAAAATTTATAAAAATATAACGTTGATTATTGCATGATTTCTGTATGAAACAAAGTTTTTCTATTTAGCGCAAATGAATATTCGAAAGTAGATAGATGCGCAACTATTTATGTAATAATATTGTGTAATTAATTAATAAATAGCGATTGTTTTTTGTATGAAAATCGAACCACCTTAAACAACTCTGAAATTACATCTTGTAGAAATATATATTTTAGGTGTGACGATGTCGTAATCATAACATGCAACTGAAGTAAGGAGTAGCTTTACCACCTCTTTATTACTTTGAAAGTACTTGTGTAAGGTGAGAGTCGTCTTAAACATATGCTTCATCTAGTGAGGGAATGATCTGTGAACGTTTCTCAGACTGGTACAAGAACACTTTATTTTACGCTCTGAAGTGAGACAGTAAAAACGTCGAGACTAAATTCAGTTAGCACAAAAGTTCTTTGACGTTCTGATAACAGTGAAATCTTTCATTTTATTATTGCCGAATAATTGACTTTAAGAAAAAAAAAAACCGGCCAAGAGCATGTCGGGCCACGCTCAGTGTAGGGTTCCGTAGCTACTCTTCCGTCACAATAAGCTAAACTGGAGCTTAAAGTATAGTAAATTGTTAACCAAGGGATGAAACGGTACCTTTCACCCGAGTTAAACAAATAGGCAAATTTGCATAATCAGTACCTAATTAAAGTAAGTCTTTTTACTATGAAGGGAAAACTTTTTGCGATAACTCAAAAACAGCTAAACTGATCATGTCCGCTATAGTTTTCATTTAATGTCTTTCTTAAGCTCTACTTTCACGATTTTTTTCATATTTTTTGGACCTATGGTTCAAAAGTTAGAGGGGGGGGGGACACTTTTTTTTTTCTTTCGGAGCGATTATCTCCGAATATATTCACTTTATCAAAAAATGTTTCTTGAAAACCCCTATTAGTTTTGAAAGACCTTTCCAACGATACCCCACACTCTAGGGTTGAAGCGAAAAAAAAATTTCACCCCCACTTTACGTGTAGGGGAGGTACCCTAAAAAAAATTGAATTATTAGATTTTATTGTACGAATTTGTCGGCTTTATTGATTTATATATCCATGCCAAATTTCAGCTTTCTAGCACTAACGACCACGGAGCAAATCCTCGGACAGACAGACAGACAGACAGACGGACATGGCGGTTGACTACGGAACCCTAAAAAGTACGTGCCTATAATCATCTCTTGAGTCGTTGTGTACTTTTATTAAGTTGTGGAAATTGGTACAATAAAACATACCTCTATTAATGAACCTACGTTATTATCTGTTATATTTTTCTTGCACACTGAAAATCTCTTAGTTTTCTTAAGAGGGTGTAAAGCCAGGAAATTTGAAACAAACAAAAGATATGGCGCGCCGCGCCGCAACGAAACCTGCGACGGAAGATATAGTCTAGTTTCCGTTTCCAGGTGTTTTTTAAACGTGTAGAAATTCAATATAAAAATTTAATAAAAAAAACCTACGCTATATCAGCTATATGACAACAATATCCATTTTATGCCAAAAATGCCTTATATCATTTTGGAAAAGAGCTGATTTTTAAACTGCTCGATCGATTTTTATGAAACATAGCTAAGAACCACCACAAGACTACCGCTTTCACGTGAAAGTAACGGGATCGAAATCGGCCCATCCGTTGGAGAGCTACGATGCCACAGAGAGACAGACAGACATTGGCGTCAAACATATATCAACCCTCTTTTTGCGTCGGGGTTAAAAATAAAATTTTGCGTTAGCACCCTGTAAATATTCGATATAGTCAGTCTGGATGTGGATAGTCGTAGCATTCATCTTGCAAGTAGCTTCCTTTTAAATGTATCTTAAATGGTATTCAAACAAAAAATCCGACTTTCACACATTTTATACGCCCGTCTCGTTAAGTTTTTACAAATAGGGGTGGCACAAAAACTAAGGTAACTCGAACTTGGGTCAGGGGTGTGGCTCGTTAATGCGTTAGTTCTCGGTTATTGTGATTTGTGCCTGTTCACGTTTACGAAAAAATCATATCTCTTTTCTGGTACGTTTGCAGCTAAATAGAGGAAGGAGCATATAGCGTATATTTGCTAGCTAAGGATATTGATGGGTATTTAAACTAACGTGTCATATTGTAACGATGTCATACTTGCTACTCACTCAAAGCTTTGGACGTTAATTACTGCAACGCTGGAAGAGCAAAGGGACTCAAAATCACGAGTGATATCCCGATATTTGCAGGTCATTAAGGCGTCTTAAGGGCCTGATCTTCACGTTTCGCGGCGCCCTTTACCCCCGGAATTATCCGCTCTGTGTAAACAGCCTTATATTAGCCCTGGCTCGTGTTGACGCCGATATATGGAGGTTTTACTCACATGTATTGAACGTTTTTATTTGAACAAGCTTTTGTTGGTGTAGGTACATATTGTTACTCAAATATCGCAGGAATGGCAATGAAAAAGGACATGTACAATATATATAAACTTTGACTCTGGTGAGTGTGACTTGCAGTCATTCTATGGGTTTTTTTGCATTCGGCTGTACTTATTCAGTGTGTGTTTTCCGTAGGATAATGCCAGTTAAAAACACTATTTTTTTAAAAACACGCCAATATACAGTCCTGCTGAATTTGGCTTGACGTAGGGGTTTGTAAATGTCGGCGGCTCATCGTAAGATCAGGCAGATCGTGATATTGCTAGGCATACCGTGAAATGTGAAAATCTTTGCCTCGTTCCCTGTCGACATAACTATATAAATGCAGTTTTCAAAAGAGTAATTACTGGTAGAAAATCCTTTATATTTACTGCATATTTAAGTATCGTTCTCAGAATATATTCGTGAGTGCCCTTAATAATGCCAGCTTCGTTTTTTCAGTCGAGGTATCTTTTTCGCCTACGCAATTTTTCACATTTCCCCGTTTGGGAGAACGAACTTTGACTTATATTTTTGTCTAAACGATTCTTTTTTCGGTACCATGTTTACGCGTGAGAGCGAGATTTATTGTTGGGGGATTATATACCGCGGCTTAAGTGTTTTCCGGAGACAAAAGCCTTTTTACTTTCATATCCTTCTCTGATATTAATATGAGGTTCTATTCTTTCAAAACGAATTATCAACACCCGTTTGTTTCGTTGGGATGTCTTTGAAAGAGGGTAAATGATGAGGTTTAGCGGTTTAAATAATCTTTGTCAATACATAACACTGCGATATGGTTGACAAAATTTGTAGTCTACGTTGTGTGTGGATATACAGTCAGCATTAATAGTAGCGGATAGAACAATGTGCCAAAAGTATTTATCACTCTCATAATTGTAATCATTTACATGTGTACAAAAACTCATACCTACCACTTAACAAACGCGTAGTTTTATTCGGTACTGTAAATGTGTAGATATATTAAATATATCCACTGTATTTTAGTTCTCTATGTTTCTCTTAGCAAACCGGCAGGGTAAAAGTATTTTAAAGTGGATCTTTTATCACTTCAACAATGTAACACAAACCAGTACGTCGTTCTCCGCTTTTACCAATTTGACACTGAATTGTTTTACGGTGACGCTCTCCGTGCAGCAAACTGTATAAAATCTCAAAGCTCAAATAAAATAAAATATAGCCCCATTCGATATAAAGAACGAAAACTGGCATGCATATACGGTACCTATCGGCCAAAACTATATAATCTAATAATACCGGGTTCCTAGTTGACAACGCACGGAACCCTAAAAAGGTTTGCCGTAAAAACCAGAAGGTGATACTGTAGCTTTAACAAGCACAAAATAATGTGGAAACAAGCCGTCAAGAGCGACTGAATCGAATATGAGAGGTACTATCAGAATATATGCCCTGCTTAAGAGATTACAAAACACGTGACTTTTATATTCCCGAACCTTTTTAAATATAAATTATGTATGTATAAAAACACTTTATCGTACATAAGATACGTTAAAAAGAAAATATATATACAGGATAATTCAGGAGACGTGAGCAGGATTAAGCCTGCGTATTCAGTAAGTTATCAGTAACTGTAAATTAAATTATTTTTTTCTGTTCAAAATTTTTTTTATTTTTATTTACGACATTTATGGTCCCCCTCTTAATTGACAAATTAAATGTCATCGGAGTCTGGTTACTTTTTAAAAATCGTATCTCACTCAAGTGTGCCATTTTATTTTCTTCACAATCAAAGGGCTGTCATAACGGTTAAAGAAGTTTTATCTTTGTTAATTAAGTGTTGTAGGGTGTCCATGATTGTAGATAGTTAAATTTGTCCTCTAAAAAAGTTAGATAACAGAAAAAAGCGTGATTGTTTTACTTAAATATGGTGGTGAACGATTCATTAACATTTACTGATTGTGTAGGCTTGGTCCTGCTCACGTCTCATGAATCAGCCTGTATAATTTAAGTACAGAGGCGAACAAAATATACGAAAGTAAATACGTTTTCAAATTAACAGTTCCAGGGTTTCATAGTTCACTTGTTGACGTTCGGGTCTGTTTCGGACGCGACCACGTCTGCCGGCGCGGCAAGATATCGGATTTGTACAATTTATAGACGGTGAAATCCATTTGCGTCTGACGTAGTGTCGTGGAAAGGCTGTAAATGTTGCGTGGCTTCTAGTTGAACACGTAATCATTAAGTAAAGATTTTCCTGTTATGCGACGGAATTGGATAAAGTTTGACATCGTAACTTGGTTAAAATTACAAAATGGAGATGAAATTTTGTATACCAGTGTTACTAATAAGTCCTAAGCTAAAAGCCACCATTACCTGTTCCTGAAAGTTAGACGAACGGCTTTACACTTGTAAGGCCAAAACTATGTTAGAAGTTTAGTGTTGACATAGAACCTGACAGAAATTAGGCAACAACTGAATATCCTTGACTTCCCGTTAACCTGGCATCCAGTTTAAAGTAGAAATAAGTTAAGTGGTCATACAAGAATGCAGGAACTAACCCTTTAACTAATCAGAGAGCTGTTTAAATTCCGCTCCGGTGCTAGAAACCCGCTTCCAAAGCATTTCTCTGAGGCAGCGTAAACGGCCGAGAACTGGCCAAATGCTTCGCTAAGCTGTTTCACATGAATAAACATACTGCGGTCTTCCAAGTTTAACTTGAACGCATAACCAATGTGCTTGCAAAATACCTATGGCAAAATTTACTTATACTTTAGAATTTCTCGCTTCACATACTTGTCTTTATCCTCTACTCTGGCCGTCCAAAAATTATAACGTAACACACTAACGAGTATTAACCATAGGTATTTAATTTGAACAATTGTATTCGTTTTGTTAGATTTTAAAACAAAACAAATTTAATTTCGTATTTTATAATACTTTTAATATCCAAAAACAAAGAAATAAACATACATAATAAAACTTACTAACAACTTAAACTAAAGATAAAAAATTTGGGCCAAATCGCCGTCAATGGGCAAGGTGCCTAGAAGGCTGGCCGTATTTCCCCGCTGTATGGCGATACTTATACGCTGTGCGAAATAGTGGCCAGCCCTCTGGTCGCCCGCGGCTTCTATTAGGCGCGCCGACAAATCTTTAAAAAGCCGACGCGCACTTTGCCCCCTTGGCCCCAAGGTTTCAACGCCAAACACTGCAAACATGTAGCTGTTTCCTAGTGCTGCATATTTGCGGTGCGGCGCTTGAGGGTTTCGGCCGAGGATGCCGCAGCGCCAGCGGTAACTTTGGTGCTCGGGACATGGGACGGTGCCAGGGTATCAACGCATGTAGCGTCCCAAATTTCGTATTTAATAATACACTTCTGATTCATTGTTCTGTGAATTTTTCGTATATAGGCATAAAGTTTAGCAGCTAGAGGGTAGATAGAATTTCATTTTACGTATATTTTTCTGTAATTTATATAATAATAAATAAAGCTCCTCTAACATCCGTTACTATCATTATATCCTCTTGTGGCCGATAGTAGGTTCTTATTATTTAAAATTAAAATTTATTGAGCTTTGTGTTATTTTAAAGTGTATTTTGTTTATTTTTCGGGACTATTATAAAAAATCAGAACTACTTACAACAGTCATAACACATTTGCGACAAAATTGTAACTAAACACACTAGTCATTAGTGATAATGAATTTATGATACAAGTATATACTAAATGAAGTATATTTAGAACCAAAATACCCTTCTGAGACCTACAAAGTTACCTATTTCTTGTAATGAAAGGTGTCGAAGCCGGTAGTTTAAAGGTAACTTTATCAAGTCATTTGGGGAAACGGCATGTTCCAAGTTGTTAGGCAACAAGAGTACTAAGGGTCGGGGCTTCTGTGATCTGAGTTGGACGACTATCGTTGTCTCTAATCGTTACATCAATCTTAGCAACCCTAACAACCTGTATAAAGTACTTGCTCATACACCCAAGGCCAAAAGTATGGAAACAAGGTTGTTTTCTTTAATATCTCATGTTTCTGTCTTTGTTTTGTCATTGTAACCTAAAATGTACATTAAGCAACTACAAAAGGTTAAAAATACTCGCTAAATATCAAAACATCCTAAAATATTGTCAAAAGCATTTTAAAAAAAATAGGAAAAAGCAACATACTTATGCGCTTTTAATTGCTTTGAAAAATGATGAACTGGCAAATATCATAGCCACAACTTGAGTAATTTGAGTAATTTACTTTTAATAAAGTGTTCTACTATGTATTATATTTACCATTTTGTTTCTAATGAGTAGTATATATTACATCGCTTAGAAAATCACACTTCTATTAAAATATAAGCTTGTTTCTATACTTTTAGCCGGGAGTGTAAGCTCTGTGAACGAAAACAAACTGTTCGTGCTTCAATCGTTCGCTTAAGGGGTTCTAAATTAATTTATATATACTATTTTTGTTACTTTTCTTTTATATTTGTCATAAAATGCCATGATATGAGGATATGGCATAAATTACATACATTTTATGTATTATAGCTGATGTAGGTATAAGAATAATATTTAAACATACGAATAGTGAGTATTATATTTATTTACTATTCATATCCATATCAATTCAAATTATTTACAATGGTCAAGCACTTGTGGCCTAGCGGTAACAGCGTGCGACTTGCAATTCGGAAGTCGCGGGTTCAAACCTCAGCTCGCACCAATTAGTTTTTCGGAATATCATTTGATATTTACCAGTCTCGTTTCGGAAAAGGAAAACATCGTGAGAAAACCGGACTAATCCCAATAAGGCCTAATTTAAAGTTGTATTTTCCCTTTTTTTTGTCATAATTTGTAAAATATTAATATTATTTACATATCAATAATTGAATATGACTTCGATGTGACATCCCTCCGATTGTAAACAAATCCTTATAACGAGACAAGGGCGGGGTCAAGTTTTTTTGTCGTGTAAAGGGGCACCTGAATCTATCTGCGCGCCACATGTCGGCATCGCTTCATATTCTCCTTTTTATCTAAAAGTGAAACGAACACTTTTTTCGCTGGTAATAAAAAAATATTATGACGCCAGACTGCCGCTTACCGTAATAAAGTAGTTGAAATTCCTCAAGCTAAGTAATGCCTCGTAATATTTTTTTCTTTCATCGAAACTTTAATTAACTTTTCCGAGTGAGATTGAAACAGGCTTTTGTGCTAAAACAGACCGTTTTAGCGTTAAATATTAAACATTTTCTTATAATTAATAGCACATGGTGGCGTTTATGTTATCCATTCACGCAACGGGACTCATAAATAAAAACATCGATCCGCTAAGCTCGTGAAATTTACGACAGGTGCAAATAAAGAGATGCCAGGAATACCACGATGAATAAAGGTTGCATTTTTTTGCTCGGAGCATCTTACAGGAGGCCGACAAACTTCATAATAACATACTTTATGCATCGATAAAGCCCTTATCTCCGAGCACCCTTTTCTCAATAGCGCATTCTTGGGCCAACGAAAGATACAAAGTCGGATTGAGGGCGTTTAACTTTCAGCCTTATCTTAACGGCTTTAGAGTAGTTACTTTAAAAGGATGTTTGAAAGAAGTATCTGATTTACGATCAGGTATGGGTTGTTGCCGGTCGCTACTCTTCCATTCAGGGTTTGCACAAAGTGGGACACCTTAAATCACTGGAGCAGAGCGGTCTCTGGCGAATTCCCTTTCAATGTCAGTCGGCCAATCGGCGATGCCGTTTGTGGATAGGTCAGTGTTGGACGTTGAATTGGACTGTGCCTGTAGCTGATTCGTAATGTCAACAGACAAACTGTGCTAATGATCATTTTCAATATTAATAAGGTTTAAAATCGTAGATGACTCTTATGTTCTGTTCTCGTAACTCAAAATGGAAGCTAAATTTCAACAGTTTTCCAAATTTGTACAAAGGACTTAATAATTATTCTTTATAATGTTGTTGTTAACTGTTGTTTAGCTTCCATTTTGTGTTACGAGAGAAGTACATAACATCACATCTACACAGACATCTACGATTTTAAATCTTATTAATTGCAGTCAACTCCGGAAGGCGGTATTTCCTAGTTATAAAGCACCGGATTGTGCTTCACGTCTAAGTCACAATTGGTCCCATTTTACAGAGGCACGTACACTTTCACTACACCCATGGACAAACGCCCACTCACGGCAAACAATGGCCATGTTTGTACATTTACATATTTCATTTGTCACTTCGCTGTTAAGTCTTGCTCTACTCTTATGAACACGGATTGGGAGCCATGACTTTTGTGAATCGTGCTTTGGTACGTTAATAATTGGCGATTTCGTGAGTGTGTATTCTTTGCTTCTTTACATGGAATCTCCATTTATTTTTGGTTTTTGATGGTATTTTCTCGGTTATGGAAAACAAATTGAAATGTTGAGTAAACTAGTTACAAAGAACGTTGTTCAACATTCACCGTTCGCTAACGGATGTGAAGTAATAACAAACAAAATACACCCAAGTTTGTGACGTTCTTTATTATTCAAACAGAAATCAAAACTTCCTTTCGTTCGCTCAACTATCTCGCCGATTCAGCGTCGTATGAATTCAGAATTTAGATCGAGTAGTGCAACGACTTGCTGTACACTTCACTGAAGAGTTTTATTGAAAGCCGTTCGTTGCTCGCGCGTCGCGCGGCTGTTGCTCAGGTAACTACTCAAAACCCCCTTTGTTAGGATCTCAATTACTTGAAGATACTTCAGGAAGTCTTTTTATTGCCCACTTGATCGTTCCGTTCAGATCGTACATATTAAATTCCTTTCTTAGACTCGATCGACTTTTGTATGCATAATGCGACCGGGTGCAATATCGGAGGTAGCGGCCAAAAGGTAAGGTACATTCGCTGTAGAACAGTTGAAGCTTTATTTGAAGGCGAAAACTATTTCAGAATCGCGATATCTACCACTTTAGCACATATTATGTACTTATGTGGTAACGTTAAATCTTAAATAGGTACCTCCAAAGTTTTACCTTATGCGCTAATGAGTCAACTAATAGATCCCTAAAACATAAAGCTAAAAGTTTTAGATTTTAATAATTTGCTTAAGAGAGACTCGTGGTATAAAAACAGTTATCTCGAAGTTTCCAATTTAACTTTGAGAATAATCGCGGGCGTAGATAAACGGATAGGTCGGCTCTACAGGTAGCGCATTCCTTCGCTCTCGTCGAGAGCCTCATTAGAAAGCGAAGAAACAAGGGGTTGCAGGAACAAGTAATTACGAGGACGTGCAACAATTCTCGCATTCCTTTGCAGTCATACTTTTTTCGCTTTTAATATGTGCATTTTTAGTGGAGAGAGGGGGGTTGCACCCTAGTAAGAGCTTTCTGTCGTTTGCGTCAGTTGCCCCGAGCCCTCCGTGGGGGCTGGTCGCGTGATGTCCGCGCGCTCCCGCGGTCCCGGTGTGACAGCGAATTACGATTCGAAGTGGTTTAAACAATATAGGGTTCATGGAATGCGTAAACGTGAGTTTTAATATTAGCAGGAATGGAAACCTTCGACAATTCGCGCGGGTTAAAATTTTTTGTTAAGTATAGCTTTTTCAACAACTCGAAGTACTAAAAGCCTTGTACTTTCAACAATAATTGATTAGGCCTCTAATTTCCGCTCGTTTGCAAATGTTCGCTGAAACTTATAATAATTAATTGAACACAACTAATCTCTGACATCAAAGAGATACGACGCTTTGAAACTTCCAACTTAACTTTGTGTGTAAATACTTTTAAAGAATGTTCTCTTGCAGATTCCTTCCAAAAGTTTCTTTTGTCAGATACAATTTAATTACCGTTAACATGACTTCCGATTTTGTAGATCTACATATATTTTCTATATCTTGAAGGAACTAAAAGGATCATTATAAACATCTCTTAATTGCTAGTCTCTGCCTACTCATATGGGACAAAGTGTTTATATGGTAAAGCCCCATTTTGTTTGCAATTGTCGCCATGTGTAAATCCTATAATACGAGTATTGTTACCTGACTGAACTACTTTTATTGTTAATTAGTTTATTTAACAGAAGTGCTACCATGTGGCAAATTGTCGACATATCTATCAATTAAACCAAGTTTTAGTCCTCAAGGATCACTTAAGAGCAGACTTTAAATACTGCCGAGGAGACGTGTACTGTTACTTAATAAACAAGTTTAATTGGAAACGATCACACGACAATAATTACTGTTTTATGTACAAAAGTACAATCAACGTAAAACGTTACGTAGTTTGGCTCTGATATGACATAATGACATTAGTAGATAAGTAGATATATGCATTTATAGTAAGTGGAAACTTATCCTTTATACATATTAATATAGGTTATCCATTACTATCTTTGTGCGAAATTTTAGCCAAATATTTTTAGGCGCTTTTTGCGCAATTTAGTATGAAACATGAAAAACTTTCACATTTAAATTCTACGAACAATAAGTATTTCTATTTTGACTAGCAGTTTTTGAAGAACGTTGAACATTTAAGTAATAATTTAAGTTACTTTGATTACAGGATTTGACCGAGTCATAATGGCAGGAAAACTGAAGAAAATCAGAGGTCCAATTAGTACCATGTGATTTGGAATCTCACAATTTTATTGGAAAAGAAATTGGCCTAGTTAAGGCAAGTGTTCTCGACGTTTGATTTCGAGCTAAAATTCTGATAGAATTAAAGTTAATCTTATAAACTTGAGTGGTTTCTGTGACATGGCCACTAATTTGATTTACATCTTAATAAGAATTCATCAGAACAGTTGTGAAAACTGTGTAAGTGCGTGCTTTGACTTATGTTTATTTTATAGAATTCTATATGTTCTCAAACTTTATTTTACTTTTATTTCTGTGGTTTCGATACCTTAAGGTGGTCTGGAAGTAACCGCTTTTTTGGTGGCAATATCGCCTGAAGTCTGCCTCTATCGTTAATCAGTTGTTTTCCTGTACTGTTTTCTTTTATTGAGGTGTGCAATAAATTATATATACTTATCTCTCTAATAAGTAGCAGCCTATGGCATTCATAGGGGCCACGACAAGTGCTTACGTCGCGGAGAATTTTTATTAAAATGCTGTTAATAAAGCCTTAGCTCGAATCGCTCCAAAGTCCCGTTATGCGCAGAATGAATTAGGATTTATTCCGTAATTGCATAGATAAATACTAGTCATGAATTTTACTAATATTCGAACATACATTTTACACAGGAACCACATTTTATCATCAAACTAAACAAACTGTAATTATTATAATGATCAGGAAATATCTAACCAGTTTCTAATGAATAAGCTAACAGTTTAAGCAATTTCAAACATAAACAAACTTGAAATGTTAATTCGCGAATCCCGTTGACACCGTTTGAGTTTGATTCCAAAATAAATACTTGTTTGTCCCTGTAGATCTGGCCGCATATTTTCGATGCTTACCAAACGCCAGCAAGTTATGGAACCAACCAGTATAATAAGATATTAAATTTAACTGTTGGCTGGACAGTCAATAAACTCCGTGTGTTACACTTGCCACCGGTTTGACGTATAGGCGGTAACAACGTGATGGCCGCGAATGTGCGGGAGCATTTCGCACCCCTGCATCTACGCCAATCAGGTAGTATTTAATACGAGCAGTACGTATGTAACCTGTATTGGGCAGCACATACAAGGTGCCCGTGAGCATTGCGAGAGATTTTAACGGTGCATTCCTGATGGCAACAGAAGCAAAATATGTTATATGACTTTTTGTGAAATTCGACCAAAAAAAATTTTTTTTGAACACTCCTGTACATAAAACGTAATTTTTATTGATAAACATATAACCTAAAATTAACTAAAAAGTATTTTTTTTATTTGGGGGTAGCCGCTCGAATACATTTTTTTTAATTTTTCGATGTCAATCAATATGTATGTCCAGACTAGACCTCAAAGTGGCAATACCGCAGTCAAAAATGTGTTTTGTACCGACTTATGACGAAAGAATGATTTCGAAAAACATTTAATTATCTCTGAAACTATGCCTAATCCAGAAAATCTTATATGACATTTTAGTTTCTAAATATTACCAGGAATGCTTAGTTAAATGGTCTCGCAATGTTCACGGGCACCTTGTATATTATGATCCCTGTCGATTTATGCTGTAGGATGGCACACCCTCGAACTATAGATCTCTGCTAAATAGTGATAGGTTTATTCCCCACAGTCTTCATACTCTCCAGTCGACTCAACGCCTTCTTCCGTGGAAACCTGTGGCTCTACATCAACCATGTTGTATATCTTCCGTGGACGCCCAACATGACCTCGCTCCAGTCGTGGTCGCCCTGGACCTCTCTTTACTATCCTCCCCCCATCAACATGAACATCGTCTTGATGATGATCGTGTTGAGATGGTTCCATGACAATATATGGATCGTCTGTCATTTGGCGGGCTTCAACGGGAACATCATCTCCTCCTTCAGGTTCTGGATCACGACTACTCGATGACTCGATGCACTCATCCTCGTGATTGGAGATATGTATTACCGGATTTTCACTAGTTTGAGTCGGATGGAACTCTACATCTACCGATACAGGTTGATTTTGAACATTTATCGATTCTCCCAAGTCGATTTCAAAGGGGGCAATCTTCAGGTTCACGTTTTCTTTACCTTCACTTTTTGCTTCGTGAAATTTCACATCTCTTGACATGATAACTTGTCGTTGTTTTGGCATCCATACTCTGTAACCCTTGCGATCTCTAAGATAGCCTACAAAGATTCCTTCCAGGCTTCTTGGTGCGAACTTATCTTTCCCGGTTGACTTGTCCAAGACGTGTACCTTAGATCCAAACTTGTGTAAGTAGTCTAACTTGACAGGTCGTTCAAACCATTTCGTTGGAGTCGCTGAAATAACTCTAAAGGAGGCCTTATCCGGTAACGAACGAAAAGGATGGAAAGACGCAATAATTTCAGAAGTTCAAAGTTTAATCAAAAACGATACTTTCGATGTTGTCAAGAAACCTATGGGTCGAAATGTTGTTGGTTGCCGATATATATTAACAAAGAAGTTGAATATCGATAGAACTGAGAAGAAGAAAGCCAGACTAGTGGCAAAAGGTTTTAGCCAACGTTACGGCATCGATTATCAGAAAACTTTTGCGCCAGTCGCTAGGCTTGACTCGATAAGACTATTAGTTGCACTTGCAGTGGAGCTGGATCTTAAAATTCATCAGTTGGACATTAATACGGCATATTTAAATGGATTATTAGAAGAGGAGATATATATGAAGGTGCCAGATCTCCTAGATGAATGTTTGCAAGATCTAACACGATTGGAGCAGCCAGGTTCACTTATACATGAAAGAGCTAGCAAGATGTTATGTGACCTGAGGTCTGGAGGCAGTGTGTGCAGGCTCAAAAGATCGCTGTACGGGCTTAAACAAGCTGGTCGACAATGGAACATCAGACTGGACGAGCAGCTGAAGTCCATGGGATTACAAGCATCTTTAAATGAGCCTTGTCTTTATTTTAAAAATATAGATTCGCAAACTAAACTCTTTGTATTAGTTTACGTGGATGACATTCTCGTCGCTTCGCAAAGAGGTGAATGCATCGAAGATTTCAAAAAGGAACTGGCCACTAAGTTTGAATTGAAAGATTATGGCATTGTGAAATATATGTTAGGCATAGAGTTTGACAGATGTGACAAAAGCATGAAATTGTCACAAGAAAAATATATATTGATGATTTATTAATCAAATTTAATATGGATAAAAGTAAACCAATATCTACGCCTATGGAAGTTAAGCAAAAGATTGAAAAATCTGTAAATAAGTGCAGTGACAGTGAACAGTATCCATATCGTGAGATTATAGGTTCACTGATGTATCTCTCTACGGGAACAAGACCTGATATTACGAATACCGTGGCTGTATTGAGTCAATTCTTGGATTGCCCTAATGAGGAATGTTGGAATGCTGCAAAGCGTGTGCTGCGATACCTAAAGCATACAAAACAATATGGACTTGTTTACAAAAAGACAGGTAAATCTTTGCATGGTTACTCGGATGCTGATTGGGGAGGATGTTTGATAGATAGGCGTTCTTATTCCGGTTATGTTTTTATGTTAGGAGGTGGATGTGTGTCGTGGAAGTCGCAGAAGCAGAAATGTGTCAGCACCTCAAGCTGTCAATCAGAGTATGTAAGTCTAGCCTCATCAATGAAGGAAGCTATCTACTTGAACAGCTTACTTACTGAAGTTGGGTTACGTAAGTTTGCACCATTATCTTTACATGTAGATAATCAGGGGGCGATTTGCCTTGTGAACGATCCAATGTTTCATTCTCGGAGTAAACACATTGACATAAGGTACCACTTTGTACGAAGTGTATTAAAGGACAATAAGAGTATTGAGTTAAAGTACTTACCGACCGACTCAATGCTCGCCGATATATTAACGAAGGCTCTGCCTAGAAAAAAGCACTATATGTGCATGCGTGGTTTGGGCATTGCTTGTTAATTGTTTATTTTTTTATAGTTGTTCTTTGATATCACTTTGATTTGTTTTTATATGTTTTATTTGTGTTACCGTTTATTTTGAATATGCACATTAAGGGGGCGTATTGAAATATTATAAAAAAAAAATATAGATCTCTGCTAAATAGTGATAGGTTTATTCCCCACAGTCTTCATACTCTCCAGTCGACTCAACGCCTTCTTCCGTGGAAACCTGTGGCTCTACATCAACCATGTTGTATATCTTCCGTGGACGCCCAACATGACCTCGCTCCAGTCACACAGTCGGTCAATAACAGTTCTCATGTAAACACTGAATAAATTTCTAGTATACACTTTCTTGGTTTAACTGTGCTATAGATCTCTGCTAAATAGTGATAGGTTTATTCCCCACACGAACATGGGAGGGAGTACCTATAGGGAATGCAATAACCGGCCTAACTTCATAACCCGTTTCGGTTACAGTTATGGTCGAAAAATAACCGAATATTCGGTTATTATCGGTTATTCAACATTTATTAAAGATTACGTATAAATCTAGTTCTACGTGACGTAAAATCATAAGATAAGCAGTATTAATGAAACCTAAACCTTGCATTGATTTTCGTTATTAATTTTGCATTGATTTTCTTTATTAATTTTAATGAGTTTTTTAATGTAAATATAGATCACAACCAAATCAACGTTAAAGCAAATGGAAGCCAGCAGCAAAGTTATTTGGTTTCGATGATGGTGCCGCCCTTCCACACTCCGACTGACAGACTGACTTATGAACTTTATCATTATCATAGTATTTTTTTGTATCCGATATTTATTTATTTAATTTCTACTGTAATAATCTGTATTGTATTAGCTGAATAAATGTTTTTCTAAGTTATCAAAATTACATAAAAGCAATAAAATTAAACCAATTAACAAGTGAAATAAGTAGGTAAATTAGGTAACACATAATTAAATAGAGTAATATCAACACATAAATTAGCGATTTTTCATAAGTTAATTTTCAATTTTGCATTCAAAAGTAACGTAGGATTCAATCAACAAAATATAAATTGGCCTTGTAATTTACACAAAAATCACAAAATAACTTACACAAAACTCTTTAATTATTATCCTTCGTCGTCGTGGTACTCGCGGTGTTTAGTTATCTTGTAAATACACAAAATTTGCGCTTTTATTAACCAGAATATTTGTGAAAAGTGGTGCCAGTATTGTACTAAAACTTATTACGCCATTTGTCTTCAAATGAATGCAATGGTTATAATCGGCACCCAGAAACTTAATAATATTGAAACAGTATCGACATTGTAAGTTAATGCCAAAATATCATTCGTACAAAAAATAACCGAAAATAACCGAATCCGGTTATCACAAAGTTCCAATAACCGGTTATGTGATTAGGCCAGAATAATCGGTTATAACCGAATATTTCGGTTTCGGTTATAACCGATTTGCATTCCCTAGTACCTACTGATTATCGTGAATTGTCAATGTAAAGTTTAATTTAGTTTTCAATGTAGACCACAATAAACCTCTTCAATACGTTATATTGACGGTGCACCGACCCTTTCCTTACATACGGCTAAGCCAGAAAAGGGCAAAACGGCTTGCATTCTGATAGCTATTGGAATTACCCTCTGAATGGGTTTCGACGGAATCTGTTTGCCTTAACCGCAGCCGGCTGGCGCGGTTGTTCACTCCACTGATAAGTAATCGACTAATCCTGCTATCGAATCGATAATCGATAGTTTCTATTATTGCAAGTTACAAGATTTTACCACCCTACCAGTAGGTTGCGTTCTATCTATCTACACAAACACTATTAGCTTACGTCACTCCCCATGGTAGAGCAATTCAACTTCCTTTAAAATTCAAACCGTAGAAATAGACAACTATACTTTTTAATAGACACAGTAAAAACGATACGATATTGCCTTTATTGGCATTTTATAACACCTAAGCGGTAGTCGTAGCCTATGTACGCACGCAACTCTAAGTCATTAAAATAAAACGGGCAATTAAAGTTAATTAAACGCACTTAAAGTTGTAAGTAGTGCTTAACCTGATAACATGTCTTCGCATTAATCTAACCTAATAAAAATAACCATATAAACCATATATTCACACAGTACCTACTTATTTATAATCACAACAAACTTACCGATATTTGCTGTCTGTACTTTTTATATAGGTAGGTAAAGCTAAATATGAGGCAAATGCTACTAAAACTACTTACAATGAGGCATTGTAAATACGTCATAGGTTATGGGTATATGTGACCGCGGCCGGCAAAACGTTCCATTTTTTCGCTTACCATAAGGACGCCTTGACAGGTTATTCGTATAAAGATATAAGCAAACCTCGTCCTTATGGCAGGCGACAAAGTGGGACGTATTGACGGCCGCGGTCACATATGTGCGTAACCTATGATGTATACCTTTACATTGAAAAAAAAACTAGCGGAACTCATTAAGTAGGTAATTAAAAATAACTGAACTTAAGTAATAAATTTTGATCAATAGCCTAAAACCGATTTTGTTGTTACAAACCGACCAGTTCGAAAGCCCAATTTATGTGTAAGAAAATGTTTTGCTACTGTTATTGCTTTTGTGCATACTGTTATGCATTCTTGAAAAGACGCATCTCTTCCACATTGCCGCCTTTGGCCTGACTGTGACTTTAATTTTGTCCAAGGTTAAATAAATAACAGAAGTTAACTATAAATCTTAATTTATTTCCCTTTAACGACATATTAAAAGGTTTAAATAAAATAAAAAACAATTTCCGCTTTTTATTATGATTTCCATGAACATGAAATTTAGTACCTATAAAATGTAATGGTATTTTTATAGAACATCGGCGGACTGTGATACGAGTAATTAATCGTAATTTTATTTACTTCTGAATGTTTGTGTTTCCCATACTCATTTTAAATTGACCCATATTCATCATTATAGGTATACGGACAATTTAATAGTTTTTAACAAATCTAATAGGTATGGTGGATTATTTACTGACGTACAGGTATGTAGAAATAATGTATTTATTGAATCAGTTTTATCGATGTTAGTGCAAAAAGCAACATAACAAACACATATAACCAGGGCCCGTTCTTTTCATGCCGTTGACGCAAAAATGGCGTAATTTAACATACAGGGAGTTGTTTTACAATACTACAAATTTAGATAGTTTACTTATTGCCGGGTATCAAAATAAATACTTGTTACGAGAATAAAAGCTTGTTACGCAGTTAAAAATCAAAAATATGTATTATTTAATAAATTAATAATCTATTATTTATTTGAGTGACAATAAGATGAAAGTCAGTTAGACGTTTCTGTACTGATTGTCAAGTATATGTGTAAATTACCTAAAGAGGTTGGTAAATGATTAATTATTACGAAAATACTAATTGGAATCATACTCTATGTAGCGTGACGTCATTTTTCTGTCAACGGCATAAAAAGTACGGGCCCTGCATATAACAAAGGAACAAATTGATACATACACTACTTTTAACTAAAATTGGTTTGATTGTTTTATGATTAACACATTTAATTTTACTATTCTCTGTTCTCTGGCGCTTTCTGCTGCGAAGTACGCACGCACGGGTAGTGCGTATATCGCGCTAGCAGTAACAGTTAACAATCAAATTAAAAAATTAAAACAATTTAAATATTAAATGATATGGTTAGGTAAAACATGTACGTTAAATTAAGCCAAAAAACCTACTGCAGAAATATACTACGTATGACATAATAAAACGCAAATAACTACGGTACGGGCATAGTTAAAAGCTACGATAATGTCTTTAAACAAAAGATTCATGCACTAGTGCGACTAGTCAGGTTTACGACAAAGCTTAACGATGACCTAGTAATAATTATGAGTAAGACTAAGACTGGTCTTATATCTCGCTCGTGTTTCTCATAGGCCATGATTGCAATTTATGGTCGTGATCCATTTGGTATGGCTTCCCACCTGGGAATTAACTGTATACGCAATTGCTTTACCTTAAGGCGAATGCAGTCGTGAAATGTCATTTTTGGCGGGTCTAAATGGTGCCGGTTATAGTAATTCAGTTAAAACGACGGGATAAAATATGCCATAGTTACTGGTATTGTACGCTGTTGTTTTAAGGTATTCTAAGGTGCAGAGGAGCTTTATAACCTCCAGCGACATCTTTAACCTCGTTTCACTTCGGTCCAACTGCTCGCAGCACGCATTCAATGACAGCGATTGTCATACTCGCATGATAATCATAATTAATACGTCCTATGAAAAAATAACTATGTCAAAACTATATCATATACTTAATACTGTTTCTAACATACATAAAATACAACTTACTCCTTTAAAAACAAGTCTTTTTACGGCTTTTTAAATAAAACATGCATTGATCTTAAATCACTCTAAAAATACTTCATTTTAATAAAGTGTTAATATTGGGTCAGTGTTAATACCTATGAAATTGGCGTTGTTGTTCATATATATTAGTCATGTCATAGTTTATTTATTTTAATAGTAACTTCGAAGTATTTTTTAATTTCATTAGTGCGCTACATAACAACGATTTTAACATACAATTATTTGCTTCTTTTATTGTTTTTCCTACTCCTCTACTGTTATCTGTCATTTATGCATTCATTAACACGAATATAAGAACATACATAAAAGATTTCAAGAAAAGTCTATATTGTCTATTCCTCATAAAAGCTCTTGTGCTTTTATACGCTATAACGTTACTGCGATTAATGACTACCAACCTAACAAAACCAAAACGAATACAGTTTTAAACTAAGTGCATTGCTGCCAACTTACAAAATATTCATTTGGTTGCATAGTAAAAATAATTACTTCATAAGTCAGAAACACGCATGTGACACCCGTAATATAGCAACACCCATAGACTACGAAGACCGCTTAGCGTTGCTTGTTAGTCTCCGTAGGCTACGGTGGCCAAAATTGAGAAAAAACTGTCCATAAAATTAATTTAGCAAGTAGCAAGTACCAGGGCCTCATGAGTTACGAGGAGGTGTCGCTGACCGGCCGGCCGCGGCCCGGGGCGGGCCGGGCGCGTAACAAGGTATGCTCGCGCGTCTTGGCTATATACTTTTGCTGTAATTTGTTTACCTAAATTAAGATTTATTTTTGTTGACTCGTAGGAAAAATATTGTATGCAACGTTGCATAAGTAGGTCAAAAAATTCTCGTGGCGTATTCCTTTACAATGTTCGCCTACGCCTTCGGCTCCGGCTCACATTGTAACTCACGCCACTCGCCTTTTTTGACCCTTCTTATACAACTGTTGCATAAAATACTATTATATACTCAGAATACCGCCCTGAAAACAGCTCTTTTCATGTGCTGCCGGCTCAAGTATTTTAATGACATAATTTTCTGACGGGACTGATTTTAAAAAAGAAATGTGATAGAAAATGTGCCTTAAAAATGTCTCAGATTACTGGCAAAAATTTGTTTGGTTTGAAAATGCCATCACAAAATAATCCGCAAAATTCATTGTATGAAAAATCGAATTTCGTTAAAGTTCTCCATACATAACGCCAATTTCATAGGTAATGACCTAATATATGCGCGTATGTCTGTGTAGTGACTGAATCACTGAAAGTTTAATGGTCAAGGTAATTAAGGATGCAACTCGCCTTAACTCGAAATTAAACTGCGTAGTGCATTTAAACCAGCGTGCTTAAGGGCGGGAATTTATTATTCAATTAATGGTAAATGGCGGAGTTTGGCATGGATAAATCGAATAAGGCCAATGAGTCAAATTGAATAATGTAAACAAATCTTCTGGAATCCGTTAAACACGTATTTATTTTGCCGAGCTTTCATTTTGCTTAGTGTCTTCAATTTAATTCGATAAGACGTTACGTAGTTAATCACAAAAAACTTCGTTAAGTAATAATAATTAAGCGATTCTGTAGTAATGGTAGTATAGGAATAGATGTTCAGACCTGAACCCCACTGTTGGTGAGGTGTATATAGGTCGATTGAAAATGTATCATATTCTACTCCTATACCACCACCAGACCTGCTAGCATGAGTTGCGTTCTCGCGCGCAACTCCATACATCTAGCGCGACTTCAAGTATGGTAACTTATACTAGACGCTGACACTGACATAATGTCAGTTTGACACTACTAAGGCAGTCGTGGTAAGACTACCTTTCCTTGTTAAATAGGTAAATTAAAAAACTGAGTCAATATACAGCATACAGTAATGACGAAACGAAGTATTGATTTATTTTAAAGTTAACAAGCATTTGATGTTGTATGCGTTGCTTTGTGTTTTAGGAAGTACATGCATGTGTGCGAAATTACATAAGCATTCTAGAATAAGAAACCCAAGTCATCAAGTGCAATTTATGATTTCCCTTTTCAGAACTTGATAAAATTATTCATTAATTCTCGAGGTAATCAAGTACCTCTAGCCAGATAAACTGTCTTGTCAAGCGACGATTACTCTATGCATGACACGGGTTGCTGCCGAGTATTATAATGTCCTTAGGAAGTGACACTTGTCATAGTTCACATTACAACCCAGAGAGATTAACATAGCCCCGTGCCTTAAAGGTAGCTCGGGGAATACGAAATGGCTCTACTTATAGCATTTGAAATAGTTAAGTAGTTAAAGTAATAGCTTTCGAGTAACCTACACAATAGTAATGGAGTTGGGAAACTATGCTTCAGGCAAATTATGCTAAGTCCGGGCTTGGCTGCTCGTTACACTAATTTGCTTTAAGAATTAATCACGCGGATACCATTTTTTTTAAAATCCAATTTTGTATTTAATAAATCAAAATACTTGAGTATATATTTTATTTTTGTTTTATTTATTATATAATTAGCATACAGTCAGCGTCAAATACTTCGTAGCAGTCAAAGTAGCCAAATAGTTCGGTACACCATATATTTAGTATGGTGTACCGAACTATTTGGCCACTTTGACTGCTACGAAGTATTTGACGCTGACTGTACATGCCACTCGCAGACTAGTCCAACACGTGATACATATTACATAAAAAGAAAAAACTAAACATTACTATAATAGGGAGAGTATCGATTTTTAACAAGATGTTTGAATTCGATTTTATAAGAAGAAGAATTTTACGAGCGAATAAATTTTAGCTACTCATTATTTTTAACACGAAAAGAAAGACTAAAAAACTTTATTAATTTTATTCTTTTTCTTAGACAACTTACGTGCTTAGAAATATAACACAGAAAAGAATATGACAAAAAAAAACCGGCCAAGAGCATGTCGGGCCACGCTCAGTGTAGGGTTCCGTAGTTACTTTTCCGTCACAATAAGCTAAACTGGAGCTTAAAGTATAGTAAATTGTTAACCAAGGGATGAAACGGTACCTTTCACCCCAGTTAAACAAATAGGCAAATTTGCATAATGAAAGACCTTTCCAACGATACACCACACTCTAGGGTTGAAGCGAAAAAAAAATTTCACCCTTGTTAGGGTCCTACTGGACGTAAAAATAATAATGCGGAATGTATAAAAATAGGCTGGTTTATTCCGCCTTAATTACAAAGAATCCCGGCCAAACAATTATAAAAAACTAATACGGTATTCGTCCGTTGCCGGTGGAGTATGTGAAGCCGAGTGAGTGCCGCGCGGCGCTTGCGGCTTGCCGCGATGAACGTCGCGCTCTGTCCGCCGCCCGCGCGTCTCGTCCCGTGCGTATGTCCAGTACTTAACAACCCCCACTTTACGTGTAGGGGAGGTACCCTAAAAAAATTAAATTTTTAGATTTTATTGTACGACTTTGTCGGCTTTATTGATTTATATATCCATGCCAAATTTCAGCATTCTAGCACTAACGACCACGGAGCAAAGCCTCGGACAGACAGACAGACAGACAAACAGACGGACATGGCGAAAGTATAAGGGTTCCTAGTTGACTACGGAACCCTAAAAAGGGTCCGTATGCTTTATGCATAAAGAACCAAAGATCCTTATGCACATGAAGCAAAAGGACCCTTCTCTGATAGAAAGCCATATAGGTATAGTACAAATGCTCATAAACTTACATCAAATTTCGAATTCGATGATGAAATAGAAACTAATTTAAGCAAAGATACGAAAAAAACTTACAGTAAAAATGTTCAGTCAAAAATTGTGTGTTCTAGGTAAAATTGTACTACAAACCTTTATTTATTTTCGATCAATTTTAGACACCGACAGACTTGTATCGTGTCAATTACGCAGATATTTACCTCGCACCTCAAAATAGAAGCCCTTCTTTTATGCCTTCTCTCTTTGACCCCCTTTGACGCGCATGTATTTTCCTTCGGGGAAATGGAACCTACCTATCTATTGGATTTACATAAAGGCCTGGATCGGTTCGCCGCGTGTTTGCGATGACAAGTGCGGAATGGATAGTGCGAAACACGAATCAACACTCTCGAATGGAAATCCAATTTGATATTGATATCTTGTATGGGTAAAGGTTGACATTAAGTGGTGTTTCTTTGATACAAGCGAATGAGTAGTAAGGTATTGACTGATATTTTTGAAATAATTTTTAATTTTATTTTCCGAGGTTAAAATCAAATATCTATTATGTATTTATATCTTAATAAAATACTACAATGTTTTCATTATTTGGATACCTTCATATTGTAATTTTTTTTTAAGTAACTATACCTACCTAATACCTACTAATATTTTTATAAGGACTTAATTTTGGTTTAAATAAATCTCCCTTTAGATTTCTGCCCACCGAGGGGTCCGTACTTTTTAGTATTTGTCATTATAGGGGCAACAGAAATACATCATCTGTGAAAATTTCAACTGTCTAGCTATCACGGTTCATGAGATACAGCTTGGTGACAGACGGACAGCGGAGTCTTAGTTATAGGGCCCCGTTTTACCCGTTGGGTATGGAACCCTAAAAATAATATAATCTAAATGTAGGTATCGAAACGTAGCGTAGATCGAATAAAATTTGCACATTTTTTTACGATTATGTACGAACATCATCTTTACTCCAGGAAATGCAATACTGAATTAACCAAGAAACACGATTACGATTCATTCGCTCGCGCCCCGGCCTCACGAATATTTTTTAATATCGTGTAATTTTGCGACTGACAGCAAAATTCTTTTACAAGCTTCAATATTACTTTCGTAGTCTCTATTTAAGAAGTATAATAAACGGGCGAAGGAAAGACGACATTAATTTAACGCGAGCGTCCAACAGGTAGCACTTGTACTTACCGCAATCAGCTTAGCCTTCTTAAATCGCTTTTGTCCAGCGACTATGAACCTTAGTGAATACACTTTAAAGTTACATTTTCATGTACTTGGTTGGCAGATTGTGACTCGTCTTCGAGCTCTTGGTTGATATCGTTTGGCGCAAACGAGTGTGCTTATCAGAAGCCTAGATCGCTGATAGGACGTTGAAGCAATTTAGTACCACGTCTGTAACAACTGTAACTGAGCTGTATTTTTGTAGCCACTTAAAAGCTCAAGGTACAGTTGACATCAAAAATAAGTAAAGCTTTATCAAAATGCAGTCACTAAGACAATAAAAATGGTCACATTTTTAGGGGTAAAAATTGAATTATATTATGATCCACGCGCTATTAAATATAAGCTTTTTTTACAAGCTTGTAAAAAAAGCTTGTTGTGTTGTTGTTACATAAATATGTAACAATCCAATTATTACAAGTATAAACAAAATAAAGACAAATTCACCACCTCGAGCGAGATTCGAACTCACGGCTCTGGGACACCGGCCCGGCCCGCGGCTCTGCCAGCTGGTCTTCTAGCATGACTTGCGTTCTCGCGTGCGACTCCATACATCTAGCACGACTTCAAGCATGGAGTAGCGCGCAAGAACGCAAGTCATGTAGAGAATTTACTGTATTTCCACATTTCTTTTATTGCAAGATATTCGAATTGCGTTAGGAGAAAAAAATGGTGGTACACATTATACAAGATTATGTAGTTTTTTTAGATACATGGTGTTTTTTAAAGATTTTATTAATGTATATCAACAATGTAAAAGTCAGCTATATATTATTGTTTTTCGACTAATAAAATAGACAATATATACCGTCGACGATTATCTGGTTCGTCGGTCATTTTGATCTGCATAATCATTTCATAAAAATAAAATTTTAATTGAATACCTGTTCTGCTCGTAGTTCAATTAATGAGTTATTATCAATAACCCTTCCCTGACCCACCAGCAACCTTACCTAAAGTAATATTTTTAGGTAGCGAATGCCTTATGGCATTAAGCCCGCCAATTGTCTGTGTTATTTTTGTTAAAATTTAAACGTAGATCTGCACATCGAAAAAATAGGCCTTTGCAATTAAGTACAGTACAGCTAAACATACGTAACAGTCTAAAATGAGATACATATTATTTATTCAAAAGAGAAAATAATACCGAAGCGTAAGGTCAATGGCGACAAACTAAACCAATTCGTAAACATTTAGACATATTTATCTAGATGACCTACTCATAGTGTTGTGTTCCTGCCGGTGAGTAAGGTTGCCAGGGCTCAACGAGGGGGGGCGGGATTAGGGTCGGCAGCGCGCATGTAACTCCTCTGGAGGCGTACATAGGCTACGGAGACTGCTTACCATCAGGCGGGCCGTATGCTTGTTTGCCACCGACGTAGTATAAAAAAAAAAAAAAAAGATGATACACAATGTGCCTAAAACAACGAGAACTAAAGAATCTAAACACAAGTTCAAGTTGGGGATTTTGAATATTAAAAAAAGTCGTCGCAAATCATGTTCAAAAGGGATTGTTGCCAACAAGAGCAAAGTTTCCTTATGTGATCTTCGCGGCTCGAAATTAGTTTTGCCAAGTTCGATGGGACGCTTCATCGTCGTTATGAACTTCTAGGGATGCCGCTTTATAACAAATTGGCTTTATAGCAATCTTTACTTAAAAGTTGTAAGAATTGAATTGGTTCTTTTAAATAAGTAAACGATGCTGCATTAAATGGATCTTAAGTGAAATCTACCGTTAGGATAAAAAGCGAGTACATTCCAAAAGTGTGTTTAAACCGCGTAAAATGAATAATGGGTTCTTTGTTAAGCATACTCATTTTCACTCTTCACAATTCGCATTGGTGAATTTATTATAATACAATAAATAAATGGATATTTGCCAGCAAATTAGATGCACTGATCGATAGATTGATAGATTTATATATTTAACGATGAAAATTATACTATAAATTAGTTTCATTCGTCAAAAGTATGTTATCTTCTCACCATGATCGTCAAACATTACATTATTAATACCTACATTACATTACTATTCCACATTCCAATGCCCCACATATGGGTCACGACCAACTATCTCCACAAGTCCGTGCCCCACATATGGGTCACTAAAATGCGACAAACACGCCTAAACAAACCTAATAAAGATATATTTTTGACACTTTTTTTATCGGCCTTACTTTTGAATTCTAGTCTTCAAACAGTTAGACAGCCTCAGCATTCAGAAAGATATTGTACTAATCCGAGTGCGTACCTGTTGACCAATATGTGTAGCATGGACGTATGATTGAAGTAATTTGCTTGGACTTACGAGGAAATTAAAAAAAATGTATGGAGACTGTTAACGTGTTAAATAATAAACTGCGGAGAAAATAAGGAGCGAGGTACACATTTCAATCTACACAAATTTTAAATAACTCTCAAAAGTTTTATTGTTCATATTTCGAGTGTCGAGTTTCATACCTAAGTAGGAATGTAACCCTAGCTTGTCCCTGGAGGACAGAGTAAACTTTGCAGAGCCCCCCGCCGGGCGCACGAGCACGACTCGCTGCGCTGGTTTAGCGGGCAAATAGCGGCAACAGATCATCACGTCCCTTTAAATACAGAGAATAATTTCATAGAGACATATGTCAACAAGCAGATCTAGGTTGGGTAGGGTGATAGGATGGAACAAACATGTTAGCGAGGCTCACAGGAAGGCCAGGCTTTGCTTCAAGAACTGGGTTGCATGTGGTAGACCAAGGTCAGCTCATATTTTTGCTACGATGTGCTCCAGTCGTAAAATATTTAAATAAAGACTTAGATGGTGGGTTCAAAACCACCAGGAGCAAATAAAAATGTTTTTTTTTTTTGCTGTGCATCACGGTAAAAATGACTTTTGCCGTTTTTCGAAGCTCACCAAGCAAATGGAGGCAAGGCCAGGATTCTCTGACTGTGTTGAAGGGTACTCAAATGCGAAGGATGTGGCGAACATGCTTAAGGAGCATTTTAGTGTAAAGTCGTCTCTCGGCGAGGACAGGGAACTGCCGTTGCTTGACGCTGAACCTGGAACTGACCTTCAAGTTCGTTTTAGTGCCAAAGATGTTGCTGGGGTACTAAGGGATATGAAGAGGGGAAAATCTCCCGGTCATGAATACTTAAGTGTCAAGCATTTGCAGTTTGCTTGCCCTCACTTACCTAGGTTATTAGCAATGCTCTTTAACCTCTGCTTTAGTCATTCGTATTTGCCCGACAGTATGATTAAAACTTTAGTGGTTCCGATCGTCAAAACTAAAACAAGTGACATATCTGATAAGATGAACTACAGACCTATTTCTCAGCCAACCATTGTGGCTAGGGTGCTTGACGGCCTGCTCAATTTGCAACTGTACAAATGTTTGCTAATACATGACGCTCAGTTCGGCTTCCGTGCTGATCTACTGACTGAGAGCGCAATATCTTGTCTAAAGCAGGCTGTCGAGTACTATACTGGCAGAAAAACTCCTTTCTATGTGTGCTTTTTGTATCTCTCGAAGGCTTTTATATGATTGACTTAATCGGTGAGCTCAGCAACACGCATGTCGGATGCCATGTTGAAAGGGTATGCTTTGATAATATAAGTTACGCTGATGACATGGTGTTGGTGTTGCGCAGCAGCCCATCGGTAGGTGGTCTGAAAATACTTTTGGACATCTGCGAATCGTACGCTCGTCACCACAATTTAAAAAGTGTCCGAAATAAATGAATTTTATTTTATTTATTTTTATTATTGGACAGAGTGACAATACGAATCTTATTACTGCCGCGATTAGAACGTTCAAATCGTTATTAATTTTATTAAGAAGGAAGAGTAGCGTTGCGATCGTCACGAAATAACGGTACTTTTTCTATGACATTTCCATTTCGGAAGAAAACGTTTTCAAGTAACTAGATCTTAACAAATCACTTTGATTTTGATGTCGATCGCTTCAGCATAATATATTCTATATAAACCTTGAATACGCTTTTTAATTTTTTGCAAAAAAAAAGAACCTATAAACCTAGTTTTTATTGTGTCAATAAAACACTAAAAAATCATGGAGAATGGAAAATATTTAGAAGTGGAAAAACATTTTCCCTTTATGTATGGACAAGTTACGTGGTATATTTCCCTTCTGCGTCACGGCTGCAGCAGTAATGTGGCTGCAGTTGTTACCGAAAAGTCACCTTTTTACTACAATATCAATGTCTTCTTTTGACTGTTATCACTTACATGTTTAGTAGTCATAAAACTTCTCAACCTTTGCAAGCCTTCGCAAACATCGAGGACTTTTAAACGACGTCCCGATATATATTTGTATGTTTTTTCTTCGCTTAATCTGAAAGAGACGGCTAAACAATATATTATTGGTTAGAAAAGGTTATTCATAAATATTTTATACGCTTTATCTAGTTAAGGAAAGAAGTGTCTAAAAACGCCATAAATAATGAACACTGCAGTATACGTATTTCTAACTAAAACCTGCATAAACATGCATAGGGTACGATCACAAATTAATATCTCCAACTTTCGATTCTAGTCAGTCCAATAACTCATTACAGAATTCATTACAGGGTAGTAAATTTGCTCGCCTACTACTTTCATATTCAAATTTATGCCTCCAAGGGCAGAGTTAATAACGTCGAGAAAGTACCGAACCTTGTACAGATAGATATCTTACGTCTGAATCCTCCATTCATAGACTAATCAATGAAGAACTTCTGTCTCGATAATTTGCTCCGTGTCTCTGCTTTTCTATTTTGTGCTAAAGAACAGAGTTCTCAGACATAATAGAATCTAGGTATACCTTCTCCCGTTATCAGTTACGAGTAAGTACTATTACGGTTTGTAATTAATGAGACGTCTATAGCTACAATACATTCTATTTTACAAGAAAATGTTGTCAGTTGTAACATCACATGAAATGCTGATATGTGAACTCTTTTATACCCGCGCGGGACGGTTTGGGGCTGTAACTACCTACTCTCGGCCAGGTTGTGTAGGCCCACAATTGAAACCTAAATATAGGGCGGAATTTTTAGTCCGATTTAGTAATCTGTCTCGTAATCCTTTACAACTTTGTCATTCAGAAAAAAAATGCATAATTTTAGAATTTAAAAAGCAACAAAAAGGTACTCTTCGTTTATCGGAGTATTACTTCGATTAGAGGTCTGTACGTGCCGAAATTGATTTACGGCTGTTTTAAACTAAGCCCTATTCTATTAGATTAGATTATTGGGGTTAATGCGCCTCACATTATAATCCTTAATCGGCTAAACGAACAGGGGAAAGAGCTATACTGATCCGTCTATAATATTTGTTGCGGTAAATGTAGGTTCGGACGAGAATTATTTGTTATTTAATATTAAATCTATTTATACTGAATTACAGAGGTACTGTATCCTTCAGACTATAGGATACGGATTAATGACTTGGTACCGATAGTAATCCCTTGGCCATGTTTATTCTTTAGTTACTTCATATTTTTTAAATATTTAATTTAATAAAAGAACAATGACGTATGTAGTAACGCAACGTAAAGTAAGACGGGCGTAGATGTCCGTCAAAGGAACTAATTTTCATTTCAACCAACATTGAAGTTAAAAGTTCGAAATTATTAGTAAATTATCAAAAAAAAAAAAACACTTATGCTTATAGTTGTTGGCAGCCGATCATGAAATTCCTAGGCATATCGTGAAACATGAAAATCATTGTCTCGTTCTATTTCTGGACAGTTTACCCTTCGGGCATCTGAAGCAAAGCAACCTAACGAACCTATCTTACCTACCTATGTATTGGTTTAATGTGACTACCGTCAAAACATTACATAGAAACTTTCCGATCGGCCGCCGACATATGCAATAATTGTAAGGTACATAATTATACGCACTTGACACCTTTTTTTCGTAAGATAGGTTCATCAATCATGCAATAATCGATGGCGCCGACTTCAGAGCAATTCATAACGATGGATTCTGCTGATTTTGAGCTGTCATTGCATTCTGTTATCGTATCTACTTGAATATTTTGATTTATACCCTCGCCTATTATCAGAATTAAAAAGAAACTTAAGTCATTTGGGTGACAAGACGCGTGTGGCACTGGCAGCTATCTTAATAACCTGCAAAAATTTGTAGTATATTCCTAAACTGTAATCTGTGTTGTATACAGGGTATTTTTTAATGACCTATAATATTTTACGGTGTGAATATATAAGGGTCATATTGAACAGCTAATACTATGGATCATGGGTCCAATCCCGATATCACGGAAAAAAATTGGCTGTTTCATAAGTAAATTTTTTTGATATTTCCTACGGGAGAGTCAAATTTAATTTTCGCGATTTCGGTGTTGGTCCCATAGTATAAGTTGCTCAGTATGACCTATATATTCACATCTTAAAATATTGCAGGCCATTAAAAAACAACCTGTATAAAATTATATTTTCAAATGTTATCATGCTAAATATGGATTGCATGCACGTTAGCTTTATCAGATGTGTTAAGAAATAGCGTCACCTACCCGACACGTTTCTGGGAGACCCCTAAAATCTTTAATATTCGACTAAACAGTAAGTAGGTTCGGTTTGAATGGTAAATAGGGACTGGCAAATCGCCTACAGGCTCTGATAACAAGCACAAAGCCCCAAATCGATTATATGGACACAAACAGAATGATATATAGGTACTTACCTATTCCGATTCCCAGAGGTGTTTGATTTCCTGTGATATTGCCGTTTAATAGCGTATTGGTCTAAAGGCTCTCGCAAGTCACTCTTATATGGGTTCTATAATTAAATCAGTGTTTAGGTAATTGGGCAGATCATCGGACCCCGTCCGTAATTTCATGAGCATGCGACGTACGGTACTGTCGGTCACATCTGCTCCCCTGATAATGAAGTATCCCTGAGCGTTATTTATTTATTTGCGTGCGTTAATGGTTGGTGGAAATATATTTTACAGAATGTCCTTTATCGTATTAAAACTAAATCGAAAAGCAGCTAGTAAATAAAAGATCATTCTAAGTTCGCTTCGTCGCTCAGCGATCTTTTTAATAAGTTAAATCTTATCTTAAATGTGCGAGTATCTAAGAAAAGATGAAAAGCATTTGCATTGTTTTCCAAAGTAAAATGAGTCTTCTGTTATAAGTATTTATAACGTTCTTGAGTAATACAGTTGATCATCGGTTCTTGAGAAATATGGAGCAAAAATGAATTCCGCATATTTTAAAAATAGATAGGGTAACCAATGGTATATGCAATACAAACTTGTACATCTTATTTGCGAGACAGGCTTTTTCAATTTTGCATGTAATGAACATAAAATACCGAAAAAACTACCCTTAATAATCCTTTTTCATTTCTTCTCTTTTTTTCTTTTTTCTTGTTAATTGAAACTATCCTTCTCTAAATTAATACCGAAAAAGGAAAATTCATCTTGCAGTTTGCAAAAGTTTGCCTTTTAATTGTCTAAATATTTTTTGTACTTCTTCCATTTTATTGCCAGATCTATTATATGGAATCTTTACCTTCAAGTTGATCCAGCTAACTCATGTGAAGTTAATTAAATAAGTACCTAATACCTGGCATTAAACTTTGTTTAATTAAAATTACAAATGCGGGTAAAAAATCTTTATAACGAATTTTAGTTGAAAGATGATGTGCAGATTACATATTCTGTCACTCCATTTAACACTGTAGTCTAGAGTTATTAGTGAGAAATATAAATACGAATAATTTATTGAAAAAGTATTGTACAGTGGTGGATCTTAAAAATTAAGGATTAGGAAAAGTTTACAAATGGAAATGGAAACACAGGAGGAATTCCTGTGTTTCAGGCAGAAAAGGATAATATTAATAAATGAATAATTATTAACTTAATTATAAATAGTACACAATAAAAATCTTATCACCTTACAAAATCATTCTACGACTGTTAGTACGTTTTCTGTATCATCGTATATCATATTTTGAAGGGCGCATCGTAGAGTATTCTTACAACCAGCATAGCTAAGTGGGTATAAGTCTAGTTTTGCATTTAACTTGTTGTACAAATATGGGCCCAAAAAGACAAAAAATCTAGATTAAAATACGTGCTTTCTTTGTACGGTTTGAATACATATACTCGTAATATCTTTGCGTTTTTGTTACTATATTCAGTGTTGAAAGGAATTTTGGTGTGCTGCTTTAGTGTTGTGCTTAATATTAATGAGAAAGTAAGAAAACCGACTTTAGTACATCCCTAATTAAATCAGAATTGTAAAAAATATATTTAATAACAATCTGTCTCCGCCCTAAAGTGCGTTATGCGCCGTGATTCTTTCTCCGCGACTCCGCGAATATAAGAATTCGGCACGTTCACAGCTTTCGCCGTAATGTATCTTTTTACATAATTTTTCTGAAATTGGATTCACGGTGGCTCTGAGCTCTTCACAATTTGCGTGTTTGTTTTAACGCTCCGCTTTGAAAGAACCGGAACTTGGAGGATTAACTTAATAAAATAATATCTGTAATCTCCGGCCGAGTTGCAAAAATTTCACGAAGAAAATGAGTCGGTTTCAATCAACCAGAGGGCTGCCAAAGTTGGCGATCGACGTAGCGGATAAAATTCTAAAGAGTTGGAAGCAATTGAAAGGACTATTGTTTACCGGTCTTTTTCTTAATTTTTGGGTAGAAGTTTGTTTTTTGTTCGTTAGGCTTCTTGAAAGAACTTTTAAAGTATTTTTTCTCGGATGCTTTTTATTTTTAGAAATCGTGGTGGGTGTACCCATCATAATCAAAAACATTTTTCAACGTTCTCCAATCAAATAAGGTGGAACGATGTATACAATATTGAAGGCAGTGATTGAACACTTGAGCTGATATATGTATTTGCAACAGAATATTGGTACTTTTCTTTCACTTTATGAGTAGCGAACGAACTTGACGGTACTCGCAAACTATCGAGTACAGTAAGGGGAGCGATGGAAGCATAGTTTCAAGTGTATATCATATACTCACAGATCATTTTCTCACTAGACGGAACATAAAAGATGATTGCATGAGCGCTAGTCGTGACCCGCATATTGGCGCTCGCTGATTTCAGTTTCGTCCATGTTAACGAACCGTGCTCAGAAGTTCAACAAAAATTAAGTTCTGTGCAAATATAATAGGGTGATTTTACTGTCTTTGTAAACGCTGTATAAAGCAGAGTCTATGGATCTATCTATTTTGCAAGAAATCTATAAAATCAGTAGCAATACGTATTCGAGGTATAAACTCGCCGTGTGTATCCAAACTTTCGGCACCCTTAACAGTTTGCTATTTTGATTCTGAGGGCTGTAGGCATATAGTTCATTTCGCTCTTACCAGAAGTCTGAGGAAGCTAGATGGGAGCTCCGTCCCCTGTTTCCCGTTTCTGCTTCCGATGCTACTTCCTGGGTATGGTATGTATGTGTGCTTCATATGTCACACGTTATGTGACTGCTGTGTGTAAGTGATAGTGATATTATGTGCCAGTTTGTATCATGATTTGATTCATATCGCCGGGAGCCACTTAAGGAGGTTCAGTGAAAGAAGCCTTCAATTAGAAACGTTTCTTTTGTTATACAGCGTGTATTTTTGATACCACCACATAAGCAAAGGCCAGTTTCTTTAGGCCAGAATGAACACACTTTCATAGGTTTTATCAAAAATGGACGTCTGTTTATGTTTCCATAGTTAATAATTCAGCAAGCAATGTATCACTACTTTGTTTTAACTCAAAACGTTGAATTTAATGACGCGACGTCACTCAACTGTCCCAAGTGTACCAAGTGTGTAGTGACCATGATGTACGAAATACATTGCCGCTTGAATTTTTTTCAAAAACTCATGCTCTGCTAGTTAACACTAAATTTAAAAAATCTTTCAGAATTGTTTTGCAGCACTAAAACCAGACGTAGGTTTTTTCGTAGTTGTCGTACGTAGTTTAAGTTTGTGGTTATATCAAAAATACAAACTGTATTGTTATCAAAAAATCATGTATTTCATAGCAACAACATAATTTGAAGGATGCGAATGTCGATATTGTATCCCTTATATTTAAACGGTAAATACTTTCTGTCACTTTTTTAATGTCACGTTCCCTACATTTGAATTTTTGATGTTTTTCGGATTTATGTGAAACTCGTAAAAACATATCTCAATTTCTGAGTTATAACAAGTATTTAAATTCAACCCATGGTCCGTGCTACAAATCCCCTTGCATTTATTAACCACCCTTTTACTCTAAGCGTTCTAATGACATTTGCAATTCCATTACAACCATTTCACTCGCTCAATATTTACTCTGTTATATTCGAAATTGACTTGCCTGATATTAAATGACAGTAATTAACTCTCCTGGGTATTGGTAATTAGGTAATATTTGCGGAACGACTGGCGAAGCAAATATGCCCTTATTATTGCTTTCAGTGCTTAGCGTATTTGTTTGCTGTATGAGTTGCCCGAATCGAGCTGCTTCATTCATTCATACGACATCGAACGATACCTAAATGAAAATTTTTCTAAACCAGAACTTATTGTTATCATATCTCATTCTTCGAATCGGGCCGATTGTTTCGTCCATCTTGATTTTCATTATATTTTAACTTACTTCAATTTAATAGAAGAAGGAGGTTATGTATTCGGTTGTGGCAATTTTTTTATGTACGTTCACCGATTACTCCCGACGGCCGTGGTCCGATTTGAGTGATTCTTTTTTTTGTTAAAAAGGAGTTACTTCCAAGTTGGTCCCATTTTACTTTGGTTTTGATCTGATTATTGGATCCATGAGGAATTGAGGGTATGGTGATTTGGGTGTTTCCGTAAGCAAATCGAGCATTTTCTCTCAAAAACCATCAATTTTAACTGTGGAATGAGCTGCCTATTCCGCTCAGACAAGCACAATCGATTGCGTCGCTCAAGGTAAGGTTGAAGAAGCTGTATGGTTATCTGACTGCTAAATAATTTTCATTTCCTAGTATATAATTACTAATTATTTTCCACTTTTTTCATTTTTTTTTTTAAGTTTAATTTCCCTATTACTTTTTTGTGTAATATATGTATGTTTATCCTATAAATTTTGTATGTATTTGCATCCTCTACTTTCTGGTACCTTGTTGTACATGTTGCTGCATTTGTCACTCTCTTCTCACTCTCTCCTCTCATCTACTCAAGGTTAATTTTCCAAGAGATCCCTTGAAGGGGTAAGTTCGCCTTTGTACTTAGCTTTTCCTAATTGTAAGTTCCTTTTATTATGTGTTTTTGTACAATAAAGAGTTTACTACTACTACTACTACTATTTGATGAAGTAGATCGGATGATGATTTTTTTAATGATAATGATGATGATTTTCCTTATGTAGTATGTTTACCGATTACTCCGACACCCGTGGTCCGATTTCAGTACTTAATTCTTTTTTTGTTTGAAAGGAGTTATCTCCAAGGTGGTCCAATATATTTTTGATTCTGATCTGATGATGGAATCCACGAGGAATTGAGGGAACTCCTCAATTTTTAGAGGCACATGTATGGTGACTCGACTGTATTCTTAAGCAACTTAAACATTTCTTCCCGAAAAGTATCAATTTGATGTAGTGCAACTGTAGCCTTATCACAAGTTTGACTCTACATATTAGCTGACGTGTTCGTAACTTACTTTTTATACATCTCGCTCGCACTAATAGGATGCCAGTGCGATGTAATGCGAATATGTCAGTGTCAAGCTCGTGGTAAGGCTACTTTACTGATTATGAAGACCACGTGCGATATGTGGAACTTACCTCTTATAATTAGGTGTACAATACAATACAATTTTGTGAGGTAGGCGGTGGTGGTGAAGGTAGACGGGGGTCTTAGGTTGGGGGATGAGGGGTTGGGGCTTGAGTGAGGGTTTGAGAGGTTAGGAGGTTGAGGGGGCGGTGAATTGATGGGTCGGGGACTAAGGGGTTGGGAGTTGAGGAATCGGGGGTAGGAGATGGATATACGTGCTCGAGGGTTGGAAGTTGAGGAATTGGGGGTTATGATTAGGAGTTAAATGGTCTGGGGTTGAGCGGTCGGGGAATGGCGGTTGAAGGTTTGGTGGTTGAGGGTCAATGGTTTCAGTGATTAGGGGTTGTGATGTGCGGTGAGGTTGAGTGATCAGAGGGTTGAGAGATTGGGGTTAGTGGTTGGGCGGAGGATAGATTTTGAGTAGTAGCAGGAATAATTTCCCAGACGGACGGACGGACTGAAGTATTAAAACCATGCCTAATACACTAATAAATATACACTGTAATATAATGCAATATATATATATATATATATATATATATATATATATATATATTTATACTTACACATATACAATATGGCAACTTAGGATAGAGATAGACATTTAGCTAATCTTAATTCTACTGGCAAAGCATTCCACGACCGAAGAGCCCGACCGACTTAAAAAAGGATAAAAACAAATTATCCTTCTTTAAGTATATGCGCTCCCAACTGATATGTTTGAAGTCGGTTTAATAACTTAAAAAAGATAATATTTTATTTTATCCTTTTTGAAGTCGGTTTAATTTTTTTGTAAAAAGTTTTTTTTTCTATACTCTGCTTTTTATGATGTATGAAATATTTGCATTAAGCTTACTATTCATACTGTTTGGTATAAGGCAGACACATTGAATGCCCTGATTTGTATATTCAGTAGATAAACGAAATTTATATTTTAATGAAGATTAAATTTGCTCATTAATTAAAAAAGATGTAATTAAGGAGACAATAACCAGAAAATATTGCCTTGTTTAAAGGGATTTACAGCTCATTTGGGATTTAATTTCTTTGCTTAGTTGAAGGCAATCTGTGTAAAGTCTGGAAAATTTGTTTACATTCCAAGTTTACAAACTTTTTGGTTCTTAATTATTTTCACGTTTTTAAATACATATATTTATATTATAAGTCCTTTTTTTGCAAGTAATAATACTTGCATGCCATGTAACTAATCGGTACTGAGTAAATAATAATAATGTCCTATAATATTTATTTATATTTATTTATTTAAATATTTTTATTAAAAAGTAATTTTAGGGAATAGTGTTGTGTTTTAAGGTAGGTGTACTTTTTATTATTATTAGAGTAAAATTAACACTTCCAACTACAAGAGTGCTATAAAATACTCGTACGCAAAGTTATTTCTCATAGTTCGAAACAACCTCACGTGGCAATACATTTTACTACAATAGCAATCATATTATAATAAAACAATACGTCATGTGCAATTTTCGGTAATCAGTTAACGTATGCCCCATATTGCTTAATAGCTCCAGGCATGATTGGTTGATGAGAGATTATTCATGTAGTATGCATGAGCGTTAATACGACATGCATATGTAAAGTCTGCAAAGCTGTTCCGAAGAGATTGACTAACAGGCCTATTCGAACGTACACTGATATGGAATGACATTAACTGATGTCATTCAGTTATCGTGCATTTCGCTCGTACTTGTTCGTAGATGTATTGGTGCGGGCAAGACGCATGATAACTAAATAACATGATTCAAATATCACTCTGATGTCAGTGTACCTTCGAATTGGCACGTAAGCCTCGGACATTTCTCTTGTACGGTCACGTCTGAAAATATCGATACGAAAAAAGTGCCAAAAATATGTTTACACGACTTTATTGCCCATATATTAAGGTATACATATTTTTGGCACATTTTTTGTAAGTACCGATATTTTTAGACGTGACTGTAGAAGGGACATGAGCGATGTACTAACGCGTAAAGTAACTATACCTATAAAAAACATTAAGTTATTAAAGAATAACATTTTCCTATCAAAAAGAGTCACAAGTAGGGTAAAATGCTTACTAATCATTAGCACTGTACAGCACTGATGTACAGTAGATACTTACTTTTGTAAGAAATAATCAAATACGGTTATTACAAATTCTCAATACAACTTTTTTTGTTTCACACCTCAACAAAAGAAAACAGTACAGTCATACAAATCCAGTGTAAAGAGGTAAACACATGTAGTCAATATGTTTTCAGACTGGTACTGAAATTCCGATAAAAATCAACCCTTATTTATTACATACAGCTGAGTTAAGACTTATCTATTTTTGAAGCTAATCACTTAAGTTTTTAACAGTGTAATCTGACTTTCTGTTAATGTATGTATTTGTTAGCCACCAGCACATCATGAGTAGGCAATATAGATTTCCTACTCATTGCTATCGGAGTTTAAGACAAACTTCGATAGCGTTAACTTCTCAGTCGAGCTGAAAGCATACGTGCCACGACAAAGACTTGCTTGCTGCCTTTTAACTTCCTATCAGGAGAAGGTTCCAGTGCCGCATGTGGAAATCTTCTTTTATTGTTTTCTCAAGAAAGTTTTCAAAATAGTTTACCATTTGAGACAATAAGTGTTGTCTTAGTAAATAAGACTTTTTTTTAATCCACCGACCTGTTAAGCTAACCCTCAGAAATGTCACTTAGTAAAATGATTACTAGGATATTAGCACCTTCGCGGTAATGTTTATCCCTACACAGTGTGAAACAATGCTCCATAACTTTCCATGGCGGAGTGAAGTCTAATGTCAGTGTTACGGCGTGTGGGAAACCGTGTTACGACATTCTAAACGTTTATTCCTATTTAATGGTGCTCATGCTTAGCCTTGCGTTAAGCACACCGTAATAGCCATTGTTAATTTATGTCTGAGACCTTAAATAACTTATGCGAATTGGCGAAGGCTTCCAGATTGTAAGGTCAGTTTTCGTCAGGTTAGATTTCCAGAAAATGTAAGGATAAGTTGACTTAGTGAAAATGTTAGCTTGTGTGTGTCAGCCAACAGAAACGGCTTTATCATTCAGAGGAGGACCACCGGTCACCATGGGCCCGTTGGGCTCCAACAAGCCCCGCCACAACGTCGCAGACTCGATGAAAACTATCCAAATACTTGCGAAATCCGCTCGCCGCTTAAGTGACGAAACCAAAGAAAGTTCTCCGTCGCAAACATCCTCGCCCTCCTATATTAATTCCTCCGGAAGCCTTTTGAATCTGCGAAAGATTGAACGGAAAGCTAAATCAACGAAGATTCTTGTCAATCCAGTCTGTTCCGACATCGGCACCAGCGACGATAGCAATCGATCTAAAAAGGCTTCGAAATGGAACGGTAAGAAAAAGCGGCTCAAGTCGGAAAATGAAAAATGTCACCAGAAAGATGAAACTAAGAGTGATAAAAATGGTGCGATTAGTCGAGATGCTTCAGCTAAGGAAAGTAAGAAATCAATATCGTGTTTCAAAATGAAATGTTCAGAGGATAAATCGCGCTCGGACGATGACCGGCGCTCCGGGGAGAACTGTTCGAACGAGAACTCCAGTAATTTGATGAGTACTGAGAAGCCCGATCTTATTAACCACGCGAGGATAAATAGTAAAGAGATTTTGGTGGAGAAAAGCTTGTTCGTCGATAGTGCAAAAAATGACCAAACGGTTACAGGCAAGACTGATAGTGTTATAGCGGTTAAGGATCATGTGGTAAGAACATATGTATTTCTAACGCAACTAGAGCAATTTTAATGTATGTCAAGAAAATTTAATTTCTCTATAAAACGTTTAGTTATTCGTCACAATGTATGTAATCAATCGTATGTTATTTCTCGTATAAAAAATCACAACAAAATATTGTTTTGCATGATTGCGTATATACAAGAAAATTGCTTTTATTTAATAAATAGAGACATATGTTCAGGCATTAGATCAAATAATCCTTGTAATAAAATTACCTAAAATGTTATATTTTAAGATTCTGCAGATACAAAATCCATGTCTAATTAAATCTTTCTTATTTTCAGGTAAGAGTTCTTCGCTTTTGAGCGTCACTGCGTTCTTATATCACCAAGGTAACATTAGGTTAAGGTCTCACTTTAATTAACTTATGGGTCTGCGGTTGCTCCCGTCTCGCGACAAAGGCTATAGAGACTTTTGCTATCAATTTAATCCCTGTAACATTCAAAGGAAAAGGAAAAATAAATATGAATTAAGGAACCAATTTAAAAAGAAAACTCTTTTAGAAATTTAACTCTCTTTTTAGTCTCTCAAAACTTTGGCGACTTACTTTTTCCGACGTTTTAAATTCATGGACAGTGCCCGCTTGTTCCAATTGAATAGTCTTCATTTTATACTCCAAGGAACCCAAATCATCGGCTACTATACCAAGCGGTTGGAGCCGAAAAAGGGTAGGTAATTTGTCACACCAACGTAACTAATTTCTTAAAAGCCATTCATTATAGAAATGGTTTTATACAAAGTGAAATATTGATGGCCTAAGTAGATGTATCTTTTTTAGTGTGCATGTTTTTACGGTGCAATATATCCCGAAACAGGCGAAGCGTCAAACTACTGCATAATTACCTAATTGTCAAGTCGCGTTATACCGAATAATTTGTATACAAACCTCGTGAAAAGTGTTTCGACTTCGTTATTATGTTGGGAAAATACACGAGAGAACAAAGTCATGTGAGCAAACGAAGTTACTTTGCGGCGCGCCGCGCCCCGCATAAAACAAGTTCACATCGTATAACGGTCACTAAAACCATTTACACCTCCGTAAAACGTTAGGTCCCGCTGTTGGCGGCTCACATTTTGTTCATAGAAAACAAATTTATAATAAAATCCTTTTCGAACGTTCGACATTGTCTCGCGAAGGTGAGCCGTCGCGGCAACAATACGAGCTTCTCCTATACCGGTGATTCATTGTTTATGTTTACGTTTAACTTCGCTTTATGGCGCGTAAACAAAACTCGTATTTCGTGGTGCCCATTGAAACTTGCTTCAATGTCTCGCTCTGAGACGTGCCCGGGTGCTGTAAAGAATTCTCTAAATGTTTATTTTTATATAAAGCTACGCCTATAAAGCAAAAGGTCTCCGACTAAAACGCGCAGTCACCTGTCTTTTGAAAAATGCCTTTGAAAAGAAAGCAGGCCGAGTGAGAAGTGGAAACGTTCAGGGTATGTTTATAGGTCGTGGCCTCGACTATTTATTTACAGGCATCCAGCGGGCGTTCCGTCGGGGCTACTTTTCGTTAACTTGAAATGAGAGCTGTTGGTACGAGTATAAGACGCATGACACTTTGATTTAGTTTCTGTCGTCGAATGATTCGCAAATAAAATAGCCTGGAAATTTGTCTCTACTTTATAAACTGTTTAAATGACATGAAGGATTTCGGCCGTAGTGAATTTGTGTTTGCATTTAATTTTACACGGACCGAGTGATATTAACTTGGGCGGTGGGATAACCGTCCGCACTTGAAGCCCGCTTCCGAAGCGCTCTAGGCGGCTCCTTCATAAATAATTATGCATTTTATCGCGTCCTAGTAGATAAACCAAATTAATTGATGCCGGTTTGGCTAATTGGGTGGGGACCCTGCCTATGAAGTCGATGGTCCTGGGTTCGAATCCCGGTAAGGGGATTTATTTGTGTGATGAGCACAAATATTTGTTCCTGAGTCATGGGTGGGTATAATATAATATCGTTGTCTGAGTACCCACAACACAAGCCTTCTTGAGCTTACTGTGGGACGTGGTCAAACTGTGTAAGGTCCTATATTTATTTATATATTACAGTTAAGCTGTAAAAGTTTTTCACTATTTACGTCTGGTGTCAACATAGGAATTGCTAATTGTTACGCTGAGAATATATATTTAAATATTTACAAGTTTTCATTAGAAATGATTACAATTTAATAAGATAGGTAGTGTCATTCAAAGTTAGTGATACGTGTTAAGAAGTCACAAATCTGTAAGTGAAGTGTCAAAAGTTGTTTGTATCCTATTAAAAGTTTCGATTAGTTTGGCCAAAATGACGTTTCTTTTTCTTTCTTTCAGGAGTTAAATATACCTAACTTCTTAGCGTGAAGGCTGCCAGGTTTCGTTTATGAAAGGTCTCATTTGCCGTTATGCTTCTTTTAGCGGAGCTTTTTGCGGTGCCGTTCTGATTTTTAGACTAAATGGCTTTGGGCTTATTTGGAAGCAGTTAGTGTTTTGTGCAGTTGCTTATTTCGTATTACTACTGTTACCGGTTAGTTAAAAAAAGGCTAGGATTAATTATAGGGTTTGTAATAAAAATATCAACTCCGTTCATTATACATTCTATCTATAATACTTTTTATTTCCCATCTCACGAAAAATTAATATAGAATATTAAATATTAACTACAAAAGAAGTCAATATCAACTAGATTTGAAGGAAAGCTTTCTAATCCTGGAGATAAAATTCCTTACGCGCTATTGGCTGTGGTCAATGCCTTGTTATATGAAGTTCGGTCAGAACGATTGGTCGAGAAACGAAATCTGCACACACTATATGTGAATTAATTATGTACAACATAAAAAAGAAAGTACCTGCCACAGTAAAGATTCGTAACAAAAGTACACGTGAACCAGTTGTACATCGGACTATAATTATAATAATAATAATTGCTGCCTCGGAAACAATACAGCACATTACAGGAGCATGTCGATCCATAACCCAGACTGACTACAAGCATCGTCACGACCAAGTTGCAGCTATCATACACCAATATCTTGCCTTCAAATACAACCTCATCAACAACAGGACCGCTTACTATAAATACACTCCTCAGATTGTACTAGAATCACCCGATTACAAACTTTACTGGGACAGAACCATAATTACAGACAGAACTATCCACTACAATAGACCTGATATTACACTTCATGACAAAACTGCAAAGACTGTTTATCTGATCGACGTTGCTATTCCAAACACCCACAATCTCACCACTACACACACCGAAAAGATCAGTAAATATACAGATCTATCCATAGAGATTAAAACTCAATGGCGAGTGAATACCGTAAAAACTATTCCGATTATAATTTCATCCACTGGTGTTGTCCCTCGTTCTCTGCATACCAGCCTAAAATCTCTCGATGTTCATCCACTCACATATATCCTCCTGCAAAAAGCTGCTGTTATGAACACATGCAGGATAGTTCGTAAGTTCCTAACTCTAGAACAGTAGGATGTTATTTCACACTTTCTGTATTCGTTTGGCCAAAAGCCCGCGAATATGGGAATAAAACTTCCTCCAGTCGGAGAGACAAGTAAAGAAATATGATTATAATAATAATAAAATACTTTATTGTGCACTACAAAGAAATATACATGTTACAAACAAAAAAAAAAGGACATATATAAGTAGGTAACAACAGGCGGACTTATCGCTTATATTTTGTTTTCCTGTTTTTACTTCGACATTTACTGCTTAAATAATGCCTCTAGGTCATGATCTATATGTTTCGCCGAGAAACCAAAGAACATTCCTTCTGGGAGTATAGTAACGAGCCCTCTCCCCCGACAGGTCTCCCTAGGGATTTCGCAGTTTTGCCAATTTACTTCATAGTCTGACGAAATGTTTCTTTTGGGAACTAGACCGCTAGATGTTTTTATATTTAATTTTTGAATAAAACTTTTCATACTGAAGATACTTATCAATGCTCTTAGAGTATTCAAAAGAGTCATCCTGTTGATAAACTTCAGCTGCATTACACATTTGTTTTTCCATATATTTATTGATTCTTTCACAGTCACCACTATAAGCCTAAAATAGCGACGAACTTGAAAGTAGAGGTGCGAGTAAGACCTCTTCATTCCATTACCCTAATTCAAGGTCCGACTTCTGATTCGCTTTCACTATAGTATTCGCAATACCAACTTGCCGTCTCTTTCCCTCTTGGCTGGTCGTAGCAAGTGTAAAGGAGATAACATTCTCATCTCAGTCGCCAGTTGGTGTTCCGGCTACTATAATCATCATATCATTTCGTTAGGAAATCTGAGAGAGTTGCAATTAATCGGGAGTGTTGTTTAGCGAGGGTTGATGACTAGTTAGTTACATCAGCAAATGTCATTACTTCTTGAAACTTAGTGTTGGGAAATACTGGGGTTTTTGTCCTTACGATTAAAATGAATAAATAATAAAGCTTTGTTTGTATTTTTAGCGCTGAATATAACTTTGTACGAAAGAGCGAATACCTCCTAACACAAGTTTTTAACTTAAAAGGGGGATTCGGCACCTATGACTGTGAACATTTGTTAAAAATAAATAATTTAGAATTTGTGAATTTGTCCATGCAAAAATCTATAGTTTGTTAATATTCGACTTAACTTAAATAATATAAATTAATAATTATTAAATATTTATGCACTAGTAAATTTAACATAATTGTTATGAATTATTCTTTTGAATTATTAGAATTTATATATTATTAGATTAATTTTTGGATGGACGCCCTTACGATTAACATTAAGTTCATTTTATGGTTTAAGTCACGTGTTCTGGTTACTCGCACGCTTGTTAGTATGTCTCACGACAGTTTAAATTCGGTCCTTAAGTTTCTACTCGCTCTTTTAAGTGTTTATACTGATGAGTTCAAAGTTTGAATTGACTTAAATTTGCTTGTTAAATAAATAAAAAAGAACAAAGGCTTCGTCTACCATTGCACCTCCTGATTTTTACAGAAAATGGATTGGGACCTCCTTTCTAGTGAACGCTTAACTTTTTTGCGACACTATAAGGCCTGTTGTTTTCGAGTACAATTCAAAGTTTCGATATCGATACACAAAGTTTCTCAATAAAGTCCTTTTTTCTTATATTATTTTTGAGTTGAACATTCAGAATTCAAGACGGAATATTTTTATAGTAGAAGTCATTTTAAGTCAAATGACGTCGTAAAAAGACTGAGCTCGTATTTAAGAGGAAAGGGGACGATAGATTCTCTGATGCTAACGGTTGGGCCGTTTGATTTTTCTTGTTTTTTTAATTATTATAAGAGTTACGAGCGAAAAACAGGTATAATAGATTTTTTTTAATGCTCTTAACTTTTTTTTATACTTTGTCGGTGGCAAACAAGCATACGGCCCGCCTGATGGTAAGCAGTCTCCGTAGCCTTTGTACGCCTGCAACTCCAGTGGAGTTACATGCGCGTTGCCGACCCTATCCCTCCCCCCCTCGTTGAGCCCTGGCAACCGGCAGGAACACAACACTATGAGTAGGGTCTAGTGTTATTTGGCTGCGGTTTTCTGTAAGGTTAGGCTCTGCTCTAGATCTGGAATGACATCCGCTGTGCTGTGCCCTACCACACAAAGCGAGATGACATTCACAATGCCCATCTCTCTTTTGGACGTAGTTTAAGGACGTACCCGCTGTAAAAATATTGGCAATAATGTTAATATTCAGAGAGGAAAATGGCGACTACGTTTGTATGGAAAGACGGTTTCGGGGCGGTCGTCGCTTTTCGTCTTAAGCGATGTATGTAAAAAAATTAACGATATTTTTAATTAAACTCGAAATAGAAATTATAGAAATTAGACTTGTGTGTTAGTGTTAACAACACTAGTGAAATCCCTTTTTTCCGTCGTGTAATTACTGATTTATTTCAATCACGTACGTCGAATGAAACGAGCAATCTTCTTTTAGCTCATATGCTTGTTAGACACAGCTTTAAAAAATGTCCGCCATCTGCCTCTAGATAGCTAAGCTCGCAGAATGTCATCTCATTAAGGAGTAAGTATGTGCCCCGGTGCTCGGCGTATGTCACAGATGCTTTTCTTCATCATAAGTCAGTGGGGATACTTTAATTCTTTACCAAACAAGTTTATAATTGCCACATTTGCTGACACTTAGCCATGTTTGAGAGGTAGAATGAAACTATCCTATTCCCAGGCTATCCACATAGAACAAGAACTACTTAATACTAAATTAGGTTAAAATACAAAACACTTCTTTATCAATTGCATCGTTGTCAAGCATTTGTTTTCTGTCAGAATTACTCTTGACTCAACACGAACTATCCAGTTAGAAATAAATAAGAGTTCGTAAAATGTACGAACGTAGATTTCCATCGTGCAAAGTAAAGTTTACACTGGCTACAGACCCCATTGTGTCTAAAATACACATACACTGCAGCCTCTATGCTGGTCGAGATTTTGGCTACATGTGTTCGTGGATGAAACATTCGAGATTTTAAATACGAGTATATTTATTTACATGTAGAGGTTGTATAGTTTGTAGTAGTAGTACACGTCTTTTAATTTAAGACATGGTTTTGTACTTTCAAAAATAATAATAAATGTTTCCGATTCACTGTCATTTCCTAACACATAGTTTGCTAACTATATACGACATATATTATATTATGTCAAATTTATAAATTTTGAGTAACAACAGGCTCATAAATAATCATGATTCTGCACCTGATCGTCCCATATCTGGTGAGAAAACTTACCTCAGTATACTCATAATTCGGAAGAAATGAACCTTAAACATAAGGTTGTCTGGAAGAGATCGCTTTTTTGCGATAAGATCGCCTGTTGTTTACCTCTTCTTGAGTTGCTGTATTAATTGTATTGTTTTCCGTGTCGAGGTGTACAATAAAGAGTATTTGTATTGTATTGTCATATCTTGATGATTATCGGTATTTCGCCACCAGAAGCCTCGTTATAAAAAATTTCATTATAAAAGTTAGTTGAGCAGTTTTTCTAGATCAAAATACAAATTATAAGAAATTTTCCATTTCAGTTAAATAGGAACAAGCTTGCGGTTAGATAAAGCCGATTTTGAATTGCCAATAGCGCCGCTTTTTGTAACCGCTACTTTGGTTTATTTTACGATAAAATTAAAACACCCATTGTTTCAAAGGTTCGGATATCAGATATTACTCGTAAATTATAATAGAAGTTGGTTCTGTACATCCCTCTATTTTAAGCATGGTTTATCATTTTCCTTCATGCAAATTTATGAAAAAAGCTCTCGCAACGTGGGTAAAGTCGTGGGTGAAGGCTCAATGAGAATAAACGACGTTCTTTCGAATTAAACTCGAAAAGAAGCATTCTTATTCTAATAAAAATCTTCCTTAAATTAATTAAAAATCTTTTGAATTGAAATATTTTTACTTACTTTAACTTCTCTTTATTACAAGTATTACAACATTTACAACCTATATACTTTTTTTCCAAGCAAACTTACATTGTAGTAATTAATTACCTACTATAAGTTATTTTAGTCGAATAACTAGAAAGCACAAACTCATTGTTGAGTTTTATGATGGTACGATTATATTTAAGAATACCACTGTATCTTATTAGATAAAATAAATAAATGACTGCGCCGATTTTTACACTAGACTATCCCGATCCTAAAAATAATTTAGTGTGGTTATTTCAAGTGTCCCAGCATAACAGTCTCGTTTACTTATTCAGCACATTACGCCGTTCGGACATTAGGTAAACAGTCATAGGGCGAGTGTAGGTGTAGGTACCTAGCTGAGTATTGGTTGCGCGAACGAGGTTGAGTCGAGTTCTCATCAATACCAATATAGCATGACCATGAGAACCTTAACTATACGGGCTGTAATTGTTTAGGTGATATAAGATATACATATGAGATTATACTCATTACTGTGAGCAACTCGGCGACCGGTCTGGCCTAGTGGGTAGTGGCCTATGAAGCCGATGGTCCTGGGTTCGAATTGTATGTATTTGTGTGATGAGCACAGGCATTTGTTCCTGAGTCATGGATGTTTTCTATGTATTTAAGTATTTGTATTATATATATGTCTGAGTACCCACAAAACAAGCCTTCAATCAATCAGTCAATTTGTATAAGAATGTCCCTATAATATTAATTTATTTTATACCTTTTGTTATTAACATATTATAGCGGTTTGAAATTTTACATGTACATATAACTTATTTGGATATAATTTTAAAGCACATCTTTCTTTCTAGCTTGCAATAATATTTATAAGTACGTGACTTATAAAATTTGTAATCTCCTAATTTGGATTGCCTGTACTAAGCGATTAATATAACACCCACGCGGAGAAGATCCATCCTAAACAAGTAAACAACTATTACACGTGTAAGTCTTTTACTGGGCACGGGGCAAAGATTACCGATTGTCCAGAAAGATACCAAGCCGAAACGCGCTGTGATAGGACACTGGCACTCCTCTGATTTGTAAACAGACCAGTCGTTTGCTATTCATCTTAATAGCGAGAATGGCTGTAATTTTTATGTGCTTGCCCGGTCTGTAGTTTTTAATCTTGCAATTTTAGTTTTTGATACTGAAGAATGGGCGTTCTAAATTTAAAATCTCTTGAGCCCATGGCATGCGGAGCTCAACCTCTTTTAGGGAAATACACTACGTGTAACAAATAATTAGTAAATTACTAATACGTATAGTCTGGTGCATATATTTATTTATTTTCAATTAAGTCTAAGGTAACTTAAAAAGAAGCACTGAATATAATTGCTCTTATTGGGCCTTAGTTCAGAGTGTTTCGAGGCAAATTCACTAGAAAAAATTATGTACTTAAACCTTTTCACAAACTATTTAATACATTCACTGCCAGCTACCCGCTAGGCGGGCTCTCTGTTCATAGGCGCTTTTCGCTACACGCGGGTTTTCCCGCTACGCTCGGAGCGCGTAGCTCGCGCTGGCATTGAATCTGTTACCCTTTATAGATTGAATCCATTGTTGTTCCAGCGTTTTTCCTTACAGTACACTTTTCTTTCAATTTAATTTAAATAGCTACACTCAGCAACTCGAGTTCCCATTTAAAATTTATCCAGAGCAAAGTAATTCACTTCTAATTGTAGCGAGATAGTTTAAAAGCCTTTTTTTTGTATTTTTAAATACTTCTAGAGAATGCCACTTACATTCTAATCTAAGACGCCTAAAATTTAAACTAAGACAAATTGTAAACGAGTTCTCACAAACGAAATAGGATATTCTATTTCGACCAGGAGGTCTATTCAAATAGTAATTTCTTGTTATCAAATGGTTATGGATATGATCTTCAACAATGATATTTCTGGTCGAAGGGTTAAAAAATAATAATGAAATACTACGTAATCAAATGAATTAATACTTTTATGTGTTTTTGTTGCTAGGTAACTATTTGTCAATTAAAATAGAGCACATATCTGATTTCTCAGGAGGCATTCTCAATTTTATTATTTACTCGTAGCTGCTTCTGGGGCTCTAAATAATTGTTGACGGGCGTGTAGTTAAATACCTAATGTATCAATTTCTGTTATAACATTTGAAAGTAAAAACGTAATCTTTATGTTTAGATTTTTTTGGTAGGTTTATGAACACTATTATAAATCTTTCGAATCAATGTTCGTAAAACAAGAGGCAATTTTGTGGAAACCCAATAGACCCGACCAGTATTGCACGATGCCAAATTGCCTTCCGAAAGCAATTCGAATACCAATAAATTTCACGCGTGGAAAATAACTTATGTTAGCGGGGTATATTTAATATCACCTTGTGAGGTTTATTTAATATCATCCTGAACTTAAGAGCTGTCGTGAAAGTAATGGGGTAGGTTTACTCTTGTCATGGTGTAAGAAAATAAGTAGGTAAATAATGATTATTTATTATTTTTTTGTAATTAATTCCAATCCTCGTCGTATTAAAGGGTAAATGTACTTCTGTATCTGCCTGGTACTGATATACACCGTTACACGAATACTTTACCCCTCTAGATCCATAAATTTTAATTAAACATCTCGTTATCCGTAATATTTACACGGCGCTATCGTCCAAAGCCAGCCCATCTATGCTTATCCCAGTATCAAAACGTAATATCATGAAACGATGCTTATTGAGTTTGAGGCATTTTTGTTCACGATGTTCACCACGAGTTGGTTTACGATATTTTAGCGTCAAAAGCGATCTCAAATTTATTAGATACATAGTCGTATTAGCAAAGACGAAATTTTGTAAATGATGAATTGAAATTGATGTACCTACTTGGGTAACATTAGATTACCTACCTAATGTATTAACATTATATTTAGTTATAGAACGTCCTTGAAGACACCTTCAGTATCAGGTCAAGTAGAGCATATATTTTACTGATTTTTGCAGAAATAAGGTAAACATCCTAGTACTATATTGCGCCGTTAGCTGGCGCCTTCAATGTTAATGTCATAGCAATAGTTGCCAACACGTTTTCATTTATTGGAATTAAGGTGCCAAACACTGGGTCGTTTACCTTTAATAACAGTGGTCGTAGAAGTAAATTGGTGCTGGTTTGTGTCTGTACCTTAATGACATCGTTACCGAAATACCGTTATGCGTATTTTTACATTAAGGTTAAAAAGCCGGGTCGATACTGTTTGCAAAAGGCGTTGTTTGCCTCGCCCCTATTAGCTATTCATACATTGAAACATTGTGTAGCTTCCAAAAGATCTTAGAATATATTATGACACACAAACACGATAAAATTGTCTTAGTTGTGTGCTATTAAAACTCAATATTGAACGTGAAACATAGCTTCAGCCGCTATTTCCATGTAAGTTTTTGATTCGCTCATAAATTAATCTGTGCTTTTCATATTTTTAAGGCAGTATTTAAATGTTTAGCTACGGAAAATTGTTATCGGCTGTGTATACTGGATGGGTAAATGTACGTTTAAAGCGCCGCCGGTAGTCGCTTAACTCCGTGTCAAGAGTGAAATAAGCTCGGGCATGTTTGCAGCTTCGTATTTGGAGCGTTGCCGCTATCTCTGGCACCTATCATTTGTAGGTAAGCTCACTCAAGCCCTCTAGGTTAGAAATGTCACGGCTTTGTTCGTTAAAACTCAGCAGGCTACGGTCACTCGTTATTACGAAACCCTTACGAAACCTCAGCTCCGGCGTCGTGATTTATTACTTGTTACGCAAAAAATGAATATTGTGACTGTTCCTTTTATTCTCATTTTGTAACAATCAAGGTTGGTACTTGGGACCAGAAAGGGCTCGTAGGTGGGCCACTTTTGTTGTTTTATAATGACCATTGAGCTTAACAATGCTATCTTTGGGACCATGCTTATCAAATGACCGTAACACTGGAGCGGAAATGTATTATCTGATGATAGGTTCTTGAGTATATGAATTTACACATTTTGAATTATATTAAAATGGAGAAAGGATGGTAGCGCATAATGAGAGTAATTCGCCTATTTTCACAAGTAATGTCTTGAATTTTCACGACGTCCCGACGCGGGTAAAATACGTTAAGACAGCCACATTTGCGAAAACCCTATTTACAATTTTACCTAAAGAAATAAGGGAGCAATAAATTCGTTTGCAGTCGCGGACCGTATTAGGATCGTAATTGCAACCAACAAGGGCTTAGGGCTTTATTCTGTATGCCACCAAGGCCGCAAGACAAGCGGGGCGCTTCTGCTGCAATTTATTTTCTTGACAATATAAGCAGCCCTATTTTTCCAGTTAGGAATTGCGGTCACACAGTGGTCGGCCGCGATCGCTAAGTGCAGAAAAGTGTTAGGAAGCCACGGTAGTCTAGCTTATAGTTCTTTCAGTTCCAAGGCTGCTTTAGTGCCAACGAGCATTGTTTCTTTTGTAACCCCTTTTTTAATCCCCTAAGTGAACCGCTTTTGAAGTTGAAAGTTTTCACGTAACTCCATTAATCTAATGTGCTTTTCGTGTCGGACTTTTCCAAAGGTGTTCATAGATAGGTATCGAGATGACGTTTGAAAAAGTTTGCATTAGATTAAAACTCAGATATCAGGTGTGTGATTGGTGAACACGGAATATTAATGATATGTTAGTGACTAGGTGTCTGCCTGTCCTTCTGTTGAAGCCGTATTTTTCTGTAAAGATAAAATGTATTAAAAAGATGCCTCGTCCGTGGATTTCCTTTATAATTACCACTTTGGAGTTTTAATACCACACCTCAACATGAAGTTTTATTAAAAAATAATTAAATAATGCCTTCACCTCCAGCCCTCCACGCAACCTGCACGAGACAAAGGCGATGTAATAACGCCATCCGAAAGAATAGGAGCAGAACAAAACCGGGTGAAGTGGCAAGCTAGAGCTATTGTTGGAGATTGCGGGCCAGCGACACATGTCGCGGGCGCCTTTGACAGCGGTGGTTGAGAAGTGTCAATTAGTGATGACAGTATGCCATGTTGCGCATTATGTGCAGCAAAGGCAAGGAAGAATATAAAATTATGAACATATAGCTCGCGTTCGTAATTTGTGTGTAGCGCAACGGTAAGTGTCATTACAAGTTGTTCATATAGCATCTTTCAGCATTTCGGTTCATAAAAATGGAGGGTAGAGACCTACTGTCAAATATGCTTGCGGATCCGTTAGGGAACCAAGAAAACCGGCCTAAGCGGTTTAACTCCATATTGTTAACAAATTAAAAACATATCTTCTAGGGATGGCCTTTTATAGCACTGATGATTTTTTCGAATCATAAAAATCATCACTAACCCAAACAAATAACAAGTAATTAATTATAAATTTAAATGTGATAATGTAATTAATATGAATTTGTAATAATAATTAACTGGTACCTGACATGTAAAATTATTTAAGCATAGATATGTACATTTATTTATTGACTTGTAAAATTTGCCCTTTATCAATAAAACATCTGAATCTGAATCTGTTTATTACACAGAGTCTTGTCTACTAATGTCAACATGTAACAAACATATTTACATCGAAACCATTTTTAAGCTCTTTAAGGCTCCGCTGTCAAACAGAATGCACCCTCGCATGTCCACTTCACGTTGCTGAGGGTATTTCCTGCAACAAGAAAAAATAAACTTTATTTCATAAAGCCCTCTCATGAAAATTTACCTACTTTAATTCAACTTGCAACTTTAATTTTAATTGGAAATGTCGTTTTATGAACATAATATTATATATAGTACACAACTTCCGTGGAAAGTATGATAATATCACTTTTTCTTTGCTTTAACATTAAAATCGTACTCATTAGGAATAACGTCAAAGGTGCTATTTGTACTTTGTAAAACAATTTTCCGGCTGCGTCAAGGAGAAATAAGTATTCCTGTCTGTACCATACATTTTAATAGGTGAGTGCGCCGGTAATAGTAGATTGTGTCACAAGAGAGCAAAATAAATTACATATTTACGGCGAGGGCGTATATTGTATCCTGAACGAAGTAAAGGATTTAAAAATAGAATCTTGAGCGTAGTGACGAATTCAAGTGTTGACGCCCAAGGGGGAAATAATTTTGCTACCATGTGACACGTACTGCTTTTCACATCAACTATGAGAAAATTATCGTCTTTCTAAACATTATTTTTGAACTCAAACAAAAGAGAAAACAAAATAATGTCTTAGAAGATCCCTCCTAGCAGGGAAGATAAATGCCACTAAATCCCTTCTAGCAGGGAAGCAAAAAAAAGGTGATGCGATAACAATAATATTGCTTATATAGTTAGCACAACAATGATTTTTAGGTAAATATCGATTGAGTCGTGCGTGCAGGTGGTTGCGATTTCGTTTTTCTTGCGACTTTTGTGCTACGCTGTGTTCGTAGTGCTTCGTAGCATTTAAATAAATACACATGTTGAGTAGCTTGATGATCAAACAATTTGTTGCAACTTATAGTTATTTCACACTTTTTTATTTTGCTTTTAAAAACACTTTCATCTTGTAAACATTTAGAACACGTTAGAAAGTTCAATCAATATTATCTATCAAATACATAAAACTCGTGAACTGACACTGACACTGGCCTGGACACTGGTGCTCTGAGCACTGGATGCCTTAATCATATTTTTCTTTGTATATGACTAACATTTCGTTTATAGTTTAAATACTAGTGTGTCTGCTTGTAAAAACACACATTAAATTATTTTCATAGAAAGTAATTTAATTTGTTCTCAGAACATAACCTCGATTTTGCTTTCGCGCTAGTAAGTAATATGCGGTGATTAGTTATTACGTGATGTTTCATTGAAACATCAATATTCAGGAAAATTTGTAGCAGAGTCTAATACTTCTAATATTGTGATTCATCATCAATGTATGTTTAAATTCATTTACAACACATAATTATATTTATTGCTCAATTAATATGCGCAAAGCCAACTTGAACGGATTCAATTATCGCGTTAACATCTGGAAAGTAATTTTCATAGATCTTAGTACGTTATAAATATTAACTGGTCCTGCGTAAGTGCTGTTTATGACTACTGTTCTATTATGAACGACGCTATTAAAGCTTGAGTTAGTGGCATGGGATGTTCTCTTCGCTCACGTATTTAGTTTAACTATAAATGGTAAATTAAGGTGAGGAGAAACTGGTTCATTTTCAATAATTAGAAACAGAGCCTGGTTTTAAATCCAGTTCTCACTTCTGCATCTGTGTTACTTAAGGGGCCGACTGATTAACAGTCTGCCGGACGGTATGGGCCTGTCAGTTAGAACAAAAAGTTGATAGTTCCGCACAACTGAGAGGCCGATACGCCAGTGGGCCCCTTTAGTCGCTGCCATACAATTGAATATACGCTCTTTTTAAAACGACATTCTGAAATATGACTCATGCTTATGTGCAGTACTTACATGAACAATATTGTTTAAATTAATAAAGATTTTATTAAAGTTTTCAAATGTGATCCCTGCATTTTGCTGTTAGCACGGCAGAATTAAACGTTCAAGTAACATTTATATCTGGTATTTGTTTTCGTTGCTAGAAATTGTGATACAAAGAAATTAGAGTAAATATTTTTTTTAGTTCAAAACTTAATCAATAATTTCAACCTTCATGATACTACAAACATAGAATAGTGTTAATATACTTACGATTATATTCTATTCAGACAGTGATTAATAAGTAAATATTCTTTATGGCTGCAATAATAATACGTTAATTAATTAGGAGATAATTTACTGTCCTGTTCAGTAGGGCTAAGATGATCGGCTCTTTATCATTTGTCACCATGCCTGTTACGTTCTAACAAGTATGTAAGCGCGAAAGTGACGGGCATAGTGACAAGTGATAAAAATAGAACCATAATACTGCCTCTGGTATATTTAAAATAATACCTGCCTGTTGTTACTTGGTTTTATTTTCCTTTAAAATGTATTTGTAAAATGTATAATCTGGACAGCTTCCTGAACAACTGGCCGGAGGAAACGCCAAATCAGGAATCGTGGAAATCAAGGGGAGACGCCTTTGCCCAGCAGTGGGACACTGAAATTTGTTGGTGCAGTAAAGAATATTTACTTACTTACTTAATACATTGATAACATTATACAGTTTAACTCACGTATTTTAGTCACTCGCGACATGTTTCGGAGAGCATATAGGTCTCCACCTTCAAAACAAATTAAAACGAATTTTCAACCATTTAACTACTATATGGCGCACGAGAAACTAAAAATACATAATTTAAACCGTAAAATTAGCTTAATGTGATTTTGACTCACGACAGTTTAAATTTGATGTTTTTTTTTATTATTCTGGCTAAGGCCTATAACGTATCAACTGGTGTCAAGTGCAAGTCAACATACGAGTAAATAATAAACCATCATGCCTATTTCTGAATGTATATAATGTAATATATCGTTTAATGTAACAAGTTTGACTGCGAATGGGCGTGCGAGTTACGGTCAGAGTAATGGGCCGCGACGGCAGGGCTTTTCTGCTCCCTAATATTGTCAATACTGATTTGTCTTACTGGAGACACTATATAGATACCTCGATTATAGTATATTGCCAATCTTGGGCCCTTGACATGAAAGGAATTGTTGTAATACGAACGGAAGTCTACTTAAATTATTAACCAAGGTGTTTGCTATTATATGTTTCTTTGTATTGTCATGTCACTGATGTCACTAATAACTTCATTGACTTGTAGGGCTGAAAATACAAGATCTTCTGAGGCCTATGTGTGCTCGAAAATTAATGTTTGTATTTTAAACATTTCAAGCTTCCACCATGAAACGGGCCCTGCGGGCTAAGCACGGTCGCATTTTTATTGCCTGTCATCATACCTGTCACGTTCCAACAAGGGACACAGGCATAGTGACAGGTGATAAAAATGCAACCATGCTGCCACTGCTGGTGTTAAGATACATTAGTTTATTTTTAGATATCTATTATTTTCAATCGCTTTAATCAGGATAGGAGGTTGAGACGAATTGTAACATTACTTGGATTATCTTATGGAGAACTGGAGAAGTATTCGTACTATAAAGAAAATAATTTAAAAAATAATTTCCTACATAATACATACTCGTACGAATTTCTTATGCCTAACCAGTTAAAAGTACCTATGCAAAAACAAAATTTATGATCATTCATTGCTTATACAATTGTACATATATATGTATATTTTCTCTTCTTAAAAGGTTCACATTTGTACCTATAGGAGTATAATCAATTAGGAGGCGTTTTCTGGTTGTATTAACAGGTTATGAATTTTATCTGGATTTGTTATGGATATGATTGTCAGTGTCAAAAGTGCCATTTTTTTTAAAATCAGAAACGTATTATTTGACACTGACAAATTATATCCATATAAATCCAGATCAAAATCATAACCCGTTATTACAGTCAGAAATATCAGAATACACCTCTAAGGAAGGTTTATATTTGTAAAATTACTTTTAAGTAGATCATTATAAGTTTACGCTTGCATGTATTTATTCACTTTTCAAAGGAATATAACAAGATGCCTTTTGTTTCCCAAAATGAAGCTCGTACGTAATCTCAGTGTCAGGAAGCCATCACTATCTATCATATGACACGTGATTTACTTGCGGGTACAATGCGCGTAAATAATGAACGTGATCAGAATTATAAGGAGTTGCTCCAGTTTTTTTGTAGATAGATCTCTGAAGAACAAAATCGGAAAACAAATGTAATTTATTCAAAGGTAAACTGGAAGAAATCCCTTAACTTTTTGACCGCCATTAACATTAATTTTAATGGAATGTGTGAACTTTAATCATTCTCGGTTATTGCTGACTGTGTCTGTCAAAGGGTAAGCAAGATCTCCTTTTGTACTTGCATTAAAAAAAAAGATAATTTCATAATTGTATACAATATTATTATATGTTGGACACAATCAAGATGACAGCTGCTGCTGCCATATTGAATTAGTATGTCAAATTAAGGCGATGGAATCCACTATAACTTAGTAGAACATTTGATCAAGTAGGTACCTTGTTAGCAACTCTATAGTTCGAGCTGAAACATTTGATGCCAAGTAAGATATTGATTACGTTGCTCAAAGCTTGGGTACATAAGCGTTTATTGAACGCTGTTTAGATACTTTCAAGGAAATCGATACGACCTTTTTGATACTTTTTCACCGAAATTTGATATGACCACATTGTGAAACCTACGTCCAGTTTAAGCTTGTGGTTATATCAAATATACACACTGTTTTTAAACTAATCCGTATCCTAAAGCACAGCACTGCAAGTTTTACCTTCATTATGTTTAAAAACAACAAACCGTAGTATGTACATACCTTTAGAAGCTCGTCATGAGCTCGTCACGTAAGTTTACCAACTCATGTCCAGAAGAGCGTATGTCCAGAAACAGCTAAAGCCTTACTCTTTTGTAGTAAGGAAAAATATTTACACTTATTTTGGACTAACCTACGGTCTTACATCATTTTTTCACCCGAGTACTTCAGGTCAAGGCAGTGGTTATGGGGCCGATTACGGACAGGGTTATAGCATGCGATAAACTAGCCTTCCGTATTATATTTTCATACAACAAAAGAACTTTATATTGTGAGCACTTTCGCTGGCATTCCTAATGTGGTTATTGATTTTTACGACGAGGGAGTGCTACGACTGCTGTATTAGTATCGTGATATATTTACTGTGGTTAGTAAAAGCGTAATGGACTAACTAATGGAGACTCGATGGAATATTGGTTAAATTAAATGGATTCTAGGAATATTAGGTCTCTATGCAATATGCATATTTATGTATTCTAGGAAAATATTAGTATGCTAATGCTATCCTTATTCCAGCAAAAAATATAATAAAGATACTTGTTGCACAGAAGTTGTATAATGTATTTAAACTTGGTACTATGTCATGATTTTGAAGAAAAGTCTTCTGAAAATGATAAACACTAACCCCCTTATTCATAAACGTAAATCCGCTAATAATCGTTTGTCCCTTTCCGACGTATTGATATGATGGAAAGGGACAAACGATTATTAGCGGCTTCGTAACTTTAGTGGACGTTTATGAATAAGGGGGTAAAAGAATAATTAAGTTTCTTTTGTCGCGAATCGAGTAGGTAGAGCCAAAGAATTTAATTTCAGTACCATTTTGCACCTTGTCATGACAATCAATATGAAAGATGTCTGTGAAGTTGGCATATCAAAGTCGCTAGGGACCTCAAAATATTTTCACTGTGACAAGGTACTCGGAAATGGTACTGAAATTAAATTCCATAACCGTAAGTACCTATTTGCACACAAAATGGAGGCACCTTAATAATCAACCACGTAATCCAACCATTCAACCTCCTTATTCATTAGAATACCGGACACATCCATTATATTCCCAGTCAACGTTACAATACCCGGCTTCCCAAGCTGATCGCTGTGACGTTACTACCCAGCTGACTTCCTGTTTGTGACGTCAGAGCTCGCTGCGTTCCGTTGGAGCACGTATCCAATCTACGATCAGAATTGCTAGATGCCTGTTTTAAAATCAAGTTTTATATGCCGTGCATAATGACAATTTAATATTGAGCTGCTTATGCATTTATTTTAGAGGTGCATTATTTTATGATACAAAATAGTAAGCGATGTAGGTAGGTATAAGTATTGAAAACTATTGCTTCTTCTTCCAGCAGCATCGCAGTAGCACCTGCGTTTGAAATTAAATGTTTTAGTTACCTATTTCAAGTAATTAGTTATAGTCGTATTTTAGAAAATGTTCGTTCAGATTAGGTATAATAACATTATGCAACGAGTGGGGTAAGCGAAATATTGGAAACGAGGGATTAATGGCCCTAGGTTGCAATATTCTTATCCCCAGAGTTACACACAATGTTTCTTAGCACACTTGCGACGAAAAAACTAAATCTTAAGCGAAATAATTCTTAAATACGGTGTCATTTCTCACTCAGTCACTCGTGAGTTGTGGTTTTTTTTTCGCAATCCATAACTCCCGGGTGATCAATGTAGGCCTTTGTCTTTCAGTACACCTGCATGAAATAAAGTATTTCGTAAATCTATATTTATATGCTGATAATGAAATAATTATCTGTGTACCACTAGCGCTATAACATTGTAGAAACGTGTTTTAACTTTAAAAATAAACGTTAGTTCTTTTGCAGCGTGACACAATAAAATTGCCATAGGTATACTATTTGTATATTTTATTCCTACAAAAAGTTGAAAAAAAAAAAAACAACTTATTAACTATTTTATTGCGTAATAGTAGTCACTATCATGTCATAAAATAGTTAACAAAAGGCCAGTTATTAGTAAAAATTAACCTACCTACACCATAATAAACATTAACAATCATGGAATAACTTATCAAATACCAACCATATTACGCGGTGTTGTGCCGTAATTACAGAATGTTTACTACACAAGCGTTTTTGTCTACATACTTTGAGAGACGGAAAAATTAATTGATAAAGTTCGCCCCCGCCTTAACGCGACACGGTGTGATAAATATTCATTAGTATGTAAATTTGCCTACTCGAATTATAAACATACCACACTTTTTTCGGCAAGGAATTTCCCAGAGCTTCATTTCTCTACGGAATAAAGTAATTCGTTTAATCATTTTACAAAGAGAATTGGACGGTATTTTCCAATATTGCCTTCCTTGTTAATGGTTATATAAGTACCTTTTAAAGAATAAAACGGCCTGGGGCAGTGAGAGTCCAGTGTCAAAATATTAATCATTACATAATTTAATGCGGGTTTGAATCTAAATGTGCTCGGATAATGTGACATCTTACATCCATAAACAACTGTCACGTATTAAACTTATGTACTTATATTATTTTGAAACCCCGTGTAATAAAGAATGTAGTATTCTTAACAAAAACGATTTTATTATGGTTCATAACATAAGTATATGAAAAAATCTACACTATACGTAAAATTCATTATAATATTGGAGGTGAACATTTGGCTAATTCCGTGAAATGGTAGCTGTCAAAATGAACAGAATTCCCTTATTTGTACGGCTCTAGTGATAAAGGTTAACCCGTAAAATTAGTAAAAGCAAAATGTGGAATTACAGGAAGGGATTCCTTTTCTCACTTTTACCTTCCGTTCAATTAGATGAATACTACTGAAACTAGTTCTATTGGGGAGTTATTTATTGCCCCTAAGCTGGACATATAAAATTGCTGTACCAAAAAGTCACAGGATAGAAAATTTCGTGCCTATGGGTAAAATCGTTTATCGTTGTCTGAGGGTACTCAAGCTTCTTGAGCTTGCCGTAGGACTTAGTCAATTTGTGTAAGAATGTCCCTATAATATTATTTATTTATACAACGGAAATAATTTCATTTACAACATTATTATAGAAAATTGTGAAGGTCAGTATCGTGAAATGACTACTTTCATAGGGCCTATATAATATTACTATTGGTATAGTAATATAGAGAAAATTGTGTGGCTATATGTGGTGATATTGTTCAAAACTTCTAATACCTAAGAACTTTTAACTAACTCAAAGACAGTCGAACAATCTAAATTCAAAGATGTTTGCTGACTATAGACGCGCCGATAGAAAATATTACTGCAAATATTATGGTCAATATTTAAAAACCCTATATTTTGTTACGTAAAGGTCGAGTTCATAGCTTAAGTGTCTTTGCCTTCACACGCGTAATTACCCCTTAATTATGTATCTAAAATGTACTTCCACAAGATTGCAACATTTGCAAATAATGAATATATGCATGAGCCCAATGGAGCGTGTTATTTAACCACGGAAGCTTGCCATTCAACCTTGAACCTTGGGTAGATAGTAATAAAAGGTAAAGATGTAACGCAAAGATATGGCTGATAGTAAATACAAGTATATTCTTCACGTTTCGCAGTACTTAGAAGCTAAATAGCTTAATGAATGTGTTGACTTACAGTCAATGCGATATTCTCGTTTCAAATAAAATTGATAAGACAAAACGAACTCTGCTTTTAATGGGGTGATTAATTCTTATCCGTATTAGGTTCGGTTTAATCGAGTAAAAAGTAGAGTGATAATGTTAATCGATACTTTATGAGGGTGGGAAATGTGGGATTAAATTGTATACAGCAGTATTAGTTATTTGATAGACTTTATCCCTGAATACTTGAAAAATTGGCGCATAATTGCGGTTTTGAAATCTACTCTGACTTATCTAATGCGTTATCGTTTTGAATATGAGTTATATTGAAAATTGCAAATATAATTCGTGTCATCCGCGATGGCGCGCAGATTTGTCAAATTTAATGAGTAAAGGCACGCGTCTTCGTGAAACACATGATCTATATCCACTAAACTATAAGCACTGTTTACTGCAGCAACAGCAAGTAAGATGCTTTGGCAAGCGATTCAGTATGAATGTTGCTGAAGTATGGTTTCCTTCTGGTTTAGTCGATATTAGGTAACGATTTTCGAGGTAACGATTCTGGAAACCTGCCCTAACAATGTTTTCACTAGTTATCGAGGCAGGCGGTGATTCGCCGCCCACTAGATGGGCCCCTAAAACTGCCGTCGTGAAGACGACCAGGAGCAACACCGGCGTGACCGGCTCAGGGGTGTCGAGATCGAGATGTGTAAGCCGCTTTCTACCAACGCTCAATAATAAAGTAAATTTTCACTTCCACCCCTGGAGTATTTAGCTCTAACGACTCTTCTCCGGAAGGCCAATGAAGGCAAGCCAGAGCTGAGAGTCACTGCGGGTCCCCTCCGACCGACGAAGACACGCCGGAGACGGAGACCCTGACCGACTCGGGAGTACCTTTTTTTTTTTTTGACGGAGTGGGAATGCATTTACGCACAGTGTGTGGGACTCGCCGCTCCTTTCCCCTCTCCTGGCAAGAGGGGGGGAGAATTGGCCCTACCCACTAAACCCACTCCGGCGTTTCACCCACTTTGCCGTTTATGAGGGCGCACTGGGATCGATGACATTCCGCCGCGTGAGAGGTAGTGCGGTAGGCCCTCACCATCCTCTGGGCCATGAACCTCTGCGGCCGACGGAGCAGTGCCTTCGCGCGTCTCGTCAGCCGTCCGGCCCAGATTGGCGATCCGTAGAGCGCCATGCTCCGGACTACCCCCGCATATAGACACCTACATGGGGCATTCGGCCCCCCCAGATTAGGCAAAGGCGGCCCAGAGCCGAGGCAGCACCCACGAGACGAGGAGCCAGTCTCGCAAAGTGCTCCTCAAAATTCCACTTTCTGTCCAGGACAAGGCCCAAGTACTTGATGTGGGCCTTGACCTGGACAGACTCACCCCCCACCCTTACTCTGGTGCCCTCCGGCAGCTGCCCCCACCCCCTTGTTCGCCCGAGGACCATGGCCTCGGTTTTCGGCAGGGCGACCCGAAGCCCCAGGAGTCCTATGCGCTGCACTGTAATCCTGTGCCCTGCTGGCAATTTCGCCTGGTGGCAGACTGCGCAGAAGGCCTCTGCTTGGCAGTCCGCACCTCGGTGCCCCGGCTTGCTGCAGCGGAAGCACAGGTCTCCTCTTTCTACCGGGGAGGGGCACGTGGCCCTAGTGTGTCCGATGCCCAGACACTTAAAGCACCTGAGCCCCCCAGGTTCAAGTGCTTTGATTCGTGCGGACGACCACCCTATTGTCACCCTCCCTGCCGACGCCGCAGCGCACGCCGCCTCTACAGGGCACTGTACAAGGGCCGAGCCAGCGCCGTTGTAGCCGATGCGGATATCCCCAACCCGGACATTCGCATGCGAGCAACCCCCTTTGGCCGCAATCGCCCTAGCCACTGCTTCCGGTGTGGCAGCCTCGTCGAGGCCGGAGACTCGGAGACGAGCCATCTTGACGGGTCTGTAGACCCGGGCCGCGTCTCCTATGGCTTCTTCCAGGCGCACCTTCATAGCGTCGGCGGTGCGGCCATTATCTGCCCCCACCACCTCTAGAATGCGGGCCCCATCCGCCGTCTTCCGCACATTAACATGCTCGAGGCCAATCTCCTCGAGCCGAAATGCTTGAGTGGCTCTCAGCATTACGGAGGCGTACGACTCTTTGGTCTCGGGCTTGAGAGCTACCACTACCGCCGCGGTTTTCGGAACCGCCAGTTTTTTGGCTGCCGGGGCCGATGACTTGGCCGCATGTGTCGCCGAAGCGGCAGGAGGGGTGGCCTTCTTTTTCTTGCCCCGCTTCACCACCTGTGTCCATTCCCCACGCGTGGGGGGCGTCTGTGTGGGGGCTGCTGGTACCGGCTTGGGCCCAGCCGCCGCCGCTTTCTTATTCCGCTTGGTAGGCGCAGGTCTCGCAGGGGGCATGAGTGTCGCCCCTGTCGCAGCACCTTGTCTTCCGCTGCCTCCCAACTGCCCCCTGTTCGCCCTCAGCTGCGGGCTGGCTTGCTCCGGAGCGGCAGGCGCATTGTTTGGGCCCTCTGCCCTTTTTCTGTCTGCCGCTAGCGGCGGGCGGAGGATCGGCTCTGGAGGGAGGCGCCTCTGGACCTCCTGCAGCCTGGTGTTCACCATCCCTCCGATGGATACAAAAAGCTCCTTCTCCAACTTCTTCCTGAAGGAGTCGAGAAGAGCCTCTACCTCGGCCCTTAGGCGGTCCCCTGGCCCATTAGGGTCCATGCCGTGGGCTGCCTGAGGTGCTATCATTCCCCTCTCGGAGAAGGCTTTCCGAAGCGCTTTTGTTTCCGATCGCATGAGGGCGAGTTCCTCCCGCATCCTTTTGTTATCCGCTCTGAGGGAGCGGATCTCCTCACTCTCATGCCGTGACTGCAGTTGCTCCATGGCGGCGTTAATAACGCTGCAAGCGTTGTTGATGGCGCCCCTCACGCACCCACTGATATCGGTGGAATTCGCCGTTTGCTCCAAAACCGTCTGGGCAGCCTGGCGTGCCGCCTCAATGGGGTCCTTATCCCCTACCGGGGACGCCCGACCCTCGCTCCATTGGTCATTGTCCATCAGCTCTTCGTCTTCCTCCTCGGAATCCCGGCCTACGTTGTTCCGCAGATTTTCGCGGGCGGCTGACAACCCGGCGTAGGTTCCAGTGGCCTTTTTCCTGCGGGTCGGAGTCTTTAGTTTAAGGCGAGGCGCGGCGCACCCTACACCGCCAACTTTCCTCCCCCTTCGAGCCGTGTTAATTTTCGGCGGCTCATTATCGGGTTCCCCTTCGTCAGGGTGGACCCTTTTTGCCCCCGCCTTGAGCCCCCTGCGTCCTTGGGGCGCTTTTCCTCCCTGTGGGGACGTCTCTTGAACCTCACCGGGCAAAATCTGGGAAACAGGGAGGCTGCCTCTACTCCCGTTAGTCGCCGCGTTGATTTCCCGGGTCGTTGATCGGGTGAGTCGCATCGTCATTATTTTCTGAGGATCAGTCCCCGAGCTTGTCGCCATCCGGTTCTCCTCGCCTTTGTCGTTGGCCTCGGTGCGCACGATCGGGGTGCCCACCTCCACCGCCAAATTTACAGTCTCCATTCCATTGCCATTGTCGTTTGTGTTTTCCGTCCGAGTTTTGTTTTTATTTTTTAGTTTATCTGCCATATAGTTCCCACGAGTATGGGACGAAAGGTTTGACGCACCATTCCGTAAAATGCGCCAGCTATGTACTGTGCAGGTCGCCAGGTATGCACAGGTTTTTACGACTTCGCTGTCGGGTTTTATAGAGTATCCTTCTCGCGGGCCGGCCAATTAAGGCAAGCCCTCCCAGCAACTCCCAACATACCACCATCATGCCAACGGATAGTGGTCTTTGAAGAAAGCACCAGGTTACGGGTTTCAAGGGAAGCTGGCGAGTGCTCCCCTCGGAGCTCCTTTCGGAGCTCCCCCTGTTCCTCACATCCTCCCCCCCCCCCCCCCCCCCTTGCTCCTGGTAGCGTCACTCTCTCTTCGCCTGCCCGGTATGGGTAGCCCTGTCCGGTATAGCCTAGGAGATCATAGAGACACGCCAAGAGCACCCTTTCCCTCCCCTCCCGGGATATTCCCGGGTGTCGGGTTATTGGCAACACCGGTAAGCAATCCCACGCAAGAGATCACTTACCGTTGCCCCCAGGGCGCACCAGCCATAAGCCATTCCCTTGACTACGGATCAGCGAGGATCAATAGAAATTGGAATGACCCAGACCCTCGTGGAGGTTACCCGACCTAGCGCCCCCCCCGCCCTACCCTACTCGGGTCCGTGGGGTCGTTACTTCCCAACAGCTCGCCACAAGCACTTGATCTTGGTTTCATTGTTCGTTCTTTTACTCACAAACATTCACTACACCGGGGTGTGTCAGTACTGTCAGTAGGTACTGTGAAAGAGATACGGTCTAGCTGAGGTGGGGAATGTAAACACTCGAAGTAGGTTTCTAATAATATATTATGATCTTTTTTTATTCTAAAACTAATAACAGCAATATCGTCTAACTCCGATGCTTGCCATTTTCAGAATGAAGTCGCCTGCAGATCTTTATTCCTTCAGGCCCTGCTGAAGGAATAAAGATCTGCAGGCGATTTCATTGACCGTTATACTGTTCACTTTACTACAATAGTCCCAATACCTGTTGCGACCGGTTCATGGGTTATTGTTGCGCCCGTGAAAGGGTTCCAGCAGGCGTTCTACATGAAATTAAAGCTCTCCAAGAGGCCTCTACGTGTTGGATCTATATCCCCACGCAAGCCTATCAAAAGACCGGGATTTATAGGCCCGTGAAATCCAAGGAGATACAATAATAATAATAATTAACTACGTACATCCATTAGTTCACGCACAACATGAATTGGCCTTTTAATATTAGCTTTGGGTCTGTGGTAAATTACCAGCCCATTTATTGATATTGGTATATCATTCCAATTTTCCAATTAACAACTTACTCAAAATAAGTAGCTCTTATACCGATTTAATTAATTATATATTATATGGATTGTAAATATTAATATTGGTATCGAAGAATTTTGTACATTACGATTTACGATATAAAAAACGGAACCCTTATGTCTGTCTGTCCGATTATGTCACCGCCACTTTTTTCCGAAATTATAAGAGCTATACTGTTCAAACTTGGTAAGTAGATGTATTCTATGAACCGCATTAGGATGTTTACACAAAAATAGAAAAAAAAAACAATAAATTTTGGGGGTTCCCCATACTTAGAACTGAAACTCAAAATTCTTTTTTCATCTAAACCATACGTGTGGGGTATCTATGGATAGGTCTTTAAAAATGATATTGAGGTTTCTAATATCATTTTTTTCTAAGCTGAATAGTTTGCCCGAGAGACACTTCCAAAGTGGTAAAATGTGTGTGTCCCCCCCCCCCCCCCCCCCCGTAACTTCTAAAATAACAAAATGAAAAATCTAAAAAAAATATATGATATACATTGCCATGCAAACTTCCACCGAAAATTGGTTTGAACGAGATCTAGTCAGTAGTTTTTTTTTTCAATACGTCATAAAATTAAAAAAAAAAATTTTTTCATCAAACCCATACGTGTGGGGTATCTATGGATAGGTCTTCAAAACTGATATTTAGGTTTCTAATATAATTTTTTTCTAAACTGAATAGTTTGCGCGAGAGACACTTCCAAAGTGAAAAAAATTGTGCCCCCCCCCCCCCCCCTCTGTAACTTCTAAAATAACAGAATGAAAAATCTAAAAAAAATATATGATATACATTACCATGCAAACTTCCACCGAAAATTGGTTTGAACGAGATCTAGTAAGTAGTTTTTTTTATACGTCATAACATTTAAAAAAAAAAAAAAATTCATCAAATCCATACGTGTGGGGTATCTATGGATAGGTCTTCAAAAATGATATTTAGGTTCCTAATATCATTTTTTTCTAAACTGAATAGTTTGCGCGAGAGACACATCCAAAGTGAAAAAATGTGTGTCCCCCCCCCCCCCCTGTAACTTCTAAAATAACAGAATGAAAAATCTAAAAAAAAATATATGATATACAATACCATGCAAACTTCCACCGAAAATTGGTTTGAACGAGATCTAGTAAGTAGTTTTTTTTAATACGTCATAAATGGTACGGAACCCTTCATGGGCGAGTCCGACTCGCACTTGGCCGCTTTTTTACTTTACCGAGATGATTCTTCATATCCGTGTCCAGAGGGCCTAACGGCAACGACGAAAAATCGAGAAACGTTATCTGCCCCTGTGTCGCTCAAATATGCAAGAGAGGAAAGAGATTAAATGTTTATTGTTCCAATGAAAAACTTTAACTCAAAAAAGATATGATGCCTAATGGCACTCTGTAGCAGCTGCCTTTCTCCAAAACAAAAGTCTTCCGACATCCGATGTCGGATCGGAAAACGCTCTAAAATATAACATTAATACATAATAAATAATATATCATACATAAAGGGGAGTATTTCGAACTGCAGTCATAATTGTGTCAAAGTAGCGTGACGTACAATTTAGACAGTGTATCCAAAGTGTGATTTGTCAGCTGGGGTTCGTTTTGGGAGTTGAACCGGTCGTTTATGGAGCGGGCGAATCATTAATCAAGTTTGGCTTTCGTGGACTAAGCGGGAGATATACTGAGCACTATTCTCTTGAACTGAGTGAATAGTCTTGCTAATAATTTCTATTGTACTGTAGGCGCTTCCATAACTTATCATCTTTATTAGTCTTCATTAAGCATATTGCAGTTATCCAACTTTCTGAACTTTGCTCCGCTTTTTATATTGGTCTGACTGGATTGACAGTATTTTGTTTTGCTATGTACTTTTATTATGTATATTTTTCGCATCTAAAGTTTATCAACTAGTCTTGAATTTCTGGCTACATATATATGCAGGCATTATCCTTGTAACCTTGACAATTGCCGTTTTAAAATATCTTAACGAATATAATTCAAATAAACAGACTTATTAAGTGTCTTAATTATGTATCCATTGAAAATATCCCAACAAAGTTATTTACTAATAAGAGTAGGAGATATTAAGAGATATTAAATGAGTGTAAGTCATGAATGACACAAATAATTACAACATTGTAATAGGTAGGTATACAATTGAATTACTAACCTATCCCTGACAAATCTTTTAACTTGTAAATATTTTTTATTGTCACCTAGATCTAGAGGACCTTTGTACCATTTTATATTGTTAATTTACTAATTATTTAAATTTATTCTCAATACGCTGACACGCTGTCTTAGGCGTTGAAAAGGTATTTTCCAACTGTAGAAGAAAGTAGAGAATAGAGGCGAGATTTACCCGGCGTCAGTAATTAATTCCGAGGGCCAGCCTTTGACGTCGCGGTTAGGGTTGCCACGTGGCTGGATTCTTTCGTATTTGCCCTACTGTGAAATAAAGGGTATGTGGGGAAACCAAGAATTGTAAATTACACATTCGTTTTTACGATCTCCTGGCACAAAATGGTTTTGAGAAAAATAATAAAATAACTACGACGCCTACATATATATTTTCTCCTAAGTTTTAAGGACGGTTGCTGAAAATTATCATGAAAATCGATGTTCTAAAATTAATAAATAGTAAGTTAGGCGGTTATCACACTGGATACGATTTGCACGTGGCTCCGATGTGCGAGCGGGTTGTCGTTACGCGCATAGCGTTGTCTCGCTTAAACATTGCAGCGACGTGCGAATCGCATCCAATATGATAACCGCCTAGGTCACAAAGTTAAGTCAGTGATAACCTTTATTTAATCGTCTGCTGTCGACAGAATTCAGCCTAAAAAGGCTACTTAAGACTTAAAAAAAAATACTTATAATTTCAGTTTTTCGTTTTTACTGTTTACGTTTTATTCACATAACTTATAACATTTCACATTCAGTAGGGCTAAGATGGTCGGCTCTTTATCATTTGCCACCATGCCTGTCACGTTCTAACAAGTATGTAAGTGCGAAAGTGACGCATGACATGACAGGTGATAAAAATACGACCTAGATACCGCTGCATCATCGGAACTGTTAAAATGGATAACTTTTGCTGTTCAGGTTGATTAATATAAGCGTGATGCTTGGCGTTGCTAGTCAGTAAATGATAATTGATAACCCTATTTGAAGCCGTGTGAAGGCGTTGCACGCTGTACAAAAAATATTATGACGCTTGGAAAATCTCCGCCAGTACTGTGGTGCGGATGTCATTTGTGCGCGTTTGCTTTCATTATTAGGGGTATAGAATTCTTCACGGTACTCATTTTAATGGCTTCGTCACGTGGTGGGTTATAACTATAAATACCCTATTGTATTAATGATAATTATATAATCAATTTTTGATTAACTGGTGACCGAAGAGCTGGCGGCTTCCTCCCGCAACGTATCAGTATTGCGATACAACGAGGAAATACCGCCAGCATCCATGGTACAAAGCCTCAAGGTCTATTTTAGATTTAAGCTAGTTATAGTAATCGTCTGTATATATCCATTACGTATATTGTTATTGTGAATAAAATCAGTAAAAAAAAATTTGTTAGCAACATTTGCAGTTTACTGAAAGCTTCATGCGGAATTATTTTTACCTATGTACCTAAATTTGCACTCATTAATGATTACTGCGATTCATGTGTGTACTTAACCTTATTCAAACACCGATTATTGGGACAGCTTCCTGCGCATACGACTCAACTATTCCAACTATTCGCAAACTAATCCGCACTTCGTCACAGGATTAACATTAGTTTCAACTTGAATTGTATGTTTTGCCAACTGACTAACTTATGCAAACTAATTTAGAGTAAAGACGAGCTGTTACCTTACCTACCTATACAACAACTATACAGTAAATATTCACTTATTTTTTTGTTAGCTATACCAGCTGTCATCCTTAGTTTAATATAATAATAGAGGTCACTGAAAAATATCAATCAAGTGCGTGGATATTGACAATAACAGTTTGGAATGATTCAAGGTTAGTTTCACTGGACTTAAATCGACCGGGATATGGGCCGTGATTACCTTTTATATTGTTTTTGACCTCCCGATATTTCGACGTAGTTACATGTTCACGGGTACAAGTAACAAGATGCATGTAACAGCGGCGAAATATCGGGAGCTCAAAAACAATACAAAAGGTAATCACGGTCCGTATCCCGGTCGATTAAAGTCTACGGATATTGACGATAACGCTTTATTTCGTTTTGTTACAATTCAAGAAATTGTTCTATATTTCTTTGAAATAATGATATAATGAAGTATCGCTTACAAAAAAATGTGATTACTTCTTTTAATTCAGTCTAATTCTCATTACTGAGAAAAATCAAAGAAATTAACGATTTTAGTAAATTGGCAAATCATTATTGAAATTATTTATTGATGTAGAAATACATTTGTGTACAATTTTTGGACGGTAGTTTTGTTTTCATTTCTCTGATAAACAATAAATTACTAATGTTAGCTTTTTTGGGCGAACGAGAATTTTTCGGGCAGGTAAGTATTCGTACAATTAAGTGAGGCCTCTACATTTACAATCTGTGCTACAGAACACAGTAAATTAACCGTACTGAATTTAATTTTCAAAAAGAAACTGGGTAAGTTTAATGGAGAGATAGAATACTTATAAAATTGGTGCTTGCTCGTTTTTTATTCACTTCATAGTCCAGGGAGACTACAGTAGCCTATCCGACGGCTAATTAAATAAAAATACAAGTACTTCCTTACTTGATAAAAGTGAGAGTGCAATTACAGAATATATTTATTTTAAACTAGCTGTTGCCCACGACTTCGCCCGCGTGGATTTATTTCCCGAAACACGCTTTCAACCCCTTTTTAACCCTATTATGGGATGAATTTTCAAAAAAACGCTGAATGTGCCTTTTCACAAAGTTTCATGTTCCTAGCTTAAAATAATACTTGTTTCCCATACAAACATTCATCCCCTGTTAACCCTCTTAGGGGATGAATTTCCAAAAACGCTGAAATTATTGTTTCCTATTTCAATACAATACTTTTCACGAACTTTCAAGGTCGTAACTAAAAATAAAGCTTAATCCCCATACAAATTTTCATCCCCTTTTAACCCCCTTAGGGAATGAATTTCTAAAAACGTATTTAGTTCAAATGATTATGTAAAGATGTGTTTGAGCTAAATCCATAAAAGGGATTTCATTCGAATCAAAACAAAGTACCGAGTTATCGAACCCACGCAAAACCTTTCATTTCATTAACATTTCATGCCGGCTGTTGTGGGTATCTATAAGATTTGGATTGTACCCTCTTACGTTTTAATAAATCAGTTGTTGTCAAGGACTCGTGGTGTTTCATTGAATACTACATGGTGGCAGCGGTGTAGTGGTTTATCTCGGTACATATTCGTAAAAAAGTGTATCTAAAGTCACCAAAAACGCCAGATTTTAGTTACGAACGTTTTACTTATTGCGGTGTGTGCGTAAGTGTAAAATTTATTCACTACAATGGAGCACGCGAGACCACCACCAGAACTCAACATGGCGGGAGGGCCAGTTGCCCGTGCCGATGCATGGAAGCGGTGGAAGCAACAATTCACACTGTTCGTGAGAGCATCAGGAGTGAGTTCCGAGTCTGCCGGGGTGCAGGCGAGCCTACTCGTCAACCTCATCGGGCCCGAGGGCTTTGATGTTTTTCAAACGTTTACTTTCGATAGCGAGTCGGACCGGGATGACGTAAACGCTATTATAAAAAAGTACGACGAATACTTTGGAGCGAAGGTCAACATAACTTTGTTGAGATATAGATTTTTTACTCGTAATCAAGAGGATGGCGAGTCTATTCAAACGTATGTTACGGCCTTGCGTCTCCTGAGCAAAAATTGTGAGTTTGGTTCTTTGCAGGAGGACCTAATAAAAGATCGCATTGTATGCGTCATACGGAATTCCATTGTGAGAGATAGGCTTTTGAGATGCGACGATCTCGATCTGAATAAGGCTATCAAGTTGTGCCAAGCCGAGGAGGTGTCACAAGAGAGTGGTAAACAGTTAGGTAAAAGTGTCGAGTGTGCAAGTGCAGTGCAGGTGCATGGCGTAGAAAAAAGGCGCACGGGAGGCGGAAGCGCGCGGCCGTCTCGCCGGGCATCGGCGCCCGGAGCGCGGCGCGGGCGCGGCGCCGGCGGCGGCGTGCGAGGCCCGCCTCGTGAGTGCGCGGGTTGCGGCGGAACGCGTTGTGATAATCGGGAATGCCCAGCCTCTTTCGCTACTTGTTTCGCGTGCGGAAATCGTGGTCACTTCTCCAGAATGTGTAAGTCTCGCTTTGTACAAACTGACAACGGAGTTAAAAAAGTGTATGAGATTGAACAGAATGACTCGTATAGTAGTGGTTCAGGCGAGTTAGAACCGTTTTACGTGGATATGGTGAAATGTAATAAAAAGAAAAGTCAGTGGTTTGAAACCTTGTTGTGTGAGAAGGGACCCGAGCGATTTAAGCTTGATTCGGGTGCAGACATGAATGTTATTTCTTTAGAAAGATTTTTATTACTAGGGTTTAATAAACAAATGTTACAACCGGTCAAAGTTAATTTAGAATCTTATACCAATAACGAAATCCCCATCGTAGGTGAGTGCGATATTACTTTTTGGTATAAAAATAAAACTTAATCCATAACTAGGACTACTTAGGACTCGTGCCACCGTGGTGGGTAAAGCCGCGACTCCTCGATCGTACATAGTTCAGAATAAGGTGGGAGGTAAATTCCGACGCAATCGTCGTCACCTGATAAAATGTATGGTGAGTGATGAGCCGGAGTCCTCGAAGTCCGAGCCGCTGCAGCCATCAGCTGACTGCGGGGACGAGTTCAAGGACGCCTGCGAAGATGTGGGTCACTTGGGAACATGCGAAAACCAGCCTTATGATAACGCCCATAAGGCAGGTAATCAACAAGCGCATGCTTCCGATGGGCCGACAATTATAATGACGCGTAGAAAGGCAAAATTATTAGCCGAAAATCAATCTAAGACAGAAAATATGTAACACATAATCCAAATAAAATATTCATTACGTACCTACTAGATACATATATCGTACTGCATAACTTAATTATTATATTATGTATTTTTACTAAGTCGGAATAACCGATATAACTCTATTTTATGCACTTCTCCGTAAGGTTTTAAATAATCTGTCCAATTTTAACATCATAACAACATTATGATAGCACGGTCTTATTTTGAACCTTACAGTCTCTTATACATTTAAGGTGTTTTGTTGGATTATATTAGTTTATACAACCGTGAGTTTTGTCATACGTAGATATAAGTTTCATTGTTCTTTGAATTCATTGCCTTAGTAATTATACTTACTTATTAAGTTAAAGATAAATGGTTAGAATCAGGTCGTTCAGACCTATCTGTAAAAAATATGTCGAACATGTTTCTAACTAAAATATAGCTTAAGGTTTCCTGAAAATTGGTCAATTGTAAAAAAAAAAAAAAAAACATGGGAATATGGATTAAGTTATGTAGATATTGATAAGATTGTAGAATGATTTTAGGCTGTAAATGTACAATGGTTAATTTAAATTGCAACATAACCAATTGTTCAGTTTTTTAAGAAATTCCTTTTGGGGGAGATGTTGTGGGTATCTATAAGATTTGGGTTGTACCCTCTTACGTTTTAATAAATCAGTTGTTGTCAAGGACTCGTGGTGTTTCATTGAATACTACACCGGCATTATTAAAATGTATGCTACGTCGATGCCCACATTCGAGAGCAACATCCAACACGTTCCATTTTTATACGATACGATACAGAAATATCATTAGTGTTCTGTGTGTTCATACAATATTCATGTTTATGGAAATGTTCGTCTATCGTTCTGCAGTGAACATAGAAGTTCACTTACGGCCACTAACATTTGTGATTGCAATTTTGTTGTAATCTTCGAACTATAAAATGTAATCGTATGGAATGTTCCATCTGGTGTTCAAGTTACTTATTTGCAATAATGGCCTTAAGAGTCCGCAGTAAGCTCAGTTCTCCATCAAAAACGTAGTTACCTTCACATTTAAAAACGACTAGCTGCATGCACTAGGGAGCGGGCTACCCAGAACTGCTGAGATGCTGGGTATCAGATGTGCATCGGCTGGGATGCGAAACTCAGAACTTAGTATTTACTGGATTTAGAGATTATTTTCGGACATATTCGATCAAAACTATGTAAGATTTCGTTCTAGAAGATAGAACTGTGTGCATTCTAATGCACTGAGGAGCTGGCTATCCAGAACTCCTGAGATGCTGGCTGTCAAATCTTGGATTTAACTCGAACTTAGCTTTAGTTAGAAGAAACCTATTTTTTTTTGATGTTCGTGTCCCATACATATATGAAAAAAAAAATACAGTTTAAAAACTAGAACTCATTATATATCGTCTAGAAATGTTACTTGCATTTAAATGCTATTTTGAGGCTGTGGAGTGGATAACGGCTGGGATGCTAGTGTGCCAAAATGGGAAGTTAGCATCTCATTTACAAAGGGTCTAGCAGGCTAAGCGAACAAGAAGTGCCCCCAACGACGGATTTTGTCGATATTTCTGGTAGTGTACTGTTAGGCTCTTTTGTTTGCGAGTTATTCAGGATAACGTAAAATAATAAGGGTATCATTGAAAGTGTCATATTTTATAAACGATTCAAGTTACGTGAACCAAACAAAATTATATTTGATAACAATAAAAAAAACTACAAAATGCATATTTTTTACCAGCATCCTGTCCTTAAACTTCATTGCAAAAAATAAAAAATATTTTTTTTTACTTTTCGCGGAGGTACACCTCCAAAAAAAATATGCATGAGTAGCCACTAATTCCCACTACATACACATATAAAAATATTTGCACAAATGTTCGTGCTTCATGTCAAAAAAAAAAACGATTCTTCAATAAGTAGTCACTGGCATTACATGTACAGATAGAAGTACATCAACGATGACGTGTCAGCTTTATACACATAATATTATCTGCATTTGTTTTTTGCATTTTGTAGTGGAAAATGGAAAACATTAAATGCAAGTCTTGTAAAAAAACATTAAAAAATATCCGTGGGAAACAAAAATGCATAGAAACAGAGCAAGAGGCTGATTTATATAGCAAATGCAGTAATATGTTAATTTGCATAAATGATTTATTGTGTGGTAAGTGTCGACTTTTAGTGTATTAAAATTAGCAATTAGCAATTTGCATTTTATAAGTGAAATAAGTCTTCCAGGGCTCTTACCTTCTAGCAGCTATCTTTTTTAATGATCGACAAGTGTACGGTTGGTAACACTTAAAAATTTTGGCGGCATCTCATTGGCTAATGGAATTCATATAATTAAAAGCGCTTTGGAGTCAATATAGGCTTGCCTTGGTTATTATCTTCGCTGGCCAGCCACTACATCTTTTGCGATTTATAGTCAAGGATGCAAAAATTTTATATATAGTAGAAACTGGTACATTTTCTGTACAAAAATGACCCACTGTGTCCCTTTTCCCCATGTTTAAGTTAGAATTTTTAAAATGTAGGTACAGTCAGCATTGATAGTAAGGGATGAAACAACGCGCCAAAAGTATCTGATATTCCGGATAACTTTTCCAAATATAGATAAATCTCTAAAACTTACTTTCAAAAATATATATTTTACCGTCTTAATTGTTCTACATATAGGACCATCACATTTTGTTAAGCTGTTACAGAATGATAGATACTTTTGAAACCTTGTTTGATCCGCTACTTTTGACGCTAACTGTACTACACGTTTTCGCAGAGTTCCTTGTTTCGACTCCATTCTAACAAAAACAAATGTTTGAAAAACTAGCAGAAACTTTATTAACAGCATTTTTTGTTTAATTTATGTAGATAGTTTTGTTTATAAGTCTATAGAAAATCAATCTCATTTTTTGTTATCAGCCTTTATAAGGCATGTGTGTATATGTGTATAGTGTGTGTATGTATGTATATGAGACTATGTTTAGTACGAAAAAGAATGCCTGCAAAAAATGCGTTATTGTTTTAATTTTTTGATAATATAAGTCAAACATAACTGTTTACATAGATTGTATACTTACTTTTTGTAAAGAACCGGGAAGAAGCGAGAATCCCGGCACCGGTCGTGCCCAGAATCGGGAAATGAGGTCTTGGTTCCGGGACCGATACATTGCACGTATTCATTCCGCTCTAAACCAACTTGCATTATAGAATTAGTAAATTGAATAAAGATATGAATGACTAAAACAGCATCTCAAACACTCCCTTGATTCCGCTCTTGCGTGTAATGCTTTCATCGCATGCAAATTTGCAATTATGTTCGTTATTTGCCATTTGTACGACTTAATTCATTTGCGTATTTATTCCTCTATTCAACTACGGTTACTCGAGCGTCCTATTATACCATTGAACCTTTTCCCGTTTCTGTTTATGAATAACTCAATGAGCAAACGAAATACCTCTAAAAAGAAAATAAATCATTTTCTACTGTTCCGCAGAATTCAAGCATTAAGCACTTTTTTATTCATGGTTTTTACTTCCTATTGTTACAAGCCTCGTCATTCTATTGACGTCAATGTGTGGAGTAATTCTATTTACCTATTTTTCGAACACTTCGCCCGCCGTGACGAAAACGATACAACAAAACAAGACAAAAACATTGAACAGTGAAACACTAGATATATATACTGCTAGTTTTGTTAGTTTCACATAAAAGAAAAAGGAGTATGAAACCTGCCAACTATACATAATCATAATAAATCAATCCCAGGCAAAAGTCACGCACGCTGCCCCATTTCAATTTCCATACATCAACGACAGCTATTATCATTTCTATTGCCGCGCGTGCGACAGTAACGCAGTATTATTTATCTTGGTACTTTGGCCGGACGCGGCTATCAACAAGTGTCAAGGCACGAATAAATCCTGACCGCTGCCGCCCTTAATTCTCCCGATACGCCCTCCTAAAAAGGACCGAAAATACCGAAATCCAAGTATTTTATACGAACCGCTGGTTGGAGTGAAATAAGACATTCCATTTGTATGTATCATCTTGGTTGGCTTTTGTTGCCCGGTTGCGCAAATTGAATAGTTGAAGTTTTCGCATTGATTTAGAGTTAGGTTATCGCTGATGAATGCCAAATAGGTGAGAGAGTAAATTCTACCTGATAACTTTTCGCGTTGATAGACACATTGTAAAAGTTTCCGTTGATACATCTGTGTTCTTCCAAATGGAAATACTGAAGTTCAGAGAGGGCAAGAAACATTGAACATTTCTCGCAATATTGTAACCGATGATTCGCGTAATCCTTCATTTCGCCGAGCATCTTCTTCTAAAAATAAGTCGCGATCTTATGACAGTGACGGAGTACTCTGTCTGAACATCCAACAAAGTCTTTACTAAACTACGAGGGAATATAGTGAAATTACAATGAGGATCAGGAACAATCGTCCGGCGGCACTCTCCACGGATAAACTGACTGACCGCTGGCCTCGAGTTATCTCCTTTAGACACTCATATTTCGAGGCACATTCATTCAGAGGTATTAGCAGATATACTATATATATACAAGGTGCTAACGAATTAGTCACGGATATTTTAAGAGATAATACATTACATTAAAACAATTAACTTTTAACTGTAATTATGGAACCTTTGTATATCATTTTTTTGTTTTCATTTACCGAACAAAAAAAGATATTATAATTATTTTGTAAAATAATCACCCTATTATGTACCTGTCAAGATGTTTAACATTGTCTGTCATGTCACGTCAAAAGTTGTTTTCCTTCAATGTCATTATGATTCGGCGGGAAAACTGTAGGTTATTAAATACTAGCGTCTGCTCACGGCTCTGCCCGCGTGGAAAAAAAAACTGTCCCATGCGAACAAGTAGTGTGAAAAAAGTAGTATGCTATTCCATACTAATAACCTATCTCTGTGCCTAATTTCATCCTGATGTAACAAACATCCATCTACCCATAAAAACTTTCCCATTGAATAATAATTAGGTTAGATATTTAACGAATGCTAACCTACCTAATTAACTAGTCTAAGTAATTTAAAAAGCAAGCACGGACATAAGAAAACTTTTATTAACATAAACTGTTTATAAAAATTGTTGAAAATGGTGACCATGGTTTTCAATGCACAATAGTGCTCGCTTTCGGATATTTTCATTAACACGCATTAAGATCTCTCTTTCCCTTTTCATAACCTCAAAGGCGTCGGTAATCCGTGTTTGTAATTCTTCTGATGTTCTGATTGTGTGCCCGTCGTTTCCATAAACCAAGTCTTTGGCTCGTCCCCATACGTGGAAATCAAGCGGTGTTAAATCTGGTGAGCGGGCTGGCCAGTTCACTGCACCTGCTTGAACCCCACCCCGGCCAATCCATCGTAATTGGAATCGCTCCGTTAAATACCTTCTTACGTTACGATCGTAATGGGCTGGGGCACCATCATGTTGAAAGTACATTCTCCTACGGAGATCGACTGGTACTTCGTCTAGCAATTCTGGTAGGGTTTCTTGTAGGAATTGAAGATACGTCCTACCATTGAGGCGGTTGAGAAAAACAGGGCCCAACAAATAATCGCCAAGTAATCCTGCCCACACGTTAACGCTGAAGCGAGTCTGAAAGTGGTCAGGACGTGCTAAATGGGGATTCTGTTCCGACCAAAAGTGTGCATTGTGAATATTAAATAATCCTACCCTCGCAAATGTACATTCGTCGGTCCACAGTATGTTACGTCTTGCGTTTCTAATAAGCCACTGACTGAAAAATACACGTGGTTCATAATCCTGTACTTGCAGTTCTTGAACACGTGTGAAATGGTAAGGATGCCTTCCCTCACGTTTTAGAATTTTCCATACGTAGACGTCACTGACATTAAATACATTCGCTGCGTCCCGGGTACTGCTCATGGGATGGCGGTCAAAAAAATCCAAAATTGCTACTTCTAGACGAACTGGGTACCTAGGCCTACCGGCTTCACCTATTGGCATGAGGTTTCCGGCATGAAATCTTTGATGTGCCCGGTAGATAGTCTGAGGATTCACAATCGTATTGTATCTTTGTGCATAAAGTCTTGAAGCTCCCGCCGCACTGTAGTTTGAGTCGCGATAACATGTTACCATGTTTAAGTACTCGTTAAGTGTGTAGCGGTAAGGCATAATGGTAAATTAATTAAATTTCTTTGCAACCGACACAATCAGACAGCAAATTGCATGACACTGACATCCAAGTATTTTATTTATCAACTTTAAGAGGCCACTTGAATGATAGTTTAAAGAGGTTCTAGAATGTCTAAAGAGGTCTCATTTAATTATCTTATTAACAGGGTGTTTTAACGTAGCAAATTTGTTTCCTAGTTTTCTCCAAAAAAACATAACATAACCAATGCTGTTTCATACTTAAATGTACTCCGAGAACCGAGTACTATCAGCTGTAAAAATATCCGTGACTAATTTGTTAGCACCTTATATAACATGTACTTATCTGTTGCTTTGTGGTTTTAGTTCGGGTCTATGTCAAGCTCGAGATTCCATTCAGAAATAGACGGACACAACGTTGCGTTTATGGGTGGCTTGTCTAACGAGGAATTTGTTCATTACAAACATTTTGCAAGGTTTAAATAATTTTCTTTCATAGACAGTAATTCAACAAATTGATCTAAGAAATATATAACGTAATCATAAAGTAATAGGCATCAGAATAAGCAAATCTTACTCAGGTAACGATGTGGTTAAAAATATAAATGCCAGAACTTGAGTTTGTTAATGGGTAATTTTTTTTTACTGCGTTCTGCAAAAGATATTGGGTGCCACCGGGATCACGGCGCTATTATTTATACCTTCATATCCCGATCGCATATGTCTTAACTTATCCCTGAGGAAAGTCAGCTCCTGGAGGAAAATTGACAAAGTTCGCTTTTGACTTTATTGAAGCGAACAACCAAATTCTTTTTATGATAATAATGTTTGGCTGAAGTTCGTGGAAAAGCAATTCAATTTGTTTCCATCACGTTTTGCATCAAATGGATATTGGATCTCTCTTACCTAATGTTATATTAAGTACCTATTTCTAGAATATTATCATTTCAAGAAAGGCACAAAAAATCTTAACGAAAGCGTTTGGCGATTAATTGGTTTCTTCTTCCTCGCGTTGTCCCGGCTATATTACCACGGCTCATGGGAAACTGGGGTCCGCTTGATAACTAATCCCAAGATTTGGCGTAGGCACTAGTTTTTACGAAAGCGATTGCCATCTGACCTTCCAACCCAGAGGGAAAAACCTAGGCCTTGTGGGGATTAGTCCGGTTTCCTCACTATGTTTCCTTCACCGAAAAGCGACTGGTAAATATCAAACGATATTTCGTACATTAGTTCCGAAAAACTCATTGGTACGAGCCGGGGTTTGAACCCGCGACCTCCGGATTGCAAGTCGCACGCTCTTATCCCTAGGCCACCAGCGCTTCTGGCGATTAATCGGTTTGGTGATTTTTAACAGGTTTTTGTGTTTTTCCAAAACCCAACACACGAATCTTACTTTAAGATGTGGAAGTTACACAGTGCCTGTAAGCTTACGTGGATATCAGGTAACTATGTGCAGCCCGCGCTGAAATCCTTGCCATATTCAATATGTTCGTGTTCAATAAACTATCGTTGAAATAGCGAATGTTGGCTTCAATGTGCAAGCAATTACTTGTAATACTGCACGTCGTCTACTTGTATTATAATGGTTCAATATATTGTATATTAACATTGTTTTCCGTTTGTACTTATCTAGTGGAATGCCTTAAAAATTATATATTATTATGTTATTTTATGCACATACGTAAAAAGTAAGAATCATTAATATTTAATTTTGAATAGGATATATTGACTTGACATGACAGTTTGCCTATGGGGAGTTTTCGCCACGTTTAAAATGTGATATGTGGTTATTTCTTCTTCTTCGTGCTTAAAGCTTTTAAAGCGAAATTGTACTTATATGAGGAGCCCGAAACGCACGGGCTCCGCACAGATCTCTTTCACATAGTTCAAATATTTCAAACGTCACTGCTACCACACCGTGCTGCCGCACCACCGCTGCTTGCTCTGGTCAATTGTACGCCTAATACCTTCTTAGTCACGCTTGTCAGAATAGTTTTGTTTGTGGGTCATTTACATCTGTAACTGCTGTTCTCTCTATCGTTTTCTATACACACGTGTAGTTCTTTAATCACCATAAGGCCGAGAACTGGATGCACACGGCGCACAATCAAAATATATAGACGAATGTATCTGTTTTGGACGATAGCGGCGGCCGCTTCCGTGCCGCCCACCGCCTCGCTCACTTCGCCGCGCACCGCGTGCGTCCAGTCCGGGCCCTAAAATTAGCAGCGCTGAATCAACCATCATAATAATGTATCCGTCTGTTTGTCCACAGCTGGGGGAAGGGGTGGAGTTGACACTGGGCGAGCTGCGCGCCATGGCGTTGCGTCAGCAACAGCAGATCGACACGCAGCACCAGCTACTCTGCGCCAAGGAGCAGCGGCTGCGGTACCTGAAGCAGCAGGAGGCGCGGCAGCATCAGGTACTACCACTACCGGTTAGGTCTCATTTAATATTTTATAGGGCACACTTATATTAGTACTAGATGGACCGACGATCTGGTTAAAATCGCGGGAAACCGTTGGTTGAGGGCAGCGAATAACCGTTTGTTCGGGAGATCCTTGAGGGAGGCCTTTGTCCAGCAGTGGACGTCTTTCGGCTGAGACGACGACTTATATTGTACCTACGGCAAAAAATACCTATTATAACATAATCTCTTGTATTTTTTCTAATGCAGATTTTTTTTCAGAAAGCGATAAGGCTTGAATTGTGTATTTTTTAAATCTTAACCGTTAAAGGGTTAAGAGTCACAAAAACTCGCCGCTAATAAGCCGCTTCTGTGCAATAGAAGTGACGCTCTCATTTTAATAACAATGTTATGCTGAAATTATATGAAACTAGGAATGAAGATTTAAATAACATATATCTTATGTCTGATATTAGTTTTCTTCACCTACTAAAATTTGAATTAAGTTACAAGTTGGAACCGCGTCATGTCAGTGTGTTATAATTTCGACCCCGCCTGCAGAACGGTAGCGCCATATGCAGTTCATTCCGAGTGAGAGTGAGAGAGGCTATAATGATCTGAGGACGGGCGACATGTCGCTTGGCTACGCATCGCTGGCTTGTAGTAGCGTGTAGCTAGCTTTAAATGATATTTCACAGAAATACATAGAAACAAGTCTGCTCCGATTTCCGGTCCCGTGGGTCATTGATCCAAAGTGACGGCAACATCCACCGTGACGTGAAAAATAGAATAAATGCGGGATGGATGAAATGGCGACAGGTCTCTGGAACAACTTGCGATCCACGAATGCCTCTTGAACTTAAGGGGAAAATCTACAGGATGATCGTGAGACCTGTTGTAATGTATGGATCAGAATGCTGGGCGACGAAAGTGCCGGATGAAAGAAGAGTGCACGCAGCGGAAATGAGAATGTTGAGATGGATGTGTGGAGTAACGAGAAAGGATCGGATTTAGAATGAGTATATAAGGGGAAGTTTGAAAGCAGCACCGGTAGCGGAGAAGATAAGGAGTGATAGGTTAGCCTGGTATGGGCATTTAATGAGGAGGGATGAATACCATTAAGGCAAAAGAATGTTAGGAATGAATGTTGATTTACGGAGAGCGGATGGTAGACCCAAAAAAACGATGGATTGATTGTGTGAGAGAGGATATGAGAAAGAAAGAGTGCTGAGGTGACGAAAGATAGAGGAGAATGGAAGAGAAGAACATGTTGTGCCGACCCACATAAATTGGGATAAGGGCAGGAGGAAGAAGACGTAGAAACAAGTCATGTCGCCGCGATACAATTACAATTTTTAACAACAAAAACTAATACAGGACATTACATAACATTACAATGTGATTATGATAAGCTAAATACTCAAACTATTTAGTATTTAACTTTGACATAGGTAATAGGATCACTCGCATGAAGCAAAACCTTCAATATTACCTTAACCACAATAATTAAGCTATACGTAATATATAGGTATGTACAGTCAGTTGCAGAGAGAGGTGACCCCCCCTGCATCAACCATGCAGGCACAATCAGTATATACAGAGGGTTCTCTCTGCATTTGACTATACAAATATGTGTATTACTAAGACATCACCGCGAAAGTGTCTGATGAAAAATGCTATATAGATCGTGACGCAATATGTAATGTATATAAACGAACGATACTTATCATACACATACGAGGGGCGTCCGAAAAGTTCTAAGCCCAAGATAGAAAATAAAACCTCCTTCTAACTCAATGCATTTTTTTTTTATACAGGTCCTTTAGGCCATTAAAAAAATATTCTTTATCTTGCCCTTCAAAATGCTCCTGTACAGCCGCCTTCATCTCTTCGTCACTTCTAAGTCGCTTTCCCCTAAAAATTTCCCGCTATTAAAATTAATTAAAGTTGTGATTGGTCAATAAAAGTTTTGATTCGCTTAAAAACAAAATTATGTTATGTCAAACCTCTTGCGCGGCATGCGCTGTACAGTTGGGTCACTTGCGATTCAATACATGTTGGGCCATTTTCAATCAATTTCATTTTCAGACTTCAATCTATAGCTATTCTAGTTCGTATTTCGATCGTTTAACGTAATATTTATTTATATTTTGATTACATCAGGTTTCATTATATTTATATAACGTGTACTTACCCTATACACTGTATCCGAATTGATAATTTGATACCACAACGAATTACGGATGTATGATGATTATTTTCTTTGTATGTGTTAAGTTAACATAACTAAAAGAGTTGAACAAGCTCTCTTCATTCTGTTTATATAATTTTCAATAGCGATGACTTTATTGAACGGATAAATAATTCTGAAATCCTCATCTATTATAATTTCTTCCACTCATCGCAAAACGCAAGACGCGTCGCGCCCACGTGACCTTCACCTAGGAAACGATGAAGGTACGAGTCAGGAAATTACTTGCTCGAATTTCGACAACCGCCCTATGTGCCAAAAATGGTCACGTATTCTATCGGTAATGAGACGCTCACGTTCTAGGTAGTGCCTAGTAAAATAACTGATTTCTTTGTAATATGCCTGCTCTACCTTGTTCGTCACAATCCCAAAATCTTACTAGAAATTAATTCAAAGCTATTGGAGATATAATAACAAAACAATTCCATCAAAGTCTCTTCCTACATCTAAAACAAGAATACTTTTGAGGGTTCATTACATTACATATGTTACCGTCACATAAATCGTATTCCCGACCTTCTATGCAAATCTGCATGCGGTTTATTTTAGTTCATCTCGAGACACGTTACAAGGTCTTATGTGCTTATGTGTGGCTTAAATTCGCACAAGTTGTAGCAATGTAAGTAGAATGGAACAGTTTGTGCTTAACGAGGCTAATGTGAAGTTATTTAGGCGTGTTAACGATTGCCAGAGCTTTGCGAATTTGTACATTTGTGGCTTCGAGCGGAGACGGCGGCGCACAGGCGATGGTAGTCCCGCACTAGGTATTAGCGCGGCATACGTTTATAATCACCAAAGCTAGGATTGGGCTTTACAAAGACTGTTTTATGCTTTGGGTTTAAGTGGGATGCATTATTAATTACGAACAGTTAATGGAATTGTTTCGGGAAATCCCAACAATGAATATTAGAGATGTCTTGCCACTATTAAGTTTCATAAAATTTACCGTCACAGAAGCGCTGGTGGCCTTGCGGTAAGAGCATGCGGCTATGAATCCGGAGATCGCGGGTTCAAACCCCGGCTCGTAACAGTGAGATTTTCGGAAACGTAGGAAATATCATTGGATGTTTACCAGTCGCTTTTCAGTGAAGGAAAACATCGTGAGGAGACCGGACTAATCTCAATGAGGTCTTGTTTACCCTCTGGGTTAGAAAGTCAGATGGCAGTCGCTTTCTGAAAAACTAGTGCCTACGCCAATTCTTGGGATTACTTGCCAAGCATATTTAATTTTTGAATAAAATATCTATAATGATCCGGGACAACGCGAGGAAGATGATGATGAAAATTTAAATAATAATAATAATAAATATTATAGGACATTATCACACAAATTGACTTAGTCCCACAGTAAGCTCAATGAGGCTTGTGTTGAGGGTACTTAGACAACGATATATATAATATATTAATATTTATAAATACTTAAATACATATAAAACACCCATGACTCAGGAACAAATATTCATGCTCATCACACGAATAAATGCCCTTACCAGGATTTGAACCCGGGACCATCAGCTTCGTAGGTGGGCCGGTCGTCAACACAACCAATCAACTCAATCAATCAATCAATTTCCAATCGTCAATTTACTGTCACAGTTAATTTTGTAAGTATAAAATCGAATAAAAAACGGTTAGCATTTTTTCATCTTCTTGTAATATTTAATAATATACATAATAATTCAGCCTATATACGTCCCACTGCTGGGCACAGGCCTCCTCTTATGTGCGAGAGGGCTCGGGCTATAGTCCCCACGCTAGCCCAATGCGGATTGGGGACTTCACATACATCTTTGAATTTCTTCGCAGATGTACGCAGGTTTCCTCACGATGTTTTCCTTCACCGAAAAGCTAGTGGTAAATATCAAATGATATTTCGTACATAAGTTCCGAAAAACTCATTGGTACGAGCCAGGATTTGAACCCGCGACCTCCGGATTGAAAGTCGGACGTCATATCCACTCAGCCACCACCGCTTACTTAATTTGTAATATTCATTATATTGTAATATTCAGAATACACACGTTGGTTCATAAACATTCTGCAAAAGTGAAATTGGGACTGACTGCAAGATGCAGTTCTGTTACGGTCGCTATATACAGTTTATTATACGGGGTTTAATGCAACACTGTTTCGTCTGAAACAAGAATACAATTTGCAATTCGTGTATAATGGATTAAAAAACAAAATATTTAATATTAAGAAGTAAGTTTCGCGTAGTCTGTGCTTACTCTGGCGAGTTAATCCCCCGCTAGCTTCGAACTGCAGGATATACCTGTGTATTTATTCTGTTTAAACCACTGCCGCAAATATCCAAATTCCGCGAATGTAAATATTAATATAACGCCGTCCCAGTAGAGATATGGTTATGACAGCTAAGTAAGCTAAGATATAATTAAGAGTAGCAAATTGACTTTAATGAAATCCCTGTGGAGAGTGGCTTATAAAGTGCACGTGTGTTGTACACAGAATGTTCATTTAAAATATTCTTGGCTTAACGCCATTAATGAATGTATCCCAAGAGATATATCTATAGATACCGATATACGCTCTAATAAAATCACACTCCTGGAAAAGTCGAGGCAAAAACTTCTCAGAAGTCTTAGCATTGGCAACTTTCTGGAAGCATTTATCAAAAACTCCGATTTTACAAAAACAATTTAATGATTCAATTATAAAATTATTCCTATAAGAATTATGTGACTACCCTGTCACTAACCCGGTGACTTTACTTACTGGTTAACTTTTTGAGAAATACTGTCCACTGCATTTAAAAGTGTCGCAGTGATTAGAGAACTAACAATTATTGTTATTATAAATACATATAATTGTGAAGAAGATACGCTAAATAGCAAGTTGCGCTACTTGACTAAGTAATAAATAAGTAAACCAAGACTAAAAACAAGTCTTAAAATTGTATTCGTGGCTAAAAACTTCAGTGACAACACTTTTGACAAGAGTTTCTGGTTCTTGTTCCTACCAATTTTGTCTCGTAGCGAGTCTGCGAGCCTCGGCAAAAGCACAAGCATCTAAATTATTCCATCGGCAAGGAACGAGTAAAGTGTGTCATCAAGTATACATCACCGCTCAAATAAAGCGGTACTAAACTAAGATAATAACCGGGCCCTAGTGGAGAGCGGGCGGAGATCCTTCGTGTTGCTAAGGTATTTTCGCTCGTACTCAGGCCAGACTTACGCGCTAGGCGTTAATAAAGATAAGGTAAAGATACGTGCGTTTTGAAAATTATTTCTTAAGTTAAAGCATAATATTGCGAAATTCAGAAAACCCAGAACTATAAAAGTACAGCAATAAGAAATATACTGTTATAGTTAATGTTAAAATTGTTTGATTACCTATTATTTTGGGGTACTGGGGGTAAGTACCCAAGGAATAAAGCTTGTGTGACATATCTTGTTCATATAATTTCCTTTTCTCTATTTTACGTGGTCTTTGAACGGTGGGTGGGATGTAGGATGAAAAAAGTTTGTACAGTCAAGTGTAAAAATATGGGTGTACACATCTTACTCAAAAATATGTCCCATAGCATCTTATTCCAGTGTAATAAGGGCGTAGTACCATATTTATGAGACGATTATTTCGATACATATTTTTGCTATTTAAAGACTATTTTGGATTTTAATATTGCATGTAAAATAAATTGTTCAAACTGCACACAACAATAGCATAAACCGCAAAAATTGCCAGTAAAGTTTAAAATTTTCCTTTTTATTAAATCAAAATAGAACTCTAAAAACTTACGTGAATTTTATTAGGTTTCGCCCGATGTCGGAGTTAAGAATATCTTGAGAATTTCTACTAAGCATTTTGCTAAATGAAGTTTACGTATAATATAATAGGGTTATTGTGAAAAATTTTCATGTTTAAGGCTTCGTTTCCTTCACAAACTCGTGGGAAGGTTTCGCAAATAGAACAATATTTTTAGATTGCTTATACAACACATATAAGGAAATGAAAAGTGCTGTTGTGTATTTATTTATTAGCCTAGCAAAAAGTTCCTGCGCCAAAGAAGTGCCTAGAAGCCTTGCTTGCCTACTTTCAAAATTTCATACTTTTATAAGCGCCACTTGCACCATCCCACTAACCCGGGGTTAACCGGTTAAACCACCCAGTGTCAAATTATACTGGTAACTCTAGGTTTAACCGGTTAACCCCGGGTCAGTGGGATGTTGCAAGTGGCCGTAGGTGTTATTAGTTCTGAGTACTATAAATATTAATCAATAAATCCAAACATTTATTTGTAAACACAGGTACATTATAGGTCTTATAATAATTAATCACAATAAGAAATTAATACACGTGTAATAAACTTTCTGTTTTAATAAGTGATAATATAACGTTCTATTAAATATATTCCTAGTCTAGAACACAACAGTTTTCCAAAGCAGTCTCCACCACTGAATTTAGTAGGTAAGTTTTATTACGACGCAGCTGTGTATCGACATGGTGCAAACACTCCGATTATTGCGACCTAGTTGCTTCGAACTTAATAAACAGCCCCTTGTTTGTTTTATAACAACAACAAACCTCACTTTGTTTATTTGTAAACAAGCGCGGTAAGTTCCGCAACTTCATCTTAGGTATAACGAGTCCGTTCTTAGTCCTTTGCTGTATTTGTTCCAACACTCCGAAGCCTAAGCAAACGTCCTTTATGTTTTATTTTAATTCCATTTAAATTCTAAGCGAAGCCATGTAAGTTCAACATTGCTGTGTTGGTTAACCGTTACTCGAGAGTTTTGCATCGGCCAGATTGTTCCGAGAATTGAAACTCGGTACGAAAAATGCTTCCCAATTTCAGACTTTTTAATAAACGAAGCGTGATCTCTTGAGGGTACAGGTTTTACATGCAACTTCGTGTCAAAAGACAATACAGGTATACAGAATTTTCGTAGCTTGCCTGGTTTGTATTCAATTAAGTTATAATAAAATCGCAATTGGACGCATTTGTAGCGAAATAAAGGAAAAGAAACAAATTTCGAGAGTATCTACCGCGTTCCTGTGTCAACCGTCTGGAATAAATCGCTATTTGACATTTAGGCCGCTCCCAGCCGAGGCTTAAATTGAGGATATTTTATGCAAAAATTGAAACAATTTACTCTGGTATTTTTAAAAAGGTCGTTGATGTCAGCGGAGTACCTTGCAAATTATTTCCATTTTTACTCTCCATTATAGCGAAGTGAGGTGAGATGATTAATTATCGCGAGGTAGCAGGTGCAATTTATTTCTATACCAATAATGTGCTCAACGAGTGAGTAAATATTGATTTTGTCCTTTTTCCGTTGTGTGTTATCGGATTGGGAGTATTGAATCAGTGGACGATTACCGTCGATCAAACTGCGCTGACAAAATAAATCTCATCTATAAAGTTTTCCCGTTTTATTTTATTTCACTCGCAGTTAGCAGCGAAACACAATCATATCCGAGATTTCATTTACTGGTACTGCGTGCGGTTATACTGATCGGGCCGGGAAATAACATTATTCGCATATTAAACTAGAAATAAAGTATGATTTAGCCACATTGAAAGTTTCCTGGGTGCTTTTTGACTCGATAAATTGACAAAAGGTCGCGTGGGGTGATATGCAAATATCCGTAAACTATAAAGCAAATACCTTACAGTGTCAAAATGACGCATTTAGACGAATCATTAGCATGCTTAAGTTTATTAGTACATTATTGTCGAGGCTCGGAAGTAGCTACTTGATGGCTGATGATTCGTTGGGAACGGACAGCCGAAGCCAGCAAGTAGCCTTCCAGCCGAGTCATTTACAGTAGTTTTCTCAAAAACGGTGCAATAAATATAATATAAATAGTTTACAGAAACAAAAGTAAAATCAATAGAAAAGATTTGCTTTTAATGAAGAATGAAGTGTATTTTTCTGCCGAAAATACGCCGACCTAATTAGCTAGCTAAATTGTCGCGGAACCGACATTATCAAAATAAGTAGGTACTGATCACCTGTTTGGCTATTTAATGGACCTATGCCTTCATTTAGTATGACCATTTCAACTTTTTTTTAAGTTTGGAACTCGACCAATAATACAACTTGTATGCAACATTGCAGTCCTGACTTTTTAAATTTTTGACTGTCCATATACTTACGCACTTTGCGACCTATTTTTTTACCGGCAAAGTAGAGTTTGCCGTCCATTTTGGAGAAAAATTCGTTTATGAATAACGCATTGTATCTTTTTTTTTCAAAGACTCAAGCGACTTTACTTCGGCTCGTGTCAAGTATTTTTAGTATTTATCTACGATAAATTACCATTTGATTTACCAGTCGCTTTTCGATGAAGAAATACAACGCGAGGAAATCGAACTAAACTCAATAAGGCCTGGTTTCCCTTCTGGGTTGGAAGTTGGAAGGTCACATAGCAGTTGCTCTCGAAAAACTAATGCCTATGCCATTTTTTTGTAAATTAGTTACAAACCGGACCCCACGCTCCCATGACAACGCAACTGATGATGATATATAGTAAAAAAATACAAAACTTTCTAATTCGTCACCAGCGCCATAATGAATTTAAATCATTCTCAAACAGCTTTTCCATAACTAAGTTGATAATGTCTCCCCAATTTTTATATTCAGTATTCAAGAAAATGGAACTTCCAACCGCGGAAATTGTAAACGGATAAGGGGGAAAAATTAAACTTTTCCTGGGTCTTAATAAATCTCTGTGGAGTCCGACGGAGGCCTAATGCGATATTTATCGTTCGCTTAATAGAAACAAACACTTCACGCAATAAATAGCCCCATAAAATATACGGAATGGCTCGCCCTGTGCTTTTTAAAACCTACAATATTCCTTCTAGAGCTTTCCATGTACGTTTGCTGTTACTAAGTGTTTTTAAAAAGTAATTTATGTGATTGTTACATAATCAATAGTACATTGTGCAACGAGGGGGATAAGTGAAATTGTGGCATCGAGGGTGGTAATTCACGACAGCCGCAGGCTGAAGGGAATTAAAGACCCGAGTTTGCAATATTCTTACCCCCGGAGTTACACACAATGTTTTTCATCACACTTGCGAAGAAAAAAGTAAATTTTAAGCGGAATTATTCTTAAATACTGTGACATACCAAACAGTCGTCCGCCATATTGACATTTGTTGACAGGTTGGGCATCGAAGGCACAGACCTATTCGGCATTCCGCCACGATTGAAAATTATGTAAAATGTAACGGCTATTAAATTAAACAAATTAAATATTTTTAAACATAAACAACCATATTGAATTATTAACGGCAGTATTTTAAAGTAAAACTCGTTTACGCTACTTGGTTTGCATGAATTAGTGACATAATTAAAAAAAAAGTTATAACTCCTTAGGGTGTTATAGGTTTTTATCACAATCCTGCGGGAGCCTTTGTCCTTCAGTACACTTGCATGAAATAAGATCTTTATGAAACAAGCCGAATATAACTAGACATTCATCTGTGGCTTCGAAACCCGGCTCATATTATTAAATTTTCGACACTTTCATCTACTCAAATAAAATTTCATATTTACTGTTTTTTGTTTGCCTATTTCTGATATTCGACAGCATATTTATCACTTCTATAGCTATTAGTTGAAGGCGAGCAACCACGGAGCTACGCGTATGCGCAGAGGCACAGGACCATTGTTGCGATTTTTTACCAAGTGTTTGTAGGCATACCAAAAATATCAATCTTATATTTTCGTAATAAAAATGTTTTTATTTGAATTACTTCAAAGAAAATTGGTGTGTCATTACGTTTATTTACTGAAAGCTATCAGAAAATTATTTCGATATATAAAAATAGGACGTCTGTAAAGAAAATTTCTTAAAATCTGATATCATTAAGGTCACGAATCTCTTTCTCGAAAAATCCATTTGTCAATTCGGAAAAGGCCTCCTTTCTGATTAAATTTCCACATGCTTTTAGTAAAAATAATCTGCGTTGGTATTTAATTTCCTAAGATTGGTATTTGATATTTAGCTGTCAAACGATATTTTATTCCAGAGTTATTTAAATGAATATGCCTTTTTGTCTGGTCTGTCTGGATTTAAAAAAGTAAAATGTGGAATTATTACTTTTAAAAGTCAATTTTATGCTCATCAACGCCATATTATGTTGTATTATCGATAAGTCATATACACGAAAACAAACAAATATATATATATATATATATATATATATATAAAGCGCGTAATTACCTTAATGAAGAATTCACTAACCCAAGACATTAAAGACGTAAAATTAAACTGCTGATGGTTATTCATAGGATTGCCTATTATTAGACGATGCTAATATTGGGTTGGCTTTAATGGATTGTTTTGGTAAATGGCCTCATGTAAACCCTATTATAATGTGAATAAGAAATAAGTAAGTACATTCTTCTATAGCGTAACCCTTTCGTTTTTAGGTGGCGGTCGAAGGCGAGCGACTGAGGCGACTACGCGAACGCGTAGAGGCGCAGGAGCTGAAGTTGCGGCGGTTACGAGCGCTACGCGGCCAGCTGGACAGGAACAAGCAGGCGAATATCGCTCTTAGTGAGTACATTATAAAGTTTACCTTCCACTAGCTTGTCTGTCATAATCATAACTGCAGTTACGCGTAGAAGCGTAGGAGCTGAAATGGCGTCGGTTAGGACTTTTAGAAGGCTACTGAAGGCCTATTCGAACATTGAGAACCTTCTCCGAATCTGGAGCGACATTTCAATGTTAATAATTTGTTATTGATTAGTATTTATATGTTATTAAATATTTGAGACGCATCTCGTCATCACAATATAAATTACGAAATTACACAGACATTAAAAAATTACAAAGCTGTAGAGTTGGAAATAAAACGTAATAATTATAATTTATTTTCTATATTTTCGTTTATTGTAATGTGGTGGTCAAGCTAAGTTGCCAGCGATTTTGGTAGCCCAGAGGGTACAAGTGTTATTTTAAACGTCAAAATTCTGTGAGATTATGACGTGGCGTTTAAATAACACTTGCACCATCTGGGCTATCAAAATCGCTGCCGACTTAGCATGATCTAACTCTAACAATTTTTTTTGCTATCACATTTACAATAAACGAAAATATAGAAAAAAATATATAATTATTACGTTTTATTAGCAGGTCGAAGGTTACGAGTACTATAAGCCGGGTGCCAATCAAAGTCACCTTAAAATTAGTGTCGGGTTTACGAAAGGCCCCTAATTGTTTACGTTCAATTTTGCTGGTCGCTTTCACCGTCCACGTTTTGAAAACCTTTTTAACTTTTAAAATGCAATATAAAAGTTTTTACGAGGGAAAAAGTGGTTAGCGTTGTTTGGTCAGGAGGGCCCAATAATTGTCATTTTGCTGTTGAGTAAACAAATAATGATACGTGGTTCGTTGCCGTGGTATATTTACTGGTCTCATGGGTATTATTTTTGGTAAAATATGAAATTAATGTTAATAGATAATTAAAAAGTCTACAACATGAAAATGTTCATGCGTTTTCCCGCATCGCGTCGAAAAGTTATGTCGTGTTTTTGCGGCCCAACATGTTTTGAATTTGCATAATGTAGTCTGCTTAACAGTTATAATTTAACAATCTCAGTTACGAATAAGAAAAATATGTATGTTAAATTATTGAAATTACATGTGACTTAAAACGCAAACACAGTCTGTTATTCTTAAGATATGTCCATATAAATAAAGTAACATTGTTGTCATGAGCACATAAAACTCTTAACTACCCATTATCTTGTCGTAACCTACGAAACGGCCGAGAGATTACCACATTACTTATGATTGATTAATTACGCCACTTATTGTGATAACTAGAATTAACAAGTTTTTCCTCGAGTATTGTTATTCTGAATGCTTATCTCGACTAATTAAGTAAGCTTTCTTTCTATGGAGCCTATAAGCATAAAATGGTTGCACTTTTATCGTCCATCATGTCATGCGTCCTCTCGCAACTTACCTATTAAAATGATGAATGCTAGACCATCTTAGACCTACTGGACGTAATTAGTACATTACGATACAAGTGTGAATCACCTATTACGTACGTTTTACAGTACATATCCTTTAAATTTTCGATATAGTTACGTAACGTGCTAATTATCGAATTAGTGCGATGTAGTAGCACCATATGCACTGTAAAATTATTTTTGGTCTAATTTCCTTTAGCTTACAGGTAGTATTGTAAATATAGAAAAAGAGAAAAATAAAAGACTGTATGAAAATCCACTTAGAAAGACACAGACACAACGCCAAGTCCACTTAGAAAAATAATAACGCTCTTACACAAAAATAACGTCATAAACTAACGAGGTAACTCGCTCGTTAGTTTACGACGAAAAGAATAATCTCTTGGTATTCAGTCAGTCAAAAAAATATTGTTTTAGATTTTTTTTGCATTTTAATCAAACATGCAGTTTAAACTAGGAATGATTACCAGATTTAACATAAAAAATAATGGAATAATGTTATATTAATTATTTTTTATGCATTTAATATGTTGTTTGTAGTCACAGACATAAGTGACTTTATTATATTCTCTCGATATCTGTCTATATCTAAATAGAATTTGTATGGGAGCCGGAGGTTTGATTTCTCATTCCTGATAAATAAATTAACGAAAAGAAAAACATTACAGTTTCAACCAACCATATCATCTCACTACAAGCGCAAGGAAAAACATCCCCGTTTTTTAGATTCCGCCTGCAACGTGCATTGTAAAAAGAGATACAAAACTTCGTGTATTCCAGAGTTGCAGCGCCCCTGGAGATGTAATTTCAGCCGCCGGAATCCTTTATTTCGCGTGCATTTAATAATCCGTGCCGCTGTGCTAAAATGATTCCTATGTTCGGTTTAATCCTCTTATTATAGCGCCCGCGAAAGCACTGACTCGACGTGCTACATTAGGTTAAGCTTTAATGATATTAATTCATTTGTATTACCATTATGGTACAAGCTTCTTATGGCGTTTAACATTTAATTGTCTAAGAATATATCATTATTATTCTACTAATGATATGAATTTATTGACAAGGTAAAACGAACAGCGATACAGGAAGGGAGAAATGAGAGGCCGCTTCCGCCTTTTGGCTGTGGTGGGTCGCTCCCCACCAATGAGGGGAGGTCAATTGTCATCCCTTTGAGGACGATGTGTGCTGCTGGTGTTGACCAGCTCTTCGCTACCGATCGTTACCCAACCCCACAAACCCTAGCCTGGTCATACCGTTTGAGCGGGGCCAGGTTTCGGGGCCGCGATGAAGGCGACCAGTAGCTTAGCTGGCGTTCACAGCGATACATAAATAATCTAAAATCTACTTAACAAGCACAAGAACTATCTACAAAATACGCGCCTGTCCAGACGCAAAGGAGCACATCGCCGCGTTGCCACGTTATACAGCGATGGAAAACCTTTACATAGGACTCTACAAATAGTAACCTATTTTTAGTTTGCCATTAAAGTTTTTGAACAGGTACCAATAGAAACTCCACATAAGTGGTGTTGTTGTCGAGGAAAAGTTTATTTAGTGTTTGTCAGCGTTGCCGTGGCGATAGCGGCAAATCAATAGCTCCCATCTATTATTTAACAGACAACCCAACCACATGTTCATTGCTACACGGCTTCGATTAAGACTGTAAGACGCGTGGGAAATCGAACCGTCGTGATATTGCACGAGTTACGTAAAACAACGTTTTTTGCGCTTTTATTTGTATGTACAAGGAAAATAATTCAGGTTTGTGCATGGATATTATGTTTCCAAAAATCCTTAAAACATAATATTGTCCATTCTGTACATGTATTGTAAACTGTGTGAGTTGTTCAATAAAGAGCATGCTTTTGTATCAGGATCGGTAATGCTGATTCAAAATGGCGAGAAAAAAAATCCTCAAATGTAGATTTTTAATTTTGTTAAATATTAATCAAAATCCGCGGATTTACCTACTTAAATCAAATTTAACATGCTTATTAGAGTTATTAGTTAAACAAGGTTTTTACTGATTGACAGATATACACAGACAAATGAATTAAAACTTTTTTTTTTTTTTACAACAGTTTCAAAAATAATTACCTATAAAAAACCGTCCAAGAGTGAGTCGGACTCGCGCACGAAAATATACGCAAAAAACAGCAAATCACGTTTTTTTGTATGGGACCCCGCTTAAATATTTATTTTATTCTGTATTTGTTGTCATAGCGGCAACAGAAATACATCATCTTGTGAAAATTTCAACTGTCTTTCTATCACGGTTCATGACATACAGCCTGGTGACAGACATACAGACGGACAGTGGAGTTTTAGTAATAGGTTCCCGTTTTTACCCTTTGGGTACGAAACCCTAAAAAAATATATTTCTAAACTACTTGTACAATAAATATCCAACGACGAACTCAAACTCCTTCGATTTGTATTGTTCAAAAATTGCGACTGCGACATCCATATGGTAATAGGGTCCCGTTTTTACCCTTTGGGTACGGAATCCTAAAAAACTATATTTCTAAACTACTTGAACAATAAATATCTAACGACGTACTCAAAGTCCTTCGATTTGTATCGTTTAAAAAATGCGAATGCGAGATCCATATAGGCCCTTAAGCGTATCCATAATGGCACTGACATCGAACGGAGATAAAAATAATGGCCGATAAGAACATCGGCACCCCATCCAATCATTTATGGGCTTAAAATGTATTACGTATCAGCATGACAAACAATATTGTAACAAGATTGAAGATTAAGGTTCTGATTTTATGGCGGAGAAAATCGTTAGAGGAATATTTTGGTAATCAGGAGCTACTTACTGTGTTTAAATTAGAAGTCTGTGAACTCTACACCTTAGTCAAAATATGTGGCTTGGTCGGTTTATTACTACAAGGAATAATGTATAATAATATTATTATTCCCTTTATTTATTTTTGGTCTTAGGCTAGGTCATTTATAATATGAATATAAAAGTAAAATATAAAAACACTTACAAAACAATACAAAATATATATAAACACATCATAAAAAACCTAACCTAGGGTGCCGCCAGCAGCGGGGCAGGGTCCAAGCTGCCGGTGGTCAGGGCCGCAGAGAGAGGAACCGGCGGACTATCCGCGCCGTGTCCAAGATCACCGCCTTCTGTATCTGACCCTTGATCCAACCATCTAGCGAGAGTCTCTCAAGGTGTTGGTCGAGACTCTTCGCTATGAGACCATTCGCTGAAACGACTATCGGGACAATGATCGTCGAATCAACATCCCACATGGCGGTTATCTCGTGAGCCAAGTCTAGGTACTTACTGGACTTGTCCTTCTCGGCTTTCACGAGATTCTCATCATGGGGGATGGTGATGTCGACGAGCACGGCCCGGCGTTGCGATCGATCTATTATCACGATGTCAGGCTTATTGGCTACAATAGTCCTGTCAGTGATAATAGATCGATCCCAATAGAGCGTGGCACGACCATTTTCGAGAACTGGCGCAGGTGAGTACTTGTAGTACGGTACTTCTCGGTCCACAAGGCCGTATAGAAGAGCAAGTTGCTGGTGAATAATCCTGGCTACGAGATTATGTCTGTGCAAGTACTCGCCGTTAGCAAGATGAGAACAACCGGAAATTATATGCCTGAGTGACTCTCCGGGACGGCGGCATGCCCGACAATATATTTATTATTATACCTTACTTCTTGTAGTAATAAACCGTAATAATATTTTTTTTACCTGACGCCGATGTGACGGTAGCGAAACGGCCAAGCCATGTATTTTGACTAAGGTGTCGAGTTTGTGAAGTTAGGACTTGTAGAGTTAGAAGCTTGACCATACAAGAGATCTGATAACTTTTTGACAGTGCGAGCCTTATGGTTTCGTCTTGGCAAAATGTTTTTGATGGGATCGTATTTTCTCCAGTTAATATCTACATCTGATGATTATAATTATCTAATGATTATGGTCAGGTTTACATATTAGATTAAATTCTAATATCCCAATCCCATTGGCAATTGGCATATCAGCCATTGAGCCGGAATACTGTTGATAGCTTTCAATTAATACCGGGCGTAGTCTAGAATAGTCTAAATGCTTCGCGCATATGTTTGCCTAGCTGAAATTCTTGTTAGCCTACCGCGAAAATCGAAATTAAATTATCTGCCTCTCTATCACTCTTACATATACGAGCGATAGAGCGACAAATAGACGAACGAATGAAAGTAAAGGTTCGCGGTACATAGACCTTCTGTACCCCTATAAGTGTAAATTTATTCGATAGTGTGACGTGACGTACGCGTTTGAGTTAAGTCTCATTTTGTATGGGATTTTGAGTTTCCAAAACGACCCACTTGGCGCGCGGTTTCTAAATCCCATACAAAATGAGACTTAACGCAAACGCGTACGTCACGTCACGCTATCGAATACATTTACACTAAGGGTTCTGGTCTCTCACTGTACACAAAACTAATTGATTAAGGATACTATCTAGTCTAGGCGATATAACAATTATTAACTAAAATAGCTATCATAATTATAGTAAAGAAAAATAAACAGTTTCAGTTTATAAGTTATATTAATGTACTAATAAATAAATATTTAATCAAATAATTTTTATTTGTTTCCTAGTTGTATAGTTATTTTGATTAACTAATTATAGTAAAACAACAGCGTTATCTTAAAATTTAAATCTAATTTATGAAAGGTGAGTTAAACTATTTATTTTAAATGATGAATTTTATTTTTAATCATTAATTAAAATATGCAAATATTAATTGTTTTTTAGATACATATTATGTATCTATCTTTCAACAAACGCGTCATACATGTTTTCCACAAGTCTTATTAGCAAAATGTATTGTGTAAGTTGGATGACCAATGCAATAATAAAGTACTGGTAGCTAAAAGACTTGTTAAAAACAAATAACAAAAACTTGGTAAACGTTTTATTACGCGGGCTGTTGACGCGTAACAAAAAATCCTAAATCCCAACAGCCCCAACGAAAACCAACGTACACGTTTTTGCATTTTGTGTGTCCGCCAAAAATTCGGAGTTTTAGTGACGCCGGAAAATCTTGCCAAGGAATTAACGTAGAATTAGGCTATTTACGTAGTCAACTCGCAACTGCCAGCAGGACTGCCTGATAAACGGACATAATCTGGTGAAAATTGTGCAATATGTTTATCAAGCTTTTGCCACGACTGCCTTTGCCAACAATATTGAATGGTATTTCGTTTTTAACACTTGCAGTGCCTAGCGCCCCATTTCCAAAACAAAATGAACACACCTACTAGCGTGTTCTTGACTTGACAGTGAATGTGGTAATACTTTGATGAATGGTAGTTTGAAACTTTTATTGATGCAGAATGAAAATGCGATCAGGCGGCCAGAACGAATAACATAATAGTTTACAAAATATAAAAAAATCTTACGCTTTACACTTATCTGTCGATATTTCGCGCCATTTTAAGCGACTAAAACTATGTGTAAACATGAACTGTTTCATATCATCATCATCGATGTGCCATATTCCTTTTTAGGGTTCCGTAGTCAACTAGGAACCCTTATAGTTTCGCCATGTCCGTCTGTCTGAATGTCTGTCCGAGGCTTTGCTCCGTGGTCGTTAGTGCTAGAAAGCTGAAATTTGGTATGAATATATAAATCAATAAAGCCGACAAAGTCGTACAATAAAATCTATTTTTTTTAGGGTTACACGTAAAGTGGGGTGATTTTTTTTTTGCTTTAACCCTACAGCGTGGGATATCGTTGGAAAGGTCTTTCAAAATTAATAGGGGTCTTCTACAAACATTTTTAATAAAGTGAATATATAAGGAGATAATCGCTCCGAAAAAAAAAATGTGTCCTTCCCCCCTCTAATTTTTGAACCATAGGTCAAAAAAATATGAATAAAATCGTGGAAGTAGATCTTAAGAAAGACATTAAATGAAAACTATAGCGGACATGATCAATTTAGCTGTTTTTGAGTTATCGCAAAAAGTAAAAAGACGTACATCCACAGTTCGTCCGTTGGTTAACAATCTACTATACTTTAAGCTCCAGTTTAGCTTATTGTGACGGAAGGGTAAATACGGAACCCTACACTGAGCATGGCCCGACATGCTCTTGACGGTTTTATTTAAATTACTTTTGAGTTAAAGTACCTATCGATTTTAAAGAAAACACGACGACGTTGAGAGCTCAATACGAAACGAACAGAATTAAATAGAGAAAGTATTATCGTAGCAAAAACTAACGAATATTTAAATTCTATACTTACCGTAAAAAATAAGACAGCCAAAAAAGCAAGTAGGTTTACCATCCTACTGTAACTAAGTACAACTTTTCATTCAAATTTACATAAAATACGACTGATACACGATCAAAACCGATATTTCACACATACAGAGATGTAGAACGTTATCTTTCGACTCTCTAATGTGATTTTATTTGTGTCTTAATAAGCATCACCCACTGCTCTCAATGAACCACCGCGCTCGGAACCCCGCTCTTATTTTAAAAGCTTTTATTTAACTTGCAATGTATGTATGTATGTATGTTTGTTACCACCAGAGCATACCAATAGAAGCGAAAGTATCAGAAGTGAGTGGTTAAATGCCAGTGTCATTAATTCTCGAAATAAAATACTGGTTATACCAATCCTACTGTGTTATTGAATAGGAATCCTATCGACGTTTTGCTTGGTCATTCCGTGACAATCCTGCAGTTTAGACGCCCGCTTGCATCGCTGTTAAATCGATATTACTCGAGTTGACACTTCCATTACCGGCCCGCCGCGCCGCTGGTATACTTCTGGTGGAATAGAAGCTTTCTTCTGCTTTATCAGTTCAGAAACAGAAAGTTATTATAATAAGTATATGGATGGACTCATTTCGCTGCAACTACTGCTAACTGAGATTCTTGGCTTCTGTCCATTTCTCATTTATGCGTTTCTCTATTGAATCATTTAATGCCATAAAGAAAGTAAAGTGGTGCAGTTTATGCGACTTTACTCACATAGCTTCTTTTAATTCAGTTGTATGTTTGTTATTGTCAGCCAAAAGGCGTTAAATGCTGGACAAAAGTCTCTGTGTAAAATCTCAATAAATACTTAGTGCGATATCTTTATTATTAACTACTTCTCAGTTTTCTGCGATCTTGACCGCAACATTTGTCCTGAACAAACATTACAAACAAAACAACTGTAAATGATATATGATATTTAAAAGTAGAAATATTTATAACCAACAATAATAATCATGAAGGTTGTCTGGAAGTGATCGCTTTTTAGCGATAAGACAGCCTGTTGTTGCTTAGTTTGCTATATTTATAAAGTGCTGTATTTAATCATGTTTTCATTGTGCACAATAAATAATAATATTATTATTATTGATTTTCTTTTATTTTTCTCATTTTTAAAGGGTAGGTATTAGTATTTTTGTGGGTGTGTATTACTTGGGTTGGGATATGTAGGGTTTCCTGACTGTTGCTTAGTTATTTAAGAACAACTCCCGTGGTAGACACTATAGGGACCATATGTACGGTCCACTTGCCACTGGCGTCTGAGTTCTATTGCTAAATCTCTGTATTTTGCTAATATTATTAATAATTAAAAAATTTAACAGTCAATTGAAATTACATAAATATCAATATCACAATAAAGCTGTCAATGTGATACCCATTCGTTATACCAACAGAGTTATAATTTAAAGTGTCGTAATAACCATTAAAACGTATGTCACTTAAGGCATTTCAAAATACAACGATCCATATAGTTCAATCTGAGAACAAGCAAGTCCAATGTCAGACATCGGCAGACTGCACTCGAAATAGCGTGGTCTTGATCCGGTCTGACCTATTTACGGTGCAGGTGACGCCTTATTCGGCAACTTATATTTAGGATTCTATATTAAACTCGTAAAATATGGTATTCATACTTGCCAGGAAATATTACTTTACGTAGACGTTAGTTTTATGAGATACTTTAGGTTCGAGTGCGGACGGTGCCATCGGAATTCTATTGCCTGTGATTTTTGGCGCAGACGGAAGTACCATAGAATGTGTGACTTTAGGACAAACACAAGTTTGAAACTTAAAAGAAACACCGTTGATTCGACAGGAGCTCATATTTCAATAATTTTACGGTAATTTACTAAAAGCAACAATATCATCAACAACCAAAAGTTATTTTTCAAAGAGCCTTTTTCAGATAAGTACTTATTCATAAACATGTTTATACAAAATCCTATATAACTAAGTTACAGATGGTAGGGTTACTCTATTCCAAATGATAGAAACCTTTTTCCCATTTAAACAAACCGATCCAGTGCTTATTTTTTACCGTCCGACCGCAACGTAATCTCGCCCTTAGTAAATTTATTTTAGCCACTTTGGAAACAAGGAGAAAGAATTCAATATTGAGTTTATTATTCTCACAACAGTAGGTATGTGGAGCACGCGACGAGTTCGGATAACATCTGCATATTCTATTCGATTTAGGGAAGGTCGAGCATCCGATTCGATTTTACGTTCGCGTTAGAGTAAATATCCAATTACTTAAGGCAAGTTGAGCTTGCCAAACGAACAATCTCTCACTTGATAAGTGTCGTAAGGATAGCAATAAAATACGGCTTTAGTAGCAATCAGGTCGAGTGATAGTATTAAGGGCTGTATTTTTGCAAATTATTTTCCTTTGAAGCATTTGTCTTGCTTTACGAGAGAGCTATTGAAAGACGTAAGCTTTTGGATAATTTGAGTTTTAATTGCAGCTTTAAATATTATTTCTCAAAGTTGCGTAGCAATTTAAACAGTTAGCGGGTCGCGAGGGTCGCTCAACTAATCTATTACGGCATCAAATGAAAGTTCTTTCACATAAGTAAGAAGTTACTAAAAGGCTGGCATATATAATGACTTCAAAGCTAGAAATATGAAAGGCCGGCACTTCCCATATTCCTCGCTATACCATTACGCCGCTCGTTATTTTTGTATTGCCGCTTACTGCTTAGGGCACTTTAGGAGATTTCTATGGTATGTGACTTTCTTTAGTTCCTCGTAGATTGACTTTCCTCAGTTTATAAAAGAAACCCGTTCTGCCCGTCCTTCGCTGATCGATGTATATCGGCTTGATTATGTTTATAGGTTAAATAGCATTGAAATGTCATTTATGGCCAACGCCTGAATATGTAAACAAACCTTTAATGTTTTACCTCAAACTATATTCTATTTGTATAGCGCGGAAACCAAAGAAATTAGCTTAATTACATAATGTTACCTCACCATTACGGCCAGATAAACAGTAAAACCTAATAAAAAAAACCCAAACGTGACCCAAAATAAACGGTTTGTACTCCCTCGCATAATTTCCCCATCAAAATGGCCGGGTCGAACGAAATCGGAAAACTATCAGGAGGCAGGGTTCACAATCAGCGTAATGAGGCAAAACGTGTAACGAGATTAGCTAACAGTGTAGGAGCAGTCTACTAATATCCGCATTTGTGCCTCGACTAATGTTCTCTCTAGAGGCCAAATGCAGTAACGATGCTCAAAATCCGTACTCTTTTACTCCATTTTCCTGAGGTTGTGGGTAATGTGGGACCGACCGCAAAAACCCCACTGACACAGAGTGATGTTTGGGTCGGAAACAAATGGTACTTTCAACTGTTGGAACATTGTCATGAAACATTACCTTGTTTTTAAACGTTTCTTCACTCTTTAATGATGCGTTACCTACCTACTGTATTACAAAATCGATGTTTTTTAACACAATTTTTTTTCTATCACTTCTTCGGTCCGTTTATGGATTATATTTTGACAACTATTTTTAAGGAATTACTTACCTGCTTTTTTAGTCATCTATGTCACAACAATAAATCAATGGCATCGATCGACGTCGACATGGATCAGTCAACGTCGATTGATAGTTTCTATCTAGACAATTCAATGTCGATCCATGCCAGCGATCAATTGGTGTGGTAAAACCCTAACTGTTGTCTTCAGTGTAATGAGATTTTAAGTGAGACTTAGGCATATTTTAAAACTGATGTATTTGTCAATCAAAATTATTCTATTTTTAAACCAATATCAACGTATTGATAAATTTTCCCAATATTTTCTAACCTGTTCAAATACAACACCTACAATAATAATAACAATTGAGGCTACAGTATAATTAGAATTGTCCAAAACAGCCCTCCACTAACTCGTGCCTCTAAAGGTCTGCGGTTACCGAAGCAATCTGTCGCAAGGTCGCTCTGTGGTCGGATCGGACCCATCACTTCTAACCGGAGCCTTGCGTTGTCACTTCAGTACCCTGCAAGCTATTTCAATAAACAACATAGCCAAGCGATGACGGTTCCGCCAAAACTTGAGACATTACCATAGTGACGGTTCAAGGTTTAACGTCTTTTACGAGTTCGGGTTTCTGTAGTTGTCACCTAATTTTATTGTAAATTTAACTTACATGGTATTCATGGTGTTCATGTAGTATTTTATTTAGAAATATTTTGGATTCGGTTGTACATGTTGTTTCAATGTTTGATAAAGTGTACATGGCGAGTAGCCGAGGCAATATTCGTTAGTGAATACCACAGTAGCATTGAAAAGTATTGATTTTCCAATATCAACATGCGTCACCCCGACTGCGGCGTGTCACTGACTGGTACCGAAATATCATTCCTTGTGTCGTGTCACGTAACGGTATAAAATCCAAGTTCATTTGTTTTTTATTATCTTTCGTCCATCATTAAATTGTTTGTCACAAAATCCGACCAACATTATACAGATCCTAATGATAATTCAACCCTGATCCGATTCCGAAGGATACGATTCCACTAATTAAGTTTATAAATAAATAAATAAATATTATAGGACATTATTACACAAATTGACTAAGTCCCACAGTAAGCTCAATAAGGCTTGTGTTGAGGGTACCTAGACAACGATATATATAATATATAAATATTTATAAATACTTAAATACATAGAAAACACCCATGACTCAGGAACAAATATCCATGCTCATCACACGAATAAATGTCCTTACCAGGATTTGAACCCGGGACCATCAGCTTCGTAGGCAGGGTCACTACCCACTAGGCCAAACCGGTCGTCGAAGTTTACTTGTCGTATATAATTTATATACGACAAGTAAACTTAAATTTATATTATAAATGTACTACTAGTCTTTCCTAGCTACTTTATGGTGAAGTAATATAACAACAAAAAAATATCCGATTATTATTTATGAGGATATATTTTTAAAGTGTATCAATTGCTCTATTTAGCTGTGTGATAATCTTTTTTCCTCAAATCTTCCTCCCTTCCTTTTATTCCTCAAATCAGATGGTTACAGGCATTTTTATTTTTACTGGTTATTAAGGATTATGAGATGTAATTAAATTCAAGCATTCGACTCCGTAATTGATACGACAGACATCTTTAAATCACGTCAATTATTTCAGACAGACTAATAAGACAACCTATTTTTAGTAGCAACATTTTAGCTGACAGCGGCATTTTTTTTCTTTTTTCAATCTGGCTTCAATTGGCTCAGCAGATGTTGGGAATGCGAAACATAATGTCTAACAACCCTTTATCTTTGATCCGTTTTATGTACTCGTAATCGGAAGTTTTGTTTTATCCTTCCTGTTGGTCGATCTTGAACAAAATACATGGCGGTGAAAACTGTACGTTTAGATTCTGAATAGATTAACATAAACTTTGTACCTGCTGTTTGTATCAGATTAAGTAATATAAATAAATCCCTTAGAATAGTTATAACTAAACTGCTTCAGTTAAAGAAAAATCGTTCTTGTTATAAACCTTTTTATAATTAGGTATGTATTGACGACAATTTCAATATGCTATAAACAAAGGATACTTGTAAAATTGCATAATACGAGTTGTTACTTTCGATTCGACGCAGAGGGGTACGTAACAGCCAGTAAATTGGTAGCCGAACCCCGTATTGTGTGGTTGAGCATGAAAAATGTTTCAAATATTTCCGTGAAACATTTCATATTTCGAACAGAGTTCATTCACTAGTCAATATAAAGCGATGAAGCGAATAAAATTAAGTTGAGTATTTCGTTATATAATAAATATTGTGAGCCAATTTAAACTCTGAACCACTTTGTTTTCAGCTTGTCATATTGATAATAATTATGAGTCTCCATGGTTGTCGTGTACAAGTAAGCGAGGTACAAAATAACCTATAATTGTATTTGTACAGTCCTCTATTCGTTCATTTTATCTATATACTTTGAAATTACTGGACATTATTGAAGACTCTAGCTTAAGGCAGGGATACTTGAAAACTACTTTCGAAAAACTCGATCGAATTGAAATAAGGTCTGTATAACACAGTAAAAGTGAAATACGCTCTCTAAGGACCTTTAGGCGGCGTAGTTAAATCAATTTGGTCGGGTCTCATAGATCGCGATACATCTACTTTGGGCGGAATGTTCTATTATTCCGCGCCTAAGGGCCGGCCTGTAATGTTTTCTATGGCCTTCGATATGCTACGAAATGTGCTGCTAAAATGTTTCCAAAATTGATAAGGCATTGAAAAGGCTCTTGAATTACATTTAGAACGAATAGCGTGGGCGTGAGCGAAAAATTGCTTTCAATTTTTTCAAAGCTCCGTCAAATACTACCTTGATTTTGGGCTATTTTTTTTAGGGAATTGCGTCGTCACTGTTTTGATATCGCGATAATGGAAAAAAAATAATCGAGTGTGAAACTGACAAAAAGATTAAAGCAAGCTAGATTGAATGAATTTATACGAATTGTGTAGTTTGAGTTCTCAATAGTTTGCTTTAGTGTATAGGTCCTACAGTTTAAATAAAAAATAATAATTTTAACAAAGAAAGTAAATGAACGTTAGAACTGTTAGAAGTATTAAGTGACGAGCGATCTCTTCCAGAAGTTCCAGATAAAATTTAAATATGTATTTAGTTTCCTCAGCAGATAAACTATAGGTGTTTAGTAAGTAGGTGTAATTAAATAAGTGACCGGTAGGTAAATATAAATTGTCGAAAACATTTCTCACTACATTTATTTCATATGGAGTATATTTATAAAATTAGGGTATTCTAAGTATATTATAAATATATTGAAGTTTTGTAAAGAACTTTCGCATTTGATATGGCCTTTAAAATAAACATCGTAGACGTGTATTGGTTTTTTGTTTACATTTATAATTCTAAGAATAAAATCAATGAATAAATAACGACCCGGATCACGTCATACGCAAATAAATGTCGCTTCCAAATAGCAGGAGAATTAACTCAATAAGAAAAACAATCTCGTTGCCCAAAATAAGATCAAAGAGAAGTCTTATGATTTTAAAGAGATATCAAAGGAATCACTGGATCACGCAATATTCAAAGTCAAACAGTACACACAGTTTAGACATCCCTAAGTTTGCGAATAACTTCAATCCAATTGACTTGTTCGGCATTATCATTGCTTTAAATATATAGGTAATGTCTTAAGTATCTGTATGTATCACTGGAAGTTTTGTATGTATCACTTCATTCGTTAGAAAGTATATGAATAAAGTTGTTCGCGTTCGATTATATTTTTAATAGTGTGCAAAAAACAGTAGTAGAGTTAACTTTTACTCATAAATAAGTGATATTTTTATTCTTTTTTAACTTTTAAATAATTTTTAACAACCAAAAACAGAAGTACTAAAACACAACCATCATCTAAATCCACAGCGTAGGTTTCGTCAAAAGCGTTAGCTACTAAACAAAATCCGCAACAAACTTCACCCAATCTACATAAGTGATAATCCGCCACAGGTTTCGTCAAGAATGTACAAGATAAAATCCTCAACAAGGTTTTTCCAAAAACCTAAAACTACCTACGCCTTCCCGTTAATCCCCTAGACGACACGACGACACGTTGAGTGATAATTGTTTTTTTTTTCCTAAGGTTAGTCAGAAGTTGCACTACTGCAATTTTCCGCTGTGTCTCCACTGTCGCTATTGACTCGCGCAAACGGGACCCCTCATACAGATAAAGCCCTCTTTATCGTCTTCTGTAATTGAAAGGTCGGTATATCCCGCCTAGCTTTTAAATGAGTCTCAGCTGGGCGCTTATACCGGGAAATTACTTTTTCAACGTAATGCCTTATAATTTTACCAATCATTGCCATCCGATTCGTTTGGAATCTGTTTTGTATTTCGATGATACTTAGGACTAGGTATTTATAGTATTGGTCTTGTTTATTGTCATTTCTGTTAAGTGTTCAGCAAGATTTAATAAGTAAGGTATACAATCTTCTTATGATGGACACAGTCAGTGATAAAAGCTGGTATCTAAAATGAAATTCTTGACACGAAACATATTTTTCATATAAGAACTTGGAAGCTTCTAATTGTAAAACAAAAATAGTTAAGTACTGGTATGCCAATATGTATATTTCACCGGCAAGGTATTAAAGAAAATCTTAAAAGTGTTGCTTAAGAATTGAGAAACAATGTTGTCTCCAATATCATTACATTACATATTTCTAAACATTACAGTGATTACTGTGAATGAGCGAGCTTGTAAGAGCTTTGGAAAACTGAACTAATGACATAACTTTTGATTGATACGTCGCCGACTCTGAGAACTTGTGGCCGAGGATAATTAAGAAAAATGTGTTCTATTTCTTACTATTTCTCTGATTTGTTCAAAGATTAGTATTTCCTGTTTAGTGAGATTTTAAGATGTATTGAAACAGCCATTGAGTGGAGTATTTAATTAAAATAGTAAATTCTAAACATTGCTTACTACTTCCCTACACACCACTACAAATTAGAATTGCTTGTACGTCAAACTAAATATAAATATATTTACTTACGGAAATTTCATTATTTTTAAAAGAAAAGATGATATTTCATGGCCGTCCATTAAATTGTGAAAGCTTTTTGAACCGTCGGTCCACAAATGTGCAAGCCAACGTTCTAAAATAATATAATTTACACGATCTTATTGTCAAGAGTTTTAGAGGTGTGCTAATATATTTTTGAAACATTGGCTTGTAATGATGTTTGTGAGCTCGACTGAACTGAACTCATATCGGCTTAAATGTTATCTTTGGTTGGACTAACTGAAGAAAATATAGGTATGGCATGCGTGTTGTGCCACAACCTTGGGACTTCACAGGATCAATATTAGGTCAAGTTCATAAAGGGTGGGGCTTATTATGGTTCACCCGGAACTTGCATGCTTTAGTGCTATTTTAATATTAACACATTCACTGCCAGACAAAAAACGGCGCACTACCCCAGAAATCAGTGGTCTATAGCTGCGTGCAAAACAACCCGCCCACAACACAACAAAAAAACAAAGTTCCCGAGCGCCCACCAGGTGGGTTCCCGGCAGTGAATGTGTTAAATGAGAGGTATGGTCAAGGAAATTGGGTTTGGGTTCACACAACACCATTTCGCAGTAGCAATAGTATGAGATTCCTAGCGGCTTCAAATTTATTAATTGTCTCTGTGACATGGTACGAAATGGCAGAGAAATCAAATCCCTTCACTTTTGTACCCACGCCACGTCTGTAATTATATGGCACGATAGATAGTTATAAGAAGACAAGTGCCGTGCAGCGATAGGCTTGTGTAGTCATAAGCGGAAATGCATTGGCCGTCTCAACCGCTCTTGACATAGCAACAATCATCTGCCAGGGATGCAGTGGCCATTGATGAGATAATTATTATTATTTCCTTTGACATCTTTTCATATGATCATGTTAAAATTGTTATTTACGATACAAGTGCAGACAATATGAAATTCGCAACGAGTGGTGGTAAATTAAAACACGACCGAAGAGATTGTTTTAAATCGACACGAGTTGCGAATTACCTATTCGCACGTTTATCGTACGTTTTACAGTACAATATCTAGAAAACATATTGAAACTCAAAAATGCACGTTTTCCCAGAGATAAGACCTAGCATACAAGAATTGCTCGTTTAAAGGTATAAGATATGGCTCTTTAAAGTTTCGACATATGCACGGAAAGTGCTCATTCCCGCACGCATTTCAACGACCTGTCTGGCCTAGTGGGTAGTGATAGTGACCCTACCTATGAAGCCGATGGTCCCGGGTTCAACTCGTGGTAAGGGCATTTATTCGTGTGATGAACATGGATATTTGTTCATGAGTCAAGGATGTGTTCTACGTATTTGAGTATTTATAAATATGTATATATTATATATATCGTTGTATAAGTACCCGCAACACAAGCCTTATTGAGCTTACCGTGGGTACTTAGTCAATTTGTTTAATAATGTCCTATAATTTTTATTATTATTTATATGTACTGTAAAATTTGTCAATGCAACTTACGTAGCCTACCGTACACATATCGCATCATCGGTAGCCAATCAGCGCCGATATCACGACATCTACAGCCCATGTGATTGACCCAGGATGTTGCTACGGAGGAACCGAACCTCACTCCAGGCATTCGCTATTCAAGATGCACGCGTACATGCCTTTTTTATATATATATTAACTATACTACTTGTCATGTCAGTACCAAAACTACCAAATTTACTTTAGTTTGTTACATACTTTTATTAATAAATTGAAAGGTGTCGTCTACATAATTGCTGCTGAAGCCGCTCCAAAAGGCTACGAGCTGAAACTTAGCCCAATCCACGCGCGACAATATTTAATAATCCTGAATAACTGATACCTACACCTGTCACTTAATTATGAATGCTTTTTTCCTCACCTACATTTATATTTTTATGTCGACTAATCTTAGAAGTAAATAATCAAGACTGGCTGCGTGATATATTAGCTTTGAAAAATAAATTATAATAAATACATTTTTTTTTGTTACAGCCAGTGACCTCGAGTCGATACGAGCGCTGTTCAATGAAAAGGAGAAGGAGCTATCCGTGGCCGTGGCGAAGGTGGAGGAGCTGACGAGACAGCTTGAGGAGCTGCGCCGGGGCCGGGCGCAGCCGGCACCACCGTCGGCACACGAGCTGGACAAGCTGCGGCGGGAGCTCATGGTGAGTACATTGAGGAGCTGGCTGTGGCCGTGGCGAAGGTGGAGGAGCTGACGCGGCAGCTTGAGGAGCTGCACCGAGGCCGGGCGCAGCCGGCGCCGACGCTGGCGCCCGAGCTGGACAAGCTGCGGCGGAATGTTCTCAACATTTAACTTTTGAGCATTTCACATTGTTCGATCGGATATGGGATCGGTCGTGGGGATGTAATTGCAATTGCAATGACGCGCCGCGCCTGTTTTAGCGGTCACGCACACTACAGCAAACATTATGCCTTGTGCTTACGTTGTGTGATATGAAGAAATAGTGTTTTTTTTTCTGGCAAAAATAAGTATTTGACAAAATGAAAAATCTATCAATCTGTTATCGATAACCCTTAAAGTTTATATATAAATTGAACAAGATTAGAAATACAATGAAAATATTAACCATACAAAATAATTCGGCCTGCAATGTAAAACAACACACAAGTTAAGAGATACAAGTTTTTAAAGTAACTATCAATATCAACACACTTGTTGGCAGTTACTATAAAAAGCTCGTATCTCCTAATGTCATGTTATATTTCATAATGTTTGTAGTACATTGCTGCTCGCTAAATTTTCAAATATCAATTACGGGGTCATAATTAAGTGTAACTTAAAAACTTCTTAATTAATGATTCCACGGATAAATTATATACCTATCTGGCTTATTTTATCGCCCGTATTGGATTTAGGTACACACTGTTTAGTAGGTACCTAAATATAAAAAAAAGCTGTAGTATACCAATATATCAAAGAAAATAGCGGAAGTATCCCATATTTCGCGGGAGCTATCTTATTTAATAATGTTAGAAATGATATATATCCTTAAGATAACAATGATAACATACATGACAATATTTCAATTTGTCGATCACTTTTTTCCATCAAAAGTTCTATGTCTGGTGACGAGACATTTGCTGAAGGAATGTCGGTCACAACCTTAATAATATCCTATAGATACCGTGCGTGTTGGAGGTTTTGCAATCTCGTGACCTGAATCGAAAGCGAAAACAATTCTATCCTCCAAACAAGTGCTGCCCCCTACTCTTCACGCTGACTCTATTTCGCATAGTAGGATCTGCGATTGCCATCTAGTAGGTTAAATATAAAAATGGAAACTTTACATAATGCTTCACTCCAGTATGGGGCTTCTGTGCTGCTGTCTACAGTTTATGAACGCTCCCTATAGTAGTCTCATATCCCAAATTAGGGCTTACGGCTTTGCTGATTTAATTGCAGCGCGAATTTTTTGGTGTAATTATCGCTTCCGTGTGGTCACTGAGGTTACCCCTGAATTTATATAACCACAACAAATATATACAACAGTCGTCAAAACTATTGAACCAGTTTCAAATATTGGAGTTTTGTAAATATTGTATATCATATACTTATGGATACAATTCCAATTAGATTTAATATTTGAACTATAAACAATCTTTTGGTACCTGCAAAGCTTTTGTCTTGAAAAAAAAAGTTAAAAAGAAAAAAAACTTAATTTTCAAAGAAAAATACTACTCTTAATCTCACTCAACTCCAACAAACCACCTAAATCAATAGCTCATAGCCAGAAAAACAGAAAACATGACTGACTTTGATCGGCCTCGGAAAGGAGAGGTATAAACAGCCACTTAAGCCCAACGGAGTGGGCAGCCCCTCGTCAAACTGATCCCCTGTCAGTGTCCGAGCTCGACCGACAACTAGTCGTGATTGTTAATAGAACATGCAGATAGTGGGCGATTAACGATTAACGGACAAATGTTTACGGAAGTTGTAAATGTTGTGATAGTGTTGTGTCGTATAATTTTGACGAGTTGATATTTTTTTTGACCGCATAGCAGGCAAACAATCCTGATATCCTCCTGGGACATGATAGACGCCTGCAACTCTGAAGAGGTGTTGGCGACCCTTTAAATACCTGTGGGGAGTTCAATACTGCTTAAAAAAAATTCTTTGTTGGCAGTTTTGACTATATACACTTCTATCTGACGACGAAGTTTATTCTCCTACTCTCGCTTTGTCCCGGCGTTTTTGCCACGGCTCATGGGAGCATAGGGTCCCCTTGACAACTAATCCCCAGAATTGGCGTAGGCACTAGTTTTTACGAAAGCGACTGCCGTCTGACCTTCCAACCCAGAGGGTAAACTAGGCCTTATTGGGATTAGTCCGATTTTCTTCACGATGTTTTCCTTCACCGAAAAGCGACTGGTAAATATCAATGAGATTTCGTACATAAGTTCCGAAAAACTCATTGGTACGAGCCGAGGTTTAAACCCGCTACCGGATTGAAAGTCGCACACTCTTACCGCTAGGCCACCAGCGCTTCTAATTAGCGAATTAATTAGCGGATGGGGTTTTAATAACTTAAAACCTTTAAGCCTTTCGCTGCTGCTCGGGGCACATGTGACCGATTTTAGTATCCAAACTTAAGAGAACGGCGTTCAAAGGGTAAGTAACGTTTTATAATGAAACTTTTAAATCGCACACGCACATTATAAATACACAGTAGGAATATAAGACAATTTGTTTGCAAGTATGTTTTACATCAAGTAAAGTTTGAAGCACATAATCTCGATTGTTTTGTTTGACAGTTAGGGGTAAAATATTTCATAAGTCGCCTTCTTGATTTCAGAACAAGGTATTGTGGAAGGGTAACATAAAATTATTGAATGTTGTTTTTGTTTCAAGAAATCCGTTATTGAAATTGATCATTTAAAGAAAACAAACAAAAAATGTCGGTGATGACAGATTTGTCTCTCGACCACGTTCTCGTATAACTCGTCGTATAGGCACTTAGGTATATTTATATATAAGCTTAACAATGGTTTCTAATACATCTAGATTTTCAAACGCATTATATTTTACGGCGCCCGGTAACCATCATTCAGCCCGTGGCCTTGTTTATCATCGCCGTGATATAAAAAAACGAAACTGGAGCCTAATATCGGTGCGCTGTTGTGTTAGTTGTGTCGACCGAATATTGTGTAAAACCGCTTGTCAAACTGAAAAAACATATCAAATATTCATTTTTACGGGCCACCGCGCACAGTCAACCGCAGAATCTCTAAATCTCGACATCCGTTGCTCCGTAGTCCGTAGCGGTTGCGCGTGTTGAACACTAAAGTGGAATTTTGCACTGTCCTGTATCCGACATGGTCTTTGTGCATAGCTAACACGCGTTCCATTGACAGATCAGGTCATGGCTTTAATCATCGTGCATTTTGTATACAAAACAGATATTTTCGCGGTGATTTTGAAAAGGCACAAATAGGAAAAATGTAGGTTAGGTAGATGAGGTAGATCGAATTAAGCCTTTATAAGGCAGAGGGAATATATTTCCCACTGACTTTGACCTATTTCAAAGTGATAGGGTTCAATTTTGCATAATTCCTGACACCCTTATGCCTTATAAAGGGTTAACAGATAATGTTTAAAAGAAGGGGCTCCTACCCCACTAACAGCATATTCCTTTTACTATTGATTGACAAAGGAATACTAAATATAAAGCCCAATGAATGCAGCCGCAACTTTGTCAGCTCAAATAGACAGCGTTATATGGCACCGCACAATCGCACATAAGGCGATTACCAAATTGTCAAGTGCTCGTCATTGACAATGCAGTTACCGCAAAATATATGGGCTCCACAGAGTCTCCTACTTCAGCTATCTTAATTGCGGCTGCAATTTTTGCATCACTTTAAGCGGCTCAACATTTCTAAGTAACTTTACTATAACAGATGCACTCATATTCGTGTATGGTTCACGTAGTAGATATTGTGGAGTTCCATTGAGCGTATTCGTGACACGGATAACTAGCATCTCCGTCACAGCAATATTTGCAGTGAGCGCGGCCGCCAAGTAGGTTGCGGGCGCTCGGTCACCGGCCAAGTCGCGCGGACGTTATCTGATTCATTGTACTTTTTTTATTGGATGTAAGTTCTGGTCTAGTATAACATGAGCTCTAGCCAATAACAGGGATATCTTTGAGCTTTTGGATCCCGACCGACCGACGATAGTTACTACATTGGAAGGAAAATGCACAACAACTTCGTGAATTCAAAAACAGTAACAACTTTTATTTACGTAAAAAGTTAATGTTGTACAATTCTTATAACAATGCTACTGCTGCACATTGCTTACTGATATAATGACAAAAACCCCAAGAATAAATCTCGTATAAGTAAATCGCAGCCACGTATGTATAGTAATTTTATTTCGTGTCTGTATATTGCATTTCTTACAGTGCATGTAATTCGCTTAACGCATTGGTTGTGGAAAAGAAAAAATGCAGTTCGTACATACATATATATTATTTGAAGTAAGACTACAGTTATAGCTAAAATGAACACTTCATACACGGTAGTGGACACTCGTCACTATTTAAGCTCAAAACATAAAACTTTATATTAGTATCTGGAAACAGAGATTAGACATGGTTATGTCCTTTGATGTTTTTTGTTCCTATGTGTAATTTTAAATAATTATAATAGTATTTTTTTAGTTTAAACAGCATGCCAGTTTTTCTTTTTATATGTTGTAGAAATGAATAAAGTGTTTATCTAGGTAATTAAGTATGAGATATCAAAAATCGCCTTATCCTGGTTAGTAGAAAGCGATTCGCTCGCATTAAGAATGCGACCCTTGATGGCGGGGGCTATTCTAGCGACAACAACACTCAGTCGCCGAGGAAACAAGTCTTGCTCTAAACTCGAACTTCGATTAAACTTGATTCTAACTCGCTATTCTTGTTCTAAATTTGTCATTCTGGTAGCTATCTACTAAGCTACTTATTTATATGTAAACTTCTTAACGTGTGACTGTCTTATTTAATGCCTGTTACAAGACAGCATAGTAAAGCCTCAATAAGATTATATGTCTAGTGGTCGAATTTCATTTACTAACACTAAACAAAAGTATTATATGTGTTTTCTAAAAACCAAACTACTTTGTAACACGTCTGACACGCACATATTCTTCGAGCTTGATATAAATATAAAAGTCTGGATAATTGTATAATAAAGAGAATTATTCGCATACAAATAATAAACAATCTTAGTGAAGCGATTTGTATGCAACAAGATTTACGTTTGGAGTATTTTCGGTTCGAATATTCTCAATAATATATTATTGTGAATAATCGAACCGAAAAATCTACACTTTTCAAAGGATCTATTTATGTGGCAATATCTTCGAATCGTGAATAGCTACCGAATTAACGGTTCAATGATTCTATTGTCGAACAGGAAAAATATTTTTATACGCAAATATAAAAAGGTTTGAGAATCGACCACGGGGCTAGGAGTTTAACTGTATGCGAGTGGCGCGACTGGTTCGAAGATATATCAGAAAAAAGTTAGTTACCGAACAAGTATAACGAACGAGATACTTAACTAGATAATAAAACTCTTGGTCCTAGGGCGGATACACACTGAAACTGTTTGCGATACAATGAGACGTGCGCGCAGACAGCCGCATTATTATAATAAACATCGTACAGAAATAGCTTCATGTCAAGACTGTGTAAACCACAACAAACATGTTTGACTGACCATTGTAGAATGAAACTTTACCGAAGCTCAATTTAGGGTTTTGCAATAAATCATATATCGTTTATAAAAACCGCTAATATGTGTAGTCAGCTTAAATGTAAATTTAGTGCTTAATAAGCACATTGTTTACGTAAGAAGGATCGCATAATATGTAGTTGTGTATTGTTTTAGTTCTTGTTTTATAGAAGTGGTTGATATTTTTTTAAAGCGAGTTTCACTGCAGTCAGCTGAAGAATAATTGCAACCCAGACAAACAGCTCAGGACAGTGCTCTAACTTCATAGTAACTCCTTAAAACAATTAACTAGTCAATAGTACTTACTGTCAATATTTCGTTTCCTTGTACTGTTCAAACTGGGAAATTCGAGAGTAAATAAAGAGACATAGGTATAGAAAAATGATGTGTCTTTTATCTCTTACTTATGATCTACAATCTGTTTAAAAGTTTTAGCGCGGGAAAATTACCACAACATGGTTTAGTTGATACTAAAAATATACCTCAATAACAAAACAGTGAAGTACCTGCTAATAAATCTATCATTAGACTAGTATCTCTCGTGCAGCCGACGCCAAGCGTTTCGATTGAGTCTCCACTTTGACAATTTAGTCTCAGGTACGACATTCATGCGGCCTATTGCTCCCCACGATCTGACCCGTCGACCTTACTTCGTAAACAGTAGGGTATCAGTGTAACGTTTGTTAATGTGCGTGAAAAGTGACAAAGTGGTGTGAATTTGAAAAGGTCGGTGTGATTTAAGACTGTTTGATTGCTTATTTTGGCAATTTGTTAACCGAATGCGTTTGATTTTATACCTATAGGAAGTTATTTGTTTTATATCATTGCAATATCATGTTGATCTATTGTGATGCCCCTTTTTTCAGTTTAACGCTAAGTGACGTAAAAACACTATTATTGATATGTTCACAGGTATTGTAAGTAAAACTGGTATTTACTTGTCGAGACACTGATTTTACAGCCGCCGTTTTCTTCCATAGCATAAATAATATAAATATCCACTAGCAACAACCCAGAAATATTTTAAGTATCCTTAAGTAAATTAATAACTTATGCAGTTGTGTGTAATTTATTTTCAATATTTTCCTATTTCTCAATGTTTTTTATATACGGTCAACATCAATAGTAGGGGATGAGACTGAGGGTCAAAAGTATTTGCCATCCTCTAATAGTTTTACAAAATGTGGTATTTTTATGTGCTGCTCTATTCTTAGAACATAACCCAATTAGAGAGTGGAAGTTACTTGTGAAAGCGAACGTTAGCTATTTGTATAAGTATTGCAGTTGTTATATTCGTTGTGTTGACTATAACAATTTTTTCCTTATTTGTAGAAGCAAATGTTACAATTAAAAATAAGCTATTTAGCCATTTGAATTGATTGTTATTTAAATTTATTTTGGCGTATTATGTACGTACACTTATGATATTTTATACCACTGATGAATCTTGTGTTAAAAGTTGTCATACTTAGTTCGTTGATTCATTATCATAGTAAACTCACAATGGTCTTAAGCGTCATACACCTTGTTGCTGCTTAAGTCCTAAAAAAATCCATTTCATCATAAAATCTGGTCATAAAATTTCACTAAAATCGGTTGAGAATTGCAACCTGTAGATGAGAATACCCGATTCGGACATAGGAAAGCAATTTGCCAGACTTAAAACGAAGACCTTTGCTCTTCGGTCAAAAAAATACTTTTTATATGTTGTTATGTCTGTCTGCGAAATATATTTTTCTTATAATTTGACCTTTGCGATGGTCCGTCTGTAGGCCAGGCGAAGGTGATTTAGTGAGGACAAGAACACCTAATTATAGTTTGGATTCAGTTTCAGATGAAATTAATACATACGTAATTAGATACAAATGTTGTTTATGCGTATGCTACTAATTAATAGATCTGTAGTGGGATTAATCCTAAAAGTTCCGAATTTCATGCAGACTACAGGCATGGTCTCAGTTGTCATTGCGTATGTCTTTGTTTTATTCTATTAATTGTTACTGCTATAAATCTATAAGAAAGATAACTCACATTTATTATTAGAGGGTTAATGTAAAATTGTAGTTTTTATATTGAATTGTTACACGTTTTTACTAAGCCAAATGCCATGAAAGAAATATTAAAATTATAATTTTAAACAGAATTGTAATTTTAGTTACTTATTGAGGTAAAACGTTAAAATTAAAACCCGCGCGATATCCAAATCGTCCGTCAAAAGTCTTGCGCGGCGAAAACAATAAAATTTGCGCCCCCTCTTCACAGAGGTGTATTTTAATATTTGGCGCCCTGGCCCAGCGGGCCTGGGCCGCCTCATATAATAAGCATAAATGCATTATTTTTCGGCGTCTTCTGGAAACGTGGGGCTTGCGCCGCCCTTCGCAGCCTGCCGCCCCGGTACATGACCCCCTAGGCTCTAGGGTAAAACGCCCCTGCCTCTTAAACAATTTATAATTAGGATATCCAATGTTCTAAGTTATGTTACTTGAGAGAGTTTTTTTCTGAATCCCCGAACAAAAGACCTTCATCTTATAATAAAATACTGAACGCAGAAGTCTAAATTAGTCCTGTGGGAACATAATACTAACATTATTAATCTGAAGGAGGCGTAGGGCCTCAGGAAATAGCTACACAGCTCTCGACGGGGCTTTTACTCCCCGCGCTGTTACTTTTAACTATGTATTTCTCTCAATGTGGGCATATATCGTAGTCGGTTTTCAAGTTTGTAACGAGCCTACTGATATCAGAGAAAGTTTCTTTACAGTTTACATGGCAATAATATGGTCATGTACGAGTAACTTAAGCGCAGCAGTAGGATGAAAGTTTCACATAGCAGTTGATAAAAGTTTTGAATTAATATTCAGGAATTGAAAAGATCAATTGATTATCAGCACTGTCATATAGGTATACATGTCTAATTATGTAACGAAAAAATAATAATTGTATTAAATAATGCCAAAATTTAACTTGATTATATTTATTTTCAATCGTTTACACTTTTGTAAATGAAGCTTGTTAATAACATTGCGAAATAACAGCTATAGGTAGAAAATCGTTTCAATTGTATTTAATACAATCGCGATATAATAGATAGCTTTTCAGTCGAGTACCGTGTTACTTTTTACTTTTTAGTACAAACAAAAGACATAAACAAGCGACTACTTGTCGCCCGTTTAGTCTTTTCAATAGGAGCGGCGCGGCGACACGTAATTGATAATTGTTTTTATAGTTGACTACAGCGTATCGAATTTAATATTATAGTTGAGTATAGGCATAAATGAAAAGTACGCAATTATAATTTTATATACGAAATCTTAATTCAAACATTACAGTCGGTGACTACAAAAATACTTATACTTATAAATAATATAAAAGTATTTTTAATACGCCAATTAAACTCCTTAAGAATTGCTGGAGCTGAGTTAATTACACACGGGTAGATTGTTTTCCTCAAGAGGGTACACAAACGCAACAATTACATATGTAGATACATACAGTTCACGTATGTATATCGTGTAAGATTCATTTCGAGTAGTAGGTACACGTCACACCCTTGGCTGTCTCTGTTTTGTCGTATCAAAATAATGACGTTTGTCGTTTAAATAATTAACGTTAATTGGTATCATTAATTGCATGTCACAAAAATTTAAAATTAGCGTAGTATCATGTGTAATGAATATGTATGAATCGATTTTTCTAAATAAATGGTTATCCTTATACTATTATACTGTTTGGGTGAGATAGACCTACCTTCTTAAAATAAATATTGTACACGTTTTTTATTCTGATTCTGAACATTTTTTTCATATCGACTACTGAGATAGATATATATAGCTGTGATTTACTATGTTTTTATGTTTTCTTGGATATTAGTGCCACCTGATTCTAGTTTTAGTTATAGTTCTATTTTTATTTTTAGTTTTACCAGGCTTCACTGAAAATCAGCGTCACGTAGTGTGTCTTAGCTAGGACTCACTTCGTGGCATCAAGCTGAGTGTAGACGTTTTAGCACAATTTTCTGTTCGTTTATATATTAATTTGTGTATTATGATTTATATTCTTTTTGTGCTAATAAATTATTCTTATCTTATCTTATATATACTTACTGTATGTTCTGCGGAACATAACACATCAAATTGTATTGTTGAAATAGTAACGATATATTTCACTAAAGACTTACATACATAAACATTATTGAAAATAATTTTGCCTTTTTGGTTGGCTTCCCGGAATGCCCGAGGCACATCGGGTTGTGTCGCTGAAGACGTTTATTGCTTTTCTTGAAATATCTAGCCCATGGCATTTAAAACGGCGATTTAAAAAATAATGATTTTATTCTTTAAAATGATTATTCAGTTTCCATCCATGCAGTTTTTATTTCTATAGAAAATATGATTTAGCGTACGGTTTAATTTAGTGATAATCGTGAGAACAGTATCACAGTACAGGCCAGCATCAATCATCATCAATGAGCGGAATTCTTCATAGCAAAAATCAAACTGTCAGAGGGATTGACCTAACTGTTTTATCGACTTATCGATGTTACGGAATAATATCGCATTAGGTATCCATAATCAACTTAAAAGATTATTCTGTAACATTTGACCTCTTTGATAAGCAACTTGCATCTCCGTATTAAAGTAAATCATGTCAGCGTCACATATGTCATTTTTGTCACTTGAGTTTTCATGAGTGATTTCCGTGCCATGTTACTAAAATGGTTAATCCTAAAAGAAAACAATAAAAAAATGGATACAGAAAGATTCTTATTTCAGTTTCAAAGAAGATTCTTCCACAATATATTGCTCTAAATGTTACGTTCATTTACATCATAAAAGTATTTTCTGTTTTATTCTTTACTATTATACCAAAATACAGTGGCGGTCAGCTAATTAGGGACACCGTTAATTTGTTTGTATGTATATCCAAAAGCCTGATTTCATTACTTTAACTTTGTTTCATTAAGTGACAAATATTTATCGATAAGTCGATAAAACAGTTAGGTCAATCCCTCTGACAGTTTGATTTTTGCTATGAAGAATTCCGCTCATTGATCATCATATTCATCATAAAAATAATACCATTATATTACAAAGCGCGGTTTTCTTCTACATGTAGGTAAATAGGTTAACGTTTTTTCAAAAGGTCTGATTTATTCTTATAAACAATGAGCGGAATTCTTCATAGCAAAAATCAAACTGTCAGAGGGATTGACCTAACTGTTTTATCGACTTATCGATGTTACGGAATAATATCGCATTAGGTATCCATAATCAACTTAAAAGATTATTCTGTAACATTTGACCTCTTTGATAAGCAATTTGCATCTCCGTATTAAAGTAAATCATGTCAGCGTCACATATGCCATTTATGTCACTTGAGTTTTCATGAGTGATTTCCGTGCCGTGTTACTAAAATGGTTAATCCTAAAAGAAAACAATAAAAAAATGGATACAGAAAGATTCTTATTTCAGTTTCAAAGAAGATTCTTCCACAATATATTGCTCTAAATGTTACGTTCATTTACATCATAAAAGTATTTTCTGTTTTATTCTTTACTATTATACCAAAATACAGTGGCGGTCAGCTAATTAGGGACACCTGTGTTTCGTTAAGTGACAAATATTTATCGATAAGTCGATAAAACAGTTAGGTCAATCCCTCTGACAGTTTGATTTTTGCTATGAAGAATTCCGCTCATTGCTTATAAAGCAAGAAATGCTATACATATTTTATTAAGTCGTAGCTGCAAACATTATTGTAATTATCCCATATACTTATTATTTAATAATATTGTATTGAGAAAATTATTTTTTCATATCACACACGACGAGGCAAAGGAATCGTAGAATGGTGAACCCAATGACATGGAAATATCCATTCATTCGGAATGATTCGGCTCGAGAATGGACTTGCGGTTTCGATAAAACGGCAATATAATAGATATCGCCGTGTAAAATGATTCTATCGCGATCAATGTCTTGATAACCATGATTTACCCCACCGAATAAAGCTGACTTAGTGTTCCAGTTTGAAGTTTGTTCGGAGTATTATCGGATTTTAAACACCTTTTAGTTTTAAAATTCTTTTATTTTACGGGCCGGTGGTCGTAACTCTGCCGCTAGCGTCTTCATCATAAATTCAGAACTATGGAACCCTTTTCATAAATCCTATGCTGAAGGTTTTAGTGGACAGTTCCAACAATAGGGGATTTTTGGTATTTTTTTAGGAAGTGCTACTCTACCGAACTCCACACACGAAGTTTGATAAAAAGAAGATTTGTAGTACGTACCTTCAAAGAAACATACATTTGAAAGAAAGTTTTTGATACATGTTTACTATTGACTATGAATAATGGTGACAAAGTATACTTTACAGGCACGCATGTATAAGTAGCATACAACTTACATATAATTACTTATACCCTTGACACGTAATAGCCTACATTCACAAAATTAATTAAATATCAAACAACTGGGACAGTCGGCCGTAAAACTGGCAATAAGGCTGAGTCCTCAGTGAGGTGCGTCCCGAAGTGCCTGTGCACTAATTATACGATCCCAACGATTGAGGTAGGTCCTTTCTGACAGCGTTGGAAAGAATTTTAAGTCGTTTTAGAACCAGTTTTTTAGTACTATAAAACATAACGCATTCTAGAAATATGTATTATCTAACGAAAGAACCATTCGGTCAAGAAATAACCCAAATCATGCGGTAATAGAATCAAGTTCAGTTTGCGTAATCGGGTTTCAAATTTATTCTTTATCTGTCTCCGTGTAGGTAATAAAATTAATGAATAAAATATACTTAATCAATATTATGGAGACCTTCTTACTCAAATTGACTAACCAATGGGCCATGGTTACCATGGGCTTAGGCTCAAAAAGGCTCGTATTTTGGGTACTCTGACAACGATATAATATAAAAATACGTACGAGTAGAAAACATCCATGACTCGGTAACAAATATCTGTGCTCATCACACAAATACATGCTCTTACAACAACAACTACAATATTGTATCAATATTGGTACCTTCAGTAAATTACGTGGGGCAGGTTGGGCAGACACTTTGCAAAAACCAGGCTTCAGTACATATCCTTAAGGTTGGGCGCAGACATACGGAACTTTCATTCCGTTTCCATGCGGAATGATAGGTGCAAGCGAGACAGCACTATGAATGTGTATAGCGACGTCTCGTTCATACCTACCATTTCGTACGGAAACCGAATGAAAATTCCGAAGCCCGCCCAGCCAATCTTTGAGGCACAGAAGATTATTTTTAGGGTTTCTGCTCGAGAATTCTCGAGGCGAGAAATCTCGAGAAATTTGTCCTTCGTCGAGGCGGGAAAAAAAAATCTCAAGGCCTTAAGGCCTTCTTAAGTTCTTAAGAACTCGAGACATAAAACTCTTGTGATAGGTACAAAGAAAACACGCGTATATGATGTGTCTATAGTTTGTTTTTTAGGTAGTTAAATTAATGTATTCAATTTTTTTTTTTACTTTCAGGTACTTAATCCTTAAAAAACTGCCGTGATCCATCCCCTATCGTGCTCGCTTCAACCGATTTTTATGTTTTGAAACTTTTGAAAAACTTACTGCTCTCAAATGTTTAAAGAATTCGTCTCGTTATAGGTTCTTTACTACTCCGTTTTTATGGCATAAGAAAAAAGGTGAATAATCTTTAAGTGTTTTTTATTGAAAAACGCTTTAACAAAATTAGTAACTACATATTACCTATGAAAGCGAAATAATGTAAATTGTCATATATAATTTATAGTTGTTACATATTTGCCGTGCCTTATTTTTCAAAGGTGTTTTTCATTAAAAAGACACAAAGATCGCTTTTCTTCTTTCTAATGCCAAAATGCTTTCTATTACTACTAACTAAATTACTATTGATATCATCCCGATATAATTCCAATTAATAAAATAGCACTATTTTAGCAGCTTCATTGTAACGTAGAGTAAGTATTAATATTACTTAGTAAACCTTATGTAAGTTTGTCACATCGATATAAATTTATTGAATTGAATATTCTTGCCTTAAAAAAATGCCTATCATATTGTGGCGTGTTCACATTTTGTTAAATACCTAAAGAAACACACTATCACATCGCCAGCGTGCACGTCTACACTTATATATATTTTTTAATTCATATTATTTGATTATTAAGTGCATACAAAATAACATTTGTTTGATTATTGATCTCACCCTGCGACACCCATGAGACGATGTGAAATAAAAAAAATTAAAATAGTATGATGTTTCTTGAAAGTTTCAAAATTTCACGAGATACTTGAGAAATTCGAGAAATCCTAGTCGAGAATTCCCGTGCCTCTAGAAATAAAAGAGGTCGAGAAACCAGAAACCCTAATTATTTTTCTGTATCCGTATGACTCTTTAATGAATACGCGGGGTATGTATGTAGACGCTCCGATTTATCTATTTTAAAAAGTCTTATCTTTATTTTTAAAGTCACGTTCGTAAAATAGGGCCGTATTTCAACTCCGCACATTAATTATAAGTTAGTTTAGGTGGCTGTTATAATAAACTCGTTAAAAAAACTACATATATAACTAGAGCACTGGAAACTATTTAATTTTCGTGAGATCGCTTTAAAAAGTTTTTATCGTACGTTTGAAAAGTTTAAAAAAAGTTTTTTCGTCCGATATTAGTTTTATCGCCGCCAGTGGGATGTTTTCCGTCCCCAACTGACTCCGTAATAAGAGTTCCCGTGATTTACGAAACGGCCTGAATGGCTGATCTTATTTTCTTACGAGATTAAAAACATAAAACGTTATACCTGTGATATTAAAGGCTTGTGTTAACAAAAATGTATGCCGCCTAAATGCTGCTATTTAGGTTTTACCCACGAGGATTGTGATATTAAACTGTTACAATCGTTAGGGATATTCTCGTTGAAACAGATTCTTTTTTTTTTTCATATAACTGGTCGAGGCATACGATAAGTAGCGATCTCTAAGTGAGAGCCTAGTTTATAAAAAATCTACATCGTATGGGAATTCCGAAATTATTTTAACATTTTATCAGTGTTTTTTTAGAGTTCTGTAAGGATAAAACGGGATCCTATTACTAAGACTCGGCTGTCCGTCCGTCTGTATGTCTGTCTGTCTTTGTGTCTATCCGTCTGTCACCAGGCTGTATCTCATGAACCGTGATAGATCGACAGTTGAAATTTTCACAGATGATGTATTTCTGTTGCCGCTATAACAACAAATACTAAAAAAACAGGATAAAATAATTATTTAAGGGGGCTCCCATACAACAAACCTGATTTTTCTCCCGATTTTATAGTGAAGCGTGCGCGAGTCCGGTTCGCACTTTGCCGGGTTTTTATGTTAGAATTCTAATACTAAGCTGTTACAGACATTGTTCTAACTGTCTATATAGAATGTAGATTACGTAGGTATCTGGGCGTTTTCAGAAAAATGTGCACCATTTACTTTTTTTCGAAAAACTTACAACTTTTTGGTTATTTCGCCTCAGAACCACGATTTTATACAAATTTTGGGTGTCAGTTTTGTGACGGCCCATACAAAATGTATGTTAAAATGCATCAGAATACTGACTTTTGGGTTTTTTTTTCTTTTCTAAATCAATAGTCTTCGTGCTTCGAGTAGAAAATATACTGTTGTGGTCCTTCCACTACTAAATACTGTACTTTGTTTGACTAATATAGAAATTAAGGCAGCTAATATCCACTTCAAAGTTTTTACTTAAATAAAGTGAAACTCTGCGTAGGGGGCGCCACTACCACAATCCATCAATCTGAGTGTCTACCGTGAAACAAGAAAATCGAAATTTCGTTATCTAACCTCTCTATCACTCTTACATATTCGAGCGATAAAGAGGCCCTTTCCCGGTAGGCCCTTTGTACACAAACCGCCTTGATGCATCAATGTCGTATTTTATTATCTCTGAAAACTTGTCAAAACACAATTTAAGGCACAGTATGTATAAGTTAGTCTATGGTTTACGATATAGGTACTAGTGCTGCACTCTAGCGGCAGAACATTGTAGTAATACTCCTTATTAATCAGCCGATTTCATATACGTAAACCAGGCTGGTTCGCTGGATATCAAAGTAATAAAAATATAATTTTTAGTAATCCGTTCTTCTGTGGTGGCAGCAGGGTTCGCAGCGAGCGTTCCCAAGTGACTCGATGCCGCAGTAATACACAGCATTTTCAATGAGCACTACGCTGGCTATGGCTACACCCAGCAGCCATAGTTTTTTTTGTATTATTTATAACCTTTTTATCTAAAGAGAGTATTTTATTATGTATGTACCGTCCGTCTTGACGAAAGATTTCATGGCCACTTCATGAATGAATTCTATCATTATAGTCGATGTACACGATTTTTTGCAGTCTACTATTGCACGTACTGCGGGGGCAGCATGGTTCCATTTTTATCACTTGTCACTATGGCTGTCACTTGCGCGCTTATTTACTTGTTAGAACGTGACAGGCTTGGTGACAGACAACAAAAATGTGACCCTGCTACGGCCGCTACAACTAATAGTCACATAACTAAAATACCTATTATGTTTCACCTACGTAATTATCACCAATGCTTTGAGCATTCCATCCTCACTCATCGAATATATGATACATAGTAGGTAATAATATCAAGTTCATTTCATTTACCTCCATGATGACATTTGGGACGCGTGTGTACTGAGGTAGACCGTCAGTGAGGTAGTCTCTTGTCTAACTATCTTATATGAGTACCGGCGCCTAAACGAAACGTGCTATACAGTTTTGTAAACATAGAATAAACTTCATAAACCGTCCAACGAAAAATTACTTAGCCATAACACCTATAATTGTAGGAATTTCAAAATTGGTGCCTTAAAATCTACAATAAGGTTGAAGATGCCGAAAATATGGTGGTTAATTCTACTATCTTCGTATTAGTGTCCGACCGAAACCGGATTTTTTGCCGAACCCGAAGATTCGGTTTTGCTCTAGTTTCGGCCAACACCCGACATTCAGCCGAAACATGATTAATTAGCCGAATTAGAAACCGACATCGAAACTTCGGACGTACAATACTTCGTGTTTACATAAGGCATGAGATTTATTTCACAGTATTTGATATTGGTGCTCTCACTTTATCCTATCACGTAGTCGCTTCAGCCAGTACAATGCCTGAAGCGAAGTAGGTATCCTATTTAATAAGCGCAGCTCAGTCTTGCTAACTTTAATTCAGTAGTCGCCTACGCCGATGCCGCGGCGGGACTGCGAAGGCGTCTAATTTATTCATTCCCGATCAGCCCACAGTTTGACCTATTTTACTAGTTTAGCATTTTGCGCTTTTATTGTATTCTCCCAAAGTTTCGTCTTGAGATTGCAACAATATATCTTTTACGCACATAAGATCATACTTAGGTACAGTCTTCATCAGATATACTCGTATTGAAGAGGAGAAAGTGCTCAAAATTATTTGAAAAGCACTTTAATGCCTTTGCAATATAGGTGCGTTCGGATATTTGTGAGCGCCTTGGCCGCTCCGATATATCTGATGGGGGTGCCGTTCAATTTTAATACAAACTTTTAGCATAATTTCATTTAACTACTATTGAAACTCATAATAAACATTATGTATAAAAACAAAACATATAAAGTTGTTAGTCATACTAATTTAATGACAGAATGCTCTATCATCATAAAAACATTCTTCATAACAATCCTTAGGAATAATTTTACTTGTTATAACATACATTTCGTATAATAATTAAAATATAGTACTAAATTTTAACGAATGGTGACATAGTGTTCTATGATAAATATACTTGGTGTCAATCAAACTATTAAATTATAGTAATTATACAACAATCTACCTATTCAACTTTAAAGCTGGTCGCCGTTAGGTACGACGACGAGCGAAGCGAGGAGGAGTGTTAGGTAGAACTGCGACCATATGGGGAGAACCATATGTCTTGGAAATTGTATTTTTGCTTGTTCATTTTCACTAGGCGTTTATATGAAGTTTATCTGAATCCTTTAGGAACCACAAAGGTTCCAACTCACACTGGCCGCTGCTTTGCGGTAAAATGATATATGTCGACAGACGTAAAGTACGGATGTAGGTAAGTTTGACGCTTAGAAAAATCGATTATGTTCCATGCAAATATAATGTTTTATGTTTTTTTATTAATTAGTAATTCAGTGTTGTTAAACTTTCTGCAAACTCAATCAAATAAAGTTTATGAACGATTTCCCGTGGTTTGATTGTGAAACCACACCTTCAATATTATGCTGTTGGTTTTCATGAATAAATAACGTTCTAAGTATAAAATAGTATACAAAGTGAACATTATACTGGTTGCCTGTTATGCAAATACATTACTATGCTACTAAACTATAATTACTTTCGAAATTATGCAATTCGTTTTTATTGTATTTGTTTTTATACCAAATCATAATTTCTGCATTTCAAAATTATGCAATTCAAATTATGCAAAATGAAATTTCGCAAATTGTTATTATTAAAAACATTACACACCCATCTGATGGCGACTGTAAGTTAAATGAACAATAATAATTTTATTTCCCTTTATAATTTATTGAACACTGAGCGTTACAAGGTTAATGAACTTCACCTAGCTCCTTCCCGCCATAAATCTTATATTTATTGCTTTGCCTTACTGATTAGTAACTTGATAAATTTCATCTACCTCATTTCCGACACTTATTTTTTATTTATTAGGAGGTAAGAAATTGGTTTTCCTTTGTTTCAATTATCTGCAGGCATATAACAATGTTTACCTACTTTCAAAGTGCCTTTTCAAATTTACTTTAACCAGATTTTTATTTCTATTTCAGTACCGAAACAAGCTGAACGAGCAACAGAACGGCAGGCTGTCGGCGCAGCGGGCGGCCCTGGGCGCGCGGCAGGAGGAGATGCGGAGCATCGACCGCCGCGTGTCCGAGCTACAAGCTAGACTGCTTCGGAAGCGAGCGCTTAACCGGCAGCTAGCGGCTGCGCACCGGCAGCCGCAGCAAAGGTGAGCGACCATGAAAGGCTGCAGCAGCGAGTGCTGCATGTTTGAGATACAAGCGCGTCTTCTTCGGAAACGAGCATTCAACCGACAGCTAGTGTCAGCGCACCGGCAGCCGCAGCAAAGGCAGGCTACAAAGCCAGACCGTGGTATTGACCGACAAGTTTTCGGAACCGAGTATTCTAGCTGCAGTAAGCGGCAGTGGCGTATCATCCAACACCTGACGTATCTCTCAGGGCACGCACTAACTATCGCGACCCTAGAACGAATTAATTTACCGCAAAGCGTATCTCATGAACCGTGATAGCTACAGTTGAAATTTTCACAGATGATGTATTTCTGTTGCCGCTATAACAACAAATACTAAAAACAGAATAAAATAAATATTTAATGGGGGCTCCCATACAACAAACATATTTTTTTTGCCGTTTTTATAAATAATGGTACGGAACCCTTCGTGCGGGAGTCCGACTAGCACTTGCCCGGTTTTATCTACTCAACTAACTAAATAAGTAGTACCGTTTCTAATGAAAAATTGCATCTGCTAATGACTGAACTAATGAGTAATGTCAGACTTTAGAGAAGAGCTTTTTTAATAAGAGGTATTTTATTATTCGATTTTTAGAAGTACCTAGGTAAATTCTACAACCAAAAGTGTTTTTTTCGAATGTGAGAATAACTTAAACTATTATTAGGTACTGTCGTGTCGCGTTGTCGTTTCCAAAACTGAAAATAATTATGTTTTTGCTCGAGATCGTACTAAACGTGAACTAAATGATAAGAAAATTCCTATCCTTACGTAATATACAAGGAAGAACTTCTTAATAAGTCTTGTTTCTTCAATTAATATACAAAAGCAACTAATTGTGGTTTATCCCTTGGAATGAATGGTTCTTGTAACACTTTTACGGCGCATCATCGGACCTCTTATGTTGTCATGGGCCATTGTACTTACGAAAGCAAGTACGGTGAAGTGAAGTGCTCGACCAATACGAGAAGGTATAATAACGTCGTGCCAATAATGGTGACTAGTTAATAATAAGAGACAGTCTGTGATCAGAATATGCCTTATATAAAAAAAAAACCCTTAGATTAACAATAAACATCAAAAGAAATTGACAACAATCGAGAAGTTAGGCAACATTGAGAGTGGGGCGACGTATAAGAGGAACAGAAAGAAAAAGTAAACCTTTAAAGAACTGACAAACACAAGTGCCTATGGGTAAATGGAAATGTCATAACTATTATGATCATATAGTCGTGGAAGTAACATAACCACAAATAAATATAATTATAATATGTATTGGTCACAGATTTAGGTTCGTTAGTTACTCCGTAAAGCTGGCATTTATAATAACCCGGTTAATATCCCGTTCTTCATACTTAGCGTAAATTACCATGATAGCTTTAGATCGTATTCCAGTAACTTGTCAAAGACAATCAATATAAAATGCTATCCGCGACTTTATCAAATCCATTTCAACTTCGATCGTGGCATGCAGCTGCGACCGTGTTCTGAATCATAATTAACGACTAATCGTATGCATTGTGGGTCCGCAAAGGTCCGACTCGCTTTAAGCGAGTCTATTGAGTGGGAAATTCGCAATATTGCGTGTTTGTAAATGGGAGAATCAACTTTTTAGCGTCACTCGTTGCCATGGTTACGATTAGTTGTCCAGGGGACAAAAGTTCATTGAAATACTGATTTTATCGTACTTAAATGTATCAAACTTGCGTTTTTGTGGTCGTTATAACCAATGTCCATAATGGGCCCCCTGCTAAGCATGTTAATAGAACGGCATACAACGTCTCTTCAAACAAACTGTGCCACTGTTGTCCCTTGGACAACGGGACAGGATAACAAAACAAAAAAAGTTGATTCACCCAAATGCATCAATGATGACTGTGACGAAGCATGAAGAATCCACAGGGTTGCCTATTTTTTGCCCTTTATCCGTCAAAATAAGCCCCTGATCGCATGTGCAAGTACAAAATTGAGAAAATATCGCCTTCGGACTGTCTGTTTCCACGCATACCCATGTTATGTAGCCGTTATGTGCAGTCAGGACTGAAAATATTGCCCATATATTAAGATAGTGTATACATATTTTTGGCACTTTGTCCATATTGATATTTTTAGACGTGATTGTACCTAGTGGATTTGTCAGGTACAACTACAGAAGTAAGGAAATTTAAACTTCTGAGAAAATGGGGGGAATGTTTTTTTTTCACATTTTCCTTCATATATCAAATTTTCCAATATGAAAAAAAAGAAAAAATGTTGCTGAATGTACAATTTGAGCTCTTTCAAATGATACCCCACTTCAACTAGTTTGAAGTTAAAAAAAAATTACAAACAGGTAAAACATGGACTTTTAATGTGTCTGGGTAAGCGTTGTTCATAATTATTTCAAATCGATAGCTTAAGTGGTTCTCGAGATATTTAGCGATGTGACTGATAGACGGATGGACGGACAGAGTTCCTTTTGGACCTTTTTGGTACGGAACCCTAAAAATGAATTTGTTTTACAACTATGCATTTATACAATAAAAAAAAACATACAACCGAATTGATAACCTCCTCTTTTGAAATCTTGAAGTCGGTTAAAAATAAAGACAAATGAGAGACACCGAAAGTAAATAAATTATTCATTATATTATTAAAAATAGTAACTACATACCTATTTACCATTACGTAATTTTTTTAAAGGGTTGACCCATCCCATGTCTAGGCTAATAAAAAATTATGTTACACCTAAGGGATGTCGAATGTCAATCTCTGACACGTTGTTGGACCATCAATCTGCTCCTTCATGCTATGCCTAATTCCCATACTGCCCTCAATAAATGACGCTAAAGGTACGGAAATGACTTTGACCTCAATTTATATCAATTTAGATTTAGCAAATGATCGACTCGGGAGCCGGAACGTCCATCTATCATCATCGATGCCCAGGTCATTTATTATCCCCATTAGCTCGGGATTTTTCGATATTTTTTTATTGGCTAATCAATAAAAAATGGCAGTAAGTATAATTTTATTCAAGGGCTAGGTGAAGCTCGAAATTTACGTGTAGTAATTTAACGAAGACTAAAAAAACATACAACTGAATTGAGAATTTTCCTTTTGGAATATGAAGACGGTTAAATGTCTATTTAACCGTCTTCATATTCCAAAAGGAAAATTCTCAATTCAGTTGTATGTTTTGATCTTACGTCTGTAAGATCCAGCTTCAGTTTTCATGTAGACCAGATCGGAAACTATTGAAAAATACCTTTCTACCTTTACGTAACTTTGAAGATAAGTTTCATAGTTTTATGGTTTCAATAATCTGCTCTTAATTATACCTTTCATAATTATGTAATTATAAGTACAGGCATTCATTTAAAAATACATATTAAATGAATCAGACTTTTTTATGTTATACCTACTATCTTTTACAACAAATACGAATGACATCGGATGCTATTTATAACAAAACAATACACTCGGCCTCCGACAAATTGTCTCGTAAATCAGAATGCTCGGCGATATATGGCTATGCCATCGTACGAGCCAAAAGGGCTTAAGTCTGCTTGTAGTTTTATAATGTATGAGACTTTTGTATGACGGAATGCCATAACGAACGGGGGGTTCGGTTACAGATGTCGTAAGCCAAGTCTGCTTGTGCATATTTGATTCGATTCTTAGAAAAACATTATAAATAGGAGCACACACTTAAACGACAATGGTTTCGAAAAAAATCTCTACCGATGTGAAGAAAGCTCACTTTATATAAGAGGCTTAAACGTATCAACGCGATGAGCCTTTACATTTTCCCCTCGTACCTACGGTTCTTAATGGCATTTATATTCTATGCCAATTTTTTTATGGTTTCATAGCAACAAGTCGCATTTTACTTTTTCATTTGCAGAACGTCGAACCAATCGTCGATGCAGCAGCTGTCAGGGTACCCCGGCGCGCCGAAGAGTCAGCAGGCGAGGGGTAACGTGGCTGCAGTGGAGCCCTACAACCACGTGCCGCACGCACCTAGCCTCACCCATAACTCTAATTTCCAAGTAAGTCTTCCATAACTTTTGACATAATCATTAATCAAGTTGCTCTGTTTAAGTCGCATAGGTACAGGTGATAATCATTTTAATTTTTCCAGGGTATGAAACAAAACGTAATACAAAATAACGTGCCATTAAAACAGCTAACGCAAAGTGATAATATGCAGAGCCATTTAACGCAACAAGAAGCACATTATCTACAGCAAAAGCAGATGATCAACCCGCTGTACAACGGCTATCCCCTACAAGGGCAGGAGTACCAGGGACAATACCCCAAGCACGATGCCTACAGTCATGTGCAACAGGGAATCTCTAACGCTTACGATCAAAAGTCCATGTTCGACCATCTAAACAAATACAATGAGTATTCCAAACAACCTCAATACAGCCCTAATAGTACAAGTAGTTCTAACAGTAATCAAAACGGAAAAGAACTAAAAATTAACGAACAAGAGTTCTTACCGGAATTTGCAGCCAGTAAATCAGATCCAAAGTACCAGACATTGCCATATAATACAAAATTCCCTCAGACTGGTAAATTAAAACAACCAGAAGTTAATGGAAAGAATGATAGTCAAGAAAACAAGAATCAAGCCAATATAAATGTGAACCATATGACTGTACATTCTACGCCATTGTCGGTTGTAAATAAGAGTCTGGCCACCCCACTAAGTCAACACGAAACTACATATCAGCAGGAACATGCATATCAATTGCAGAAATCAGATTCTTCTAATAGATGTAACCAAGAGGGTAAAGAAAATCATACATATCAACACAATTCTAGGCTAAGTCAGAGTAATAGTCAAAGTAATGATGGCTCGAAGAGCAGTGGAGGGAAAAGTTTACAGGGTAACGCCATGAAGGGAAACTCTCCAAGCTTTGTGTCCACTACGACCACCGCTAGCAGTTCTATAGGATTTGGAGTAAGTTCACCTTAGATTCAAAACAGCAATTTCACTTTGTTCATGCATTTTATTTCGCTTTGTCACTTAGATATTCATTCGCACGTCATTTGTAAATACCATCATCATTAATTCATTCCAGAAACCCGTATCGAGTGTAGCCCCTACATCGGTTCAGGTCTCAAGCGGGAAGCCATCACCCATATATCAAACATCCTCCACAAAGATTCAACCCGTCCAACCGCAAACCGTCCAGACCCAAAGCCTCGCACCCCCATCTAATCACATAGTTAGTAACACAGTCACTTCCCAACCCCAGATTGTGAGGAACTCCGCGTCAGGGCTTTCGAGCGGGACGGGGAGTAGCTATCCCGGCCAGAACTCCTCGCAAAGCATCTTGTTGTCCCCTCCGCAAAGCGCTAGCACACCGCTCTCCACTCCCGACGTGAGCGGCGCTGACAAGTCTCCCAAACCAGCACTACCACCAAAACCAACGATAAAGGTACGTGTAGATGAAACACTCTTATTTGATTTGCGTTTCTCTGCTTCTTTTATTTCTGCTATCAATGATGGACAAACTTGCTCTTTAAAAACATGTCAAACTAGGTATCCTTATTCCAATTTTCATTTTACAGACCCCACCAAGACAGTCAGTGAACAACGAAGCAGCCTTCAATCAAGCCGATACAAACATGCCCACGATTCCTGTGCCAGACTCATCCAACGACAGCGAATCACAAAATCAAAAAGAACTTAGTAATGGCAGCAGCAGTAATGAAATGATTATAAAAGCACGTCCACTAACGATTAGAAAACCCCCGCTGAGTGAACAGCCTAAACTAAGGAACCACACGAATTCTAAAAACGCGGTTAGCGTCAGTATCAACCGCCGAATCGAAATGCCTCCGGCATTTTTATTCCCAGAAATGGATCACTTAACTTTAGATTCAGTGCCTATTGAAATGCAAAACGGCCTAAAAGAGAAAACGAAAAGCAAGGATGAGGTAGATAAGCTAATGAATAATAACATATCTATAAGTTCCAACGAGAAAAGTGAGGATAAGGACAACGTGTTGGACATAGCGGAGCAGATAAGTTCTGTTGATTTGAACGGTCAGGATTCTCAGAGTTCTGAGAATGTGCTGAGGCGGTCAAAGAAAGGGAACCTGAAGCAGGGCGGGAAGGCGCCCTTGGCGAGGCGAGTGAGCTTCGATCCCCTCGCGCTACTGCTGGATGCTAGTTTAGAAGGCGAGTTGGAGCTTGTCAAGAAAACTGCAACACAGGTTTGTTACATTTTATATACATTAACCCTTCGACCGACAAAGACGTCAACAGACGCACGCGGCTACAGCCAAAATATCAACCTTCGTGCATTCCGACAAGGTTCACGGTGACGCATCGAACAGGATAGGCGTGGCGTTCAAGGAGTTAGTCTAAAATATATTAAAAATGCCTGAGCACATTTAACTTTACTTTCGCTAGTTACATAATGGGTCGGAGATAGGTATTCATTCCATAAAATGTCTAAGTTCTCGACGCACCAGCAGCAGTGATAATCAGATTAAAAATTAATTTAAAGCAAACCCCACGTTATTGACTTGTTAGAGAATTTTAATTAAACAGAGTGAACACGTATAGTTAGTTATCCAACTTGTTGCGAAAAAACTCGTATTATTTGCAAAGAAGTGTATGCAATTTTACGCCTTATAACGGACACTCCAAAGTGCATTATACTGAATCGGCGACAATAACTAAAACTCTCCTGTAGTCCATTCGTTAAATTCTATATTCCAGGTGCAGAATGCAAGCGCTGCAAATGACGAAGGGATCACAGCTCTGCACAACGCCATCTGTGCGGGGCACTTTGAAATTGTCAAGTGAGTACCGGAAAATGTTACTAGATGGCGCTACTTGTATGGGGAACGATGTTGAATGTAGTTTCTGACGACACGGGATAGACGTAGTCCTCATTGTTTCACATAGATGGTGTTTCATGTACAAGCGTTTCGAGACATTCTCTGAAAATGTGTATTTATGGGGAATTTCAACATATTCTTAAGCAAACGACTAAGTGCATGAATGCTTTTCAGGTTACACATAAGTCTTTTAAAACTTCGTATTTCATGTCTTGCCTTGTAATAGTACTAGTACCTTCCTACCTACCCAAAGTGGCGTGTCACAAGCCAATTTGGATGCCTTATATAAGTTTCGATATAAAAAAAATATTGTAATATAATATATATTTTTATCGTTTTCAGGTTTCTCGTAGAGCTAGGTTGTGATGTTAACGCGCAGGATTCAGACGGTTGGACGCCATTGCACTGCGCAGCGTCCTGTAACAACTTGCCGATGGTGCGCTTCCTCGTGGACAACGGTAAATAACGCATTAATAAATAATAACATTGAGGTATAGTACTAGAGTCGGCATCTCCAACAAAATGATTCCACACCTCATTGAAGTGCCGGCACTTCATTGCGTTTAGTACGCCTCCGACTACTGGCGAGATGCCACACATGTAGTTAGTTAGTTAGTTAGTGCTTCTGGGCATTTTCCGCAACTCGACAACCATTGTGCCTATTTTGCGTGAAACGAGGTAGCGCTACTCTAACCACCCCAGCTCCTCCACGAAGCCTAGCAAAGTTTTCAGGCTGCTAATTTCCTCTCCTAGTGTGCACGGATTCCCTAGGTATTTGTTCCTGTATACTTCTACCTGTTTGCAGTCTAGGAGAATATGTTTTGTTGTTTCTTCTTCTTCCATGCACGCTCTGCACATGGGGCTGTCTGTTTTACCCATATTGTGTAGGTGTTTGTTAAGTGTGTTATGTCCTGTAATTAATCCTACTATTTTACGTAGTTGGTGTCGAGGTGTTTTCAGTAGTATTTTGGTGAGTTTGTGGTTCAGTTCCGGTAGAAAATCCTTGGTCTGCCTGCATGTGTCCATTTCATTCCAGTATTTATTGTGCAGTTGTCTGTGATGTAGGTCTAGCTGGTTGTGTATATAGGATATTGGTAGGGGTATGATGGGCTCGGGTCAATGCCACACATGTAACGAAAATTTTAAATAATAATAAAAATTGAAAATGCCTTTATGCGTTATGAAAATGTATTCTAATAGTATCTAGAAACATAATAAAGGCAATTTAATAACAATCCACTGCGATTAATGTTTTGTTTTAAGCTTATTTAGATTTTTTTTAAACGTCACTTTAGACACTCGCGGTGGTACGCAATTTTCTTTGGCGCATAGATTAGATTTCGCAGATGTACCTCACCCCATTACCTACCTTATTGTTACTCTACCTTATTGTTTGTAGAATATGTACACAAAAATTATACATTAATTGTTATCTTGTAATTTTTTGAAGTGTTTTATTATATTTAGAGAATATATTATGTTATAAGCGCGATTTGATCAAAATTACTACGAGTACGAGAGTCAAACACAAAAGGTATTTAGACTATATATTTTAATATCGGCAGTGTCACAAAAGAAACAAAAATCATTACACTTTACTGGAAATAAGTAAATTTCTTTCTTTATTCTTTACAGTACGAATTTAAACAGAAAATGAATGACTGGCTATTATTCTTAAGCTTAGTGACAGACGTCAAACGCCGAAAATGGCGGACACAATTTGTTCCCGATAGCGTGTCTAGTACGTAATACATTTATGTCGGTGATTAATAATTGTAATTAAACTTGATCAAACTAGATAGCACATATGTTGTGGATTGGACAAAGATATGTCATAAAGTATTGGTATCAAAAACACAAAACAAGTTAAAACCACTCAAAAGTGGAAATAAGCTTCACGAGAATTTTCTGTTTTTCACCGATATGCTGCTTAGCAAAATGTGTGGACCATTCATTTTGCAATAAGATGTCGACTTTAAGCGTATTTTTTTGGGTTGACGTCTTATTGCATAAATGCATAATAAATGTGGGTTGACACATTATTCACATTATGGCGTGACAGAAAATTATAAATTTCTAGGTGCCTGCATATTTGCAACGACACTGTCTGACCACGAGACGGCGGCCGAGAAGTGCGAGGAAGACGAGGAAGGCTTCGACGGCTGTTCAGAATACCTATACAGTAAGTCAATTGTTAATATTTAACAATAAGGTGCAAATTTAGTTTACTGCATCCTCCAAGTATAGGCAGAATAGCTTCCTGTTTCGCGCGAGTCGTAAGCTAAATGAGTTGTCTGAGGAACTTAATATTGACATATTCAATTGTAAAGTTCCTAATGTGAGGCATAGTCTGGTTGAGCTATGTTTTATGTGAGCTTTCTTTCTCTGTATGTATTATTACATGTATATACTGTTTTTTTTCTGTTTTTAGGGTTCCGTAGCCAAATGGCAAAAAACGGAACCCTTATAGATTCGTCATGTCCGTCTGTCTGTCCGATTCTGTCACAGCCACTTTTTTCCGAAACTATAAGAGCTGTACTGTTCAAACTTGGTAAGTAGATGTATTCTATGAACCGCATTAGGATGTTTACACAAAAATAGAAAAAAAACAATAAATTTTGGGGGTTCCCCATACTTAAAACTGAAACTCAAAAAATCTTTTTTCATCAACCCCATACGTGTGGGGTATCTATGGATAGGTCTTCAAAAATGATATTGAGGTTTCTAATATCATTTTTTTCTAAAATGAATAGTTTGCGCGAGAGACACTTCCAAAGTGGTAAAATGTGTGTCCCCCCCCCCGTAACTTCTAAAATAACAGAATGAAAAATCTAAAAAATATATATGATATACATTGCCATGTAAACTTCCACCGAAAATTGGTTTGAACGAGATCTAGTAAGTAGTTTTTTTTTAATACGTCATGAAATTAAAAAAAAAAAATTTTTTTCATCATACCCATACGTGTGGGGTATCTATGGATAGGTCTTCAAAAATGATATTAATGTTTCTAATATCATTTTTTTCTAAACTGAATAGTTTGCGCGAGAGAACCTTCCAAAGTGAAAAAAAGTGTGTCCCCCCCCCCGTAACTTCTAAAATAACAGAATGAAAAATCTAAAAAAAATATATGATATACATTGCCATGTAAACTTTCACCGAAAATTGGTTTGAACGAGATCTAGTAAGTAGTTTTTTTTTAATACGTCATGAAATTAAAAAAAAAAAAAAATTTTTCATCATACCCATACGTGTGGGGTATCTATGGATAGGTCTTCAAAAATGATATTAATGTTTCTAATATCATTTTTTTCTAAACTGAATAGTTTGCGCGAGAGAACCTTCCAAAGTGAAAAAAAGTGTGTCCCCCCCCCTGTAACTTCTAAAATAACAGAATGAAAAATGTAAAAAAAATATATGATATACATTACCATGCAAACTTCCACCGAAAATTGTTTTGAACGAGATCTAGTGAGTAGTTTTTTTTTTAATACGTCATAAAATTTAAAAAAAATTTTTTTCATCAAACATATACGTGTAAGGTATGTATGGATAGGTCTTCAAAAATGATAGTTAGGTTCCTAATATCATTTTTTTCTAAACTGAATAGTTTGCGCGAGAGACACTTCCAAAGTGGTAAAATGTGTGTCCAAAGTGGTAAAATGTTGAACAAGATCTAGTAAGAAGATGCGCGAGTCCGACTCGCACTTGGCCGCTTTTTTTTTCTTTTGTTTCTTTATTAAGTTTTCATTAGGCGATTAAATGTATTTTATTCATTAACTTAGTGCATTAGCGCCTTGATATGAACTTTAAAATATGCTTTATCAGCATTAACATCTGATATAAAAAAAAAAACTTTATTTAGTACCATAAAAGTAACAACTGCTTACATTTAGACAACGCTAATTTAGGTATACATATATTATATATGCACTAAAGGCTAAAGGTACACATCATTTAATTTGTTTAAACATAGGAGTAGGTAAGCGTCTTCTGTTCCTATAACTGTATCACGGTGGAATAGCATTCGCCGTTCTATTAGTTTTCTCTAGATTTTATCTGTAAGTGTTTGACAAAAAGTAATTTATATAAAACAAACATAATTCATTTCTTAATATAACGATTACCCAAACACGGGTGATCCTAACTTAATGAGTTCATAACAAAAAAGAGTGTTACTTAACAACCATGTGCGCTTGCAATGCAGAGTTAGTTGTAAACACGTAGTATATGCAAAAACGACACATCAATCTTTACTTTTATACAATACTATAATCAACGATTACGCTTAAGTAATATTTAATTTTGTATTATGTACATATTATATGATTAAGTAGCTACAGTCTAGAGTAGGTATCTAATATTTAAGGTAGCTCTAAATGAACAGTGATTGTTATGAATCATTAGCACTAATGTTTGAAGTTACAATCATATCCATGTAGCGTGCGCACGAGTTTGTGTATGTGTGTGTGTGTGTGTGTGTGTATGTACTTTACTTTGTTCTTTTTTTGTTTCGAGCTTCGAGACCTCAATTATTCTGGGCGCTAATGAACTAAGTGTTTCCGAACCTAGGGTCTATTTTGATTTTCAATTGTGTTTTTATTTTTTTCTCACTTTGTACGCATGTGTGTGTGCGTCAGTGTTAGCATTACTTTTTTTATATACTTTGTAATTACTTGCGAGTTCCTGTAATTGGCTCTCTGTATTAATCTTGTTGTCCTATTGTAAGTTTAAAGCTGTTGGTTCTCCTGAACATAAATAAATAAATAATAAACTTGATAATACGATTTATAGCTAAGGGTAAGCACTCGTAGACTAGGAATCCGCTTACTCGTAAGCCTAAGGTCTATGCTTCGAACTTAATCCGTTACAAGTTATGTTGGATGATGTTTTGCGTCAAAGTCAAAGTCAAATATTTTATTGCGTTTCATGTGTACAGTTGGTGCTTATTAATAGCTTAAAGCTAAGTACAGTCTCAACATGAACCCTGAGAGGGTATAGCAACATTAAATATGAATAGACAATATCAGCTAATTAAAATCTTAATAATAACAATAATTTTCACAACACGGTCACACGTCTTGCCTTAAATTGACCTAAATTTGGAAAAATATACCAATAGTCTCTCCCTTCTTCCCTTCATTTCATTATCACTCATTTTTTTTATCTTTCCAGGTGTTCAAGAGAAGCTAGGCATAATGAATAACGGTCTAGTATACGGCGTGTTCTCATACACGGCGGCGCGGCCGGACGAGCTGTCGTTCGAGACGGGTGCGCGCCTGCAGGTGCTGCGCAAGGGAGACGACAGCGAGCGCGAGTGGTGGTGGTGCCGCGACGACGGCGGCCGCGAGGGCTACGTGCCCAGGAACCTGCTGGGGGTGAGTGCAAGTGCTATAGTCGGGCTGCAGGTGCTGCGCAAGGACGACGACACCGAGCGCGAGTGGTGGTGGTGCCGCGACGACGGCGGCCGCGAGGGCTACGTGCCCAGGAACCTGCTGGGGGTGAGTGCAAGTGCTATAGTCGGGCTGCAGGTGCTGCGCAAGGACGACGACACCGAGCGCGAGTGGTGGTGGTGCCGCGACGACGGCGGCCGCTAGGGCTACGTGCCCAGGAACCTGCTGGGGGTGAGTGCAAGTGCTATAGTCGGGCTGCAGGTGCTGCGCAAGGACGACGACACCGAGCGCGAGTGGTGGTGGTGCCGCGACGACGGCGGCCGCGAGGGCTACGTGCCCAGGAACCTGCTGGGGGTGAGTGCAAGTGCTATAGTCGGGCTGTAGGTGCTGCGCAAGGACGACGACACCGAGCGCGAGTGGTGGTGGTGCCGCGACGACGGCGGCCGCGAGGGCTACGTGCCCAGGAACCTGCTGGGGGTGAGTGCAAGTGCTATAGTCGGGCTGCAGGTGCTGCGCAAGGACGACGACACCGAGCGCGAGTGGTGATGGTGCCGCGACGACGGCGGCCGCGAGGGCTACGTGCCCAGGAACCTGCTGGGGGTGAGTGCAAGTGCTATAGTCGGGCTGCAGGTGCTGCGCAAGGACGACGACACCGAGCGCGAGTGGTGGTGGTGCCGCGACGACGGCGGCCGCGAGGGCTACGTGCCCAGGAACCTGCTGGGGGTGAGTGCAAGTGCTATAGTCGGGCTGCAGGTGCTGCGCAAGGACGACGACACCGAGCGCGAGTGGTGGTGGTGCCGCGACGACGGCTGAGTGTTTACATTGTTAAATGAGACTTCTACGTTCAATTAGTCTGTACTGTCTCTTTGTTGAGGATCATTCGCTTTAACAGAAGCGTTGATTCTCTATAAATTCAGACTTTAGCTCCATAGAGGCCCTGACGGAATTGAAACTACGTTCTTCGTTCTAAAACTAAATCTAGCTTGCCCAGTAACGTTATCCTTAATACCAGCCAGTGAATTTTGTGGGAGTACAGTAATTGAACAGAGTACAATCTATACCTTATCCAACATCAGCATCGGTTGGCCTTTGAACTACAGTTTACAGTTGGACCAAAAAAGTGTGACCAAGTGGAAAATAATGCAATCCATACAATTAACAATTTGAAGTCGATTTTAGGCATTTTTAGTTGAGTACCTACCTAACTTGATATTAACAGTTTTTTGTTTGTTGCAGTTATATCCAAGAGTAACCCCACAGCAGGATTGAAGAAACAATGAAGCTTAACAATATTATGTTATGACCTGATATCATGTACAGTTCTCTAATTTTTAAACTATTTATATAATTGTAATCTATAAAAATGTATCTATACAATTTTATCAGATCTAATATTTTGTACATATTTAACTTAGTTCAAAACGAATGAGATTATGTTGTACATTTTATAAATATTTGAGTCATCATTTAAATTGATCGTGGAAATTTGTATATTGTTCTTAGGATGCTGCAAATATTGTGAGATATTATACATAAATTGACAATACAAATATGAAGAAAACAAGTTTTTCGTTTCATTTTCACTTTATTTATATCATCTGTAATTAGCCTATACACCGTGTTTTTTATTTTTATTTCCGTTAATTTCAAGGGAAATACTCCGTCGAGCTGAGCTTAAATTAAGTAACTTTCTCAAAGACACCGGTATTCTAATTAACTCCATTTCGGAGATAATCAATAATTTATTTTTATCTTATAAGGCCCTTACAAGCGTATATACTTACCTTAGCCTGTTTGCATATTGATTAGTGTTTAGTACGAATGTATGCATTTGTTACTAAACCTAATCACTATCTCGGACGATCGATGTTCAAAATGATATTGATATGTCACAGTTTTCAATTGTTTGGTTAAATTCAAAGTAATGCCCGTGTTACAACAACGCTATATGCAACATTTAGTTACTTTTTATAAAAATCAAAAAAATATAAAAGTTATACCTACATTTTTTTTTTTGCAAATTAACTATGCCACTTAGTTTTCTTAAACGTACTTACCCATATCCCGGAGTTAACGGAATTCAATAAAAACACGGTGTATAGGTACCTAAGTATTTTAGAAAAACGTGCTGCTATTACTACTAAATTACTACTACTATTAAAATAAATACTAAAATCACTGGTTAAAGACGTAAAAATTAGAATACAGCTTTTAAAGTGAATCTTGGTACATTTGATTTACTACTGACAGGTAAGACCAGGTTGTGCCGCAGATCTGAAATTAAAGGAAAAATTAGTAGCCAGCCCAAGCTATTATGTACCCCTCATGTCGAATGATGATTCATGACCCCTATGACAGTTCATTCGTATGGAGTAGCTGTCACGCAAAATGTTTTTAAATATTTTTGATAGCTTAGCACATCAATTTATTTAGATATGTAGCATTTAAGCCAAAAATGGAGGACCCGCGCGAAATAACCTTTTCATACAAACATATGAGAGGAAAATGGGGACTACGTTTGTATGGACGCGCATATTAAGACCATCGAAAAAAATATTAAAGTTAAAATCTAAAGGTGCATGGTCTAATAGACTCTGTCTTGTATCAAGGCATCGTGCCGCGGCTTCGAGGCAGCAAATGAATTCGCCGACTATTTTATAGTAGCTTGTTTCTTCCAAACAGTCCAAATCTTAACATAGATAACCTTACCTCGATTCGCGGCGCTACGGTAGCGCATAATGACAACATAAACGTATGCATTGGCGTAATTAGTATAAAAGATGTTCGTGGTGCTCTTAAAAACTTAAAACCACACAGTGCTACAGGGTCAGATGGGGTTCCACCGTATATATTACGAGCATGCAATGGTATCCTTGCCCAACTTCTCTGCCATATTCTAATCTCTCCCACAAAACCAGCGTATACCCTACTTTGTGGAAGTTCTCTCGAGTTACACCCATACCTCAAACCGAAGACAAAGTTAAAGTTGACAGATACCGGCCTATCGCGGTTCTTTACTCTGCGGAAAATGTTTTGAAACTATCCTGCACAAAGAAATTGAGATAAGGTGGTGTAGCAGGGTAGGGTTAAAGAGAGTGCCAAAAAGAAGGACGAGAATATGAGTAAAGGCGAAGATGAATAGGAAGCCACTTGAGCTGAAAACGGAAGTGTGAAACGTGGTCATATTTGCGCAAGCGAAATATAAAACTTATACAGAGATTCTGAAGGTGCTCAAGCTCTAATATGAGCAGTAGTCTTGTGGCTCGTCGACATTAGCCCAATGTGTACAGCGGTCTGAATAGGAATACCTACCTTATAAAATGTTTCGAAGTTTATATCCGCATATCCCATTGCTCGCAATATGCACGGCTTTTGTGACCTGAGAATTGTAAATTCCAAATTATAAATAGCACAGACGGGTCGCCTAGCCCACTTTTTGCATCTCCAAATCGGTCATAATAACGCTACGCCTAGTGGCGTCCAAGTATACATAATCATCGAAAAGTTGCAACGAGGCGGCTTGCGGCCTGGCCCCTCGGGCAGGGGTATTTTTGCTGCTTTTGCCACCCTATATTTAGTTGCGCCTTTCGCCACTGTTTACATCTTGGCACTATTAATTTGATTGATTAACTTTTTGACCGCCAAAGCCGTTAAAAGACGCGCAGAGCTACAGCTCAAAATCAACCCTCGTGTGTTCCGACAAGATCCTCGATGGCGCGTCGCACACGATAGGCGTTCAAAGTTTAAATTATCCGGTAACGTTCTACAGCCTTTGTATTTAGATATGTGGAACTAGATAAGCTTAGGTACTTGGGAGTGGGGTAGGGAATGCGGACGATATGCACCAAGATGCATGTTTTTAACGTGTGTGACGAGCATACCTTGCAATCATGATAATTATAATTTTCCTGAATCTTTCATCACTGTTGTACCATAGGCTTTGATAGGCGGCGTCAGCGACTCCACTGCTCTGTAAGTGTATTATTAATAATTTACTTTCCTCCTTAAAGGAAAATTTCTTCAATAAGGACAAGGAGTTATTGATTGTAGAAGACATCTGTTTTAAAGACCTTCAGATTTTTTGGCACTAATTTTTCTTAGGTTTCATACCTCTTATATTAAAAGCAGCGGATCAAACAAGGCAACGTAAAAGTATCTACCATTCTGTAACAGCTTAGCAAAAAGTGATGGTTCTATATGTAGAACAATTAAGACTGTAAAATATACTTTTGATAGCGAATTTTAGAGATTTACTCATATCTATACTTGGAAAAGTTATCCGGAATATCAGGTACTTTTGGCGCGTTGTTTCATCGCCTACTATTGATGGTGACTGTAACTATCTACTACTTATAGAAGTGATTATAAAACTTACTGTATCTGATAGAATCTGGCCCGGCAGCATAATATAAAAGACAGAAAACAGGACCTCTAACGCAGCGATCAAATTCATGAACTGCTGGAACTTTCCCTTAATCACCTGAGAATAGTTTATATGGGTCTAGAAAACAGCATAATGGAAGGAGGTACCTACATTGCTAGTAGTAGTACATAGTTAGTTCCAGGGCTCGGAACCAGTATTGAAATACCTATTAATTTCATTCCAAAACCGTTATATTTTTTTTATTCAAAACCGGTTTTACTGGAATACGGACTAAACAAATCGTTCTCTCTCCCTACCGGTAAGAAGGGGGAACGAAATTTTCTAGTTCACGGCCAGCGATATAAAATCGGTTAAACTCAGATATTTTGAAAGAGATTGCAACCACTTACTAATTTTATCTTGCTTCGGTATTTTCAATTGAACCGCTTATATAGTAGGAGATACGTTATAAGGAATACCCTCAATACCCTCATCTGTTATTTATTTATGATAAGAAATAAATGATAGATAATATTCACATTGACTCATTGCAAATATATGTAGGTTGCCTAGTAAAATTGCGTACGGACAGAATTTTTTTTATTCTTTTTTATTGTTTGTTTATAGTATATTATATCAAATCATGATCATCTACCTCGCGTTGTCCCGGCATTTTGCCACGGCTAATCCCTAGAATTGGCGTAACCTTTCTAACCCAGGGGGTAAACTAGGCCTTATTGGTCCGGTTTCCTCACGATGTTTTCCTTCACCGAAAAGCGACTGGTAAATATCAAATGATATTTCGTACATACCTAAATTCCGAAAAACTCATTGGTACGAGCCGGGATTTGAACCCGCGACCTCCTGATTGCAAGTCGCACTCTCTTACCGTTAGACCACCAGCGCTCACTCTCAACCTTAAAGCTTATTTTATATATAATCGAACTGTAAACGGTCCAGTCCATGGTTGCTTAGATGTTAGATAAAAATCGGTTAATCTAGGCAACCATAGACTGGACCAACTTTTTAATATGCAAAAGATACGCGAACATTGAAAAAATAAGCGCTTTACCTTTTTATGATAGTGATAACAAAATCAAGAAACTTTGCATGTAGCATTCCATCAGGCGTTTCAATAAATTAAAAATTAGTTTATTCTTAACAATTTTTTTCCAATGTGTTGAATCCTCCTTTTAAGTTTGACACTTGTGTTGGGAGGTATTTGCTCTTTCATACATTAATATAATTTCATACAAAGGTATCATATAATATTAAAGTAAAAAAAATATGTTTGACCAGTTAACCCATTCATTGCCGACGCCTCATATTTTTACTCATCACGCAGTGCCGCCGCCTTCCACGCGACGACGCGAATTCGCGTCCGCGGCATTACGTTAACATTTCATGGACGCGAGTTCGCGTCCGCGGCATTAGGTTAACCTATTTCAAGGGCGGGAATTCGCGTCCGCGGCATTACGTTGTCAAGGACGCAATTTCGCGTTTTCGGCATCGTAAGTGAAATTTTTGCGCCTAAAAACAGTTTTTGTCGAAAACGTATTCAGTATAGACGTGACGGCCGTATACTTCAGACGTATATGAGTTTTTAATGGTTTTTAGTAAGATTATAAAAGTTAAAGAAAGTGTTTAAAGCAAGTGTTTAGATAATGGACAAAAATATTAAATATTAAATGCAACCCATTTTATTATAGTTAAATATACAGTCGAAAATGTTTAGTACCCCTGGACATAAACATGTCTGCGTATCTAAATTATTTTAGTAGTTTGTAACAATCACTTATAAAGTATATGGCACATGATTAAATTACTATCATTAAATATTTTTCGCGATAAAAGGTAAATGACAATTACCTAATATAAACATAATGGACGGGAATCCGCCTCCGCTTCACCCGAAATGAAAATGTTGAGTATTACAAATGTGTTTATTTTAATAACCGGTAACAGTATACAATTTGTCTTTAAAAATTACATCTCGGGATAAGTTTTTTTAAATAAGTGTTTTTCTAGCAAAAACTATTTTTTCTAAATTACAAATGCACTGAATCCAAAAACCGAAGTATAATATTCTCCTTCAAAAAATAAATAAATAGTTGTTTTCTAGTAAAAAAACGAGGCCGCGAAATCGCGACCCCGGAATTACGATCGGACGTGAATTCGCGTCTTCGGCATCCGAGATAAGAATTATGAAAATTACAAATGCACTGAATCTAAAAACCAGCAACAGTATAATATTATCCTTCATAAATAAAGTAACATTTTGGTATCAGCATTTAAGTACAGTTGTTTTCTAGCAAAAAAAACACAACTCGAGGACGCGAAATCGCGTCCTCGGCATAACGATTACACATAACATGGGACGCGAATTCGCGTCTTCGGCATCCGAGATAAGAATTATGAAAATTACAGATGCACTGAATCCAAAAACCAGCAACAGTATAATATTATCCTTCATAAATAAAGTAACATTTTGGTATCAGCATTTAAGTACAGTTGTTTTCTAGCAAAAAAAAACAAATAACTCGAGGACGCGAAATCGCGTCCTCGGCATTACGATTACACATACATAGGACGCGAATTCGCGTCTTCGGCAATGAATGGGTTAAAATAGTATGTGTTATTGATGTGTATGGTTGAATGAGTCGTGTGGGTCTCAGATAAGGGTCAATGAATTATGGTTTCTGTTTCCTCGTATGATTTACTTTTTAACCATATGGTGTCTTTTTTTACACTCGTTATAGGTTTTATTGTAAATACTATTAGTTCTGTTAACTAGATTGTATAGATAAATAGATGTTAGATTAAATTGCCTTTTAGCAAAATAAGTCCTACCAATATTTGGTTGATTAGTTATTGAGTAAGAGTTACGTTTTTTTAACATACCAACATCTGGTTTTATACTTTTATGCACTTTCAGAATACAATTTAAGATACCTATATAACTGTCTCACAGTTAGAACATCAACATCCTTATAGACATCAGTAGTGCTGTATCGTATATTTTTACCCAAAAGTACTTTGAGGATAACGTAATCCATTACGCATACTTTGCAGACATAAGACAAGAGGTAAGGTGCGTATTTTTTACATGTTCATGTGACCTGCTGACGGTCTTTCCACAACCGGCACACGGTTTATTTTTTTATTAAAATAGCTTCTAAACTATCATCTGACACAATATCTATCGGGAGGCGTCGACTGATAAAAAAAAATGTACATGATCATGTCTGAATGTCATCAAGTGACGGTCTTTCCACCGCGATACAACCGGCTGACTATTTTTTTACTTAATTCATGATACCTAACATCTAAACTATAATCTGTCAAAGTATCAGCCGGGAGGCGATGACTGACGATATATGCTCCTGGCCCGTGGGCTAAAAGAGATGCAATGCAACATTAGGCGGCTATATCTAAACTAAATAAAGGTACTTCGCAGAGATATGTATAGGGACTTTCATAGAATTATTAAAACTTCATGTCTTTACTTACTATAGTCAGAAATCCAAAGAAACTAATAATTAGAGACGAGAAAACTAACACAGTAAACATAACAGCACTAAATATTCTATCCAAATCCTCAGCTAATCTGAAAATAAAATAATTTAAAATAATCTTTAGTACATTTGTGGCTCTATAACTGAATTCCACAAAAGATAACTGCGGTGTGGATATGTCGCAGGTAAATTGTATGATTCCGAGAGACGTCATTTTACAAACACGAAACGCAAATTGTAAAACGTCCACATTTTGTAAAATATGTTATATTACAAGGCTATCAATGGCGAACGCACGGTGCATCAGCGCACACTGTCTATTTGTATAGGAGTAAATGAGATAGCATTGTCACTGTTACTGGGCCTTAAAAGGGAATAATAAGAAAACTATTGAAATAAATAATAAATGTGGATTATTTTTGTAATATATTACTCGTTAGCGGTTTAGTTAGGTATAGATAAATATTAATTGTGATTTTAATTTAAGACACATAAGTAAAAAATAAATAAAGACAGAACCGTATAATTGTGACTTTAACACCATAGAGGAACAATTTGACAGAGGCCGCGCAACTGACGACCAGCTGTGACAATGGCGGAAGGATTCAATGTGTGCATGTCGAATGTATACCTAGGCCGATTGAGTACATTTCCTCTAGTTTGGTACGAACACCTTTCTAGCTCGGGGATAAGGTTCAATTTAGTATGGCAAAAATAAGTGAGAGCGCCCTCCACTTTAGGTACAACTTCATGGATTAATATCGTATTTTACGAAATATAATGTGATAATTGATTAACTTATGTATGAAAATTTATTCTGCCTCTTTTTTTCTTTCGATCGGTATAATTTTTGCAACATTCGACCACGCATTTTTTTTTCTTCGAACAATTAATGCACTGACGTTTCAATTCGACTGACGGCAGATTGGTGGATGAGGCCAAAGAGCATATAATCACTACGTTTTAGATGAGGCCATAGAGATAACTGTCAATGTGTGCGTGTCACGCGTAAATACTAGAAAATTGGTGGATGATGTTTAGCGAAACTACGTCCTTAGTATTCAAAGTCCATGTTTAATACCAATCTTTGCAATTATTTTCTATAGAGCCAATTTCTTTCAATCATGTATCGAGTAAGTACATCAACTTCTTGAAATATGATTATTATGTTTTTTTTTTTATTTATATTATGATTTTTTATTTATTTACTAAAAGTCCAAAAGAGAGGTATGGGCATGTCATCTCGCTCTGTGTGGTAGGGCATAGCATAGCGGATGCATAGGGGATGTCATTTCAGATCTAGAGCAGAGCCCAACTGGGGCGAAGTACCTCCACCTTACAGAAAACCGTAGCCAAATAACACTAGACCTTACTCATAGAGTTGTGTTCCTGCCGGTGAGTAAAGTTTCCCAGAGTTCAACGAGGGTGCGGAGTGTCAAGGTCGGCAACGCGCATGTAGCTCTTCTGGAGTTCCAAGCGTACATAGGCTACGGAGACTACTTACCATCAGACGGGCCGCATGCTTGTTTGCCACCGACGTAGTATAAAACAAATAGTTTTTTTTAATGAACTGCTTAAGTAACATCAATTTCGACGAAATTGGGTGTTAATAACAGCCTCTTAACAGCGCCGAGGCATTTTGGTCGAATTAGTTATTAATTAACCACGCCTGGCGCTGCACATTAAAATAATGAAAATCGCTGGAGTGTCCATCAAATCTGGAGTTCGTTGGACTTATTAGGGGCGCGGGTTACGGGGGAGGCTTTTGGACTTGGGTGGCTCCGACGCTGCGGAAGAGCAGCCCTTCCGCCCCCGCGGGACGAAGCTGGCTGCTCTCCCTCCGCGCCTCCGATTTCGCAATTACTATCTAGGGGTAGGAGTAGGACAGACAAGACTACGTGGATAGTGGGCTGCTCTGGTTCGGTTTTGGGTGACCTTGAGATTTTGGTGGCCTAGAGGATAGTAGTGTGGTATAAAAGTTAATATGAATTGATAAAACGGCAAACCATGGTCATCCTTAGACAACCATCACGTGTACGTTGACACTACCTTCGGCAAATTGCATAACGTTTCACGGTACGTTTGTAAAATGACGACGCTGTTTGTAAAAGGCGAAAACCATCAATTTGACTGCGACAGAACATTTGAGCAAACAAAACAACAAAGCCAAGCCTTACTTCAAAAGTTTTTGATGTCTCTTAACGATATTTTTAAGGTTTGCCAGAGATTCATCTGCTTCCTGTCCTCGGCGACTCACGTCTATGTTCACCAGGTCGTAGTGCAGCAGACGGAGGAGCATGGACACGTTGACCGTTAAAGAGAATAGGAACATATCGCAGGACAGGTAGCTGCATTCGTAGATTATTGTTGCTAGAACATTGTTAACCTTAAGGCCTTTCCACTGAGGTGGAGATAACACGGATAGGGCACTTTCTGATTAATTTGTTGTTTTGTTGTTTATGACGTGTATATTAAAAATAATTCAAATCGATTAAGCCATTTAGTAGAAAAAAGCCAAAGTTAGCCACAAAATGACGTGTCGTATTAATTTTTTTTACAGTGAAACTATAATATTAAAGAAAAAAGTCAAATGTAACTATTATTGTACATAGAATGAACATATATATTTTGTCCATAATTTTTTGTTGACCCATTTAGAGGAAATAGGCTCTAGAAATTAACAGTTTTTCGCCACAAACGGCGCCTAGCGCCTTAATTGGTTGGTGGGCATCGACGACTTATCGATAATCACTTACTTGCTAAAATATGCATCAAATAAACTGCCACATATTTCCACACCGAGTCAATCTCAAAGGGATAGTATAGTTCAAACGGGAAAACATAGGCGGGGTTCTTATCCAGGATTCGCAGGATGAAGTATATGACTAAAGAAACCCCATTGTAAATTAATAAACCGAATATAGTAAACTTGAGTATTGCTGAAAGAAAAAATATATATAAAAGTAGGTAGGTGGTCTTATTTATAGACTATCTACTCTATAACCTACTATTACTAATACCAATTAATGTTTTTACTGAATAACCAAATTGTAAAATAAGTCCCAGAACCCCAGAAGTCGCAAATCTACGAAGTTTATACCATTAGATATTACATACATACATATAAATATTATTAATTACAATTAGTATAAATAACATCGATAAAATTAAACTTAGACAAAAGTTTAAGGTGCAGTAGGTTCAGAACGGGATTTAAAAAAAGTCGTAGCGCTGTTTTGGATCACAATACGGCTGTTCACAATAATTTAATTAGCAATCTTGAGGCCTTTCTCTAGGGGCTTCAGCGATTCGAATCCTGAGTTTTTGACTTTTACTCGATAAAACAAATTACGAGCAAAAAAAATTAAAATTTTTGCACAAAAGCTAAACATATGAAAATTATTTCTAAAAATGATCAATATTATGCTACAGGGAACTCAGCGATTACTTTTTAGGGTTCCGTACCCAAAGGGTAAAAACGGGGCCCTATTACTAACACTCCACTGGCCATCTGTTTCTATGTCACCAGGGTATCTCATGAATCGTGATTAGGGATTGCAAATATTCGACTTTATTAAAAAATTCGAATGTTCGGTTTTTTTTTTCGAGATATTAGAATATTCGAATAAAATTCGAATATTTTGGGAAATGTAAAATAAAAGTAACTTTAATGTGTTCTTTATATTTATTTTCGTAAACGGTCTTGAAATCATCAACGATTACAAAGTTTAACAGTTAACAACAAATTAAAGAAGGAATATTCGTCATAAAATAATCATCTGCGATTGCTGTTGCAATTTGCTCATCATAAATTGCAAAGCTGCTTCAGCAGTCAAAAGGTTTGCATTTTCTTGGCATATAGCTTCTACGGTAGCTTTGAAAATGTTCAGAGAATTAGATAAATGTTCTAAAATATGAAAATCCTCCAAATCGATCAAAGCTTTCATCACTGAATCTTTTATCTTTATAAATTTCTCAATCATGTTGGCTAAACTGTTCCATCTTGTTTTACAATCCAAAATCAGCTGCAGGTTTGTTTCCTTGGGCGAGATAACTACTCAGCACTTCACTTTTCGTCGGCCATTTCTTAAAAAATTTCACGACATTTCGCACTTTGTCAATTAACTCTTTATTATGCATAAGGGTGCGTTTCTTGGTCAAATTTCCTTGTTGCACTATGAAACCATAGTTTTCTTCTTCTGTATCACTGTCATCAAATACACTAGTCTCACTATCGCTGTCATTGTAGGTTACTGCCGTGTCTTCCACCGATTTTTTTCTTCGGGATCATTTTTGTAAATGGCGTCTACAACGGCACATTGGATGCCATGTGCAAGACACTGCTGATGGTAAGAAGGTACTTTGCGACCTAACGAACACATAACACTAGCTCCATCGGTCACTGCACATGCTATGTCTATGTCCAAATATAAATAATATACAGCCAGTTTGTTTTCTAGAATATTGACACAGCTGTTCCTCGTCCCTTTATTCTTGCAAGCCCCAAATTTCTAAATGGTTTATCTTTCAAATGGGAGGAAAGGATGTTCACATTAATGTAACCCGGTTGGAGTCTGAGGTCCATTCATCGAATGTAACTGAAAACTTTTTATTTTCAGCTTTCATGGCTGATAATTCTTTCCTTAAGTCACTTTTGATTTCATCACTCTTCGTTACCACAATTTTTTTAATTGTGTGATGACTTCGGTAAATTATGATAGCCACTTTTTAGAAAGAGTTTTCTTATTGACGCAGAGGTACAGAAAATATTAAACGGGAGGCCATCGCATGCCGTCATTTTTGACACCAAAGTTTCCATAGTATCTTCGGAACTGTGGAAGTAGTCATCTATACGAGATTTCTTTTTCAAAGGCTCGTTTGTAATATCAGCACGCTGTGGTCGTTTCTGTGGTGTCACCACAACAGGTTCCGTAGAACTCGTGGAAGCTTCATTGTTATCGCAGCATTCGCGGTGGCGTTTCCAATGCATATGTAAAGTTGTAGTCATATTTTGGCATTTTAATACTTTGTTGCACTCTTTGCATTGTGCATAAACGCCATCCTCTGACCTTAGAAAAAAATTACATACAGAGGATTTGTTTGACGTTTTTTTATTGTATTCTTTGAAATTTAATTTATCCATCTTGCTAATGCCATCCCTTGATCAAAGTGGCTTATTAAATCAGTCTAGTCGGGTAACCTGGTAAACAATAATAATGAATTTGTATACATTTGTTTTATTAAAACAATCTTATAGATAACTACAAATTAGGTTTGCCAATGACAATAAGCGTGGTGGTGATAAATAGTGATGATATAATTAACTAATGATATAGGTAACTATAATCATGTTTATTGAATATTTATCATGCTATCAACATTTATTGATTTACACCATTATACCTAACGTAAATATAAGAAATAGGTAAAATATAAACTTACCTGAGTAATTTTCTCTTTAAATATTCACTAAACGAAATTCTCAACACTTTCGACACACAGTTTTAGTTCTTAACGTAGGTACCTATTTCCAGTTCGCGTATTTAAAGCACACTGAGCGAACGGCATGTAAGTACCTATGCAATGCGAAACGTGGTTATTGGCACGCGCGAGGTGGGAGTAAGACGGAGGTATCCGAAATCTCGCTCTATAAGCGCGTAAGCGTATCGCGCGCTAGCTCGTTAGCGGCCATAGTAGGTGATATTTCTTTTCGTTTTGAAATCATGGTGTTATGAAATTTATTCGAATATTCGAAATTTTCACGACCGAATATTCGAATATTAAAATGAACTGAATATTCGTTAAATTCGAATATTCGAATTGCAAGCCCTAATCGTGATCAGTTGAAAATTTCACAGATGATGTATTTCTGTTGCCGCTATAACAACAAATACTAAAAACAGAATAAAATAATTATTTAAGTGGGGCTCCCGTACAACAAACGTGATTTTTTTGCCGTTTTTTGCGTAATAACCCTTCGTGCGCGAGTCCGACTCGCACTTAGTTGTTTATTTTTATTAAAAAAAAAAAATTAAGATCATGATAAGCGCGCTCCCGGGCACGCACTTCCAACTCGCTCGCGCTTACGCTCAGTGAAAGTGAGAGAAAAACTCGAACTTACTGCAGCTTAAAGTGACCCCGCGACATTGTAGGTGTATAAAAAAATTATACACAAGACGCGACTGTCCTCCCGACGAAATACGCTCCTGCCCGGAGGTCGCCAGACACACCAACAAGTTTATGGGATATTTCTTTTAACTTACCGTAAAACTACACAACTATAGTCCAATACTGCAACTATGGTCCACAAGTTCGAAAGGAAATTAAGTATCTATACCAATGTTCTTTTTGGTTTACTCCTAGTTTTACCTTCCATTTATAAACATACTTTGCCTTAGAACTACAAAAATAGAGTAAAATACACACCTGAACGAGAAAAAACGAGTTTATTTGTGGACCATAGTTGGGAGCTTTGGACTATAGTTGGGTGGTTTTACGGTACTAATTTTAGCCGCAAATTATAAAATAAAATAATTTAATTTTAATAATTATAAAATTTTCACACTGTACCTACCTTAGCAAATTCCTGTTTGGTCCAGTGGTTGACTGGTAGAGAATGCATCAAGGCATTAAGTCCGCCTATTGTACGTTATACTTGTATTTGTGCAATAAAGTTTAAAATAAATAAATAAATAATAAAATATTGATATTAAGCATATTTACAATCGCATATCAACTTATTGCGGTGGAGCCAGTTGTCCATGAGCTCTTTCTGTTCTCGGTTCTCCATCTCGCCTGGCCACATCTCAGCTATTTCATAAACAACACTCCTTATAAGATGTTTCTTGCGCAGTAACGATAATTTTAATAAACCTAAAAATCGAATTTAAATTTTCGTGAGTCATATTAAACTAATTTTACGGTTTAATTGAACTCGGAGTAAAGTAGGCAATAATTTTATGATATCTGATGTGTAAGTTCCTGTAGGGTAGAGAAAGGGGAACAATAGATATGACCATTCCATGGCCAGTTTCTCTGAACCTCGCTTAATAAGCCCAGTATTTAGTCCTTCACTTTCAGTCAATAGCCCAGTTCATTTTATTTCCATTCCATTAACTCTCAAATAGTTCTTACACCCAGGCGGGTGCTGCCTCTGCGTGCGTCCCACGACACAGGCAAGGGCTGCATCCGCTCGGTGCACTCTTTATTAGATTTAATTAAAGTGTCAAAAGGGCCTCTAGGTGTTGGCTTCTGTTCCGCGCACGCCTCCCAAAGGCCCGGAACACCATTGTTCCGTGATGGGAAAGATATACAAAAAATAAAACTTACTTTGCATCACAAGACATAAGCAAGGTGTGGCATTAGCAATCTCCAAAATGCCAGCATCAATTTCGTTTATTTTGATAAAGAATAAAATCAAGCCACATGAAAATATAAAAGACAGCAAAATAAATAGAATTAATTTGCAATAATTTTTAAAACGAGCCCTGTCATCGTCGAAGAATTGCAGTCCAATAAATCTATATAATTTGACTGGGACAATAATTGTATCAATAAAACTAGAAGGCAAGTGATCCAGTGAAGCCATTTTTGAAGAATGACAACAGAAGTGTATTTTTTCTATAAATACCTGTAGGTATTTGAAAGTTGTAAGTTAAGGCGAATGTATCTAAATTTAAAAAAAGCGGCCAAGTGCGAGTCGGACTCGCCCATGAAGGGTTCCGTACCATTTATGACGTATTAAAAAAACTACTTACTAGATCTGGTTCAAACCAATTTTTGGTGGAAGTTTGCATGGTAATGTATATCATATATTTTTTTTAGATTTTTCATTCTGTTATTTTAGAAGTAACAGGGGGGGGGGGGGGGGACATACTTTTTTTCACTTTGGAAGTGTCTCTCGCGCAAACTATTCAGTTTAGAAAAAAATGATATTAGAAACCTAAATATCATTTTTGAAGACCTATCCGTAGATACCACACACGTATGGGTTTGATGAAATTTTTTTTTTTTTTAATTTTATGACGTATTAAAAAAAAACCACTTACTAGATCTCGTTCAAACCAATTTTCGGTGGAAGTTTGCATGGCAATGTATATCATATATTTTTTTTTGATTTTTCATTCTGTTATTTTAGAAGTCACGGGGGGGGGGGGACACATTTTTCCACTTTGGAAGTGTCTCTCGCGCAAACTATTCAGTTTAGAATAAAATGATATTAGAAACCTCAATATCATTTTTAAAGACCTATCCATAGATACCCCACACGTATGGGTTTGATGAAAAAAGATTTTTTGAGTTTCAGTTCTAAGTATGGGGAACCCCCAAAATTTATTGTTTTTTGTCTATTTTTGTGTAAACATCTTAATGCGGTTCATAGAATACATCTACTTACCAAGTTTGAACAGTATAGCTCTTATAGTTTCGGAAAAAAGTGGCTGTGACATAATCGGACAGACAGACGTACATGACGAATCTATAAGGGTTCCGTTTTTTGCCATTTGGCTATGGAACCCTAACAAGTGTGGGAGATTTTAGTGTCAATTACAGCATATTTTTGTTATTTTAGGAATAAATAAAAACGATTTCGCTCAAAATCGGATATGGCACAAACGTATTCTTAGCTGACGGTATGCGTAAACGGAATATATCCCAAAATATTTTTTTTAACCACCAAAGTTAGGTACTACCTCAAACATAATAAAATGTAAAATTAACTACAAATATATTCCCCTTAACGATGAATAAAATCTTTGTAGAATTATTGATGAAGAAAAACCGAAGTAGCACCCATGGAAAATAAACTGAATATATTTAATTGCGCCCTCAAGGAATTTCCACTTTCGTTGAATTTCCGCGATTTTATTGAATTATTTTAAAAGATTATATAAACCAATGACTGGCATAGTTTTGGCGACTTTTACTTACTCTGCAGTAGTTCTGCCAACTGCGCCAATGATTTTGTAATATATTAAAATACAGCAGTAGACAAGGTTGACAGTGAATTAAGGTTTGTATAATATATAAGGCTCTCAATGTCATTGGTCACATTTTAACTTTTCTAGTAGTCAATTTTATTTTAATAATTGATATCATACTTAGCTGACCAGACTAAACCTACCTATATTTCTGTATACTTAGTCAGCCCATAAGTTCTGTTAAAATTGCTCCTTCTGTTAAATTCTGATCACTGAGCAATTATAATCGGTAGCGAAAAAAGTGGCCTATAAAATCTCAGTTTAAAGTCTTTGTGCCAGAGAGAGGACCATTTGTGCCACAAGAAAAAAGGTCTCATACCTGATGGATATTTAGCCACTTACCATAGCTCATCCGAGCTCAATTAATATTTTTTCACAATATTAAAATTTTTCGAAATTAACAACTTAGCTCCTTAGAAAAAGAAATGCCCTAGGTGGAATTTTGCTCCAAGAAGAAAATATGTTCCTCAAATAAATTTAAACGTTTTTCTACACTTTTTAAATTTGTATTTGTAAATAATATAAAAAAGTAATTAAACTACCGATTAAAGATGTAAAATTCACTATTTTTACAATTAAACTTGTTCAGTGTTGAAAATGCTACCCAAAACATGAACGAACAAATTACTTGGTTCAAGTTTTGGACACGGTATTGAAGAAATGAACTATCAAAATTAATGCGAAATTCATGTATTGGAATTGAGCCCAAAAGATGAACTAGTAAATTATCATAGTTCATCTTTTAGGGATAAGATTTTTAGTTGAACAGCCCATACTAAAATAAACCTTGTAATAACTGGGTCAAAAATCAAGGACTAGCTAGCAATGAATTTAAAACATAAATTACGCGTCTACCTTTTCTATTAGATTTTATACAAGCATTTGAAAAAACAAGCACTTGCCCAAAAGTTGACCGCCGGTCATCTATTGGCTTAAGCATACAGTATTGGAACCATAACTTGAACTGCAAATATTTTAATAAAATAAGATAAAATATGCAATACTTGATAACGAAAACGCAGAGGAATTAGTCTAGAATTTTTTCTGTGTAAAATCAGGTAAGTAGATGCATAATTCAATTTTCTACGCAATTATAGGCTTATACTTTGAAGCGCTAATCTTATTAAGATCTCCATACAAACGGCGATATTGGTGTGGGCCGCGCATTTGACGACCGCTCTCAGCCACACGCACAACACAATTGCCTGGGAGTTTAAATGTCAGCTTCGGCAAAGTATTGCCGCGTTAGGAAAACATACCCTCAGGTGCGTAAAATTATTCACGATTTAATTATATCGATTTTAAGGCCAAATGTTCATCTTTTAGGGGCCGGTCATCTTTTGGTGCCACTACCCTATTTATATTTTTAACATGGTTGAATCTTACATAAAACAACAGCGGGATCTTACATCTTTATTTAGATATTTATTAATTCATGTGTAGGTATTTATTTATTTATGATAAGGAGAACCAACAGCTTTAAACTTACAATAAGACAACCTGATTAAAACATCAAGCCAATTACAGGAACTCACAGGTATTATTGGGCTGCCAAAATGTCTACCAGACCTACTTGTTAGATGGCAGTCAAAAAATCAGTGTTACTAAAAAGTCTAAGCTCTAAGCTCTAAACTCTAAGTTTGAAGGGTATTAGCTGAAGTACAGACTTTTCGAGGGAATAAATGCTGGTGATAAAATAATGTTCTAATAAAGAAGTTCTTACAAATAAACAATTGTAAATATTTTATGAATTTTTCACAATCCAGTCGCCTGATCGGGTCACTATCAAATTGACCTTATCGTTAAACGACCATTACAGCTAGATGACATAAAATTTACATACCCAGTCAACATATAGTCTATTCAGCTGCGACGACATGAAAGTAGAATACCCAGTCAGCAAAAATACAGTTTAGCTGATGAGTAAGTAGCCAAACGTCTGGAAATACGAGTAGTCCATATGATTAGAATATCTAATGAGCCGAACCGAAAGTGAAATTAGTTAATTGACATAAACACAGAACGAGTTAATAGCAAAACGTCATGAAATGTAAATAGTCTATATAATTAGAATTCCCAATTCGTCGAAAGTAAAATTATTTGATTGACATGAAGACAGACTGAGTTAGTAGCAAAACGTCTGGAAGGTGTCATAATTAATAAATATGTAACAGTTAAAGCCAGGCTTATAAGTTATAAGTACCTGGGCGACCGAGCTTTGCTCGGTTATAACTATTTATTGTAATATGGTGGTGTATACCACACCACACCACATAAACTTAAAAAGTAAAATGTGAACTGACAATTATTATTATTTACAATCGATTTCTGTGTAGATCAGGTCAGGTGTTTGATTTCAGTGATCCTAAAAACTGATATGATCACACGAAGGCTTTCCTTACTTTTATTTTATTTACGTCCTTTTCCAGAATGAAAGGTCAAATATTAAAATATAAGTAATGAGTAAGTAATAGGTTTTTCAAGATGTCGCTTTTCTACATTGTCTCAGGTCTGGGTATTTGTGCTACCTTCGTTGTTTCTGATTTCCATAACAAAAGTGCTTTAGCTACTTACTTGTGATGTTATCCACATTAACGCATTCACTGCCACCGACGCATATATGCGTTCACCGTCATACAAGTTTGTTCCTAGGCCACGCCCCCTGGCAGTGAATGCGTTAATTTGTTTGTTTTTTCGATATTCGTAATCTCTACCTTACAGCACTTGTCACAGAGTAACGCCATCTATTGTCAATTTCTCTTATTACATAGCTCGTGAGCTATGGTTCAATTTAGGTCAACACGCATTGCGCGAGGCATAGTAGTTAGTTTTTATGTCATTATCCGAGAGATGGTGTCACAAAAACTACCCTAGAAACTGTATTTAAAATTTGTATTTGGTAAATTTTTCGTTTTGCACTATTCTTTCATAAGTCTCAATAAAATAAAAACTCGAAAGCATAACTCTTATTCACGTAATCAGTTCAGGTAAATGTTAGACATATTTATGAGAAATTGTTATCTCAAACATTTTTTTACTAAATTAAACTTGTCTAAAACAATTAATAATTAAAAAAATATATATAAACTTGAACATCTAAAAAAAAAACAAAAGTTAGTCACCAGGCGAGATTCGAACCCGTAACACTCGTTTCTAGCCGTCCGCGTCTTAACCTGCTGGACCAGACGGACAGTGGCCGGCAACACGAAATTAGCGACCATATTCTGCGTCGAAAGAAAAACGCATGAAAACTCGAAAACACGCGTTCGATTAATCGATTGTATACCCCCAAAAACCCCCATATACCAAATTTCAGCGAAATCGTTAGAGCCGTTTCCGAGATCACAGAAATATATATATATATATATGTACCAGAATTGCTCGTTTATATTAATATGGATATTCTAACATTTTTATTTGTTAGTAACGCATACCCCCTAAAAACGTTGGTTTATCCCATCACACTTAATTTGAAATCCAGACGTTTTGCTAATGGGTGGCTTGGCTGTTATTCCATTTAGCAATAAAAACATTATACAATCCAGATTTTTGCTTCTTGACTGTTTAGCGTTCATGTCTGTTTAGTAATTAAGACGTTCTAAGATACAAACGTGTTGCTACCGGACCATTTAGCATTTGTGTCTATTATGAAATAAAGAGATTCGAAGATAAAGATGCTTTGCTGCTAGATCATTTTAAATTGTTACGTTCTAAGATCCAGACGTTTTGCCAAAGAGGCATTTAGCATTCATGTCTATGTAGTTACAAAGACATACTTAACACAATCCAGACATTTCAGCTATACCTATTGTCCTTTAGCGATAAGGTAAATTTGATAGTGACCCGCCTCATCGCGTCTAACGACAAACTCAATCAACGACAAATTATATTACGTTTTGATTTGACAAGCTTTCTTATCATGGATACATTACTTTATTAAAACCTTTGCTCTACATTTTATCAGCCAAAACCTATGTGATAGAACATCTCATTTAAGTAAAATTAAAATTGTAAAAATTGCCGAGAGTTTATCCATATAACTATATCGACATTGGCACAATTGGTTACTCATTGTGAATCGCACATAAAAATGTGGCTGTGTGTGAGGCTACGGGTGACAGTTGGCTAAGACTCCATCTTTAAGAATATTATATCTATGAGACAGACACTTAAGACTTAAGTACTATCTTCTCATTTTCCCTGCGGTACTCCTTAATCTCCACCTCCTGCGACAAACACTGGAAAAGCTTACGAGTAAGTTCGCGGTTTACACTGTCGAACAAATACTCTCCAGCATGCCTCAATTGGGCGTACCGAGTAAACTGGTCAGACTAGTTGACGAAAGGGGACGACGTCACTTGACCGCTTCTCCCAGCTTCTCCATACCAACGGTCGAACGTAGTCCCCATTATTCTATCTGGATATTAACATTAAAGAAAAACTATTTTTACACAATTAGATGTAGATATAGAATCAGACCGAGCTAACTCTGCAGCGATTTTGATTCGCAAACTGAAACTTGGAGTATCGAGACAAACCTTACTGGTGGTGGATACTTAGTAAATAAGCTTAGATACAGTTTTTGTAATCACCTGAATAAAAAAATAAATAAAAAACAACGGATTGCACCCCGGCAGCCGGCAGAAGTGAAAACTTGAATATTAACGTTGTTGATTTCTGATATTTTGGAATGGTTAGGGAATAATTTTGCACGAATTGCTTTAATTATCAGTATAAAAGTACTATCATTTATGCATACATTTTCGCCGCGCGGTAGAAAGAGAGGGGGATACTTCCTCTCCTACGCGGCGCCGGCGGTCTACTGGCTTCAATGACATTGTAACAGTTTTTCGATCAGGTCACGTGTCCATCTAACGAATTTTCAGTCTGCCGAATCTGTCGGTCACGTGACCTGTTGCGAGTAGAAGTTTTCACTTCAAAAACTGTTATTTTAAACGCCAAACTTCCTTGAAATTCTAACGTTTGAAATAACACTTGCAGAGTCTGTGCTATTAAAATCGCTGCAGAGTTAGCTTGGTCTGACTCTACAGCTATGCCCTTTCGTTCGATTTTGTTAATTATATTAAGAGTTAGGAACTTTTAAAAAATTGTATGGAATTTATTTTTAGCTCTAACTCTTATAATAATCAAAAAATCGAAAAATTCATATGAAGGTGTAAAAATATTTTCCGTAATGTCAATACCCAGGGAGGAAAACGGGCACTACGTTGATATGGAGAAGCGATCGTCCAGTTAGAAGGCTTAAGTTGCAAAATAAAAACAAGGGTAGTATTAAAAACGTATAATCTAACCGCGTTACATGTCTCCCTCATCCGAGTCCTCAATATCGGCCAGCGCCTGCTTCGCGGTGTTCTCAGCCTCCGCGGCGATGTCACGAGGGACCAATTCGTGTTTGCCCTTCGTGTCCTTGCTGACCCATGAGAGCTCCAGCTCGAACTGCTTGTCTTTTAGCTCGTCGTGGACGAGGTAGATGCTGGAAAGAGTGGTTTTCAGTTAGTAAAAAAAACATTCTAAGAGACATTGATGTTTACTCATTTCCGAAGCGTTGAGTTACGTTGGTTGTAGATTCCCAGATGTGAATCAAAACTGACAATGTTTGCATTACAGTACAATGCAATGCAACACTTACAGTTACGGGTCCGGCAGGTTTTGGCATAAAAAACATGTTTCGGCCGAAAGTTCGGTTTCGGCCAAAACACCGCCAAACTTTTCGACCGCGCCGAAACTGTTTTAATTTTAAATAGTCGACCCAAGTTTGGGTTTTGGCATAAAAATCTTGTTTCGGCCAAAGTTTCGGTTTCGGCCAAAACACCGCCAACCTTTTCGACCGCGTCGAAACCGTTTTAATTTTAAATAGTCGACCGAAGTTTGGGTTTTGGCATTAAAATCATGTTTAGGCCGAAGGTTCGGTTTCGGCCGAAACTAGAGCATAACCGAACCTCCAATTTCGCCAAAAAAATCCGGTATCGGTTGGACACTACTAAACTTGTAGAGTTAAAATGTAAGGCGATATGATTGATTTTCTCTCAAGGCAGAACTGTAGAACAATAATATATATATTATTATAATTGGTTAAAATACTTAATAGACTCTTATAGTACGGTCGCCAAGCCGCTCCGAGGCCAGATTTAATTGACTCAGCTCGGCCTTACCCACAACCGGTATCAATGTGTTCGGACAGTTCTCCTGATCACCGTACATGCGGTAGTAAAGCGGAAAAATGGTGGAGGGGATAGTAATGACGTCACAAAGATGGCGGCCGGACCTATTCTTTTTGGCGGTGTATCTCGAAAACCACTTAACCCATTGTATTCATCGAGGTGTCAACTAATAGCTTATATTATGGAGATTATTTCCTTTCCTACAAACATTTACGTGAAACCTATAGGAAAAAAAATAATCACAAAAAACAGTTTTTTTATAAAATTATTATTTTTTATTTTGTAAAAATCTCCGTAAATATTAGCATTTCGCAAATTTTGTTTGATATAAAACATATTGCTTCATTATCAAGGAATATAATGAGCCTTAAAACATACAGATCGAGTAATAAACAATGAAGCTACACTCATTTATTTGCGCATGGGTAACGATAACTGGCTTTTACCGGTCGAAACTGTGGTGACTGTTACGATACGTATTGAATGGAATTTATAGAGTATCGGTTTTAATTACTGAAATTATAATTAAAATTATAAAAACCAGACACAATAATGTTACCTTACTTCGACGTTTAGTCTCTTTTTTCGTCTTAATCATAGGTAGGTACATATTTCTTTTTACTTAAAATTTTTATACAGGGTGAACTTTTAACCACCAGTCATACTCTGCGCAGCGACTTTATAGGTCATACTTAACAACTTTTACTATGGGACCAATTCCGAAATCGCGAAAAAAATTTTGACTGTCCCATATAAAGGTGCGACCAACTTTACCAGACCAACACTTTTCCAAACTGAGCTACAGCTGTCCGATGAAGTTAAGTACTTAGGACTAACTCTCGACAATAAACTCAATTGGAACAACCACATCAACAAACGGATAGACAAGGCGGGAGTTGTCTTCTGGCAGTGCAGAAGGATGATTGGTAAGAGGTGGGGACTCAACCCGAAAATTACTCTCTGGCTCTATAAGACGATAATCCGCCCCTTACTCTGTTACGGTGCTCTGGTTTGGTGGCCAAGAACAAACCTAGGCAACGTACGAGACAAACTACAAAGACTTCAAAGGCTCGCATGCGCGGCCACCACTGGCTGCACGAGGTCTACCCCGACTGCAGCCATGGAGGTCATGCTAAACCTTCCACCGCTGCACCTACACATACAGCAAGAGGCCAGTCTCTCAGCGGTAAGGTTGCGAACCCTCAAGATATGGTCTAACATCACAGGAGCTCTTCACACAAAATGCCTGGAAAAGGTGTATGACGAATTTCCAGTGCTTAGGTCAGGCACGGACCGGATTCACAAACAAGCTATCTTCGATAAAAGGTACAAAATACAGTTATATGAGGACGACAATCATGAAGGACTCAATCCCCGGGAGCTGAGAATCTTCACTGATGGGTCCAAAACAGACAGCGGATCGGGCTCTGGAACCTTCTCAGAAGACCTGAACATGTCGATCACCACTCCGCTAGGAGCCCATAACTCGGTATTCCAAGCTGAGTGCATGGGCATCATAAACGCGGCGGCTGCCATCACTGCAAGGAAGGTAGTAGGATCCTCCATCCGCATACTCTCCGACAGTAGAGCAGTCTTAATGGCTCTAAATAGCCATATAGTTACATCCAAACTTATACACGAATGCCACGAACGACTAATGGAGGTATGCCATAATAACAAGATCACCCTACAATGGATTAAGGGACACAGTGGATCCCGAGGTAACGATGCTGCGGACGAGCTTGCCAGGCAAGGATCGAATGCGGGGGCGATTGGTCCGGAACCGATTCTTCCGATACCATTTAGCAAGGTACGCTCAATGCTGCTGGCACGTACAGGGAAACTACACACAGAACACTGGCTGAACCAGACTGGATGCAGACAGGCAAAAGAAGCCATGCCTGGCATCAACGGAAAACTCACAAGGGCGCTCCTGCAACTAGGGAAGGTCCGACTGAGTATGGTAACCAGTGTCATAACAGGTCATGGACTATTTAACAAACATCTTTTCACAACAGGTGTCACAGACAGTCCCCTGTGCCGAGGTTGCATGGAGACAGAAGAAACAGCCTCTCACGTGGTGCTGGAATGCAGCGGAGTGACTCCATACAGGGCTAAACATCTCGGATCTCCGAGAGACCTCCCCGAGGTCCTACTCAACATCAAAGGTTTGATAGGATTCCTCGAGGAGCTGGGCTGGCAGGACTAGCCCACCCCCAACATATCACGCAAAATAGGCGCAAGTCGTCGAGTTGCGGAAAAATCGCCCGAATACAATACAATACAATACAATACAAGGTGCGACCAGACCGCAGCTTAAAAAACGGTCACGATACGGAATCGCAGTGACGCGTCGTATGCGTACCGTTTTTGACGCATGCTCCCCACAACGCTGTTTAAAAAACGGTGACGGTACGGAATCGCAGTGACGTGCTTCACGCGAATCTTTTTTGTTCGCAAAACAGTTGCGTCTTTTACGTCACCGGTACGGTGTCTGCCATAAGATCTCCGTGTAATATTTTTTGCGATTTTTACGCAGTTCAATTTACGGTGCGTCAGCTTATTTTAAGCAGCGGTGTGGCGAGCATGCGTCATGGACCCGGGTACGTCCTTAAACTACGTCCAAAAGAGAGGTATGGGCATTGTGAATGTCATCTCGCTTTGTGTGGTAGGGCACAGCCAGTGGGTGTCATTCCAGATCCAAATTTTCTTGCGTGATTCGGCATTGGTCCCATAATAAAAGTTGTTCAGTATGACCTGTTAAGTCACTGCGCAGAGTATGGCTGGTGGTTAAAATTTCATCTTATACCTATATTCGACACAAGTAGTAAGTACTTACAGACCAACTATGATACACATTTTGCCTGTATAGTGATACATAGTGAATAAATTAATACCTGATTTAAAAAATAAAACAAAAATAACAAATAGCATGTTATTTAATTCAGTAATCACTAATCAGTCTTAAACAATGAACATCATACTTTTAGATTAGAGAACAAAATGTATATTTATACTGTGTTTCGACTTGAAAGATTTTACTGCTTTAAAACATAAGACAAACCTACCAACCAAATGTATAAAAAAAAATGTTTTTTGTGATTATTATTTTCCTATAGGTTTCACGTAAATGTTTGGAAAAAGGAAATAATCTCCATAATATAAGCTATTAGTTGACACCTCGATGAATACAATCGGTTAAGTGGTTTTCGAGATACACCGCCAAAAAGAATAGGTCCGGACGCCATCTTTGTGACGTCATTACTATCCCCTCCCACCATTTTTCCGCTTTACTACCGCATGTACGGTGATCAGGAGAAACGCCCGAACACATTGATACCGGTTGTGGGTAAGGCCGAGCTGAGTCAATTAAATCTGGCCTCGGAGCGGCTTGGGGACTACTAATAGTAAAAGTTGTTCAGTATGACCTATAAAGTCGCTGCGCAGAGTATGACTAGTGGTTAAAAGTTCACCCTGTATAAAATTTTTAAGTAAAAAGAAATATGTACCTACCTATGATTAAGACGAAAAAAGAGACTAAACGTCGAAGTAAGGTAACATTATTGTGTCTGGTTTTTATAATTGTCATTATAATTTCAGTAATTAAAACCGATACTCTATAAATTCCATTCAATACGTATCGTAACAGTCACCACAGTTTCGACCGGTAAAAGCCAGTTATCGTTACCCATGCGCAAATAAATGAGTGTAGCTTCATTGTTTATTACTCGATCTGTATGTTTTAAGGCTCATTATATTCCTTGATAATGAAGCAATATGTTTTATATTAAACAAAATTTGCGAAATGCTAATATTTACGGAGATTTTTACAAAATAAAAAATAATAATTTTATAAAAAAACTGTTTTTTGTGATTATTTTTTTTCCTATAGGTTTCACGTAAATGTTTGTAGAAAAGGAAATAATCTCCATAATATAAGCTATTATTTGACACCTCGATGATTAAAATCGGTTAAGTGGTTTTCGAGATACACCGCCAAAAAGAATAGGTCCGGCCGCCATCTTTGTGACGTCATTACTATCCCCTCCACCATTTTTCCGCTTTACTACCGCATGTACGGTGATCAGGAGAACTGTCCGAACACATTGATACCGGTTGTGGGTAAGGCCGAGCCGAGTCAATTAAATCGTGTTTCTAGAGGGCTTTTGAGATTTGGCGACCGTACTATTAGTCATCCTATGTACACTTGATTATTTTTTCTACTGCAATGAAGTACATTAGATTAGTATTGTAGTAGATATTGTATCTTACTGCATGCAAGATCATACAGTATGGGAACAAACTTCCCAAATATTAACTATGTAAATATATTTGACTAAAGAAATACCTGAACCCTTTGACCGCCTAAGACGTCGACTTACGGGTGCGACCACAGCCCAATATCGACCTTTATCACGATGACGCGCCGCTCACGATAGGCGTGGCGTTCAAAGGGTTAAATATTACCATTCCTTCTTTTCCACATCAAATCAATCAAAGTAGATTGAAATATACTTACATCCTAGCTGCTTCTTTAACAAGTTCTTTAACTGTCAAATCCGCTAACTTGAGCTTTTCAATTTCAGTTTTTGCCGCCTGCTTCGCTTTTCCCACTGCACACCCAAAGTATGACTAGAACAAAAAAAAAATTTGACATAAAAACCGTTGTGCTACATTCTACTAACATGTTTGATAAATAGCTTGTTATGGAAAGAATAGAATAGAATAATATATTTATTTCAAGAATTTGGCATTACAAGAGCAGCAGGACATTGATCCCCACACTAGGCTCAGCCTGTCACATGGGAATCTCAGAGAAGTATCGAAATGGTGCGGTTCTCATTTTAACAGAATACATTATTGTTAAAGCTAAATTAAATAAGAAGAGAGAGCTATCAGTAATCATTTATTGCTTTCATAGGTAAGTACATTAGATGTTACATTTGGATATCGAACAGCTATGAACCCTGTAAGGGCACTGCAAATTTAAAATTATTCATTTAAGTAACTAATAATAATACTTAACATATTCTTAATCTAAATATAAATATAGTAATTTTACATATACCTATGAGATCTTGTAATTTGTTTATCACCAGTAATTTAACTTTCAAAAAACTCTTGCAAGTTATAAAAAATATTATGTATTAAATACTTTGTAAGTTTTTTGTTGAATATATTATCTATTTTTTCATTTTTAATATCTATTGGAAGTTTATTGCAAATGTTAATGCACATTATATATGGACTGGAGCTATGGATATTTAAATTTGAAAACGGAACGGGACTTGTATTTCTTGGGCGTAAATGTGAGGTTGTGGGATTTTTTGGTAATGGAAAGAGTTGATTATATTTTCTTTTGAATTTACATATCTCCAGTATGTACATATAAGGAGGTCAATGTCAGTATGTCGAGTTTACGGGAATGAGATCTGCAACTTTCTGTTTGTTTTATGATGGTAAGTATTCTTATTCATTTCTTTGAAGTATAAATAGCTTGTGTATGTTGGTGCTATTGCCCCACATAACTATACCATATCGGAGCCAGGAGTGAGCAAAAGCGTAGTAGGTGCATAAGGCGGTTTTTACATCTGCATATTTTTTTACTTCCCTTAGAGCATATGTAAATATAGATAATTTTGATGTCATTTTTTGGATATGGAGTTTCCAGTTTACGTTACTATTTCAAGGCCCAGCAGATTGGAAGAATTTACGCAATTCAAGGCTTGATTGTTATATTTATAGTTAATGGCTAAGCTGCGTTTTTGGTGAGGTTTAACACATTCACTGCCAGACAAAAAACGGCGCACTACCCCAGAAACCGGTGGTCTATAGCTGCGTACAAAACAACTCGCCCAGCGGGTTGTCCGGTATCTGAACAAAGTTCACGAGCGCCCACCAGGTGGGTTCCCGGCAGTGAATGTGTTAAATTGCATTATTTTTGTTTTTTCTATGTTTAAATAACAACCTCAAAAATTAGTGATTTTAAGTTAAATTCCTTCACACACTCACTGCCAAGACAACAATAGGTGAGTTCATTTGGTATTGGAAATGGAATGCTAGGCACGGAAAGTGATAAAACCATAGTTGACCCAGGAGACTATAACCATGGCAACCAGTGAAAAAGAAGTTGATTCACCCTTAATAACTAACTTGATTAAGATAGTAATTGGCAGGAAGTTGCGCACGTTCGGGACAGGTGGCACACTCTCGATGTTGAAAATTCTTTTTGGATCACTGAGCCAAAATAGTTATTTAGTTTAGTTAGTTTACCCTTAATACATCCAGATTCTGATTATTTACTGAGTCTTTAGTAAATAATATAAAATGTTTGTACTTACAAAAGACACTCCACTAGGATCAAGCATGTACATCTCAGGCCCGTTATGTTCAGACCAGGTTCCCATCACAATGGAGCATCCATACGGGCGAACAGCGCTGTACAGTGTGTATGCGTGCATGTACATAGACACTCGCTCGTTCAAGTACTTGAGAGGCACTGGAATCCCATACTGGTTCCTATAGCTGGAGGCTTCACTGCGAGCAGTCTCCACAATTTGTCTGGCATCAGAGATGAGGCCTGCCACAGCCTGAAATGTGTAATGAATAAGGTGTCAGTATCAATCAAAGTGCCATATGCACTAGGGTGGGCCACTCATGTATGGAGGAAAAAGTATTAGTTATCCTTCGGGTACAGTTATAAGAAGTTATGTAACTTGGCATTAGCCAATGAACTTAATATAATAAATTCGAATTCATTTTCTGCCTCCAGATCCATTTCAAAATTTTGATATAAATATATTGTTACAATACACTTGCATGACAACAAAGAAAAATGGAGCAAGCAAGTAGCCTACTAGTACCCACTCGGCCGAAAGCGCAAAAAAGGACAACAAATAACCAGATAGGAAGATGTCATGCAGTTTACTCTAGGACCCCGCTGGACCAGAGATGCTTTGAACAGACAGCACTGGAAAGAGTTGAGACATATACTGACAAGCACACCACACTTAGAAACATTTTATAATCAAACACAACACAACTTAATATTTGTATTTATATACAAGTGATTCATATGTGGATTAAAGGCTTATTTAATTTAATTGTTACACTTTGTAAGGTGTGTGTCTATGTATTGTCTCTGTCTCAACTCTCTCTCTGTCTGCAACTTTAGCTGAAAATATATACCAATGTAGGCTTGAATAGCATGGTAAAGGTTCAAAGCCAATAAATTGAAAAAAAAAAGTAATAAAAAGATAAATTCTTTTTCATGATGTACATCAATTTTATGGAAACCTCAACTTAAATCTGGAGGCAGTAAAATTAAAGCTAAAAATATGTGCAGTTATTAATTACCGAAAGGCAACTTTTTTAACTGTGCTCCCTTTTCTGTAGTTACATAAGTGGTCGGACCTCTATTAAACTCTCAGAAATATTATAAGAATTTCCAATATTCACCCTAGCTTAGACAAACTTTCAGAGAAATCTGATCTTTGGATGGCCATATGCTCCTAGCAAAGTTAAACTCTTTCTGCCCCAAGAGCAAAATGAATATAAATTTCTAAGTGTATGTAAATGGTTTATCCTATTTACCAAATTTGTATTTTGGCAGCCACAACCTTATCTACTTTTCTAAACTTACAAATACTATGAAATGTAAATTGTTGTTGGTTTTAAATAAGAAAAGAAAGAGTGCTTATTTTATTTCCTATATTTGTTTTGTTAAATACCGAAACTCCATATAAGCTGGCACAAGTGGTCATATTTTTTAGGGTTCAGAACCCAAAGGGTAAAACGGGACCCTATTACTAAGACTCCGCTGTCCATCCATCCGTCTGTCTGTCCGTGTGTCTCTCACCAGGCTATATCTCATGAACCGTGATAGTTAGATAGTTGAAATTTTTATAGATGATGTATTTCTGTTGCCGCTATAACAAATACTAATAAGTACACAACCCTCAGTGGGTGAGTCCGACTCGCACTAGTCTGCCCGGTCCCGGCTCGCCTGAAGGTAAGTGGTCACAGTAGCCTATGGATCTAACTCTAGACGTGTTACATGCGCGTTGTCGACCCTAACACCCCGAACTCTCGTTGAGCTTTGGCAACCTTACTCATCAACAGGAACACAACACTAGACACAAGACTAGGATACTCTATCATTGTATGTCAGCACCCGAAAGGCAGAATACTCTTTTTTTGTTTTTAAAAAGTCAAAATACTTACAATGCCCACATGTTGATCAGCATGGAAGATCCTTTTGTTCGCGCCCGGTTCATACAACTTTGAAGTAACTAGCTTTTCAACCGCAAACACTACTCCGTCCTTTCCTCTGAGACCGATCACTGTACCAGAGTTTTCTACGGCTTTCCCTGCGTATTCTACTTGAAATACTCTGCCGTCCGGCGAGAATTGCGAGGCAGACAGATCATACTGTAATTATGAATCAAGTTTTAGTATATGTACAACATGAATAAGCACAATTTGTAAGATACAAATACACTTATTACGGCATAAAAACTTTTGTTATACCGTAATAAGTGTGTGTACTTACACATAAATATGAAATAAACTTGAAAATGGTATTCAATTTCGTAAAGGTTGTGGTTTTCAGACTCTTGAGTAGGTTTTTAAATTTACGTTATAACCTAAAGGTAAACTTACTCCAGTGCCAATAGAACTCATTGTTGATCACGTTCTGAACTTGCGTTGTAAAGGACTATGTTTAAAGGTGAAAAATTATTACAGTTAAAATATTGCCGACTTATAAAGTAAAATATTGCAAATAATTAAAATTATATTCGGCTTCGGCGGCGATGACAAGCAACTCCTGCTGTCAAAAATCAGTCAGTTTTCATTGTTCGCGTCATGCCATAATAAAACAGAATTACGTTCCGTTCCTACGGTTCCTTAAAGTATTTTTTGGATGTCCAAATTATTAGAATTAATAAAAAACACAGCGTCATGTACTCTAAGTAAAATAAAAAATGAAATAAATCTTTTCGATACGGCAAAGAGAATTTGAAATAGAGGTGTATGGTCAAAGAAAACTGTGTCGACAAATGGCAGTAAATTGACTGTGGCTACAGTTTTCTGTGACAATTCACCTCTATTTCAAATTCTTTTTGGATACGGTAAACTGAAGGGTAAAAAATCTTAATTAATAAAACCGACATCTCTTACTGCGCTCTAACATGTTGCAGTACTAACGTATTCACAAGTATTAAAAATTTTGATGCCACATTCACAGATGGCGCTAAATTCAACTCTTTATCTTGTGGTTATTTTATGGAAAGCAAATGGAAAGTTGGTTTACAGTAATATCATAATATAATAATCTATGGTTGCAAACACCATTTTTTTTTAATTCAATTTAATTTATTTATTTAGAGAGATAGAGATCTTTATTTGCATACCAAAATATGTTACATATATTGACCCTGGAAAAAGTGTAGCAAAATAAAAAGTAGTTCATAATATCACACTTTGCTTACTTTTATTACTTATATTAGAAACCTACAACACGGCCTATACTTAGGTAATATTAAATAGTACTTGTACATTTTTTTAATTGCACTTTCCTCTAAGTAACAATAAAAATTTTAATTACAAGATTGTGTTTGAAATTATATAACACTACGCATAACAATATAAGACAAATGTTATACAGCGTAACTAATGTCAAAGTACAGAAATATCCAATTTAAAAAAAAACAGGTCACAAGAATATTAATATGCAGATTTATACATGCACACAATTACACTAAATTTATATAATTACTAATTAGTATACATAAAGGAAGGAATGGAAAGATTTGCAAGGTATTGGTAGGCTTCCGTACCTAAATTGGTTAAGAGCAACGCACGGATTGCGGAAGTTGCGGGTTCAAGTCCTGCCGGGAGCGTAACTTTTTCCATTTTTTCCTTTTCCTTTCCTTTAGTCAGTAAAGTTAAAACAAGATAGCTTTGCAGTGGTTTTGTTTTGATAGCACAGATTGTGGAAGTGTTATTTAGTTCATCATTGTGTAGAAGTTTGTCGTTTCCAATAACACTTGCACATGCACAACCTGTGCTATCAACATGCTGCAGAGTTATCTTGGTCTTAATGTATTTATGTGTGAAATGAGACGGTCCGGGGGGGTCCTGGGCCAACATAATTTCTATTTTGTCATTTAGGTTTCTTGAACGCAGCAACTTTTTTGCAATTGAGAACAGGCTCATTGCCTATTCTCTATGCAATTTAAAAAATTGACCTATTTAAAAAGTTATCCGCAAAAAAAAACAAAAGAATGATGTGTTTATCTGTCTTATTGGGTATATAAATTTAGTAATTCGATTTTATTTATCATAATTCATACCTATTAGGTGTTTGCTGCTGTCTTATGTGAGTGTTTGCTATTTTATGCAACGGTATAACTAGATTAACTACCTAGGTCTTAAAATTCTTGGACCTGTAATTACAAAACTGGACTTCGCCTCGTTTCGCTTTGTAACTTCGGCCCTTGGATTTGAAGAACCCTAACCTTATTATGTAAGTATCTGTTACACAAAGTATTACCTATTATATTTCTAGTATTTGTAATAAATATCTACTTGTCAGCTTGTCAGTCATGTTAAATTATATAAGTAGATACAGCGTCAGGGTTAGAGGCTCTTCCATTGTGGTTTACCTTTCCTTACAGAAAAATTAGTCACGTGTTCTTAGATAGATAGTAATATATATTGTTGGCCTAAACAAAAAATGAAATACTTATCTAATGAGAATCATATTACTTTTCGTTTTATCTCAGACAGTCCATCACCTTTTTTTCGGTACTTCTTCTCATACATATTTATAGCTGTACCTACATATACCTTACTTACTAACTCTTTTTGTACTCAACTTTCATCTCGTTGGCAGGTTTTCAGCAAGTTCAACTCAAACGATCTCAAAAAGCAGAGTTTTTACACGTTGCGCCACCCTAAAACGATTTCTGTAACCGTACGTTCAAAAACCCCTAGCAGTGTAAATCACCATTGGACAACAACCTGCCTAACAGATTACCATGTCAAAAGAATTTACGGCCGAAACGCTGTTTACACATTTATGCCGCCGCCGTCATAAACGCCGAAAAACCTACGAGAACTTTTATTATCGCGAATCCATGTGGTTCACAGACGGTGTCAGTACAGACTTTTAACTTGCAGCGTTGTAAGCGTTTATTTAATTACATTTACTTAATTTATTTTTGTGGATTCTCGGTATTTCTAGACTAAGTTCTCTGGGCAGTCGTAAAATATTGTAGACACTAGCTGGCAATGGCAACATGTCTGAATATTGTTATCAATCAGAACAACATCCTCCCGTATATGTGTTGGCGCGAGCGAGACGCACGAGAACTGGGTCTCTATTGTTTCCCATAAAGTCTTAAGTTATAATGTATTGTTTGTCCACATTTTCGTTAGCCATAATTTGGTTTTTCTCAGAAACGTGTAACTTTTCAGAATTGCCATAAAACAAACCTAACCTAACCTTTTTATAGGATAACCTAAGGAAATTCCTGAACAGTTAACGGTTTCAAAGTTATGAGTAATGATAATATGACTATCATTACATTATGACTTTCAATAATGATGCGAAAGAAAGGGATCCGACGAGAACTAAATGACGTCATTCAGATATCATTCTGATGTTAGTGTCGACAGTGACTTTTGTCATTTATATACTGCACTGCCTTAGGCGAGTTTTATTCATACCCCTAGCGATAGGGATGTCGTTTAGAGATATCTCCATACTGCTCCATACACGTCTTTTAAATACTCATCACGGACCAGGTTCCGTTCAATCACATTGCATCTAGTTACTTGAAGTCACTTTCCTGTGCTAGCATATTTTCTGTGCTAAAGTGAATGGCTTGAGATCTCGGCCTCACATGGAAATTTCGGGTGGTTTCACCACTGTAAAACTTTTATGAAAGCTTAAGCGGCAGCTTGCTGCTTGTTTTGAGATTTTTAATTTTAATGAAGTATGACCGAAAAGGAGATGGCGCGACAACTTGAACGCATTTTATCCGGATTGGCGAATGGAAGAAAGGACGGAAGGCCTTTGCCCAGCAGTGGGACACTAAATTAGGCTAACTAAAAAAATAAGTATTTTATTATAACAGTATTTATTTACAATAACAATATACATAATGGATATATACAGATGATTACTATAACTAGCTTATATCTAAAATAGGCCCTTGAGGCATTGTACCAAGGATGCTGGCGGCATTTCCTCGTTGTATCGCAATACTGATACGTTGTGCGAGGAAGCCGCCAGCTCTTCGGTCACCAGTTACGTCAACCAGACGTTTCGCGATTTCTCCAAAAAACTTGTGCGCACTGGGACCCCATGGACCTAGAGTTTCAACGCCAAATGGTACAAAATGGTACTCTTTACCGAGGCTCTTATATTTATTACGTTTCAAAATTACGGCGCTTTCCGCGCTGCGCCCGCTTTTACCTTAGTCCATTGGAGGTGGGACGGTGCCAGTGTAGACACACAGTGTAGAGACACACGCAGGTAGCATCCCACACTAACATCCGTCCCAAGCTCCAAGGAACCAAGGACACCCCATCAGGCCTATTCCCATCATCCCTGATAATGCCAGTCGTCTCAAGAAGAGCAGGCACATTGATGGTGGCAAGAGATCGACGGATTATGTCATTAAGCGACGCATGTCTTGAAAAACGACCTGCACTTTTTTGACAAGATAATCCATGGTGTCCCAGTCGGTCCACGTCCGTGCCACAAGAGCATATATGTGGCGTATATACCGAAACCCCGAGTCGCAAACCAGTCGCCAGTCTTAGGGAGAAGTAATAAGTATTTTGAATGGGGCATGTTATTCTAAAACGTGTCAGCGAGTGCAGAAGGCGCAAGAAAAGAAGCTGATGAACGTAATTCAGTGACATTTTTGTCATTATAGTTGATGCCATGGAGCCGTCTCCTAAACGGGTCATTTAGATAAAAATAGTTCATTAATAGTTTTAAGAACAACTTATAATTAGATCATGTCTAATGAACACTCGGGTTGGTAACCACCAATATCTGTAGGCAGAAGTTCAGTTATAGGGATATCCGGGACGGAGTGGACAAAAGAATGTTACAATTCCTTACATTTATCTCCATTATCATAGGATAAACCTAGCTCTTTCGTTGACCCATTTTCATTTAGCCTACAGGCTAAAGCCCTGTTTTATGTATCGGTCTCAAAGGGCCTATGTTACGTGTTTATAGACAGCGCCGAAAAGCCGGAGGACTTTTTTTATTCTACTGTTATCAATTTTCCTGCGAAAGTACAGAACCATTTTTCTTTTTCAGACATTTTAGTGTCAAGTACATGATATGATTCCCATATTGAGTTGAGTTATTTTGTCTGAAAACTAAAATGTGACTTTTTTAAAAGGTAAAGTAATCCTCCTCTGTATATGTCCATTATGTAATAGCCCATTATCGGTGTGATTTTCTGTTTGTTTTGGTTTTGAATATCGGTTATTAAATTGACATTTGCTTGCTTAATATAACTATCCACTTATGGTTGGTTTAATTAAATAAACTTAACCTCAGTAACTTATCTCGTAGAAACGTGTTTACGGTAACGCTTTAAACTTGTTTGTTGCTGCAAAGTGGCTGTTCGAAAGTAGAATGGCCCACCTAAGACAGGTCTTTTCCGAAACCACTGAAGTAAATCCTCGGAATCTCTTCTAGATACATTTTCATTCAAAGTAGCTACTTAAATTCGCGAGGTTTTCAGAAAACTGCGGCTATTTGAGGACAAACAATCGTTACCATTATTTCTAAGTAGTTTAAATTATAGCAATAAAACCTTTCTTTGTAGATCGATTCCCATTTGTTTGTACTTGTTTGAAACACTATAATTGCGCACGTTCTTCGTCTTTATAGGTACACTATCTAGTGAAAGTGGGTAAACAGAAAGCCCTTGAAAGGGTTCGGGCGTTCCCTTTGGGTGGTGGAATAAAACAAAATGAGCTTTGCTATTGATCCAAGAGTGTGCAGTTTATGTTAGGTGAACGCGCGAATATGAATGAGGATATAACCTACACGCCATTCGATCAGAATGAACCGCATTGTACGACCCTCATGGACTTACGTTCCCTTATAAGAATGCGGCGGCGGTGCGGTAAACTTGATGTTTTTCGATATGGTAGCCAAGTTTCTGCGGATCAGCGGAATAGGGCATTTCTGCTTTGGAAAAATGCCCTTCTCATTGTAGCTGTTGCATTACTTGCATTCTAAAGAAACTGCTTTTCTTGGATTGCTGTAACAAAACATGTTACAAAGTTCACTAAACCAGCAAGCACTTTATAACAGTCGAGTAGAAAGTATATTATAAGAGTTAGTTTTACTTAATATATCCGTATGTTGCGGGTTTCCAGTTATATGGGAAGCTGAACACTGACAATCGATCTCCTGGGAGAACCCTCCACGCGCTCACCAATAAAATCGTTTAATTTATTTGCACCTCAAATAAATCTACTAAGTAATCTCGTACCCACAAACATTGTATTGGGTCCCTTGGCATACGGATTTAATTACACTTAACGAAGTCCAAGCCCTAATTGAGAATGCCCTAAGCCCTAAGTGGATTAAATTTGCTGCATGTATTTTGAATTGAATTCCGAATTGTATCTACTTTCCATTGTTTACAATATCAACGTATCTATGTTTATGCGGCAAAATATTACAATTTATGTGTAAAGGTGTGACAACGAGTTTCAGTTTGTTAGTTGTATTAGGTAGTTTTAGTAAGTTTGCAGGTGCGCTGCCAAATTAAAATTCTGTTTCCATGCGCATGTAGGCAGTGCGGGCCGACATTAAGTAAATATTCCTGTAATTGCGTTGTCTAAAAATGCGAAGATAAATTTTTGGCCGCAAGCCGAGGCCCGCATACGAAATGAGCCACACTGGGATTATTATTTGCTCAGCTGACATCCTAATTAAGGTGACTTTTTTCATTTTTCTTTGTCCGCTCGCGAAATTATCCTCGTTCAGATAATGGACTAACAGGGTGGGGTAACTTGAATAAAATAACAAAAGCGCGCTGCAGCAAATTAGGTACCAACGAAACTATTTTCATATTTCAAACCTCTAGGACGTGTCCCGCGATTTACATTCAACTTTTTTTTACAATTGGAACTTTCATGGACTTTCAAGCGAGGAAGTAGAAAAGAAAATTTTTGAAAGAAACTCAAAGCTTGGGAACAATTAAACCGCTTGAATGTCAAATGGAAAGCGGGACAAAGTTTGAGAGCAAAAGTCTTAGAATTTAAAGACGGACACCGACTGCCTTGGTTCATTATTATGTTCAGTTGAACTTTGTGGACGGGATCAACGAGTCACGAATCATATTGGATACGCAGTCATAAAAATTCGAATACAATTTTGAGACTGAAATGCAAGTATATGAATTTCCAGCATTAGGTTGGCAGAGATTAAACTCCGTAGCAGGGATCGGAAACCGGTATTTTTTGTATGGGAACGAAAACGGTATTTTTTCGTTCTTTGTTAATTACTTCATTTCTAATCAGGCAATCTAATAATACGAAGTCGTTATCTAAAAACACAACTGAGTCCTACATTTAGAGTATAAAATAAACCGAAATATATGGTTAATTCGATGTTTTTGCAAAAAACCGGTTCCGATCCCTGCTCCGTAGGTACTGAAAAGTTAGACAAGTAAATTACATCGCTTTAGCCAAATAATACAAAAACTTAACACAATAAATTGGTTTTACCTATAGTAAATAAAGATTATAATTGTTCGTTATACCTATCTGGAAACTCTCCTAAACCACCCAGTATTTTCTTTTAAGTATCTACTGCTTTTTAAGGTTCCGTACCCAAAGGGTAAAAACGGAACCCTATTACTAAAACTCCACTGTCCATCTGTTTGTCACCAGGCTGTATCTCATGAACCGTGATAGCTGGACACTTGAAACTTTCACAGTTGACGTATTTCTGTTGACACTATAACAACAAATATATGTTATTGTGTGGGGCTCCCATACAACAAACGTGTTTTTTTTTGCAGTTTTTTGCGTGATGGTACGGAACCCTTCGTGCGCGAGTCCGACTAGCAGTTGGTCGGTTTTTATTGAATCTTGTTAACTTTTGGCGCTGTAGTGAGACTAGTGAGTGTCATGTCTCATATCGCCTGTAGACGGCGTTTTATATTGGTTGTTGAAATTCTTATATAAGAACGTCATAGGTATGTCTTAATATATGATATTCTCCATAAAGTAACTTATTTGTAGATATATAAGGTAAATATCCTAGTTGCCGACATACAAACAGGCCAATTCGAGTTTTACTTATTCGATTTGTTTACTGTTCTGTCAGTGTCAAAAGTTACGGTTTTGGTTGAACAAATGTCACTTTTGACACTGACAAATCAGTATAATATTGGAAACAGATCCAATATCTAAAACTCGAATTGTCCGTTTTACGGTATTTTGCGGGAGGAGGAGCTTTAATTTTTGGAAAAAAAAACAAAAATACTTGTATAACGTATCCATTATCCATTTTAACAATAAACACCTTCATCGACGATCGTTACCGATTCAGAAAGTGCAGACGCTTCCAATCAAACCTCTCGGATACCTTCAAACTTGTCGGCTCTAACTAGGGAGGACTATTTGCATAATTACTTATTATTTATGTTCTTAATTACAATTGCCACGAGGTTGGAAACTTAACTGAGTCAGTTAGTAAGGACAATTATTTTATTATTGGTTGTTTGGAAACAAGTTGGGTGCGCAGTTTATCGCATGGGGACCAAATAGTAGCAAAATTACATTTTTACTGCGAGGGGTTACATAAAATCCTGAACGAAGCGAAGGATTCTATTATAAAATTTTGAGCGCAGTAAGGTATTCAAGTTTGCTACGCCCAAGATGGAAATAATTTTGATACCATATAACGCATACTGATTTTCATATCACCTATAAGGAAAATATGATGTTTAAAAATATTATTCACTTAAGCTGAAAAATAGTATGCAAAACATATTATAATAGTGTCCTAGAACAGAAAAGTGTTACTCTGATCCCTCCTAGCAGGGAAGAAAAAGCTCTTTTCCGAATTAGTGACGTGAAAACCCTTTAGCATTGATACATCTAAACCAACCATATCTACTGGTACTGGTGAACTGGCACATATAATTATAGTTAACTTTAACAATGTACTTACATGTTAATTTTTGAATGAAAATGGGTGTCTGCTTTATCCTCGTAAGGCCCGATGTATATAACAATGTACTTACCTACATTCTGTTTCAATTTTAACTTTATTAAATGAAGTTCCTTCTTTTTCTTAATTTTTGAGCAAAATGAATCCAACACAATTTACTTCCTAGAGAAACAATAAAATTTCTGTGGCAAACGTTTTATATGGCGGGCGTTACGAGGCTATATGCCCTTAGTGCAGATTACTGTACCTACGTGTAAGATAAACGGAAGATGGGTATATCACATTTTGAATCGTGTTAAATTTGAGGTTATTCACGTCAGTTTCCACCAGTGTATACTGCAATATAACAATAAATATCAAAATAATGTTGAAGATGCATTATATTAGAGTATGGTCCCGCAATATTTTGCCGGTGTCCCGACGTATATTAACGAGTTCGTGTTGCGACCCGCCGCGCAAACAGATTGATAATGTATCGGGCAATTTCCAACAAGAAATATTGGAACTAAAGTATCGATTATCGATATAATTTAATTACAAAATTATGGTGCTTAATTTTGAATCCTATAAACAAAATAAATAAACTTGTCGAGCTTCTATTTCGCGTAGCTAAGTGAAAGGCGTGGAATTTTTTTAAAGTTTGCCTTTCAAAAAGGTTTAGGTACGATAGTAGCTTTCTATGTACTTGTATATTAAGAGCAATTCCTAGCTGAGCAACATTTCAAATCTGGAATTTTTGAAGCTATGTTTCTGTCGCGCTGCGTGCGATAAGGACAATAGCAGCTCGGACTAAAATTCCCACGCAAAAAAACTTAAAGATCGAGGTTTCGCTCTCGACTGTTTCCTCCTCCAAGACGCAACCAATCATTATGAAATTTTGAAAACTGCAAGAGGAAGAAATAATCTATGCTGCTATGTCTTGATTTTTAGGATATTTGTTGTCATATTTTGTATACTGCGCCTTTTTTTGCAGCTAATTCAATTGAGCCGTTTTTACGATTTTCGAGGCGGTGTAAGTTTCTTCAAAATAAAATAATCCAAAAAAGCAAAACTTAGCGGCACAGATATTGATGATATTATTGATTATATTTGAATAAATCATTGCTCTAGGTTAAAAATCCAGGGAGGAAACAGTCGAGAGCAATTGTATGGAAAAATCGCAACTCCTCTTAAGCTTGCCGCACAGTAATTAAACCACGAAAAATTACGATGATTTTTTATGTTCATAAAACTATTTGAGAACTTAAGACAGACAACTATGTACTTAATGCGCAAGGGGCTCTCTTCAGCCAGCCATCTTTGCTATTGACCAATTTCAAAAAAGATGACTTTAACCATAGGTATTTTGAAGACGGTAACAATGAGTATACGACCATAAAATATTCCAATGTTCCGGTAAAGTACTAAAGCGAATCTAGACCACAAAGTGTAGTAATAAATTATCAATCAGGTGAGCTACAATAGCCAAGTAAATCCAGGCCAAACTTGGCAAAGTTTGCAGCAAGTTGCTCCGCCATGAAATATTCTGTTGATTCCATTCATTCGCACTTATGTAAAGTGCACTTACTCACACAAATTTAAGCCAGGAAACCATTATCCTGACACGCGAGCGATTTTACTTCGCTCAACCAGAAAAGTGTTATGAAATTTAACGGCTTGCTAGGTGACTGGATTTGATTTTATAACGTTCAATTTTATTGGTATTCCCGAGGTTTTCGAGCTATGAGATTTCCTTACAGGTATTTTTGACTGGATATAGATATAATATATAGATATAGATATCGTTGACGAATTTAGGTAACATTCGGACGGTGACTGGAGCAGCCTTAATGTTGCAACAATAGGTATTGCTTCAGCGTTGAACCTTGCGGCGTCATGACGTCATGGCGACAATAACAGCATCGCAATTGAACAATAAAACCACAGTGACATTTCCCGCGTCAACGCAGAATAGCGCTATTTCCATGCATAATGCCAGGATCCAAGGAATCATTATATATTACAGCAAAATTAATCCTTACAAATTATGCTTAGGTATTATTCCTCTCTAGGACCACTTTTGGGCAGAATGGTTATTCAGAAAAGATACTTGAAAATAATGAACAAAGTTAGTGAAACAAGTTTGAGGTTTTCCATGGATCAGTCGTAAAACGCAGCATTAAATTGAAATTGGACCATAACTGAAATGAGTGGACATAAAAGTTTATGAGAACTTCTCATACATTGTGGACAAAGGAGAACATTAGAGGTAATCTATGTGTCGTGAGAACCCAAGTTTTCTTTTCATTGTCCGCTTTCTTCATGCGAAATGAGGTAATTTTAAGTTACAACGAATTTTAAGGCTCATTTCCTATCATGGCGCACACTTACGTTCTACCAGTAGGTATTTACTTTATAAATGTAGCTATCTATGTATATTATAATAAGAACTCAATGGTAGCAAGGTAATATGTTTGGAGAATAATATCTTATATGAATATCTATTTAATGATATACATAACTAGTTTTACACAAACTTTCACGCAATTATTTTTTTTAAACACGGCAAATTTAGAAACACCAAAAAAAGAGCAAAGAAAAAAAAAAATCATTTAATTTATGTACAAAACATATACATGACAAAATTACCTGCTCAGTTTAGAACAATGGCTAATTTATTTGCTGTCTTGTATTTCTGTTAACCGGTACGTTTGTAACGGTATAAATGTAGGTATTTAAGTAAGTATGCTCGATGAGGCTTTCATTAAGCGACGGGCAATTAATAGTGTGTAAAAATGAAAACCCGAAAATTATTTATTAGGTAACCTACCCACCTAGAAGTAAATAATAGAGAAGTATATTGTGACAAAAAGTTGCTTTTTGACAAAAAAAGTCGAAGTGAAGTTTATGGTTCCGTACCCAAAGGGTCAAACGGGGCCCTATTACTGAGACTCCGCTGTCCGTCCGTCCGTGATAGTTAGCCAGTTGAAATTTCTACAGATTATGTATTTTTGTTGCCGCTATAACAAAAAATACTAAAATCAAAATAAAATAAATATTTCTTTCCAATCTCGAGGTTCTCATCCAATCACCGAAGTTAAGCAACGTCGGGCGGGGTCAGTACTTGGATGAGTAACCGTTTTTATAGATAATGGTACGGAACCCTTCCTGTGCGAGTCCGACTCGCACTTGGCCGGTTTTTTAGTTTTTCATTCTTTTATTTCAAATTATGTTTTGTCTTTTAAGAAATTATATACAGTTTAAATTCATATTTTTATTTTGTGTAATATTAGTTTTAGATTTCCAACTGATCCGCTTCTATCTGCGAGATGGACGGAAAGTTTCAGCTACAGTTTCAGGGCTATTGATAAAATATGTTGCTAACAGAATTTTAACGTCACTCTTTGTAAATAGGATCAGAAAATTATTGTTATTATTTTGTGCATATTTGTGAAATAAAAAATAAACATTTATTTATTTAAACCTTATTTCACAAAGTACAGAAATGCAGTCCCTAAAAGAAACCTTGAACGCTTTTGCTACAAATTTAATATCTATATACACACTTCCAAATGATTGATAGCCAAGTATAAGGACTACTTTGAGGGAAATAAATTAACACTGGCAACCCATTTTTGTATATTGTGTGCATCGCTGAGCGCAAGACACGAGCGTCGCACGCACACATCGATGATGGTGTTTCGGCTTCACTTTTGGCAGATTAGCCTTATGAGGACTAACTGTCTATGTGTGATAGGTCAGTGAGTTCAAGAATGTCACCAGCGGTGGCAGCATGGTTCCATTTATATCACTTGTCATTATGCCCGTCACTTTCGCGCTTACATACTTCTTAGAACGTGACAGGCATGGTGACAAATGATAAAGAGCCGACCATCTTAGCCCTAGAGAGCTACATAAATTGTCGTTATACTTATGTCAAGTTTAACATACACTGTACTATTACGAGCTTAGCTCAGCTCAGCAGTGAATATGTACGTTAACCAATAATTATATCTACGGGTCTTAGATCGGCGGAAAATAAATATTTTAAATGGTTGTATCGTAACTAAATTCAGACGATAAAACGAACATAAGCTACAGGTTGCACAAAGAGATATAAAACGATCTCTTCCGTTGAGTGTTATCGTAGATCGGCAGTGACGTCGTAGGTCGAATGACAGTGGCAACTGCTCTTTGATATTTCCGTATCGTGTTATTCGTGTTGCGGTGTTTGTGCTTATCTAGGACAGGTCCTTATACAGTAGACTGAGGAGACAAGGTGAAGATGAAGTAGGTAGACCGTTCTCCTACAAATCTGATAACTTTTACAATCCCTCTCTCTCTCTCTCTCTTGCAATATTTGTTAAGAACAGAATAAAGAAAGAACGGAAATGGGCTAGAAAAATAAGAAGAGATGGACAGTACTAAGAGAGATAATATTACTTGAGTATCCCTCGTGGAGCGGGTCCGCTGTATTTTCTCCGATTTTCTTGGCTTCTTTCTCATTATTTAAAGTCAGTCAGTGTCCACTCACAACAAACCAAAACACATAAGGCCTGAAGTCGGAAGGATTGATATTTTAACTTTAAAATAAATTTAAGTGCAGTCACGTTGTATCGGCCATGATTGGTTCTTGTCAAGTAGAACAATTTATTTATTTATTGCATTTAACTGATATATATAGAGGTATGACTATAAGTCTATAACTTATTTTAAATCTAGACATCAAAAATCTTAATGAAATTTAGAAACGTACTGAAATGGCAAACATTGTACATGCAGTCCCGCAACTGTATCCTTCTTATTTTTTTTTTCATATTTCACTTATTTACTTTTTCATTGGCCTTAACGATTAACGATTGTTGTCAATTGTCATCTTGGGTACGCCCCCATGGTTCTTTGGAAACTTTAACCATAGTACTCGTAATGTAATACCTATTGCTATTGGTATTAAATGAAAATATCTGGGAGACCGAGCTTTGCTTGGAAAATATATAAAAACTACAAAAATACACGTTTTTACAGAGATAAGGCTACGACAGATCGATTTTTCGCCCCCGAAAGCCCCCATATAGCAAATTTTATCGAAATCGTTAGAGCCGTATATATATATATATATATATATATATATATATGGTGCAGTTACTAGTTTAACAAAATCAACTGCCATCTGACCTTTTTTAAAATAAGGCTTGTATCCTCATCACGATGTTTTTCGTCATCAAAAAGCTCAAGTAAGTTAGTAACGGTAACTTGCGATTAAATTAATTTGGTCGAATTTGAATCGAAATTAACTAAGGAACCAACCAACTAAAACGTGGTTGTAATAATTTAGTTTTAAATCATTTTAGTTTTTAAGTTTGTTTAAGTACTAACAATGCTATGGACCTATAAGTTATCTGAAAATAAACGCTTTATTATTATTATAATAATTAAGTCCAAAGTGCATACACCCTCACAAATCTAAGCTTTGTGACGGTACAGATTTCCATGGCAAAATCAACACGAACGCTCATCGCGATATATGTTAAAATAATTTTACGCGTTTATGCGTAATTTAACTTGAAATGCAATAAAATATCCATTAACTTTGAGATGGGCATTTTCCGACAGACTGAGCACGGAGGCGGGGACACCTTTTTGTATCACTTTTGGTGTTATTCAAATGGCCTTTAAAAGATGCCTTTGTCCAACTTTCTTGAACGGTATGCTTCTATCTGAGAGGGTTAAATCACGAAATAGATAAAAGTATTGACACGTGGGGCGTTACGAGTTTCCCACCTCAAACATACGATTATCACAACTCGAGAAAAATATAATATATCATCGTTACTTCCATCGTACCTTCCATACACACACACACCATATGCACACGTAGGTATCATATCGCGCCTTTTAGGGCTATAATCGCTTCACCTTTGAAGGTTAAATATTTAGGTAGGTAGGTATTTATATAAGGACATGTAAAGAAAATTCAATGCGAGAATGGAATTAAATAATCGAGTAACGAGTTATTAACCAACTTCAAAAAAATACGAGGTTATGTTTTACACGATTGCTGGCGGAAATAAAAACTATTTATTTTTAAAAATAGTATCCAATCTTACAAGTATTTCTTACCCCCGACTACCATTGATGCGACCACCCTGTATAGTCTGCTACGGGGTGTTCGCGGGTTCGTTTGCGAGCAGCCTGTTTATTTAATAACGTCGGTGCCGTCCCGATAAGCGCTGGTATTGTGTGGAGCTCACACAGACTTGGGACTCTATTAGTAAAGGTGAATATTATCTATTGTAAGCATTCTATAAAAGATTTACCATTATACCTTAAGAATCCTTTTTGCTGGTTCTAAAATGTTATTAAATTGTGGATACCTACCTTTATCCTTAATTACTGGCCAGTCATTAGTTCATTACTTTAACCAATCATATTAAAATGGTGTCTATGATATTATCTCATTGACCGAAATCACAGTGTTGTTGTTTTGGATTGTTTACATTATACTAAATGCCTATCTAAGGTCAGGCCGCATTGTTCAAAAAATGTATACTCAACCCTTCTAATTTTAGCTTCGATAATGGCCGAGAGACCTGACGTAACACCGTACGTATACAATTCTCTATGAGCTCGTTTCGTTTTACTCAGTCGACAGTGATATGATATTTTCACATCATTGTGTGAACTAAAAGTAGTCCACTGAAGGTCTTTCCCATGGACTTCCTCAGCGATCGGCACCTTCCACCTCAACCCCAAAAATAATTGATTGTAAGAAAATGTGTCGCGTTAGTTGTATTTATTGTCACTTCAATGCATTATTGAAATAAAAATAAAAATAAGCATTAAGCAATTTTAATACCGTCTCTTACAATTTTTCCTAAGTCTATCCCGTCACCCCAATTCTCCAAATGCGAACTGCTTGGCAAACACTGATATTAGTTTTCTGCAAAAGTGCTTTTCTTGAGTGTTTCCCGCTGCATTTCATTTATTATCTATACTCAACACTCCTCACTAAGTTTCCTGGCTTCATTTGTAAGATTAATTTCGTTAAGTCTGTCTCCTTGGTTCATAAATCTTATGGTGTAAAGTGAACTTATTCCTGCGTAAGTAAATATGTTTCTTGGCACTATTCAAGATGTCTTGCTTTTATGTTCGCGTGCGAAGATCATGCAAAGTGATAAAGTATTACATATTCCAAACACTACACGATTTTAATCGTTATCGATTTCCTGGATAATAACATTTCCTGCAACAGCAAAGGTACACAGCAACGCTGCAGGAGCATTAGACCGTTACGTAACCGACATTTGCACTCGTTTTTTTTTACTTTCCAACCCTTTCGGCTTGTCTTTTTATCGTGTAGTATCATCTTAAAGTATCATCAACCTACTTGTACTATTATATGTAAAATGATAAATAAATTCGGCATTAAAGCAAACGTTACGTAAGCGCCTTGTATTCATAATTACGCCAATACGAGTACTTTGAGTTGCAATAAGCTTAAATGGTAATGGATTTTGTTATAAAAGACTAGATGAAAGAAAAACTTTCAATTTTCATTATAAAAAAAGGCTGGAATGCTCCTGCAGTAGTTGCAATCAGAATGTACCATTAATGAATGAAAACACAATAAGTTCGGATTCACCGGTTGATCGCCCACTGAAGGGTATCGAGTGATAACGGCTTGGAAGTAACTAGATGTGTTTGGGTGGTGTAACTCATCTTTTACTCTTTTTCATTTTGCTTCGCTTCGTTTTTATTTATTCTTGTATTTTTGATTTCCAATTACACGCAACGTAAAGTTACGTTACACGGCTAGTTAGTGTTTGAGCCGGATATCTACCAACTTGTTATCCAAAAAACATGGCGCAACTTGAATCACGGAGAGGCCGCAGGCTTCGCCCCACTTTCAAGGGCCCCGGCGTCCACACCAAGTCAAAGTTGAACCGGTAACACTAGAACTAAAACTAAAATTGAGTTTTTCAAAGCCGTGAATCCGGAACGATTCAATCTTTAGCTTCATTTAAACGGAAGCGCGCATTGAACTATGAGGAAATGCCTCAATAGTAGCAAATGAGGCACGCTCACCGCTTGCTGAGTTTTAAGAAAATTTCTTTAAAGAAGCTTTTATTCAGCGTCTTTAGAAAATGCAGCCGGATTTACTTTTAATGAGTTTCGAGAGTGCAACTTGGGGTTTGCTTTGTAAATGAATGGTGAAGTTAGTCCTTGGGGGTTGCTTCGCAGGATCTTTATTAATTTTTTCTCATCGATTATTTGCTTCGAGGATTGTTTAAAGGGAGGCGATGCTATTAATCAGCATCTTTATTAATCAAGACCGTTATTGTGTCATACAAACGTAGTCCTCATTTTCTGGATATTGATGTTATGAAAAATATTTTTACACAATTTGATGTATATTAACCATTAGCCAATTTGATGTATTTTCACTTTTTTCATTATTTTATTACCTAATTAATTATTGTAAGAATTAGGAGTGTAAAACCGATTTCATACAAATTTTTAAATGTTCATAACTCTTATAATAACTTACAATTCGAAAAAAAATCTAATGCAGGGGCCTAGCTGTGGTTGATGTTCAACAAATTCCAAACATGTCTAAAATATTTTTAAAAATGTTAATATTGAGAGAGGAAAATGACGCCTACGTTTGTATGAAAAGGCGATTTCGCGCGTGTCCTCCGCATTTGTCTTAAATTGAGGAAACTTTACCGATAGCCCCTCATTATGAAATTAATAAGTTCCGCTAGAGAAGTTACGTACGACGAAGTATCTATAAATAACCTTTAGATTGATAAAGGCAGGTCGATAAACTGCCAAAACCACCAAGTCAGATGAAATTCCGATCTTTAAGTGTAGGAAGCGCGTCTTCTAAAGAAAGTTTGTTCGTTAATAGTTACTACTTCGACTGAGAATTGTATGTATCCGAATATCTATACAAACTAAATTAACAGCTCCGCAAACACTGAAACTAAATAATATTAGGAGCGAAAAATTATTAATTCCTAGTCAATTAACCACTAGATATATTAACCATCTGCTTTAAAAGCTTTTCTAGAAATTCTAAGAAACATTATTATTATTTAGATATAATCCTTTATTTATTTTTAGAAACATTATTAAAATACACATTATTAGAAACATTAATATTGATAGTAGTACCTATTCAATCTATAAGTTCATCCCCGCGTGTTCAAATTAACAGCTTCCCTACCCAGTATCGCCGTGAATTAATGGCAAGCTTATCTAAACGAAATAAAATACCCTGGAACAATGGTAAATACGGGAACTGCGAGGGGGTGACAGTAATCGCGAACTCGGATATATCTACTGCCAGAAAGACATTTACAGAAGACTGTACGAGTAGGTATACTTACAGTTGTAAAGAACCTAAAATCGTTAAATTCAAAACATTGATTTCCAATAGATTTCTAGAACGAAAGTGTACTTTATTCAGGTAAGAGAATATTACAATAAATGTTCATAGTAGTTACATACATGTCCTGGAAAACGCAACGCTTGAACAGGTCAACGACCCGAATATCTGATCAACAGACAGAAGTTTTTGTGGCAAAAACGAGTGCTTGAGAAAATGAAACATCGACAAATAATAACATCGATAAGTCAGTCATAGATTAATAATCTATCTTTTTATACAATGTTAAATAACCATAACGCTAAGGTAACATCGATAATAGACATGTCGATATTTGATTTTGTCAATCATTTTATTTTGCCACAAAAACTTCTATGTCTGCTGATCAAGCTCGCAGTGAATTGTTGGATGCTAGCTAGTACACGAGCGGTCGTTGGAGATCCTTGGGGGAGGGCGCAGTGATCGTGATTCATGTCCGGGATATGATGATGATGATATTATTATATTGTTCATCAGTGGCATATTTACAGAGCTATACTAAGGAACAGAAGGATATTTTTAGAACAATGATTGTTGTATTATCAGTACAAATATCAGTCCCTGAATTATTTAGTATTGAGGTCTTAAAGTGTAAACGGTTCCAGACAGAGTGAAGAATGGCTTTTATACTAAGCAATCCGTTGAGAAACGTACGTATCTTAGCTTGCAACCAGTTGCTTTAAATGCGTAAGAAACTATAGATCGTGTCATTCACGAAGACGCGTGCTTTGACTCGTATTGTCATATTATTAACGCTTAGATTTGACAATCTGCGCGTCATCTTAGATGACACAAACTATACCAAACGTACAAATTAAAAAATGTACTTACATATTGTAAAAATAAGTAAGTCGTCGTCGCAGCATAGGTTATCCCAAACAACATTTAATACACACAAATAGGTATATAGATATGTTAGAAAATAAGGCTGAAATAAAAATGTTTCTTGAAAAACACGATCACGATCTTGACGATTCCAATGAGGCCAAATTTGTTTGTTTTGCTGCAGAGCTCAATGGTCAATCTTCCGTATCCACCATCAAATAGTTTGATGGTACCAAAGATACCAATATAGATACCAAAATATTGCATTCCCACCGGTTTAGGTAATTAATCCATTTTAGCTGAAACGAATAGCGGAAGTTGGGTCTAAAATTATTAACAAAATATTGCGAACGGGATAACCTAAGAGGAATTTGTTATTAATTTAATATGCATATTCTTCCTACTTCTAAATATTAAAAACCTCATAAAAAACTCGAAAGATTGACAAAAGTGCGGCAAGCGTAAACAGTTGACTTCTGAACTCACTTTAAAGTAGGATCAAGTAGAAAAGAGAGCCTCCAGCTTCTTTGCCAAATTTAATCTTACAGTTTATTTGAACGACATTGCACTTAACTGATTGGCAATAAGAGCGTTGTAGTGTGCGCAAACGTTGTGCTCTGGTAAACGACAATTTTAGGATTGACAGGAACCTTTACGTTTGACGCGCGAGGATGGGGGGCAATTCGTAGTGTGCCATAAATCTTCTGCGAAGACGGCTTACATGTGGTAAGCCTACATCATTTAACATTTTTGTGATAATTAATTATTTTCACGTCGTAAATGAAAAATGGTGAAAGTATTTGAAGAATATAGAAAGTACGAAGCGCTTCGATTTATGTTGTCTAAATTTACACTTTTGTTGAATAACAGACCTTTCGATGAGGAGTTAAATTAAGCCAATCAAATTAAGTAAGTAGGTTCAAAACTAACAACTATTTTTCTTTAACGCGAGATTTATCGTTGGATTCATCTCAGTTGTGTGATTGATGTTGTGACATTTGTTTTTTCCCGATTTCCAAAAACATCTAATTCAGTTTGCTATGTAGGTATGTACCCCGAGTTTTCGTGAGCGGCTTCAACCGACTTGGTAATATTTTCTGTGCCGACGACATATATAATATAAGGGATCGTATTTACTTAGGGTACTTTCAGTTGGTCCCAGTGTCATCAGGTCAGGATCTGATTTAATTAGTTGAGTTGAGACAGAGGTTTTTTGGTAAAAGTATATTGATAGATAAATCATTTCTTTGAAAGTTTTTTATAGTTATTTTATTATTCCCTGTTAAACAACATTTTTTAAAATATCTACAGTATTCACAAGCCAGTCTGTACAAAGTGACCCCGACATGAGTTCATATCCCCATATAACACGAGTCACCGTCACGGGGGGTTAAGTGTTGACGTCCACGTCAATTGCGCCGTGATGGATGGCATGGGTAGGGTTAATCTTTTCACGTAAGTGTATTTTTTTATGACTTGTAAAATGGTGGTAGCAAGACTAGTGTTTCTATGATGTTAAAATTATGTGAATATTACATTCCATTGGTAACACAATATTATGTAATAATGTTACCTAATCTAAAAAAAAAACAGAGGCTTAAAAAGTTGATTAAAATAGCTGTTATCTACGATTGTTGTACACAACCGTTAAGGATCAGTTCTGCTACTTTAAACTTTAATTTTTTTTTCTTTATTTATCTTGTGCCTAAGATTAGGCATTTTATAATATTAATATAAAAGTAAAATACGACAAACCATACAAAAAGAATACAACGTTTTATTATTATTATATTAACCTAATTTTCTCCGTAAAAAACTGTAATTTATGAATCTAAATATTTCGTAAATCTAACTACAACGTAATACCTATTGTAAAACTCATAAATAAGTGTATATTTTGGACCTTATTTTAATTGAATAAGGCAAAGTAATGTATACATAATTATTTCCGACCCTGTACAAGAGTACATTAAGGCAGCCATGTTTGTTCTTACACTGACGTGTTCGAGGCGGGTGATTCTGTAACTCAATTACCACATTGTGTACTTAGCGTATTGTGACAGGTAACGAGATAACTAGCTTAATGACGTCGCGCCAAGGGCCGCATACAGATTAGAAACAGTGCCTTGAGATGAAACTTCACGATCGCAGGTTAGGGTGGTGCTTAAATTACTTAAGCCCTAACATGTTATGTTATGTTATTAAGAAAAATGCGTGCGCTAAACTCACATTTAAAGCAGTTTTTCCGAAATGTTTTTCGAAATTGTCTTTTACGTTCTTAGTTAATTTCATAGACAATTTTAATTATAAATGTTATGGCAAAATCGATGAAACATCTGCAATAACTGCAAAACCCAAATGACAGTAATCTTTGAGTTATTTGTTTTAGAATTGCCATATTATTTACTGGGTATTAATCAAACACTCATCAATTTTACAGCATTTATTTTGGATTATTGCTACATTAATACTCAAATTGTACTCAGTCAAATCTGGTTTTCAAAGGAGATGGAATAATGATTAGTTATTGGGATCATCGTAACGGACTCGGTCTTCTAAATTTGAATTTCTATTTATGCGGCTGGTTTTGAGTGTCTCACTCAATTCAAATGCTTATTCATTTTAGCAGATTATTCCTAAAACAAAAGACACTCACTTTCCAACCCTTCTCTTTGTTTTCATTTAAAAGCGCTGAATGGCAAGAAGAGTTATTACAGTTTTATTTAAGCGATATAAAATCGAAAAAGTTCGTCATATAAATTTGGTGTGATTTATATTTTTTTTATACTCAATGTTTAATGGCAAAAATAAAATGCGACTCCAGTAAACTTTTATTGGACGAAGTATACGGGTTCAATATTTACATCTGCTTTTTATTTCAGACGGTTGGTATTAGTGTTTATAAAAGCTAATATTTGATAGCAAAATTGTGCAAACTGCAGCGCAGTAGGTACATTTGCATGGATAAACTGTTTATATTGAATATCTAAATAACATAAAACATTTTGAAATAGTATAAGTAAATGTGTTTTCTCACTTTAGGTGGGGGGTGGGTGTGTTATTTACTTATTAGGTATAATACCATCGAGCTTGAGGTTAAAATCTTACTTTGTTGTTCTTCAATTAACTTATTTTAGAAATAACCTTTTACGTATTTGCAATTTGCAAACCAAAGCTTAGTATATGTACATAACACAAAACGCCGCTTTCATATAATAGAAGTTACGCTTTCATTTTAAGACGACATGCTTAAGTTAAGACATGAAATTTGGCATGCAGCATATATCTATGCCTGGTTGGGTTATTACGCAAGTTTCCGTCCAGACTTTTGTTTTGTCCACTTGACGGAGTAGTGAATAATATGATTCATTTTTAATTCGCACCTTTCGAAATATATTTTTTGTGTAGATACATTGTTTAGACATTAGGATCGCAATAAGTCCGAATTTGTGCGGCAAAATTTCATCAAGTGGGCGAAAACTAGAGTTGGACGGAAACTATAGCAATGAACCTACTTTGTTCCATAGAGCGAGTAGAAGTTTTGTAAATTATCGTTATATCTTACATTTTAAGAACGAAAACGAATACCAGACATAGATATGTATATGATATTTAAATATGCGCTTCAAATATTGTTATGTATTTCAGAATGATGTTTTTAAATAAGAGCTTAACTTCTTACCTACTTGTAAGCAGAGATTAAAGGGTTCATGTTTTATCCTACGTAACTAATAATGATTCTTTACCTATAAAGCTCTATCCAATGTATGATATATGTATGTTTGGGTCTTATACATGCATATATTTTTCCCGTCGCGTCCAAACAAAATTTTGTTGAGAACTAGTTACAGTACGGTTCAAAAGTGCATGGACAAGCTATGAATGAAATCATTCATAAGTTGTTCATGCTAATCTGAACCTGACGGTACCTGACCCTTGTTTATGTTGAGTTCCAAAAATAAAACTATGAATTAAATTTATCAAATCCTTTACCGAATCATCGACGTATTAATAGTAGCTTTGACATAGAATAGAAAACAATGTTTAACCCTTTACCGCATATGCAACCATATATGGCAGTTATAATACCTATTCAACTGTATTGAGAGCCATTAAAGCTAAAAATTAAAATAAAATAAATATAATAGGACATTATTACACAAATTGACTAAGTTCCACAGTAAGCTCAATAAGGCTTGTGTTGAGGGTACTTAGACAACGATATATATAATATATAAATATTAATAAATACTTAAATACATAGAAAACACCCATGACTCAGGAACAAATATCCATGCTCATCACACGAACAATGCCCTTACCAGGATTTGAACCCGGGACCATCAGCTTCGTAGGCAGGGTCACTACCCACTAGGCCAAACCGGTCGTCATAATATTTTTTATAACTTTAAGGGGTTAAGGGGATGCGTTAAGGGGTTACGTTTAACTATATCCGTGTTTGTAAAAAGGAATTAATACTTAAAAAGTGGGCTTTATTAGGCACTGGGCCTTATATGCGTCAGGTACCTTACCCGTAGTAAGCCATTTATTTGTAAACTGTGCTACGCCCGCTGCGTCGTAGCGTGTAGCATCGGTTTTATAATATTATGCTTAAGTTACTTAACTACGCTCTACCTAAAACTAAAATAATGCCCCTGATTTTTTGATAATGCAACGTGTGTTTTATATGTTAATACTCATCGAGACAATTCTAACAACCCCAAACACAATTAGTTTGCGTTGTTTATCACAGAGTTCCCATGGCCACCTCCTGTCTCCATCATCAGATCATCTCAATGTCATCATAATATTGCATTGTCATGCGATTTAGATATGTATGCAAAATTTCAGCTCTATCGGAAATCGGGAAGTAGTTCAAATTTAGCTTCAAAGATTTACTCCACACTAACATATATGCATACTAACAGCGTAAGTTAAATAAAAGCTTGTAATAAGCGATACAAATATGATAATTTCTGCAATATCTTAAGCAAACTAAGCAGAAGTTATCTAACAAAACTCAAAACGTCGATACCACAAAACGATTCATAACGGAACTGAGCAATAATACAATATTTTCCAAGCAACTTTAGTGAACATGAACACGAATTCTTTCCGCAAACTTATTGACTTTTCAATACTTTTGAGACCTAGAAAGAAACTTTTTCAACATGGATGAGACTGTCCGACAATTTCCAGTCAAAGAAACTATTTTTTCCTGCAGTCGGTAGAAACAGTTCTCCATTAGTGGCAACCCAAGCATGTGCGTTGCGAGGAAAAGTTGCTAATGTTGAAGTTTGTGAAAAGCTTCAAATACAATTCCAGGGTGCTTAAGGCTGGGGTAGCTTGGCACAGGATTACTTTCTTTTTTATTAGGGTTCCGTAGCCAAATGGCAAAAAACGGAACCCTTATAGATTCGTCATGTCCGTCTGTCTGTCCGATTATTTACTTAGTATGTAGCGTTTTACGTAGTAGGTATAGGTAAAAAACTTAAGTAAGTCACCTGTTGTATGTAGTTGTGACTTGTTCGAATAGACAATACATGTTTAAAAGACACACACAAACAAAACAAATGTCTATTGGAACACGTCACAACTACATACAACAGGTGACTTACTAAAATTTTTTACCTATACTTATTTATATTAAATAATTGGTAACATTTATTTAGCTGGCTGTAACATTTGAAGAGTTACGTCGAACGCCCTAGATCTTAAATATTATCAAATAATATTTTTAAGCTTCTTCTAGCTTTAAAAAACAGATTAGGAGTTATGGCTTATTTTTTAAAAATAATACCATGTATCAATGCTTTACCGAGTTTAAAACGGAGGAGATTTTAAATTCGTCGGCATCTTTGTTTTGTTTTTATTTCCGTGCTTTCTCCATTTATTTTCGATAGTCTGATAATACTTAAGTAACAACATGACTCTAGGCAGGAATTATATAATTCAGTTTCCTTCGCAACAGTAACTTGTTGTGACTTCATTTAGGCGACATACTAACAACAGCGGAATCGTAGAAACAAGAGTTTCGTGTTCCTAATAAAATATTTAGTTCTTTTCGCACTTGGCACGTACAACTAACGCGCGTATCAAGTTACCAAAGAGAACAGCGTTAAGGTGGTTCGATTAGGTTACCCAAAGCTTAAACCTCACTAGATGGCGCCACAATTGCAAATTTTGAGTTTTAATTTTTTTGTGGAGTAGTCTTGGTATTTCTATACTGTAAATTATGTTTAGCGCACTCATTAAATAAATATTGAACTATTACAACAAACATTGAACACTTCATTGTACAAAAACTACCCCTTAATGTCGACAGAATGTTTCTTGACTCTATTTCTAAGTATCACTCACACATTCAAACAGTCTTACTGGGATCCTTGTAGTAGACAATTTGGCACAGCGTGAGTAGGCTTCAATAGCGTTGCGGTATGTACGTGGAAATACATGCAAGAGGATGTGGGTTCGAAACTCATAATTTTTTTTTTGTTATCAGTATTATCAAGTAGGTACCTATTATTAATAAATTATTTTATGAGAAATATGAGCGTTTTCCATAAAAATATTAAAAATCTGATTCTCACACATCATGATATTTTTGGGTTCTTCCAACTCAGAATCACTAGCATAATCAATCCTCGTGTTAAAAAAACCCGAAAATTTGTATTGAAATTTTAGTTTTACATTGAAATTTCTTTCACACTAAAATGTGACGTAATGGTATGGATATTTTAGGATATCTTTCTTTAATGCTAGGGTGGATAAGAGTCTAAGTAGAATGAACCTAAGAAAGTCCAAATTTGTAAGTCAGATTTTCCGGTATTTTTTTCAAAAAAAAAAACGCTGTTTTGTTCTAAAATTAAAGCAATCCCTTACTGCCCAGCCTTTAAAAAAGTAGGTACTATTTTACAGTAGAATTAAAACATTTTTTTTACGATACATTTAATTAAATTACAGTGAGTTACAAAATTGCATGGCCTTCTATTTATAACCATTATAAAAAGAAATAAGATATTTACCATGTTTGTTTATATTATTGATTTCCCGATATTTTGTCACAACTAGAAGTTTCACACAATGCCTAGAGATAGAAAATTATTTATTTATTTTATTTATTGACAATTTCATTCAACGGATCACATCATATCCAATTTATGTGTTTATGTATTGCATTGTTTTCTACCTAGTTGGTTATTAAATTCTGTTACTTCAATAATCTTTATCTACATAAAATATACCAACGAAAGTTTAATAAAGTATATATTAAAATGAAGTACACAAAATCAGGAATTACATATGACAATATCATTCAAAATCGCCTCCTCTGGCTTTAACACAGGCCCTCAAACGACGAGGCCAGTCATCAATAGCGGCACGCACGATTGTCATGTCTATTTCCGTCACTGTCTTAACTATGGCCCGCTTGAGGGAGTTAAGATTTGTGTGGGGTTTAGCACAGGCTTTCTCCTCAATAACCTGCTATATGGCATAATCCAGGGGGTTAAGGTCCGGGCTGGAGGACGGCCAGTCTTCGTGGGCAATAAAGTCAATTTTGTTCCTTCGAAACCAGGCTTGAGTTGTTTTTGCCTTATGTGCAGGAGCTGAGTCCTGTTCAAAGATCCATGGCTGGTTTTGAAATAGGGTGTGGCTTAAGGGCTTCACTATTGGTTCGAGAACGGTTTCCAGTTTCCGGTTTTCACACCTTTTTCACAGAAATGAATCTGTGTTAGCCCTGAGTATGACACACCCAAAATCATGTTTGGCGGGTGCCCACATTTGTGCAACGCAATAGGGTTGTTTCCATCTACAAATCTTAGGGCATAATTGTATCCCAAAAATTTTTTTGGATTATAAGAACATGTTAAACTACTTTTAGGGGACCTGTAATGACCATATTTTTGTAAATATTGAATTTAAAATATCTTTTGGCACACGTCACGTGACCAAACTCGAAACGTCATTGAAGATTCTGATGACGTCACAACTCTCGGATTGACACTGTTGACAGTTAGGCGATTAACAACAAATGACAAATATCAGTTGACAGTTCGTATCTTCTACGTGTGTATGTAGTTATGTGTCAAACCATAAACTGTGACGTCACACAATTTTCAAAGAGCGTTTTGGGCGCGAAGCCATCTTTCAAAATATATTTTGTTAATTTAACATATTTAAAGCCGTTATTAGTATAAAAGCTGAATTTTGAGGCAACTTTTAGTTAATATAGAAAGTAATACAAGCGTTTCAAAAAATTGGAATACGATTCTCTTTTAGGCCCCAATTCATTATAGATACGACGAGATAAGCGTTATGTGTGGTATATAATTATAGCTCACAAATCCACCACATTATGTCATTTTTTATTTTTTCGGTAGCATTTGTTTTAACGGAAATAAAGAGGTTGCAAATCGAGTAACAGAACTTCAGAACAGATATCATTTGATATTTACCAGTCGCTTTTCGGTGAAGGAAAACATCGTGAGGAAACTGGACAAATCCCAACAAGGCTTAGTTTTACCCTCTGGGTTGGAAGGTCAGATGGCAGTGGCTTTCGTAAAAACTAGTGCCTACGCCAAATCTTGGGATTAGTTGTCAAAGCGGACCCCAAGCTCCATTGAGCCGTGGCAATATGCTGGGACAACGCTAGGAAGAAAGAAAGAAATCGAGTAACAGAACTTAGTAACCAACTAGGTATAATAGTTATGATGTAAATGTCCATATCATGTTGGAGTCATATATGTATTAGCCAACTAATTATTCAAGATCAATACACTTAGCTCCCTTAGGTATTCGCCTAAGTACAATCTCGGACAAAATTGAGTCTTATAAAAGTGAACTAGTTTCTAGGTCATATTTTCTATGAATTGGTCATTTTTGTAGACTCCAATTACAGTTACACTTTTCCTGGTTTTTCGCGGACCAGAATATCGATGATTTTTGTAACTTGATTTAGACGTTGCTATAAATTTTTCAATCCAAAAACACATAAAATCACAATTCAGAACATGCGGCAGCTTTGTTTTCTATCAAGTACCTCAAGCACCAGGGCGGCTACCGGGAAAATCGAAATTCGTCAATTTCGGGCATTTTTCTCTGTCACTCTAATTACGTCTTAGTGAGAGTAAAAGAGAAAGATCCCCACAATTTGCGAATTTAGGTTTTCGCGGTAGGCCCCCAGGTCCTGTCAAGTTTCAGCAGTGTTGCCAGGTGAGCGGAAGAGAATTATCGTACTTGAGTGTCAATATTATTGTACCGTTGAAAAAAATATCGTACGCCAATCAAAAAGGCAGCCCCTAAAAATGTCTTGCAAAATAAGCTTAAACTTCCAATTAATAATAAAAAAAAGACAATTTTCGTCTAAATTGCGCCAAAAATCTGTTTATGTTTGTGTATTTTTGGGATAGACTCAAACGGTATACAGGAAATTGTGACATTTTAAACTTTAAACTTACACCAAGGAGCCGAACACCCAAAAGATACTAATTTTAGCCTATTTCTGAGAGAAAGTGTCATATTTTGCTTCAAATTACTAGACTTTTAAGGTGGCATCATCCAAGGGCTGAAATTATAGTACTTTAGTGTACGATAATGCTCTTTGGAACATTACGTCATACCGGGGCCCAAATTATCGTACATGTACGACAATTATCGTACGCCTGGTCACACTGAGTGTCAGTGTCGACAGAGTCAGCTAAAAACGCGTCAAACATCGCAACGTCGCGCCGATGCATGGAGTGGCAACGCCGCAATGTATTTGTACACGACATTTGTCACACACACATGAGTAAAATTTATAAAAATATTACGTTGATTATTGCATGATTTCTGTATGAAACAAAGTTTTTCTATTAATTTAGCGCAAATGAATATTCGAAAGTAGATAGATGCGCAACTATTTATGTAATAATATTGTGTAATTAATTAATAAATAGCGATTGTTTTTTGTATGAAAATCGAACCACCTTAAAGTTCGTCTCTAATTTCGTTGACCGCGGAGGGACATGATTGGGTTTCGTCCAACGTTGACTTTTTTCACGTTTCTCTGTCTATTTACAAAAGTTTCTTTGGAAATAAGTGAGCTCCCATTTTGTCAATGAAAATAATCCCGGAGCTAGATTCAGATTTAACAACTTGTTACGGTTTTGATATTATTTTTGATACGACTTTGAAGATCGCTTGCACTGACTTGGTGCATGAAATGAAATGAAAGTTGTGCAAGAGATGCGCGACGATCATAAGGTCAAGGTCGTGTCAATACCAGTTCATACTTATAACAAATTGTTTAAGCAATCGACCTCCTGCCCTAAATTATGAATCTAATAATTTTTAAGAAAGAAAAACCGACTTCTTTGATGGAGACCGGTGAAAGAACGATTATTCTTGATTTTAGATTTCATACAATGAAATTAAAAAGACAGCGTCCTACGCCTAATTATGTAGAAAAGGAGGTAACATGTTTTTTTTTATGCCACTGCACCCACCTTGACACATTTCAGATTTGCCCTATGGTTGACTGGTAAAATACCTACCCGCAATAGGATATTCGACTGTATTTAAGATAAATTATTTCAAACCATGCATGAAATAAAGCACCAGATACTTAATTATTAAAAAAACAAAATAGGGTAGAAATATAAAAATGTGCCTTGAAAACCTAACTGCTTGGCAAAGAGAACAAATTGCCAAACGTGAACTATGCATCATTGAAGAGTTCCGTTCTGTTCATCATCAGCAATTCCACTTCATCAAATGTCACTTCTACAAATGTAAATACTTAATTTGTTAATGAAAATACTAATCACTATATATATACACTTTAACATTTGAGGAGTTCTCTCGAGTCCTCAATGACCCCATCGTCAGAACTCGAACTTGACAAAAATTTGTCTTGAAAATTTAATTTGCTTAGCAAACACAGCGAAGAGGACAAATCGCCAAACGTGTACTATGCGTCGTTGAAGAGTACCATTCTGATCATCATCAGCAGTTCCACTTCATCAAATGTCACTTTTTAAAATGTAAATGCTCGATTTGTTAAAGAAAATACAAAAATCACTATATGTATGCCTTTCATATTTGAAGAGTTCCCTCGATTCCTCATGGATTCCATCATCAGAACTGAGTTTTGACAAAAACGGGACCAATCTGTATATATATACATTCAACAAAAAAATAATTTTCAAAATCGGTTCAGAAATGACGGAGTTATGGAGTAACAAACATTAAAAAAAAAACAAAAAAAAAAAACCGAATTGATAACCTGCTCTTTTGAAATCTTGAAGTCGGTTAAAAATATGAAATATCAGTCGAATAAATGCACTATTTTTACAAGTTTTTTTATTTTATTTCTTTTCACCTGTCCCGTTGTCTGTAATAAAATAGGTCTTTCAAGTTAAATTTGACCCACTACCCGGTTTCCGATAAAGCTGAAAATTTGCATACTTAATATACTTATGTAAGTAGGGTGACAATGCATTTGGTACCATCGAGCTGATCAGATGATGGAGACAGGAGGTGGCAATAGTCACTCTATGATTTGGGATTTTTAGAATTGTCTCGATGAGTATTAGTTTCCTGTGGAAAGAAAAGTACAGTCAGCGATAAAAGCTTGTATTAAATTTTTTTTTTTTTCAACACACTTATTTCGCAAGTGATCACTGTGATCAGTGAACATTATGCTACTAATGTCCCGTAAATAGACATGCGCACCGAATCAGTTTACATTAAGAATGTCCAAAACAGTTTGTAACAACTTGGGGATTTGGTCTTTGGACGATTCGAGTAAGTTTCCAAGTTGTGAATTAGTGTGTTCATGGTAGAATTGGTAGACATCCTCTATGTGACATGTTACAGTGTTGCCAGTACGTTATTTGAACACCAACCTAAAACACACTTCAGATCCAATCCATTCCCAGTGCTAAACGAATTTAGTAGGTATTTTCTTTAAGGCAGTTGCAATACCGAAAATATATTGCCGGCTTAATTTAAATACAGTTAAAGAAGCACAATCGCAACCCTTACACACGATTTATGGCCGAAATGTATAAGGGTAGCAAAATTTAATACGAAGGTTTACCTAAATCGACGATGTTGAGTAAATCGAAATTGCTTCTCTGTCGGGTGTAATTGCTTTCCTTCTATATGGCAATCCAATTATTTTTCAAAATCCTGAAAAGATTTACCCAAGTAATACGGGACCAAAGTTTCCGTTAGGATCGGAAAATGATAATGTATAGAACGGCCAATCGCTGCGAATATTGGGCGTTTGAGTGGCCGGCCGAAATATAGGATTATTGGCCACTATGTCGCGGAGGTTTTGATAGTGCTCGTTTGTAAACAGATTTAACGAAGTGCTCAAAATGAGGTCCGTTCAGGAATAGATTTTTAGTAAAGCGTTTGTGTTCCGCATACTATATATTAAAGCCTTCTTACCTAAAAATTTATTTTTATCTAAAAATTTAGATCAGAAAACAAAAAATACCTACTTATAGTTTTTGCATGTGAATTACTGCATAATAATTTAATTACTGATGCGCCAAGTGGAAAATGGTAATTACTGATTAACAAAGTGCATTAATAGACTTTATTAATATAATACTCTTTATTGCATACCTCAATAAATAAAAGGTACAAATAACAAATTAAAAAGTACCTAGACGTAACACAATCGGCGGTATTATCACTAAAGAGCGATGTTTTCCACATAACCTTTGAGTTTAAAATTCATTCAACATACAGGGTATTTATTTAGTCACTTCTCTTCTCTATCGGTATCTCTTCAGTACGAAATATATCTATTGAAGTTAGATACGTCATTGCTTTAAAGGGTTATACATTATTAATTTTATCAATCAGCTACATTATAAAAAACTGAATTAATTTGAAACATCTGCTATGTATGCTACAATTAAAATACCAATTATTAATTTAAAGCGCTTTCCACACGAAAACTGAATCAACACAATAAAGTCCCCGAACCGGGAAACTAGGATTATAAAAAAGCTCCAATAGGCTATGAGTTGTATTCGTTATGCCCCAGTATGATCATTAGGACTGTCGCCAGCACTGGCCTACTTGTTACTGGCTTGTTAGAACTTGCAAATAAATGAAAAAAGAAATGCCTCCGATGAATAGTTTTATTGTTAGCTTTCCATGCGGCCCATATTTTATGGTATAAACAATGGATTAATTTTTTACGAGCAAACTCATTCAGCGCTAATCACGACCCGTTGTCGTTTTGCCACCTATGTTACCTATGTTATTGGCTACGACGTAGCGCTACGACCGTAGCTCAGCAGTGAATATTTTAAGAATTAGGGTGTTCAATATATTCTCGGTATATGTATGAAAATAAAAGAGAACGATAAAGGTAATATTTTTATTATTCAATGTATTCCCCTCCTATGTTTTTACACTTAAAAGATCGGTCAATAAATTTTTTAAGACCGTCGTAAAAATATGTTTTATTTTTAGTGTCAAAATGCTCTTCCGCTGCCGCCTTCAATGCTTCATCGTCAGAAAATCGATATCCTCGGAGATCTTTATTAAGATTTGGGAACAAAAAAAAGTCGCTTGGTGCTAAGTCTGGGCTGTACGGCGGGTGGGTTATAGTTTCAAATCCGGATTCTCGAGCCGCAGCCTTGGCGATCTGAGCAGTATGGACAGGAGCATTGTCATGCAGGAGCAGAACACCCCTAGTTAACTTTCCCCTCCTCTTTTCTTTAATTGCTTTCCTTAATGTCAATGAATGCCTCATAGTGGCCAGTATTAAATTAGTTACTAAAAAGGGTCGGAAGGTATCAATACTGAGAATATATTGAACGCCCCTCGTAATATCCGACTAATATTGTAATTTTTTCGAAGTGAAAACTTCTTTAGCGGCGCTGGGAAAAAATGTTAAACTCGCCACAGGTGACCGACAGATTCGTCAGACTAAAAATTATTTAATAGTGGTCTTGTAGGAAGTTTCATTTCTGTACGGTACGGTTTAATAGTCCTACCGTACAGAAGTGACACATCCTACAAGACCAAAGTTTGACGAATTATGCTGTCCTATTCTAACGTATGGCACTATCCCTTTCAGCTATTTAGGGCTGTCAATACTCTTCATTATCTTATCTGTGGTTGTGCATGCAAAGGGACGTTTAGTTGTGCCAACCCTAATAATTGCTTACAGCAATGCTGAACCGAACGGAGCCGAGAATGTCCGAAAGGATCAGTGTCGCCCCACTGGTACTAAGTACTAAGCTTTCTCATTAATTAAGCAGATTAAAGATAAGGGCAAATTGGCAGACTGAGGCTGGTATACTAATAAATGTACACTTTTCGTTTCATTAATTTGACGTAATTGTTTGGCCAAATGATAATTGAATAACATAGCGTAAGCCTAGTTTAACACGTCATTTTCAAATTGAAAATTTACCACAAAACTAGCACGCGACCCAATTAGGGCCGTGATCAAACAATGCATATTCAAATCTGCCTAATATATTCAGAAACTTCAACCAAATTACTAATTAGTAATTTGAATACGATGGCCGCCGTCAAAGTTCAATCTGCTAATATTGATCCGGAGGGACTGAAGTTTTTCCATTCCTAACGAAGCATGAAAACCGATGGGGGAGTAATCAGCCACAAGCCCTGGCTAAAGACCGAAGTCGCGTGGATTTATTATTCAACTTTGGCCACTTAATTGAGGACAAATTTGCTGATGAGTTGAAAAAATGTGAAAGTAGAATTAGCTTTTTTGTGCTTCTGTGTTGTTTACAATGTTTTTGTTGGTATAACTGCTAATTATTTAATTTTATTTGAAAGTTACGTCGATTCTTAATTAAATTGCTTACATTATCTTTTTCCTAGAGCGTTGGTGGCCTAGCGGTAAGAGCGTGGGACTTTCAATCCAGAGGTCGCCGGTTCAAGTTCAAACTCTGGCTCGTACCAATGAGTTTTTCGGAACTTATGTATGATTTATCATTTGATATTTACCAGTCGCTTTTCGGTAAAGGAAAACATAGTCAAATGCTTGCAATACGGCTGTTAAAATATTAAACTCTACCGGTATGTCAATTTAAAAAAAAATGTTTCAGTAGTTGCTTGGTAAATGTTATTACTCTGTTGATGAATTTTTAAATTGATATTTATTATGAATTGTTAATTAATTTTGCTAATCTTATACTGACTTTGAATTTTAATGTTTAATTTAACTCCTCATGTAAATAATTATGTAAATATTTCTACGCCGATGCATGCCGGCAGAATATGCTGATCTAATACCTTCTACTAACCAACAGTGTATGTACCATATTCTTGGAAATAAAGTATTGAATTGAATTGAAACCAGACTAATCCTAATATAAGTAAGATAAGGCCTAGTTTCCCGTCTGGGTTGTAAGGTCAGGTGGCAGTCGCTTTCGTAAAATCTAGTGCCTAAGCCAATATTCGGGATTAGTTGCTGGGCGGATCCCAGCCTCCCATGAGCCGTGGCAATAAGCCGGAACAAAACTTTTCCTAGGTTTTGTTCCGTCTTATTACCACAGCTCACGAAGAAGAAGACGTTATCTACTTTTATATTTATATTCATATGTTCATATGGATTTATTTATTGCGAGTAGGTGAAACTATTTTACAGTACAGTCGCCATCAGATATTTCGAAGCTGTCCAAATATTTCTGAGCAAGACTAAATTTCAATAAATTCTGCACACTGCAAATGCCATTTATATCATAACCATTGCAATGGCAAAAAAATCTGAGCACGTTTTTTTTCAATAATTTCTTTGCACACGTCCAGTCACGTCACGTCATTTGTTAAGTAATATATCTAATACGTTCATGAAATCATTATCACAATTAGAAAGAAAGAAATGCATGTCCACATTTAGGCACGAAGATCCAAAACAGAGTCGTTCGTTACCAAAACTGAAACAAAATGGATAACTAATAATTTCTTAAACCAATAAATTTTGCAAGGATTAATATACTGTGTCTTAAGATCTTCTGTGCTTACACTAAGGATTGACACGTAAAAATAAATAAACGAAAGTACAAAACAAAACGACAGTTAAAATGTTGACAACTACATACCTACATACAGAACAAGATATAAATACAAAACTATAAACTACTAGACAACACATTCTTAACAAGACAAGTGTCGCAGTTAAAAGAAAATTTCAGTGTTACTGTTTACCCACTTTGTTCACGAAATGCATGTACCTGAAGGAACGCTTGCCAGACAAAGGTAGCTTATTGCGAATTCCGACGCTCACCTTTCGACGCTATTAAGCTTCCTTTGCGATACGTTGCCATATAATCTTTCTAGTGCTCCACTTATGACTAGCTTGGAATTTAGAATGTATTTAAATTGCCTTTTACTACGTGAATAGAGAATTTTAAGTAACTTAAGTTTCTGGGAAGTAATATCGTTGCTACTTATGTAAGTCAAGTTATGTAAGTAAAGTGTGTTTTGTTAATGGGTTTAAATAGATTGCATTTAAAGCACGCTCTCTGAGTTGGTACGCTATGAAAAACAAACAAAATATGCGTATTATTACGAAATGGACTACTACAAAAGAGTATTTTAAATCCATTTTCAAAAAAGGTTTTACCTATTAAATCTACGGATCAACTGAAAATATTAATGTATTTAGGCACTCTAAAGCGCACGTTCCTTTTCATTTCATCAAAGTCCTGTCAAAGTTCGCATGATATGGAAAGCCATTTTGTGCTATAAAAATATTCATACAGGCTATGGAAAAATTCAGCAATCAGTGAAAGCGGTCCCCTACGGCGTATTGCGGTACAGAGTTTTCATTAAACAGCGCTGGCTTTTTAGGGTTCAGCACAAAAAAACGGGAAACGAAAGGAAAAGCTATTTTGTCCAGCTGTTGGCCGCGCGAAATAACTTTTCTGTTTGATATTTACGGTCGGTTTCTGGGCGCGGTGTGATGGAAATTAAATGTTACGTGTCTGTAAAACGTGCGAACCAGTACGCGCAAAACGGTAATGATCAAAGATTTTACATATTTTACACCCAAGTAATGTTCATTGCTTTATATTTATTTCTATAATACATCTATAGTCCTAGTGATCAAGCTTAAGCATGTGTAATATATGTATTACTACTTCAAGGCCCAGATTTACTACTATAGGTATACCAGATTTGTTTCTGCGTGTAAGTATTATAAGGAGCTTTTAAACAATATTTCCTCGCCACGCAAGGAAAAACTACTTTTGCGCTTATAATTGCAATAACAAGTTACCTCATTACCAAGGACGGAACCCCGATCTGATTATCCCGGCCTTGTTTCGCGGGTCTTTGTCCAAAAATGCTTGCTTGGCCCGAGGCTCCGTCCCCGTATAAGGAATGTTGTGCTTGGAAAATTAGTTCATGAAGCAATTTTTCCATGTCACAAAAAGACAAACATAACTCTAACCAAGATTGGGTTTTAGATTGTTTGATGTTTTATTCATTGTTTAATCTTGATTCTCATAGCGAGTTTGAATTACGGGCTGAATTAAATTTAAGACAAAGGAGCACCAGCCGTAGTTTGATAAAATACGAGTAAGTAACATTCGAATTCGACTGAAGCTTGTTACACATACCTATACCTGAGTCATTCTCAAGATTTGTGCCTGCGTCTAAAGTCCGTCAAACTATACTAAATATATGAAAAGCCTGACGGAGTTGAGTCTGACTGCTCTTTTGAGAAGTACCCCACCCACAATTGAATACCTTTGTTTTCAACATTTTATAATCATGTTGTACTCGTACCAATAGCCCTACCACTCGTGCTGTTGTTTGTTGTTGTTGTTGTTTGTTTATTCTGTTTATTCTTAGGCTTTGTTTGTTGTTGTAATTAATATTGGTATACAAATAATTGTATTAGGTGCCTAAGTACATTTAGTTTCATTTTCAAATCAAGCATCACCAGAATCTTTATAAAGGCTGCCATCCTGCGAAAACACAAAAATGATTTATTACCAATAACATTACCAATAAATCCTATGAAAATACTGGGACGTTTTTATTATGTTTCAATAAAGAAGTGACATGCGGTATCAACGCGGGCTCGAGTAAGGCCGGTATTACGACGGAATAACAGGGGACACTTACGAAAATTGCTTACACAGAAAACTAATATCGGTGTTTGCCAGCCGGCCGCGGTCAGATCTGTTGGCGTTAGGCGCTAGAGGGAACGAGTCATAGCCGATGATGCCGTACATTTATTGTGTTTTCGATTAATTAGGAACTTTGTAAAGTAGGAATTTTGGATCTTGGCCTAAGAACAGTCATGTTTGCAAAAAATGAAACCTTAACGCGGAACCGTTCAACAAGATTTTTTGGCCTCCGCAAATTTCGTCATTTCGTTCTCAGACCAAGTGGTTCCTCCCGCTCTATCCCGCCTCACAAACACCGATCATATGATAAATCGTTCACTGCACTCTGGCATTCTCTGGGACGCATTACCGCCTTTAATTTAAGACAGTTCCAGTCAGTGGCGTCACTAAAAGCTACATTAAAAAACCGGCCAAGTACGAGTCGGACTCGTTCCGTACTATTATCTATAATCTTTAGTATTTTTTGTTGGTATAAGTAGCGGTAACAGAAATACATCATCTGTGAAAATTTCAACTGTCTATCATGGTTCATGACATACAGCCTGGTGACAGACAGACAGACGGATGGACGGACAGCAGAGTCTTAGTAATAGGGTCCCGTTTTACCTTGGTAAAGAACCCCAAAAAAGTATTACTCTAAGACAAAGCATTAATTGGAAGGTATTTTAGGTATTTTATAGCATGTAATAATGTAAGATTACTCGTACTTGTTGTATAATATTAATTACTATTTAAGGTTAGTTGGAAGAGAAGAGAAGGGAAAAGTTCGCCTTTGTACTTTAAATTATGTTATCTGCTGTAACCAGGTCTGAGGGCTAGTACGTGAATTATCCTATGAGGCTGGCATCGTCACCACGAGTGTACGGAAGCCTCTATAAAAATTAAGATTTAAAAAAATCTTCTGTAACCTATCAATGTTTCAAAAATTAAGTGGTATAACTTAACTTATTATACGTTTATTCATTATTATTTTATGTCTTATTTTCAAATTATCTTTTAATTTATCTTTTAGTTATATGTTTATGGACAGATCGCCGTACTTTGACTGTGATTTTAATAGTTGTATACTTTTTCGGCCTCACTGCAATAATATAAGCTACATTTTAATATTCCTAACAAGCCACTGACATCATAATTCTTTAGTGGGCTGGGTCCTTGGGTACGAGTATTGCCCTAGCAAATGCACCTCACATACTGTTTAGAATATATAACAGCAGAGCGAAGTGCCGTAAAAAACTTAACATTCCGTATTGTAAGAAATAAATATTAAAGCTTACAAGAAAGAGAGGGATACATTTGCGAAGACTAAAAAAAATTTTTTTTTTTCATATATAATCGATCTGTCTTTTTGGTACAAAAGTGAAATATAAATAATGTGCCTTTAAGGTGCAGTATGCTAAAAAAAGGAGTTTTTGAAAAGTCGTAGCGCTTTTTTAGATCACAATACGGTTGCCAAACATTTAATTAGCAATCTTGAGGCCTTTATTTTAGGGACTTAAGTGATTCGAACCTGAGTTTTTAACTTTCGCTCGATAGAAAAAAAATCACCCAAATAGGTCTAAAATGCACTTCAGAAAAACATAATAAATTTTGCACAAAACTAAATATATGAAAATTATTTCTAAAAAAGAACAATATTTTACTTGAACTCGGCAATCACTTTTATTATTAAAATACACATAAAATTTAAATTCAAAAACATGATATCCGCGGTCCCGAGCACGCACATCCATCTCGTTTACGCTTACGCGAGAGAGGGAGAGATAAACACGAACCTACAGGCCCTTAATTAGCTAACCGCTATCTCAATTCGTCTGGGTTTAATAATAGCTGTATAATTTGTTTTTATCCTTTAATGATTTTCCCAAAATACGAATTATGTAAATGTTAGAGTGTTTAACATTGTCCAATTATTTGCCATTTTCTGTATGAATTCATAGCCTACGCAATTTCGTTCATGTAATTACTAAAACAGAGTCAGCATGGAAAAATACTAATCTTACTTTTTGATTATTTTTCCAGTAATAACTTATTTATTGCCTATTTAAAAAACTTCTGATTACGTTGCTAACACTACATTATACATTTAACCGGGTGTGCCGTGTGCCTACAACTAGGTAAGAAATTAAATTATTTTATGAAATGTTTTGAATTGCATTGTGTTTATAGTGAGTGGATGAGCCTAACCTTTTATCGCATATTCTCATACCTTGTACCATGATTTCATACGAAAGGATCCGAACCGGAGACTGCTAGATAGGCGTGGATTTACCCGGGGACTTATGATATTTTTGAAAATCAATTTTGTGTGGTCGAGAAAATATCATAGTTATATTACACTGAGAATTTTTTAATCTTTTCTCGAATTATGTTGTATTTTGTCGTAAAATGCGTCTAGTAATAAGCCAAATCGAACAAAGTAGATCTATAAGTTAGTATCTCGTTGAAAATGTTCTTCCTTCCATTATTTTTTTAATTTCAGTAGAATATTAACAGATTTCTATTAGTAGGTAGAGGACGTCTACATGTCTAAGCTAACTTTGACGGGACACAGTGTGGAGGTGCCATTATAAATGTCATACTTTCGTAGTCATTTTATATTTATAATGAAGGCATTGGAGTTTTTATCGCACGGTAACATTAATAGCCAGGTATGGAAAATTGGGGTATGGAGTCGACATTAGCAATAAAATTCAACTCATATTCATACTCATACTCATTCATCTATTTAATTACTGATTTTAATAAGTCCAACTCGACTGTAATCGGTAATAGCATATACTTCTATGGGTCAGTTGCACCAACAACCACACACACCACAGTTGACGGATAGATCAACGTCACTCAGCAGTGAACTATGACAATTCCTATACAATTTTATTAACATATTAACGGAGACAGACGGTGTGGTGCAACCGACCATACGTGGAGTCCGCGGGAGACTAGATCAGGTGGGAGACTTGAACCATTATATAAAGAAAAGTGTCAAAATATAAATGTTTATTTTTTTAGCCTGCACGTGTCATGTCCAGACAGTTATCGTTAAGCGGTATTGGAGTGCTGATAAAATAAATAAAAGATAAAAGATTTTGGCACCTTTTTTAATAAAACGGGACAATTCTCCCACCTGGTCATATCTCTCTGACTTCCCTAAGTAAGGTATAGATGCAAATTTAAATTAAACTCTAATTAATGCACTAATTATTATTTCATAGTCAAAACAAATGAAGTAGGCACGATGCTCTACGCCGAGCCGGCATTTAAAAAAATAATTATAAGACGTAAGACAAAGCCTTGTCAAATTCAAGTGCACATTCTAATTCCTATTTTTAAAGTGAGATCAAAGCGGATTCTTCAAAGGGAATTATGAACAAAGTTGGCAACTTTGGGTTCCCTGGTTTGTCGGTAAACTTGCCAGGACTTGAGAATGTCCGTTGTTCGTGCTGTCGTAGCTTGCTTACTGTATTATGGGGACTTTAATTAAGTTCAGTTTAATTACTTGCCCGTACTTTGTTCCTATGTAGCGACATGCAAGCGAACTATTTGAAACCGCCGGGCTTAGACCTTGTTTATTGCTTTTCGGTTGACAGGCTTATGATAGGGTCGTAAAGTTGAAAGTTGGCTGAATCGGGAGATTAATTCGTCTTTCATCGTGCTAATAATGCTCAGGGATTATTGTAATATTATAATTCATGCCTGCCGAAAGCTATATTAACTATCTGATAACATACCTTATTATCAAAATGTTTCGCGTTGTTTCAAACTACTTGTTTTCTACAGAGCAAGCTTCGGTGCTCCCAGCTCATTATGAAGGAGTATTCATGGCTGTTATTGCTCCTTGAGTGGAGCTACTGTTTAATATAACATTGTAAAGTAGTTATTTTGTATTCAGTTTCAAATCGGCAAAATTACAGGTTCAGATGAGAACTTTGAAGATAGTCCCAATAAATTAAAACGTAGGTACGAGTCCCGATTCAGCGAAGTTCGTCTAGTTAAACACAAACATTTTGTTTATTCTAATACATTTTACACGTGTAGGTCAAAGGACTCAGTAATGGGAACCGTAATATTAGTAATGTTTAATCTAGTTTATTTTGATCTTATAATAAAATTGCACGAGACTTTCATTGATTAATAATAGAACTTAAAAAAAAACGTTCACATTATGTTGTCCTTTCCTACAGCACTTCTGCATGCATGGTCTCGAAGCAAAATTGTTAGTTCATTGGCAGAGCCTGGTTACTTTTCTTGGCAATAGCCACGAGAACACGTTGTATTCCTACTCGAAAAAAAGCTCGCTATTATTTCTTTTAGTACAAATGGTATTTGTTGTATTTGGATTTAGTTGTTGTAGAATATTTATATAAAGTTAAAGTACATTAATATGAACTAACTAACTGCTTTGGCTCAGCGATCCAAAAATAACCTTGGCCTCCGAAACGAGAGAACGCCACCTGTCCCGATCCAGCGCGGTATCCTGCCATGAATTGGCATTCAGCCGACGCAGATCCGCCTCCACGACATCACTACAGCGGTACCTGGGGCGCCCGATCGCTCGACGGCCGGTTGGTCGCCCCAAGTACGCTTCCTTGACTGCCCGATCCTCCCCCATGTAGGAGACCAAGCCAGCGAAGTCTGTGGGATTTAGTTACGCCGATGATATTGGGCTCAGCCACCAACTCCTCGATCTCGGAATTTTTCCGGATCCTCCAGGAGGCATTGTCACTTCGGATAGGTCACAGGATCTTCCTGAGCACTTTTCTTTCCGCTACCAGGAGCTGACTTTCCTCTTTTTGAGTTAGTGTCTAGGCCTCACAGCCTACTCTTACTGAGAAGCCTGAACACCAACTGCACTACATCGTAGTGCGTTTTGAATGCGAAGTGCAATCTCCTCCTCCCGGGTGTTTGTATCGGTGACTGTACATCCGAGGTAGCGGAACTTGTCAACACCCTGATAGACGGTACCCTCCACATGAAGGCTGTCACGGCGAACTCGCGTGTTTTTGTATCATTTCATGTGAAGGTATTCGGTTTTTGCTTGATTGATCCTGAGACCTATCTTGGACATTAATATTAGCATTAAAATTTAGTTTTTTAATTAATACGTTATTTTTATACAAACAAGAGAACCTCAAAAAATAGTCTGACTAGACGAGACCATATGCATCGGGGCTAGTACCTACATTGGATTAACTACGATAAATTTAAATTCTCATTTTGAGTTCATAAATCGTATTCTTATTAGAAAAAGTAAAGACAGGAAGTACCTAGATTGTTGTATTAAGATTCTTAGTCAACACAATATTACTTAAAGGGTCTCTCCTCCTTTTTTCAGTTTTTGTTAAATTAGCGCTCAGTATGGTAAAGGAAAGAACTAATATCCGGTTTTCCTTTAAGGCCAACAAAATATTGAGAATAATAAAACAACGAACAATTTGCAAGATTTACCGGCTCCTTTCTCCCTCGAGGTACATGCGATCATAGGCAGATAGCGATTTTAACTAGCTTTCTTTCGAAACTGGATGAGAAAAAAGTTAAAAGTAATTCATTTTTTCCGGAACAAGGGAGGGCAAATAAAAATGTACAACATTCGTGAACTTTGACGGCACTTCCGTAACTTATATTAAAAATTTTATACAAGAAATTGTGATGGCTTTCCCTAGTCTCTGAAATAATCCGGACTATGAAGGGTTGTTTACTTCACTTTTGAAATGTTGTTAGGAATTTAGGTACTTTAGTTAAATACTTTACAGCCGAAAGTTTATTATGAAATTTCTTATTAGATAGGTATTTAATTTATATATACGAGTATATTATAGTAAAAATTATCGAAATGCTTAAAAAATCAAAGGTATCGCAATTTTACCGTAATGCGGTACGTACAGTCGCTATGATATAATCAGAGCGGCCGAGGTGTTCAATGATATCCGAACAGACACTTTAACGCCTTGACAATAGAGGCGCGTTCAGATGTTTGTGGGTGTTATATTTTTATATTATGACTAAATAAACTTAGATAATCAGCCTAATAAATATTTCCAAAATGTGCCACAATTGAGTCGCTTAACTTCAAACTCGAATAAATCCATCTGTCAGATTATGCGATTTCGATATTATGAAATGGTAATAGGGTATTATTTGCTTAGAGGGTCGAATCGATTTATCTGAGTTTTAAGCGACACAATGCCACCAGAAATCTGTCAAAACACCTCAAATCAGCCGTAGTTTTTCGGTAGGCTGCAGCCTGCAACATTTGAACTGCAACAAAGCGCCTGCAAGTATCGGCTCGCAACTTTACTCCAAGTAAAAAATTCAGGCGCTCTCACACCGCGGCTATTATATAAAACACCGAGGTGCTTTAATCCGGTAAAATGGAGATTTGTTGCTCCAGGCTCTCGTTTCTTACCTACTTCTTTCTTTATGTTAGTTACCTCTAGAAAATTTATTCAGCTCCCTTATAATAATATTGGAGTGGATTTTCGAGAGAAAAATACTGAGGCCAAGTTTAGAAGAGATTTCTGTTTAATTTTCATTTCGGTTGAAGGTTAAGTATACAAATGAGCCGTTAAATTAGCTCAGTCGGTTTTGCAGAAATCTAAATAACGGAGTTGTTTAATACTACGTTGGTGGCAAACTAGCATACGGCCCGCCTGATGGTAAGCACTGTAGGCAGAGGAGTTACATGCGCGTTATTAGTTCTTAGGGAGTTATTTTATTTCTATTCAATTATTTTAATTAATATCCATACATTTAAATAAACTACTACTCTCACTCTATTTAATGTGTGATATTCACGTATGTCATTAATTTTATACGCTTTTATCCTCACGTAATTTATTATTAATTAAGACAATAGTGGAGGACCCGTGTGAAATCGCCTTTTCATACAAACGTAGTCCTAATTTTCTCTGGATATTAACATTATTGAAAATATTTTAACATATTTTTTTTGTATATTAACCACAGTTATGCCCCTAGGTTTTAGTTTTCTCGAATTTTTAAATATTATAAAAGTTAGAAACATTTAAAAATTTGTATGAAAACTGTCTTCCGCTCCTAATTTTTACTATAATCATTAAATTGAAATCAATTTATGTAAGAATGTGCCTATAATATTTTTTATGATTACCACTATATTATAAAACAAGTGATGTGCCCATTTACAATAACTACCGATTTATTGATTCATAATATAATATTTAACTTCCTTTGTAAAACAAAAAAAGAATAAAAAAATATGTAAGAATATTTTCCTTAATGTCAATATCCAGAGAGAAACGAAAAGAAAATGGGGACTACGTTACGTGGAGAAATGGCCGTCCCCTTTCCTCTTAATATATCTGATTAAAATTGTAATGTAGGTAGATAATACATACTTTGATAAACGCTTGACAGCGCAGGTAGATTCAACATTCATTCTTGCAATACACGAATACTCCTAACGGTTGTGTTTCTTTGTGCTCCTGTAAATATAATTATCCCGGGGGATTTATTGAGTACGTTACAAAAATCTTGTACGCTTACCAATCAATTTATACAGTACAATAATATGCTAACATTGAGCTGATATTTTGGATCGTATAGGTATAGGAACTCGGCAACTAAAACAACCATGTCGAGCTGTCCGCGTAGCCAACATGCCAATCGTTAACGCTCCGTAGCGTAGCGTAACTATCTCTGTCTATCACTCTTCTATTTAGTGCGACAGTGACGGTTGCGTTTCGTTCACTTCGGAGCGTTAACGATTGGCATGTTGGCTACGCAGGCTGATCTCATTACTCTTAATCTCGTTTATACACGAATTATTTCGCCCATTTTTCGTCGAGTAGAAATCAGTACCCGTGCAAATGTGGGTAAACTCATAAAGAAATAGGTAAGCTATTTATTTATTTCTCTCTCTATGGTACAGCTAGCAATAAAAGCGTTAATAGAAATTCAATGTTTGTCAAAATATTTGTTTAATTATATATCAACCAGCGGGGACGATGTAGCTTACTTATGTAGTGAACATAGGCATAGATATATATCCATTCTTATTTCGAAAAACCTAGAACATTTAAAGTGTAAATTATTAAAATTATAAGAAATTCTTCATTCTTGCGAAGAAAAATACTTCAAGAATGCTTTATTGAATTGCCCAGAAAACTGACAGTGGACACTGCAATTTTATTTACTGGTTGAATTGAAATAAGGTAAGGTGTATACAAAGAAAAATTAGTTTTTCTACCCTACAGATATATAGTAACGATAAAGCAACTTGCCTTTACAATATATGCTTTTATTTATAAGATGGTAATTGACAAAAAAATGTAGCCACTAAAGAAGTTGCAAGTAAACGTATTTTGTTTAAAGCATAATTAAAAAAAAATCTTACATACTACTCCAAAACTGCTTAACATGTACGAAAAAATTTAGGTATATAAAAAAAAGTATAATCTGTTATAAAAGCATATTACCACGCACTGCAAAACGCACTGTAGGCGATACTACAGAGTAGAACTTAATGAATTAGGTATACTTAAATGTTTTTCCCCCGTAACAACTTATTTCTTATCAAACATTATATCAAAACAAACACGAGGATGTCCAACAGTCAACGTACCGGAGAAACTTATGAGGCTATATTTTATACTATTTATTGCCACGAGTGTACACGAAAGATCTTTAATACGACGGTGACATAGCTCTACAAATTTTAATTCATCAAATTAATCCAACTGTGAATTCCCTTCAAAAACTGACGTAAGAAGTCAATTTCCTAACACGCGCTCATTTCATTGTGCGTCGAGTGAATCTTACAGCAGAGTTTAATCTTGGACAGGGGGCAATAAAATAAGGGCGCGAATGGCGAGAATTGTGCGAGAAGTCGGCACCGAACCTGCCAGTTGCAGACAGCTATTGATAGGGTTCCGAATATAGGGGTAATATCATAGAGTTGTTACTTAATAAAAATAAAATTGCACTACGGAAGTATATACCATATACACTTTCCTTTACAGTACTTAATTATGGTACAACGAGAAATTGCCACCAGCATCTTTGGCACAATGCATCAAAGGCCTTTTTAGGGTTCCGTAGCCAAATGGCAAAAAACGGAACCCTTATAGATTCGTCATGTCCGTCTGTCTGTCCGTTTATGTCAGCCACTTTTTTCCGAAACTATAAGAACTATACTGTTCAAACTTGGTAAGTAGATGTATTCTATGAACCGCATTAAGATTTTTAAACAAAAATAGGAAAAAAAAAATTTTTGGGGGTTCCCCATACTTAGAACTGAAACTCAAAAAATCTTTTTTCGTCAAACCCATACGTGTGGTGGGATAGGTCTTTAAAAATGATATTGAGGTTTCTAATATATTTTTTTTCTAAACTGAATAGTTTACGCGAGAGACATTTCCAAAGTGGTAAAATGTGTCCCCCCCCTATAACTTCTAAAATAAGACAATGATAAACCTATAAAAAATATATGATATACATTACCATGCAAACTTCCACCGAAAATTAGTTTAAACGAGATCTAGTAAGTAGTATTTTTTTTAATACGTCATAAATGGTACGGAACCCTTCGTGGGCAAATCCGACTCGCACTTGGCCGCTTTTTTAGATTTAAGCTAGTTAAATTAATCTTCTTTATGTATAGTGTTATGGCAGATATTTTATTTACAATAAATAAAATGACTTTCGCAAAAAAATTGATTTTAATGATCGTTTTATTCCTATAACTTCTTCGATATGTTATAATTTAATCTTGGATCGTATTGTGAAGAAATGTACACAATTACCGATAAAAGGATAATTAATAGCAATAGCCCTATTGGTAGCCACGTTAACTACTGATACTTTCTTGAGTCATAAGAGCCTTGGTTAGGACGTTTTGTTCTACACAGCTTACATCTCTACTACTCGCTACTCGAGATTTTACATATGCACTATTTTTGTAATTTTTTGCTTGCTTATGCAAGAATAAATGAAGTTAGAGTACCTAATTGTAATTTGGAATATGGAAAGTAAATCTTTGTACAAAAAACACTATTGTACTTATCCAAAATGGAAGTAATGTAATAATATTCTGTTATGGTATATCGAAGAAAATTTATGACAGAAACAAATGCGAGATAATATCGTTAAACTTCAGCAAGACTAAACGCATTAAATAAAGCTTAGAAGCACTTAACACATGTGCTAAAGTAGGTTAAACCGTTGACCCCAGTTAGAGCCAATTAACATAAAATAACCACAGGGTGTAAACGCAGTAAACCAAGGTGGTACTAACATCTCTATATCAAGTCGAAAACGTTTCTCTCTGTCATAAATTTGAATAGAATCGATTGCTGTCTGCGCCTCCGGGAAAGTTAGATTTCCCTCGGGATTTCCACGACACCTGACCGGATGTAAAATATATTCTCATTTTTTTAACCCTAAAAATGACAAATAATAATATTGGATTTTTATTTACGACGGAGAATTTTAGACTATATTTATCTTTTTGATTGGCAATTTTTATTCTCTTTTTAGGGTTCCGTACCCAAAGGGTAAAACGGGACCCTATTACTAAGACTCCGCTGTCCGTCCGTCCGCCTGTCACCAGGCTGTATCTCATGAACCGTGATAGCTAGACAGTTGAAATTTCACAGATGATGTATTTCTGTAGCCGCTATAACAAGAAATACTAAAAACTACGGAACCCTCGGTGGGGGAGTCCGACTCGCACTTGCCCGGTTTTTTAGTATCGTTGAGAGAAATACATTCTACGCTTTTATGCTAGTAATGACTGTTGCAAAAATGTGTTCATGAAATAATAAAATTACTAAATATAAATAAATATATAGTCAGGTAATAAGTTCTGTCACAAAGATTTTGTGTAATAAAATGTAATACAAAGCCATGACTTGAAAGCTTATTTTATTCTCATCAGAACGTAATATAATTAAGTTAAAGATTTAGAACCCGAATTTATGTATTGTTTACTTTTTGATTGTCGTTAAATGCGAGAATGCGGCTGAATTGTGAAACAATATACTTCTCAAAAAGGAGTAAAAGTCAGTGTCACATTAATAAAATAGTTACGATTGTTTATTTATATGAACCTACTTTATTATAGCATTATTTCTTCACCAGCATTTTGTTTTCTGATGTCTGTACTACAGCTAACCTACCCAACCTTCAAACTTAGGATACTTTTCAGTAATACGCTCAAATTTTACTGTCATACAACAAGCAGATTTGGTAAAACATGTTCGTACAATAGCACTCTTTTCAGTCCAATTCATGTGAACTATTTATCAAAATAAAGATAAAAGACACAGATTTTGCGCTATGTCAGATTCAAGTTTGTTAAAATATAAAAATAAATAAATAAGGATCAATATCACCTTGAACAAGAAGCGTATTTTTTGACGTGTTTTTTATGACTCTTTCCGAATATTACATAGAGTTATGAAAACTGAGACAGCAAATTAGGTTAAATTATACCATAAGTATTAACGATTACATAAGCGTTTAAACCATATGAATAATAAGGGATTTTTTTATCAATAAAAACCTTTGTGACAGAACTTCTGACCTGACTAAGTATGTAAAAAATTACAATGTAACGAACCCTAGTGTTATTATTATGTTCTCGCCTGGCTTTGGCAGGTTCTAAAGGCTACACAAATTATTTGGGCATTAATAAACCATCTATCCCTATTACGTAAAATAAATCGTTAGTCGTACAATACCGGCTCAGGTGCCCTCCGGCCTCCGGAGCGACCTCGTAGTGCTCTCACCTTTTGTTTCTGTAAACAATGAGATAAAATATTAATAATGTTGCCAAAACAAAAATACTACTCAGTGTGTTCTTGCGGGACGTACGGAATCCCTAATAAGAGCGGCTTATGGCGAATAACATCTGGGCCCCGGCGACGGCAAACACTTGCCAGTAAACACGGGGTTATAGTAAGAAAAATGTTTTGTTTTCCTCCTCCTACATTTTTGTCATACTTTTCCACGATTTGCCGCGAGCGTTGCAGGAACAAAAGCTGGAAAAATTTCAGTTCTCCGTGTAATGAGATACTTTAATGCATATTTTAGTTGTTTCATCAAAGAACAGGTAATTTGAAAATGGGATTTCTCTAGGACTCGCCCATACGGTAGTTTGAACTGTTCTAATTACTATTTAATTTTCATAATACCAGCTACACATAGCATACTAACCTAGCCTATTCCTTACTAAAATATGAATCCACAGTTTTATTACGTAGTTAAGACGGCTTTTTGGCAGCATGGTTACATTTTTATCACTTCATTATGCCCGTCACTTTCGCGCTTCGCTTACATATATGGTGACAAATGATAAAGGACCAACCATCTTAGCCCTACTAAAACGTTGATGATTAAACTATGAATGCTTTATAGACAATAAATAATTCTGTACCAAATATACAGTGTGTAGTTTCGACACAACCGTAAACTTAAACGAGACGTCGGTTTTCGTGCTCTAAAACAGAAAGATTTTTTAAATTTTGTCTTAACTACCAGAGCATAGTACATTTTTTGGTCTTTTTTCCAGCGGCAATGTATTTCGTACATCATAGTTAGTTGAGACGTCGCGTCATTAAATGCGACATTTTGAGTTATTAAAATAAAATACGATACATTTCTTGCTGAATGAAAAATATAAGTCGTCTTTTTTTAAAACCCTATAAGTGTGTTCATTAAAGCCTAAACTAAGTACCCTTTGGTTATGCGGTAGTATCAAAAATACAGCTGTATACATAACGTAAATAACGTTACCACAAAAGTGAGTGCATTGCGCCCGCCTCATCGTGAATACGAAACAGCAAATGATGATGATGACGATAGTGGACGATCGCTTCTCCATTCAAACGCAGTTCTTATTTTCCTCCACTATCTAGTAGTGGAAAACATTTTTACATAATTGGTTGTATTTAACCTCTTCGTTTCAGTTTATCACTTTTAGGGTTCCGTACCCAAAGGGTCAAACGGGACCCTATTACTGAGACTTCGCTGTCCGTCCGTCCGTCCGTCTGTCACCAGGCTATATCTCATGAACCGTGATAGCTAGACAGTTGACATTTTCACAGATGATGTATTTCTGTTGCCGCTATAACAACAAATACTAAAAACAGAATAAAATAAATATTTACGGGGGGCTTCCATACAAGAAACATAATTTTTTTGCCGTTTTTATAAATAATGGTACTGAACCCTTTGTGCGCGAGTCCAACTCGCATTTGGCCGGTTTTTTTAAATTAAGTGCCTATTTAAAAAAAATAAACGAAGCGACATAACTGTTGTTAATATACTTACATACATCGAATTTCGTTAAAATGTTTTCTAGATTTTTGATAACCAGAGAGGAAAGCGGAGATTACTTACCTACGTATGTACGAGTATCAAGATCACGTGACGTCATCTCCTTTCCTCTTTTAATTTACAATTTTTAATTTCTTACTGGTTCCATTACACAATTAAGACCGCTTTTTATTAAGACCAAAAGTTATGGTTTGAATAAGGAATACCTTGTAGTTAATAATAATAAATCAAAAGACGTCTAATACGTTATCAGAAAAGGGGTGCCTTGAATATAATTATTAAATATGAAATTGTACTGCCTATTTATTTCAAGCTGTAATATGAACCCAAATTACGCAACTTAGGGTGCGTTTATTAACACCAAATGTTACCGTTTGAATTACGAAATGCCTTGTAGATAATAAATCAATAGACGTCTAATATATAACGTTATCACAAAGGGGGTGCACCTCGCCCGCTGCATCGCGGATTCGAGGCACGCTCCGCGCCGAGGGAGTCTAATTCTTCTCCTAATTTCGCACCTTATTGTCGGGAAGCGGTAAGAAAATAGGAATTTTTGATAAAAATTCAGGACCACGCGCGGAGGGATGACTGCGGATTCTTATACGGAGAAGTATTAACCTTGAACGGGGAATAGGTGTATTAGCTTTTTACGATGTGTTTTATTTAGCAAAAAGCTAAGTTTAGCTCTGTAAAGTCTCTTGCGAAACTGCCGTGACTTGGGTAAGTAAAGTATTTAATAAATGATAAACGTCCGAAAAATAAGTTTGGTACGTTTATTTACCAGAACGATCCACGTGCCATTCAAATACTTCTATCTACCTACTTGGGAGCCGTTATCATAAAAAATACCTTTTTATATCATGTATAAAATATAACATACCTTATTTACTTACCACTCACTAAGAGATCGGCGTATTATTTCTTTATAGGTCACCATCTATATTTTAAGGTAAAAATGACTATCCTACTTATAACAGAGTCGTTTCTTATTTATTTCTTATACTAGTACATATATTTTAGGACCAAAATAACCGCAAACGGAAACGAAATCATTTTCATACCCGGCAGAATTAACGAAACCGGTTTGAAAAATAAAACAGTTTCCTGCATTGAAGTAAACGCACGAAATTGAAGTAAAAATTAAAACATGTAACGCCCATCACTAACCGGAGCCGCACAATGAAGTTGGTAAAATATCTTAGACATTTGTCAGTCGATTACCTGAGAGGGAGCTTCCCTCTATAATATTCCAAATTTCATCCCCTGCAACGTCTTACTGTACCTATGAATATAAATTTTCATTCCGCCTCGCCCTTCCTGTTTTACTTATTTATAAAAATGGGAAAACATCTATAGCGACAGCTTAGTTTGCGGTTTTGTGGGGGAATTCAATGCAGCACGTTTTGTTGCAAGATTAATATATTATTAGGGTAGTTTGCAAACACCGGTTTATTAAATCTAATTTTAACAAATTAATTTTAAATCAGTTTAGGTTACGGCTTAATTTAAGGGCGTAACAAGTGTGAATCCCATATAATGGATTTATTTTTGTCTATATACTTATTATAAATATATCTAATTGCTCTAGGTAAGTATAAAATGGAGATGCCTCTTTAACTTTGCTCAACCCGTTACCATCAAGATGTCTCTTTGACGTCCCCAATCCAAGTGTGCGAGTCTGTACTCCACTCTCTTTAGCTTCCGCTTACCCCTGCCACTTGCTAACTCAAGTATTGCCAGGGAAGTCATTAAACATTACCCATCACCCTGATATTAAACTTAGGTATTTTAAGAATGTTGCCAAGTAAAATTCATATTTGCATACACTATTCGGTGCAATTACTAAAAAATCATGACATACTTGGGTATAAAAAGTTGTTTTCATAATGTGAATCGAGTACTATTTTTCTGAACATTTTTGAAATTACCTCTTTTAGATAAAAATAATCTCGAATCTCCAATAAAGCGAGCGGTTGTTGTGATGTTGCGATAAACGCAGCGTTGAATGCATGCGTCAACGGAATGTAGGAAAAATGACCATGCGCTTATCGTTGCGTTTGCCGCATAAAACAATTGTTACGGTTAAAAATCGTAACTTTAATTCTAAGAGCTGCAAAAGTACCCGTAGTATCGTATATGAGCCTGCAAAAGCATTGTTTGTTTGCAGTTGGGTCGATTCTACTTCAGCGCCATCTATCCAAATCGAGTGGTACTCGATCAGAGGGCAACTCACTTTCAGTCCATATACATTATGGTTGTTATGAAAACTAAGATATTTTCTTTAACAGTTTAAACATTTAGGTATTACTCTTGTAAAATATTGACGGTTACTATTTCTAGCTTCTGCTATTATTTTGCTGTATTATTTTTATATTTCGGAAAGTATTGTTTGGGGTAAACTTGCTTTCTTTCCTGTGGCAACCTTTGGACCATAGCGGTGGAGTAGAAAAAATAAAATTAAAAAAAGTCGATTGCTGGAACGTGACACGTCACTCGGGAAACAGGCAGCGATGTGAGGACATCAGCGTTGGATATTTGAATCGAATCTCTCCGGGAAGGCATTCCCTTAAAACAATGCAAACACATTCTTAATGGAGGTAAGTTCCAGTGGCGCAATATTTGGCGTCGGAGAGATTCAATCCAGCCTCTGTGCTTTTCATGCATACTTCATAATCCTATTCTTGTTGCAGCTAGCGCGTGCACGCAAACATGGCGTCTGATATTTGAGCTTTTTACATAACGCAAATTACAATTCTGGTGACTGCAGCCTATGATCCATAAGTCTTAAAGAATAATCCGGGTAAGAATTTGTAATATCATGTAGGAAATGTAGTTTTTATTTTGGTCTTTGCTAACATACAACTTGTTAGTGGCACGTGGCATTTGTCATATTCCCGTAAGTCCTGGGAAATAATGTGGGAGTTTTCGTATTATCTGATTTATTTCTGTAGGAAATAGGGATGAAATGTATACATTTTTTTTATGATGATGGATTTCTTATGACAATTCCTTCCTTAGCTCTAATGCCGGTGCTTGGGTTCCATGGGTGCGTTTACTCTTTCTTCGGGCACGTGTCGATGCTGCACGCTGCTGTGGCCCTGAGACCGTGGCTCGTGGTGCTCATCGCGACCTTGGCGTAACCGGTAGTCAGCCATCTGGATGCGCCTCGACGATGGCTGCTTCCTTTCTACGCCATTGGAGCAACACGTTGCCACGTGTTTCACTGTCTTCAGACACGTGACAAGGTGTGATCTAATCTAATCTTGGTTACTCTTAATACTTTAACTAACTTCACAGTGTAATAGTGGCCTCTTTATAAACTCCAAGTGCATATCTAGTGTATGAAACAGAATAAACTTTAAGTAATTGAGACTGCGCTACCTAAACGCTAGCTTAAACAGTACTTGCTCAATCACCAGCTTAACCAGGAAACCTGCAGATTGGAAACAAGTTGCCTGTAGTCAAGACTATTATTACTTACCACAATGTTTTTGCTCCTTCCGCAATGGAATCGACACCATTCCCCACACACCATCCTTATAATAGTTATTTTATTTAAGCTGATTATGCTACTATTAGTTTTTCTTTTGTTTACGTATTTTAGTCAACTTTGTTTTATGGTTTTCATGATCGAAAACGGATTGAGATTATGAGTTTCATCTTATTATTGTTTGTCAAATCTGTCACTGGATTTAATTCGTGTAGCTACCGCTGACCTGGCGCTAGTTACGCATGCTTAATGCCGCGCCACGATATGATCCGACCGGACCGGTACAGACTGATACGTTCGTTTCGTCCGTGAAATTTTATTTAAACTTAGTGTTAAGTATGTTCGTCATGTTTATTTTATGTTTCTTTCCTTTTTTCTGTTACCTTCCGTGATTATTTCGCACTCGATGGTCTCATCGGAAGATCAGCGCTGGAAGTCGCCAGCAACATGCTGAGATGAGGCCATTTCGTGACACTTTACTCTCACTATGTTCTCTTTTATGTCTGTCTATTACTGTTTGTGTGTTTATGAATAAAACAAATTCTATTCTATTCTATTCTATTGTACCAGTTCGTTACCATTGTGTGTGTGTTAAGTATAGAAACTTAGTTAACTACCTTTGTATTACCTCTCCGTACTGTTTGCTGATTTTCTTTTAAGGTAATTATACATATTTGTATTTCAAGCTCAAACAATAGTTTTCTCTCATCTCATCCTAGATTTACCTTTTCTTTGTACGCTATACAGCGTGCTGGCGCCCAAATATTACATAGATTAAGTGTATTTCTTTAGAAATCTCACAGACGTGTTGTGTGACGATATTGCGTGGAACCTACGAACCCTTGGAAAACTACTAAATAGTCTCTAAAGTGGACTAAACCGGTTACACAATGTAGTGTCATTACATTATCGCATGTAAAATGGGTGTGCGGCAAACGCATTGCGTTTATCGCATAAAACAACCTCGCGCTTTAAATCGCATTTGTACGGACTACACGGTAAAGAATACCGTAGTTTGTTTATTTCGTTAGAATATTTTCATTAAAAAAATAAAGAATTAATTTATTATCATATTTTACTAGAAAGTTTCGATGTTGAACAAAGCATTTTAAAAGTAGAGAAATTGTTGGGATGCTGCGGCAGGTCAAAGCGTTCCAACGGGCGAGCAGCAAAGTTGGTTCAACCTTGTCTTCAAGGCGTTGCCATCCTAAATGCATTTTTATTTTCTTTTATAGGTTACTAAATATACTTTTATGATATAGGTACTAAACATATTGAACATGAATATTAGTCTAATACCGTTCGACAAATGGGCCCCAGTCAAGTCGTATGGGTCACCACTGCAACACACTAATAATATTAGACAAATACCATTCGAGAAATGGCCCTTTGCTCAGCAAAGTATAAATACTCTTGTACCGACTAGTACCAGACATTTTTAATTATTAACATTTGAGGATCAATAACCGACCAGTTTCTGTTAAGTTCAGACCCCAAGAGATTACGTTCGAGTAGGTAGACTACGAAGTATCCATTGTCTGTAACAACAGAAGAGTATAAGAGTTGTAGTATATCTACATAGATACATCCTTTACTGTGAGTTGGGTTCAGTTAGAGGTCGTCACATCCGGCCACAAGCACTGTAATATTCTAAAATTTCCGTGCAAAGGATGCGGGTTAGCAGCGGGAAAATGGGTCCTCTGGTATATTCACGTAACTAAGGCCTAAGTTTTATTTATTTATTGCTAGTTACAAAAACGTACAAATAACAACCTTATACGACTGCCTTAAGAGGAAAGAAGACGACCGATTCTCCATACAAACGTAGTGCCCATTTTCCACTTTGGATATTGACATAATGGAAAATATTTTAATAAAATATTTTTGACTTTTTTAGATTTTTTTATTATTATTATAAAAATGTGCAGCGAAAAACAGATTTCATACAAAACTTTTAAATGCTTCTAACTCCTATAATAATTAAAAATTAGAATAAAGTAGGCGCATAGCTGTGGTTGATATACAACAAATGGTGTCAAAATTTATTCAATAATGTTAATATCCAAAGAGGAAAATGAGAACTACGTTTGTATGAAAAGGGGATTTCGCGCGGATCCTCCACTTTCGTCTGAAGGTATTCTCTATTAGCTATACCCATTGGGGATCAGACAGGATCTTATAGTTGTTGATGCAGCAATATAAAGCTCTGAGATGAAAGTAAGAGACACAACTAAGCCAAACGGTTGATTACTTTTTTAACTTTTTGGTTCGTTGGCTACAGAACTATGACGTACCTAATTTCGATGGTCGCAGTGAGCATCACAAGTAGCATATCAGAATACCCGTGAAAATTGTAGTAATAGTCCATATAAAAGATACACGGAAAGAACATATCTAGTCACTTTGGTAACATTTTGAGTCATCGCGTTTTTAAGGTGGAAACTATGTAATAATCCGTGGATAGGTTTTTAAAGTAAAACAATGTAGTAATAATATATTGTACAGCGGTTACAGAAGATGTAAGTAAGTAATAGTTCATTAAGAGCTCTGTATTTTGGGATTAAAATATTAGTTTATATTTAAAGTGACTAGACATGTTCTTTCCGTGTACCCTTCATATAGCCTATTACAGCCACGTTTGAACGCCAACTGCGGAGATATAGGTAATTTTAGCTCTATTTGGACAAATAGGTATTCCAAATAGCGGCAGATGTTTTTGGTGTGCTGTTTAATATTGATTTGAAGATTTGTACACGAGTTTCGAGTTTAAAACCGAAGATAAATATTAATGGCGTTATTCATAAACGCGTTATTGGCCTGAATTAGCTATAAATCGTTTGTATTTATCTGTCATTTTGGCTTATGTATTTGTCAGAAAGGGAGAAAACATAATTTAACTAAATCAGGCCCGTAAAGTTTTATGAATAATTAAATGACTAATTTGCTAAAATACAAAACTAAATTGTATTATTCGTTTGTTTATTTTTCACGCTTAAACCGCATAACCGCTCTGTATGTAAAGTTTGCTTACATAGTTCACGCGGATGAATTCGCGGTAAAAATGTAGTAGGTACTTAATTAATAATTTTGAAAATATATTGTAATCACAAAAAAGGAACAGGAAAATGCCTCAGCACCCAAGAAACAGCTAACAATAACAACAGCAGCCGATTGATCAGTCAATCAGGCACTAGCGGTCTACCATAATCACATTTATAAACGAAGAGGGATGAGTCGAATATCTTCGAAGAATACCGATCAAAGTTGTGATCCTGTAATAAAAGTCTCACGCCTCGCGCCTTCAGTCGTTGAATGTTTTACCAAATTGACGTCGAACATGGGCTCATGCGTTCTTTTGATATGGTAATCCGTCCCAACCCTCCAGCAATAATCGATTATTAAATAGGCAGAAATCGGCAAGATCACTGGGAACCCTTCGAAAATCCACTGTAAGCGGACTTAAGAGGATTCTTTATGACTGAAAAGGCCGATTGTGGCTTGATCCGGACGTGAAAGATGTTTCGAGTGACCAAATATGCCGAATCAAACAATTTGGGAACATGTTCTGTTCAAGTATAAAGTTTTAGGAAATAAGCCTGGCGAAAAGGATGTCGACTGTTGGGATTGGCGGAGGCCTATAAGAATTATTTAACTTCCGCTCCAATAAAACACTAGCAAACAACTTTAAAGGTCTTAATTACGCAAGTTCCGTTTCTAGTGGAGTTACAAAACTCAATTTCTTACGAAGTGGAGTAAGTTCCATTGTTGGCGTTCAAAAAGTTTTCAAGTGTTACTTGCTTATTACAATCATGAACCAATATAGTTTAAGATATAAAATTACCGTGAAGCCAGTCCACGTGTAAGATTATTTAATTGGTAAAGTCCCGTACCTACCCGCCTACGAAGTTAATTCCTGAAAAAAGCTGGCTCCTAAATAAATTTCTCATCAAGAATTTTAATGTAAGAGATGCAAACGGAAAAAAAAATGTTTAAATATCTTTTGACAGAGGGAATTTCTCATAAGCGCCCTTAAGAGATAAAACGAAGTCGGCTCAATAAGGCTTAAAATAAATACTTTAAGTGCTGAGTCGAGAAACAAACAGACCTTTAATTTCCTACGACAAATTGAAAAAATAAATGACGGGCGGAATTTCGTGTAGATCCGGAGCCTGCGATGGGAATGAAAAAGGAGATTAACTAATTTCTTATAATGCGTCAGCACTTGATTTGACTGGCTTTACATCAGACAGTATTTCTTTTACATGCTAGTACAAGAAATACTGCTTTAAAGTCAAGTAATTGATACGAAACAGGTCAGTCACCTTTTAAGTTGGTGCCTTGCGCCGCGGATATGACAACTCTACTTTTTTCAAAACACCGAAAGACGTCTGAAGAGCCTCGCGTCGGGGCGAGAGCCAAAAAATGCATAACGAGTACAAAAATCCTGAAAGACGATAATGACTGCAACGAGTTTTGGCAAAACGAAACGTTGAGAGACGAAAGTAAATATTCTGAGACCATGAAAAATTGTTAAAAAAAAATATATTACTTTTTGAATAGGCACTGCTCTCAACTGCATCGCATTTTATAAAATTGCAATTTTCAAGCTCGTCCCGCGAGTGGTAAAATAAAAGAATGTTGAAATTCGCCGCAACTTTTTCGTACGTATCCTAACATAAATGCGGAACTAAAGTAAACAAGCTCTGACATCACATCGAAAGAAGCTGATCGGGTATTCCGTTACTCGCAGACGGAATCGACGAGTGAGATATTACAGTAAAAGAAATAATCAGTATGTCGTCAATGTCTCTTGTTTCTAATTGGGTACCATCGGGAAAGATACATATTATTAACAGGCAATTATGGTTTTAGCTCTTATCGGCCACATTGTGTTAAACCAAACTAACTAAATTGAAGGCATCTCATGTTACATTTGCCGATACGTGGTCTCCCGTTGAAAATATGGGTTCCAATAGCTAATGATTTGTAATTTTGTATCTAAATCCTTTATTATTTTGCTTACCTTTATTTTGCTTTAAAACCTGTTAATGATTAAGTAATAAAACAGGCAGTCCGTCCAATCAAATAATAATCACTCCATTTGGATTAAAGGTCACAGTGTGCCTTTCTGAGATTGCGGTCTTACCAGCTAAGATATGACTCAACTAACCGAGACTAATTTATAGTGGATTATTTACTACACTTTCAAACTTATAAAAAACATGAAAATGTAAAAAAAAAATGCCATTTAGAAGTCGTTGTACTGTTTCCTTTTACTGTGGCAATACTCTCGGCCCGTTTGAGCTCGCCCAAGAGTTTGTCGTGCTTCGGCCGAACTGCATGTGATTGGATTCCAAACGAATGAAAGTTTGTTTAAATTGCGTAGTTTGCATAGCTGAAGTGTATACGTCAGGTCGAACGGAACGATAAATTTGCAACACTGTGTAAACTTCATCTTTATCTAACTTTGCACTCAACAATTCTAACCACATAGGATCCGATTCTTCCCAGCTCTTACTGAAAAGCTCTACCTTAAGAATAGGTAATCCACGTTATAACAACCACGTTACAACAAGCTTCAAGTTTATTTAATCCTTAGCCTTTATAGCTCGAGATACTTAAAAAAAACTAGCGTGCTCATTACTGCACAGTAACGTGTTAATCTAACCAACTTATCGCGTAAACGGGTTGTCGAAGAAAATTGCTCAATCACATCATAGTCGCCGGAACCATCAAAGTCTAATTTTGTATACCAAACGCATACAATTAACAACACTGTGTTTTGTTGATTAGGTTTAAAATCGAACAATCGTAAGTTGCAAACACAGGTCAAATTGACTGAGGCGACTATACGTTACCTGGGTCAAGCGTGACTTACCTCGTAAAACAAGTAATAACAAGTCACTGGCCGCTTATACAGCTATTAGCTTTTCAGTGGCGCCGATAACGAAAAAATTATGCGACAAAAATTTTGTTACTTATTTCGAATTTGCATGTTGATATTGTTGCTGAAAGGTTGGTATTAATGTAAAGTTTTAGGTACAGTTAGCAAAACTAAAAGCTGTTCTTATATGATGTCATAATTTATATTACGAAAGCCATATTTTGATTCAAAATAAATTAGAAATGTAGATAAACAGGTATTTTTGATATTATTATATTTTAATATAACTCTTCTTTAGATTTATACGGAAATAAAAACTGGTTTGCGAAGCCATTTTGCCTGTACTTGTTCCGTAATTTAACTAAAGCTAAGTAACGACTGCTCGCTAAATATCTTCGCGAGTTAGTCAGGTGCAACTTAAGATAATACTCCTAAGGGTAAGCTACAAAAGAAGTGAAAAATACTTAGGCAGGCCCTGTAGTACTAACCGAAAACCAAGCATCCAAACTAGTTACCAGTAGTTACCAAGCGCTAAGTGTCGTTTCATTAACTACGTTCGTTACTACTTAGCCGAATCCAAAGTTGAGTAATAAGGGAAGTCGGTTCTCCATAACAATTACGGGCTCTCGGAAGTAATAAAAGTTCTCTTTTCGACGTACGTGACGCAGGCAGGCATCTTATATACGTGTCCCGCATCGCGCTGGCTTTTCCTTTTATTTTCCTTTTTATTTTTTACCTACATACCGATGCCCTGAAATTTGTGTAAGTGGGAGGGTAAAGTTCGGGCACTTTGGCGCGCGGCCGTATTAAGTTTAACGAATTATTGTTCGCCTTGGAACTTGGTGGGGAACGGGCACGTTTTTCAACGAAGTCTTGCATATGTAGGTACCTGCAAAAAAAATGTTACACAACGAAGGCCGCAAAAATATCTGCCACGATTTTATTTGTAGCGCCATAAGAGCGTGACACATATATTTGCGGCCTTCGGAGAGTAACATATGATTGCAGGTGACTGTACATTGTTTATTATAGTTTTATCAATTGTTCAATATTGAAAGATTCCTCGTTAAAAGCAAGTATAATTGAACTTATCTTTGAATAAAAATCAGCAGAAAAATCAAATCTTTTAGTAATCATCATTTAAGAACATCAATTAGCGAGTGACATGTATGTGAAGTTCTCACTCTAAAATTAATTTCGTAAGTGTGGTATGAACATCAACCGTTTCGATTATATAGGTACCTACTTACTACAGGTTCATTCAGATACTAGAAAAACATTTTGAAATCTGTAAACTAGCAACTTTCCATACATGAAGCTTGAAGCTAATAAACTGTCTGCAAAGCCACTATGGTACAGAATGGAATCGCAATAGCAAAACATTTCCATTGTGATTTTCAGCGAAGTCTTAAGCACATTGCGAGTTTGCAGCATGGGGATTCAATTTAAATCCTTCCTAGAGATCCTATTATTTACAGTAAGGTGTCGAGCGCTAAGTAACCGTGGCATCTCACAATGCTTCGAGACAGCAATAAATTAGACAAATCCGATTTGCACGTGCGAAGGACGGGGTAGGAAAACTGGTAGGGGTCGGTTTCGGGGGCTTGCTGGCGGTTTCTGAATTTTAGTTTTAAGGCGGAAATATTGTTACGTGTAATACTGTAATCTAACACGGGTAGGGTTATATATTAATTAGTGTTTGTTGAGATTACCTAATTATTTTCTGTAGTATGCATACTTATGCATTACTCCCGCGAGCAAAAATATTGCACATCATATCGTACATACATGTTGAGCTTTTTCTTGTTATATGTAGTTTATTTTTACAAGCTTTTATTTAACTTGCCCTGTTAGTATTATGTTTGTACGTTAGTGTATCAAATCTTGGAAACTAAATTGACTCACTTCCTATTGAGCTAATTTTTTGCATATATATTTAAATCAGATGACAATACAATATTATATGACATAGAGCTGATCTGATGACGAGAGACAGGAGGTGGCCACGGGAGGGAACTCTGTGATAAAACAACGCAAAATAATTGTTTGTGGCTGTTAGAATTGTCTCGATGAATAGTTGCATGTGACAAGAAAAGTAGTCGGCGAGAAAAGCGTGTATCAAAAATGAAATTTTTGCCAAAAACTTATTCTTGTTATTATAGCTTTGCATGCGATTGCAGTGAAACAAGGGGTTCGAATTTCTTTTTATTAAAAAAAGAACCAAGAACAAATTAATCGAACTTTTATACCAATAACAGAGACCATGACTTATGCATACGTGACAATAAATCATGACAAAAAACAGAAAAATCTGTAGAAAATAATATTTTTAGTGGCATTCGTTTTACTGATTTAGTTTTAACATTTTTACAAAAAATGCAAGTGTCTATTTGAAAATCTGGCTTTTACATTGTAATTTTCCATACATTCATATTAATCATACATTAATTTTTATATGTATCGTAAGTTATCATTTAATATAAAATGAATTGCAACCAATTCATTCTGGAAATTTGGTAGGTACTATTACGTTACCTCCTCGTATTCAGAATTGTGAATGTAAAATGTTTTCAGCTCTTTTTATTCCATATCCACCTACCCTTTATTGTATTTGAAAGGTGTCACAAACTGGTTTGATTTTTGGGTTGATTAAATACCGCTTACAAAAATATTGTACGTTCTACGCGTAAAAGTATTTGGTGGTCTATTTTTTAAGACAAAAAGAGCTTTCAATTTATACAAAAATGGTGAAGGAAAAATCAGCATTCAACTCGCGTTTGACATTTAGATATTTTTTGAAGAAAATCGGTGAGCCGTGCCCCTTTAAGATGAAAATTAGGTTGTCGTATTAGTCTGAGGGCAGGTTGATCGAATTGAAAGTCATTAAAATCGGCTTGAATATGATCTGACGGATCTTTATAGGGTAACACTGTCAGGCCATGTTTAATGTAAGTTTGCTTGTGAACTTTAATATGTATGGCCAGCTTCAATTTGCTAAATTAATGTAATACATACGAGTATACTGCAGATAAATACAGATTAGATAATGAATGTTCTCACCAATATTTTTTTCATTTTGCCAGAATGAAATGTGTGCCTACTACAAAATTCATATCTATTATATCATCTAATACGAGTATATCTAAATAAAAAGATCATCTGACGTACTTGTGTTGATATTGTATGTTACTCAGGTTAAGCTTCGCCAAAAAAAGTGCTTACCATAAAAACAAATAAGTGTGACCTACTTTCTGTGTACCTATGTTATCGTGTGTGTACCTATACTTTCCTCACGTAAGGGTCAGGCTGAAGGCTCTAAACGATCGTTCAACGTTTATTTTAATTTCGAGACTTGGCCCTTTCGCACCCTTGTCTTCGCTTGATACATTGTTGAAGGGTAAATGAAATAATATATTATTCTGCATTTACTTCTTTTATTAAGGCTAAAGGCAACGTAAATAAGTTCGCTGTTATTTGGAAAATAAATTGGTTGTAATATAACGGTTACGTGAAAATATGGTGTGTACCCTAGATTGTTGGTTTAGTATATTTAACCGAGCGTTAGCGAAAGTCTTCGTTTCAGCTTCGGAAAAAATGCTTTCGTATGTCCGGATGTTCTTCTCAACAGGTCGCATTTCCTAACCAATTCGTTGTCGTTTAGTTTTTTACAGAATATTTAAAATAGCCACAATTGGCACACAGGACTTTAAAGGTCTTTAGATTAGGCGCTTAAGACTGAGTTAACTGTGATTTTCTGGTTTTTTGAACTTATTTTTATAAGCTATTGCGTGGTCTAAAACTCACAGAGCCACTAGTGCTTTATTGTACAAACAGAACTTGTATTTTTTTGTATAAAAACAATAAAGCGTTATTTACCTTTTAAGTCCCGATGTCCTTTTAAAAGGACAAAATGAAATAGAATCTTGAACTATAATGGAATAATCAAAGGTTCGCAATTAAAAACTGCAAAAATGATTCTGGGACTTAGGACAGTTAAGACCTTAAAACATTTATTCATGTTTAAAAAGACCAATAAAATGCGTAAACACATTTTAAACAAAAAACATTATAAATTTTCCTTAACCTTTGCTCGCACACCTGAAGCACATAAGTCTATAAAAGTAATTTGGAAATTGTTAATGCAGGAGCTCCGTAAATAATACTGCAGGCGCGGTGTCCTGACGTTTTAATGTTTTATGCAGAGCTCTAGTACGTGTTAATGGCTCTGGATGAGCCCTGGACATAAATTTGGACGCTTTTAGGCCATTTTTGTGCCGCTTTGCCTCGCAATTTGCTACAAACCGTGCGTACTTACTTAAACATGATTGATTTCGGTTTTATATGCTGGGGTTACGGAGCGTGCGTAAAAAAGGTAGCTCTTAGTAAGATAAGACTGAAACGTGTTTTTTTACCAGTATTTAAGAAAATATACATATACATAAATAATACAAACTTGTAATTATTTATTTTTACTATTAAGTTAACTTTAAACATGGCTCCTGCAATTGTCATTTATATACTCGTAACTACTCCATTTCAACATTTATCGGGTAAAACCGTCATTTATTTTCCCAAAATTTTAACGTATTCGCTATGTGCACGACTGTCACGCAACCTAGCGTCCGCAAGTCTAGGGGAAAACGTCAATTCACTACATCTTATAAAACTACTCCAAAACTAAAAACTACTGAACGGATTTTCATACGACTTTCATTTATCAATAGAGTGATTCTTGAGGAAGGCTTTGGTATATAGCTTGTTAAGGTAAATAGGTAGGTAGCTAGGTAGGATAGGTGTGTAAATTGGTTGAAATATAACGATGTTATCAGAAAAAATCACGCTGGCTAGGAGCTTTAATCGAAAACGCTGTCTAATCCGTTTGAGCTATAACAACACAATGTATGGTGGGGTTGTTTTTCACTCATAGGTCTACAAAAAAGTCTGTGATGTTAAATGTCTATCTTTTAAGGATAACTTACTATACCCATTATTAACTTCTAGAAAAAGATCACGTAATATGTGGCATTTGCAAAGCTACATACATTACTTTGGATACATTATTAACAATTATCAAATTATACGTTAGTTATATTAAGCATTTCATACAAATTACGATGGTCCCTTACACCATACAATTTAAATGAATATTTCAGGAGAAATCGTATATCAAAGTTACATTTTGAGTACGAAATGTTAAGGCGCGGTGTATAGTAAAATGCGCTATTTTTAAACCGATATTTACAGGCTTGTACAAGGATTTCATCGATTATTTTCTAGTATGTATAACTTCAGTCTTTGAACTAGCCGTATGCTTGTCAGAAACACGATGGCTCATCTTTTTCTCGATAGATTTTTGCTTTGAAAATATGCTTAAAACTGTATTTATTTCGATATTTTAGAAGTACTATGATGAATATCAATATGAAATTTACTTCATTCAATAGCTTTTAAGTAACTCTAACATTTTGCTTGTCAGTTTATCGATGCGTTAAATTTTTCATTCATAATTATGAATTCAACATTTTGTCTACTAAACGTTACCCTGCGCGGCAATACCGTCAGTACGCCAGTACGCCCGTGACCACTGTCAACGTCGGACCTGTGCTAGTTTAGCGGACGTTACATAAAATGGATAATCACACTATAAATACACAAATATGTTATACACACAATGTTTTCATCACACTTACGAAGAAAAACTAAAGTTTAAGCTACTTGATTCCTAAATACGGCGACATTTCAGACATCCGTCCGTCATATTATGTTTTTTGACAAGTTTTACACACGCATCATCCGGCATTATTATGTGAAATGGTGCCTTGCACCCGAGTTAAACACTCTACTTTTCATTTTTAATACGAGGAAGGTAAAATACATGTACATTTTAAAAAACACTGCTAAGTATACAATTCAGTAGTACTTATTTCGTGAGGGGTACCTACTTTTAATTATCAATTTAGGTAAAATAATATTTTAAATGGCTATTACAGTAATAATCAAATTGAATACCTATTTTTAAACGTAAACAAATAAAATTAATCCGCTTGTTTAATTTATATAAGTCATTATATTGGAACAGCTTCATTTTTAACACATACAGGATGCAGGAGATATACTGGATTTAAATAGTGCTTAGTGAAAGGTTCACGTTTTTGTGGAAGTGCTCAAATGGCTGTAATAGTTTATGTTATAAGTGTTGAATTTGTTTGGTATTTCTGGTTTATTAACTTTCATATGGTATACACTTAAGACTTTATTTACAACATTTATCAACTATTTTATTTTGTAAGGTGAGAGAGAGCAGGAGTGATATTTACCCTTCAAATTCCATTCAAAATTTTGCAAGTACTCGGTTCGGAAGTTCGTATATATTTGTACCTCTCGCCAATATTTTTATTTCACTGGTTAATTATTCTGTAAATTCAAGAATGTCACTAAATTCCATTTTTGATAATGTTAAACATAAAGTCCTTTGTAAAAGTTTGGTATAATACTTTTATACCATGCTATTTCTGTTTTGTATGAAATGAAAACTGGTGACATTATATTTCTTTTTTCAAGTATAAATTTCGATGACACTCTGCCGTCAATTTCAGGTCTCAGCCAATTTTACCTTTTTCTTTAAAACCTTGGACCTTGTTATGTCTTTGTGATATGCTTTTACTATTTTTCCTGCCAATACAAAATATAAGTGGAAAAATCGATCGAAAGTTTCGCAAAATATATTTTCGTCATTTTTGCATTAGGGTGCTTATGTGTAATATGTATATATTAAAATAGTTTATTTTGAAATGAATCACTAGTCAAGGCCTATAGTATATCCCTTCAAGTGGCAGAAGCCAAAACGTAAACAGCAGTCACGTGGCGGGGCCCCGTCGGGTGTTCAGCGCGGATTTAGAGAATATTACAAATTCAACTATTTAAGCTTATCTATGTATAAAAGTATATATTTTAGATTTTAGATTTAGATTTATTTATTTTCATAATGATAAATTACAGTATAAATTATTCTTATGTTAATCTATATGAATTTACATTATGATCGTCAATGATTTGGCATGCAAACATATAATTATAAAACATCAATAATAATTATCAAAAAAAAAAAACAAATTCGAAATTACCGTCAAATTAAAAACTACGAACCAAAAGAAACAGGAAAACTAAAAAGAAATAATGGAATACATGTCAAACTAAATATTTAGTAGATATCACATAATGATCGTCATTAAAACTAAGAGCAGTAATAATAATATTCTAGAACAAATGTCATCTTAAATCAATTTTACATAAACTATAATGTTAAACAGTTATTATAATTTTAATTCCATGTATTCATCCACTGAATATAATGGGTTTTCCAATAAAAAATTCCTCAATTGACGTTCAAATGCTTCGTCAGATATTTCAGTTCTTAATTCGGCGGGTAGACGTTCGTAATAAGTTGGGCCTATTACTCGCGGATTCTTACATGAAAGTGCCATGCGACGCGGCACTGTTCGCAGTCTTCCCGTCGATCTGATTTGTTTGCCCATGACTTCGACACGTTTGAACATAGAGAAGTTTTTTCTCACGAACATCAGAACTTGAAACATGTATAACGAATAATGCGTCATTATACCATTATTTTTAAAAAGTTCCTTACAATGGTGCATTGGTTTAACTCCAGCTAGTAAACGGATCGCACGTTTTTGGAGAATTAATACTCTCTTTGCATCTGTGGAATTTCCCCAAAGCAGTGTACCGTATGACATCAAGGAGTGAAAGTGCGAGAAATATACGGCTTTAAGTGACTTCCTTGATATCAGAGGTTGTAATTTTTTTAATGCAAAGATAGAACTACTCAACCTGTTACAAAGCAGATCGACATGGCACTTCCAGTTAAGATTCGAGTCAAGTATGAAACCCAGAAATTTTGTTTCATTACATAGTGGCATTGGACCGTTACTAATACATGGAGGCACTGTGGTGCTGCGACCCGAGAATATCATCACATTGGATTTCGTTATATTTAACAGTAGGCCATTCGATGAAAACCATGTTTGTAATTGGTCACAAGCCTCATGTATTCCCTCGGCCAACTGCGCATGTGTTTTTGCCCTCAGGACAACGGTTGTGTCGTCTGCAAATAACACAGATAGCCCATTTGTGATGGCAGAGGATAGGTCATTCACAAATAATAAAAACAGTGTATTACCGGCTGCTGACCCCTGAGGAATGCCCAAATCAACATAACCAGTGTCTGAAACGTATTTTTTGCCACTAAGTAACATTATTGAAGCATATTATTGAAGCATATATCGTTAGAATAAGCACTAAATACGCTATTCGAATAGAACAATTAAATTATTGTCTTCTTCTTCTTGGTCCCTCAATGCTGAGGATCGTGACATCATGTCCTTCTGTTGAAGTTGTCCTTGTTGTTGTTAAATTATTGTAATGTTTATGCATTTCGCCACATGTTTTTTTTTTTTACTTTTTGTATGTTTTTAAACATATTAAGTTCATGTTCTTGGAAAATTTATGGATTAATATAAATTGGTACATTTTTTTATACGTAAAAATTAGTCTATTCAAATGGTACCTTGTGACTTTGATATCTGTCAAGAAGGTAGTCTAGACTAGGTCCCAAAGTGGCGACTGGCGACATAGCCATCAAAAAGGCGTTATGCACTAAAACACAACGAAAAATATTTTTTTTAATTGGTATTAACTCTGAAACTAGGCGAATTAAAAAAGTTTATATGACATTTTTGCCTCTAAATACGATCCGGAATATACTGTTAAAATCTTTCCGTTTCCTCGAGGGTACCGTGTATTTACAAAATAACCTCTTTAAAAATCAAGACAGAACTCGACCTAGGCGTTCGATCCCGGATGAACGGTCCTTAGCAACCAAGCGTTAACAAGCGTGTGTATGTATGTTTTCCTTGTCTAACTTGCTAGCTACTTTTGGGCGCTAGAAGAGCGTAAATATACTTCAAAGCCTTTAATTTTGCCACTAAATATGGCAACACCTCACTAACCACGCTCTGTTGGCCGACAGCTTTCTGGCTATTGCATCGACCCGTGAGTGGTGGGCCACCACTTGAAGGGATAAATAACATAGTTGACGATAAAATAATTTTGTTCATCGGAAAGTTTTGTATGTTAATTAACTTTACGGAACAGGTCTTAACTGTACTTCTTTCCAAAGGAAAATAATACTCATTGAGACAATTCTAACAACCTCAAACGCAATTTGGTTGCGATATTTTGACGCAGAGTTCCTATGGCCACCTCCTCTCTCATGCATCAGATCAGCTCGATGGTACCATAATATTTCATTGTCACCCTACTTACATATGTATGCAGATTTTCAACTTCATCTGAAACCTCAGTGGGTCAAATATACTTGTAATATTTGATTACAGACAGAGTAGACAGGCAACAGACTGATTCTTTATTAGACATTAATTAAAGTCAGTCAATTATACTCATTACTATATAAATTCGAAGTAGTAGTAGTATTATAAGTGCATTTTTGCCATTATAAACTTTAAATAATAAATAATAATAGCAGTTTTCTCGACTTTTGCATTTAAAATTTATAATCGTCTTCATTGTCGTCAATTCTAAAAATAATATAGAAATAGTCGTTACAGTTAGAGTCTTGGTTCTTTTTTGAGAAGATAGCATAATTTATCTACTTTTTGGAGCTACACATATGCTTGTGCATACCTTAGGCTTATGTTTTCAGTTATCTCAATACCAGCAAAAACATGCTACCTTTTTACGTTCACTTCCACAAATTACTTAGCTTTGCTAGTATTCTTCCTTTTTTCACTACTTGCCCGAAATTGACTTCTATTGCATTTTTAAGGTCAACTAAGTTTTGAATAGGTATCGATATATGATTTAAAGCAGACAGTTGTAACTTTTGTCTGAATTAGTAAGTAATATTATTTCGACACAAAACGATTTGGTATCATTTTACTAGGTTCTCAATTTGCCGCGGTATACTCTAGTATTATATAGAATTATCAAATTTTTAATTTCATTAAGTTTAAATCATAATCAATATAAATTTCCGGAAAAGATCCCAGAACTAACAAACCAGAATACGGATGGCGTCAGAATAAGGACGTAGGCTTGCTGCGAGCGCGGCGCGCGGGGCGCCCGCCTGCCTGCTTTACCACTTCGTCTGCTTCACCCCCTCAAAAACCTAAAATCTGTCTATAAGAGCGCCTTAAAGACGCTATCCGCAGTTAGTTCTAATTTTTACCACCTTATGCGCTGGGATCGCTTTACTAACCTCCACCACGCACTTCGCATGGTCCCATTACCCGATCAGTATTAGTAGGTAGTAGTAGTAGAAGTAGTATTCAAATCATCAAGGCCAAAGGTTGAACATCTCTGACGACGATCTAGTCATGCTTTAATATTTTTATCAAATTGCAATGCATACCTAATCTTAAAATTTATTTATATTGTGATAATGATCTTTTTCACAACGTACAATTTGTATGCCACTTTAATGTTTCAAATAAGGCATAAATTAAATAAAAATCAATAAAACCGGTTTAACTGCTTACTTCGTTTTCCCGTCAAAAAAATCTAATAATTTTCTTATAACTATGAATATCAAATGCATAAAATTCATAGGGTGATAACGATCTTTCCCGGCAATTCACAATTTGTACGCGTAAAATAAAGCATCAATTTAAAAGCGATTCAGAATTACTCGTTCAGATTCTCGTTATAAGCGTTACAGTCGAAGCTCATTTGAAATTAGTAAAATATAAACATTTAAACACAAACGACAGTGCTTCATAAAATTGTTTAAATAATTATGCAAATGAAATTGAAATTATATGTAAAAAGCCAGCATGGGTTAAGTTTTACGGTCAATATCGACACATTTTGTGTCAGTCAATCGAGCAGTCAAATTGACGATACAACAGTTAACCGATAAACATTATGATAAAACCGCGTAAATCGCGTAAGGAGTGGAATTCACTTCCTGCAAATCTACTCCCAGTCCACTATAACTTAGATCTTTTTAAATCGAGAGAAATTCTACCAGCTAACATAAGGTAAACTCAAAATTTGCATCTGATTGCTTTGCCTCACATGTGAATAAAATGAAACTCTTATTAGTTTTAAACTAGCCAAAAAAAAATAATATTAAATAAAACTAAAACTATCGGATATAGGTATTAATAAACAAATAAGTTATAAAAAATACCCATTCTAGAGCTTCCGCCTGCGGCATAGATCCCATAACGCTGGCCGCGTTATACCTCTCTGTATTGCCAGCGATATACGCTGAGAGAGCGCCAGCCCTATGGTCTCCCGAGGCGTCGACCAGCCGTGCCGATAGCCCCATGAAGGTTTTCATGTCCGCCGACCAAGCTCCCATTGTCTCCACTGCAAGCGCCGCAAACTCATAATCTTGCAGTAAAGATGAGTATTTGCGGCGCTTGAGTAGTTGGGCCTGGGGGCCTACCGCAAAAACCGAAATTCGCAAATTGCGGGGATCTTTCTCTTTTACTCTCACAATCGGTGGTGAACAAACGTCATTTAGGTAAGCATGTTCCATCCTAGACTGCATCGGCACTTACCATCACGTGAGATTGTGCTCAAATGTTTACATTTTTTCCAATAATAAACAAAGAGACTAACGTTTTCATTTTTCAAACTGCCTAATACACAATCGATTTGATCAAGACTGTATTTAGTTAATATAATCTTATACCTTTAAACGAGCAATTCTTGTATATTTATATATATATTTCGGGGATCTTGGAAACGGCTCTAACGATTTCGATGAAATTTTCTCTCTATATGGAGGTTTTCGGGGGCGAAAAATCGATCTAGCTAGGTCTTATCTCAGGGAAAACGCGCATTTCTGAGTTTTTATAAGTTTTCCGAGCAAAGCTCGGTTTCCTAGATATTTATTATATATTTACACACGATTCGAAGGGTGTTTTTTAAATGTTTAGTCATAATAAAAAAAACCCGATAAAGCAAAGAAAAAAATGGCTATCCCATAGAAAACATCGATATCTATCTGATCTATTGAAATGTATCAAACAGCAATGATAAAACTTATTTAAATCTAAAACTTACAATTTTATCGGTTATAAATTGCACCACGGGATCCCCACGGGTTCTAAATAAATAATAGCCATTAGAAGTGGTTTCTGTAACTTCACATGATATTAAATATCTCTTTATAGCTCTCATCAAATTTTCATTTGCTATCGATTCTGGGTTAATAGATAATCGCCGCTACGAACTTCATTTAATCGAGACCATGGCGTATAAAATTTACAACATGTTTTGCCGAAACGACGTGGAACGTTGTTTTTAGTGTCGATTTTACGATAAATAGCGCCATTTGTCCGCGCCCATTATGGTTGCGACGCATAGAATGGGCACTTGAGGGCGTTGTGTGCGTTGCTTAGTGATGTCACGTTGTCTATTATATTCCCAACATAAGGGAATGCTTGGGAATTTAAAAATTTATTATCAGTTTTATTTGTTAAAATTTTAATTCAGGCAACAAGCCCCGTATTACAAATACTTTACGGATTAGCATACATAAAAACGTCATAAACTTAAAACTAAACACATTTAAGACGACAGAAAGGAGCTACGCGTCCGTTGAAAAACGCGTTGCGGCGGCGTTTTCTTGATTACTCTCCGTCAATTGTTGAAATATAACATTTTAAAAAACATAGTAATTATTTTATTTTAGTTTCAGAATATGAATAGATAATTTTATTTCTATAGTAAAATAACAGTTAAAATTGTACTTAATAAATAAAAACTTTAATCACGGGACAATGTTGTTCCGGACCTTTGGGAGGCGCACGTGGAGATGAAACGAACGCGAAGAATCTTTCGACACTTTAATGAAATGTAAGGGGTAGGTACATCCAGCGGATGCTGCCCTTGCCCGTGCCATGAGACGCACGCAGAGGCAGCATCCGCCAGGGTGTAATATGTTTAATTTTATTGATTAATTTAGGTTTTAGATCATCAGAGAAGGTTATTAACTGTGTAAGGTTTGTGTCGATTTAAATATTTCATCATTTCATATTCCTAGCCACTGTTTTAACAGACACTTAGAGGAATGTCCCGGGGCTCAGGAATGTTCTCTCAGTACATATCTAGACACGATTAACCACAATCTTTAGCGAGCTCTGTTATAGTGATACATTTGAATAGTGAGTGCCGTCTTGCATGTACGGGTATTGAGCTAAAGCTTCAAAATGTCGTATATCACCTGCTATTACCTAATGAAGAGTTATAGTAACGTTTGTGTCTTCGTCAAGCAAGGTCTTTCGTTAATACGGTGTATAAAAAATAGGAAAACAGAAATTACTGAGTACTGAGCAATGGTACATTAGCGACCCATTTACTTCCCGCGTTTATTCCCGGTAAGTGCATTAAATTGTGTGATGAACACGGATGTTTGTTCCTGAGTCACGGTTGTTTTCTATACAAGTATGTTCCCTATTACAAGCTTTGCTGAGTTTGGCGCTAGGTCGATCTGTGTAAGATTGTCCTCAAATATTTGTTTATTTATTTACTATGCCTCAGATCGGGCGGTAAGTAAGTGGTAATTATATGTATGAGTATATCATTCACGAATGGTTACCCATACTCATTGCTACACATCAAGGCATTTAAAATAAACGAGGCCCTAACAAAAATAATGATAAATACTTAGCCAGTAATACACTGAGCCAAAGTAAGCCATTAGCCTGAATGTATAGCGTGAGTAGTCCGAAATCTTCGTACCAAATTAGTACCAATTTATTCCCTGTCGCCTTTATCACGGTTTTCTGTGTTAATTGAGACATTTGCACAGAAATTACCCGCTGCTATAGTGTGAATGAAAGGTCACTAAAGGCCGATAAGACTCATTTAAAGTAAAATTATGGGTGGATAACAGTTGCGATAAATCCATACTAAGCATGTGGTTTATGTGCTTGTTGTTAATTAAGTTGTGGCTGGAGGTTGTTTGGATAATTACTGGGGCACGTAGGCGTAGTAGATTAGGTATCTAATTGCAAATATTTAGAAACTCATGTTTTTCTTTACTCTCGCCTATACCTATTCTTATATCAAGTCTTAATGATATATGAAACGCATTGAACCAGGAGTGCAATAAGAAAAACGATTCCATCCCAGTATCAATAATACCAATACGTACCTACACTTATTTTTTAATTAGATGCATGCTTGTAATTTTCTTGTTGTTTTTCTCTGTACATGTTCATACATATTTTGTGATCGTCACGATCCTTTATCTCTTATCTAATCTTTTATGTAAATGGTCGTTCTCGGCTATGATCTTATATCGGACAGGATTTTTGTTCATAGGTAAATTATTGGTTTACCTTATGCCATAAGTATTTTGATTATCTTCGTTTTTTCTTAACTAGAATGTCTCCCCTTATGGATAGAATCGAAATCAAAAACTGTCTTCTACCAATTGAATTCAATCCAATGAGGTCACTAGTACCTACATCATAATATCCACAATAATTCATATCATTCAAATATTGTACCGGTTGTATATCAGATCGAAAACTTCAACATCTATAAGATCTCATAAATTTGAATACTGTAATCTGAACTTCAGTAGCACACGCCGGTCGTAAAATAAAATAATAAGAGGTAGCTTAGAGCGGAACGCTAAGTCGGGTGGTCTCCGCGATGTAAGGCCCGCTCCACGGCGGGTCCAGCTCTAGCCTGTTTTTGTTTAGATCTTTCACCAGGTCGTAAATTTCCTCACTGTCCCTGAGGTAAGTGGGCTGGTAGGAGTGTGTAGCTTTGAATACTGTAGATACGAGAACATTCGGATGACTGATAGTATAGAGGAAGGTACGCAAGATAAATAAAATAGACTGGACAGTCTGAAATTATTCCCATACAAACATTTCACAGCATTCTTAGAAATAAGCCAGTATGAAATAGAGATTTTTGAAGATTTCTGCAATAAAAGTTTCCTTCTTAATCCTTGTACAGTCAGCATCAAAAGTAGCGGATCAAACAAGGTTTCAAAAGTATCTACCATTCTGAAATAGCTTAACAAAATGTGGTGGTTCTATATGTAAAACAATTAAGACGGTAATATAGATATACTTTTGAATGTAAATTTTAGAGATTTATCTATATTTGGAAAAGTTTTCCGGAATATCAGATACTTTTGGCGCGTTGTTTCATCCGCTACTATTGATGCTGACTGTACCATGATATCTGTCACGTATTAAATTCTCTTGATAGGGGTGGGCACGTGAAATCAGATGGACGCCAATTGAGAACACCACCTGTAGGTGGTATTTGACCACAGAGACCCTTCCGCGGAAAATTATAATAAGTACTTATATCCATTATCGCACATCGTGTATCTGCACAAAACAAAGTCAATGTATCACTACTTTTATTGCTCACATCCCGTTATATTATCACTGGTTATCTTAATTGAACGGCCGGCTTGTTAAAAGGCTTAGCTTACTCAGGCTTGTTTAGCAGATACTCCTTTTTGTACTCGTAAGGCAACAGCCAAATCGGACATCAGTGTGTTCAAGCCTTAGCTCGCACCTGGCGAACGGGTCACGACCTAGCCTCGAGGATCGAAGATCCATCGATATCACAATTGTATGGCACGTATTTACTTCTTTTAGGTTTGTTTTGATCGACCTAGGCACGGATAAATGGATCATATGACATTTGGTTTAATAATGTATAATACTGGTTCCAGTCAAGCTCCGATGTAAATGAGCCTTAACTTGCACGTGGCGGGCGGGTCATGACCCTGCCTTGAGGATCGGAGATCAATTGATATCGTTTCGTTCTGAAGCGTTCCTTTACCTATTATATTATCATTTTTTAAACATATTGGGGCCTGGTACTATTATCCTATGAAAATGGGACAAACATATACATAAGAGGGTCAATAAATACTAGGACCTCTACTATTTCTTATTTACATTAACAACGTAAAAGAAATTGATCTGAAAGGTGACATCACACTCTATGCAGACGATACTAGTCTGTTTTATTTTGGAGATACAATAAACGATGTTATTAAAGATGCGCAAAACGATTTAAACGTGCTAAACACTTGGTTTCAATGTAACTTGTTAATCATCAATGTAAACAAAACAAATTACATCATATTCGTAGCAAAAAATAAGACAATTAACGATTTTCAACCACTAACAATAAATAATCAAATCATCACAAAAGTAGATAGTGAAAAATACTTAGGATTAATACTCGATAAGAACTTGACCTGGAAACCACACATCGACAAAGTAAAATCAAAATTAACATCTCTCACTGGTGCTCTGCGTAACTTTGCTAATACTCTTCCACCGCAAGTTCGCCACACTATATACAACTCGCTCATAAAACCGCACATAGACTATCTTATAGAAGTCTGGGGTACTACTGCCAAAACCAATCTTGAGACTCTTCAAATAGCACAAAACAAATTAATCAAAGTACTATTTCATTATGACTTTTTAACCCCAACCAAAACACTATATAACGAAACAAAAATCTTAAACGTAACTCAAACCTACATATATTACAATTGTATATTGGTACGAAAAATAACTGAAAATAACATCTTATCTCAGCTAAAATTTACTCGAAAATATCAGGTGCAAAAAATGAAACTACGAAATGCTGATGACTTAATTGTACGTCCGTCGCGAACCAACTATGGAAAAAAAGTATACTTTGCGAAGGTGCTCAGTTATTCAATAAACTGCCAAAAACCATAAAAGAAACAAAATCAATATCTCACTTTAAATCGTTACTTAAAAAACATATATCGAATAAATATTAAATAACGTAGGTATGCAGAATTACGATAACTTATAAAAAAAAAAACATATATATACCTATTAACTAAACTTAAATATGTATGGTACTGAGAAATGGTAGAAATACAAATAAAACGAGTAAACAAGTATAACCTCATGTGTACAAATCGAACTACGCTCAGCGTACGCATCATGCCATATCTAGCTGTAATGACTCCGTGTATTACTTGTTTTGGTGTTATTGTCACTAGTTGCACGCATTTTCGAAAGCGCGCGGTCAATAAATATCTGTTTGATCAGGTACCCCTTTTTTACGTTTTAAAATGTTATAATTTAGTGCCTGTGCGCTCATATCCATATTATTATAATCTTTTCATTATTAATGTTTTATCTCGTGCAAGTGAATTGTAAAATTCTTAATGAGATTAAATGATCTTAAACCTTATAGTTATAAAGGTAATGTGGACATACCAGTTTAAAACTGCATCAAAACCACTAAACGGTTAATTCAAAACGAATAGAGTCTTTGCGGAAAGAGAAGAGTTGTGAAATGTAAGGCAGCCCATATATTCTACGACTCTTCTCTTTCTATCAAAAAGTAAAGAAAAATCATTATAGGTAGGTACACTAACCTCTACATCATCTAACGACCACGAAGTAATATAATAATAATATTAGAATCATGAAAAGTATTCCAGTCTGCCAAACCAAATACGGAAATAGAAAAAGGTAATATTTCAAACCGCAAGGTAGCTCTTATAAAAATTTTCATCGCGGGGTAGAATTTCACTAAACCGTCGATGGCAAATTGTATTTGAAATATTCCAAACGTGAGATGAAAGCGAGCTGGCCGAATCTAGATAATGCAAATATACGGTTGCATCGCTCGAGTTAGGGATGTTATTTGTACCAGTTTTTTGGTACACGTTAAATAAAGTTCATCGTGTGGTACGAATTAGGATTATATTGTTTATCATAGCTAAAAAAATGTCGACCTAAATATAAATACATATTGTGCATTTGCAATTATTTAGTTTTTTCGATAAAAAGTAGACAATAAATATAATTGGATTACTATTTATTATACTATACCTACTTAATAAACGATGCTTTGGATATTCAGTTTTTATACTGACGCAAGTAATGAGACATTTTAAAATATATTAAAAAGAGAGGAAATAACAAAATTAGTGCAATAAAATTGTATCCACTGAATACCTACTGCAGGAGTTCTTAAAATTACGAATGCCAGTCAAAATATAATAAATTAAAAAATGGTTATAGGTTTTGTCATATAGGTACCTAACGATATTTTCTAGTAGTTTAGTAGTAGTAGTTTGTTAGTGTATTTATTTGTGATTTATCTAATTAATGATATCAATGTAAAATTGTTAATATATATATATTTTTTTAATATACTACATTGTTGTAAATTCTTGAAATACTAGTCTTGAAAGTATCTAGAATAAAATCTAAAGTCAAAAACAATAAAGTAAAACACATGCATTATTTACAATTACAAAGGTCAAAAATACAAAAAATTATAAGTACAATTATAATCATATAATTATAATTGTACTTTTATTTTTTTGTATTGTTGACCTTTGTAATTGTAAATAATGCATGTGTTTTACTTTATTGTTTTTGACTTTAGATTTTATTCTAGATACTTTCAAGACTAGTATTTCAAGAATTTATATAAATACAGCTTAAATATATTAAATTCAATAAATAACTAAACTACTAAACCAAACATATATAATATTTTACTCAAAAAGACCTCCGCGAGCTGCACCGGGGGAAAAGGTGCGACACGACATCATTAGTAGGTGTAGTGTAGGTATTAGTAACTTACCTACAATACTTACTATTTTATGAAATTCACATAAATCATCATATATATATATATATATATATATATATATATATATATATATATATATATATATATATATACATATATATATTGCAGACAAAGTTTATAACGATTACGTACCAGTTTTTTCAAATTCCGGTACAAATATATTCAACTGGTTTCAAATCCTTACTTATTCGCGGGCCTTTTGATGTATCTCGCTAACCTCAAATAACATTCAACTAATACCATAACACTTTTAGTACGGTCAAATTAACTCAAATTTCACTAAAGTCAGGAACTAATTCTAAGGACTAATAAAATCACTACGGATTGTTTTGTATGGGCTAAAAATCGAACTTTATACAATCGTTACTAAATTCACCCCCCCGGAAAGGGGTGAAATCGGCTGAAAATAATGTAATGGTTGTAACTAAGAAGAGAAAAAAGGTGTACTCGGTGCAATTTGGCGTACGTTTTACAACACTTATATCTAAATTCGCACGTGTTATTTATGTTAATTTAAGCTACGGAACAGGTAAAAAAAAAACAACATACAAAAAAATCTATTTTGGCCATTGCGGGTCTGGGGAAAGTAATGTACTCGGTGCAAATTGAGTAAATAATTAAAAAAAATATCTAAATCCAATGTCAAATTCGCACCAGGGTGCGACACCCGGAAAGTAGTTTTTCATGTTTTACTGTCGTTGTACTTCGGGGGAAATTTTAATACTATTGGAAATTGATGCAATCATATTCATTTGATTTTGTTTACATTCGCACCCCATAAAAAATTGGCATTTTTATACGGAACATGCAGTTTTGTAATCAAGTACCAGAAACGTAGAGCAATAAATACACAGAAGCGACAAGCGCGTGATTAGTGGCAAGAGAAGGAACGCGCGTAGATGCACCGACGAAGCACGGCTCTTGAGGCACGAGTAGTGGCATAATGTACCTACTGCAAAAATAGTATGATTTTTTTTTCTTTTATACTACGTCGGTGGCAAACAAGCATACGGCCCGCCTGATGGTAAGCAGTATCCGTAGCCTATGTACGCCTGCAACTCCAGAGGAGTTACATGCGCGTTGCCGACCCTAACCCCCTCCCCTCGTTGAGCTCTGGCAACCTTACTCACCGGCAGGAACACAACACTATGAGTAGGGTCTAGTGTTATTTGGCTGCGATTTTCTGTAAGGTGGAGGTTCTTCCCCAGTTGGGCTCTGCTCTAGATCTGGAATGACATCCGCTGTGCTGTGCCCTACCACACAGAGCGAGATGACATTCACAATGCTCATACCTCTCGTAAAAGGTTTCTGAGTATGCAGACAGACAGTCAACAAATTAAATACAGGTACGCTCAATGTTTGTTAAATTCGAAAAATCGCGTTTTTCCATATACTTACGAAAACGTTAGACTACTTAGTTCACTCAATGATTGTTTAAAACAATAGTTCCGTTTTAATGCCAGAAGAAAGATTTGTGCTCGTTGCCCGTCAAAAGTGTCAAACAAACTGTCTCGGAACAATCGCTGCGCGTAGGGCTTGAGATCCGGATATCCGAAATATCCGGTTATCCGTCAACTATAAGATCCGGATCTAGCGGGTCATAAGATCCGGATATTACGGATCCGTTAAATATGGTTATTGACCTATAACCGAAACAATTTTCTAATGAAATTTATGAATAATTTTGTCATTTAAATATAGTATTTTCATATATTTAAGCAATTCAAATACTAACAGCACATCAATTTTGATAAGTACATCATGTCACGCAGTAACTTTATACAATGAATGCGAATGTTGCTTAATGCAAACATTAGATCATTGGATATCCTGATGACTTGGGGCTATAGGCTCAAAACAAAAGCGACCTGGAGGCCAAGGCTAGGATAGTAGAGTAGGAAGGAGCAAAAATTGGTCTGATAATCAACCACTAGAATATCTCCAAATGAATAGGGCTAAGATGGTCGGCTCTTTATCATTTGTCATGAAGGGCATAGTGACAAGTGATAAAAATAGAACCATGCTGCCACCGCAGATCGAAAAGAAAAGACCTACCTAAAGTAATCGGGAAGAGGAGATAGATGTTCGAATCCAAAATGCCCTAAGATGCTCAGCAGCGCTTCACCGAGTTCTAGTATCCAAGCTGATCAGTAGACTGTCCATGATTCAAGTCTATAAGACAATAATTAGATTTTGATGAATGGCATCGGTAAGTATTACACTTGGACTCTGAATCAGAAAAAAAAGAACAAGTTCTTAGTTAAGAAGACGAAATTCTGGCGGAATATTCTGGGACCTATCAGAGATGAAGATAGAGAAGATGAAAGCGTAGGAAAAATAGGGAGCTAAAGTAGCTAGTTGCGGCACCCAATATAATTAGCGAGATTATAGCCGCACGACTTCGCAGACTTGGTCACTTGGAGTGGACGGGAGAGAATCGGGCTGTGAGAAGATAGGAGCGATGTATCCCTAAAACGCCCTCGGAGTATCCAACTAGCGTGGAGTGATGCAGAATAGAGCAGAGTGACGTTGTACTTGTGTCAAAGGCCAAGATTCTTTTTGGGTCACTGATCCAGTGAAGTAAGTAAGTATTGCTTTCATAGTTAGTATTTCATGACGAATGAACACGAGGTGAGGCATTGGATGTATTTCCAACTATGCACCAGCTAATCCAGATATAAACCCTCCTTATTAAGTACGGTTTTAGAGATAACATTATGTTAGCTATTATAATAATCAAGTAATCATTTAAAATTGGTTGGGATAATATCATTGTATTAAAACATAGTTAAAAACGTTATTTCTGTGTTATCTAAATCCGTTTATTCGGATATTTATTTTGGTGGATATTCGAATAATTAGAATATCACAATATTCTAATTGCAAACCCTACATATAGTAGTGACACCCAGTAGTGACACAAATAGGCAATGTAAATACTGCGAGGAGGATCTTGTTTAGGAAATAATCGGACAGACAGACGGACATGACGAATCTATAAGGGTTCCGTTTTTTGCCATTCGGCTACGGAACCCTAAAAACAGAGCGATCGAGTATATTCCTTCAACAGGATGCTCTCTTACAGCATATACGAGTAAAAAGGTCTTAACAGACCCACATTGGGACCAATTTACCTGAATAGCGACCCACAAATGCTAGGTTCTTGCAACTAGGCTTGGCGAAAGAAAAATGATGGACCAGCGTACACCTCTTTGTAGAAAAAAATAAAATAAAATAAGTAGTCGATAAAGCGGTCAAACACCGATAGATTATTAATATGTTGTAACATGACATCACTATTTTTGATCTCACATAGACAATTTACGCACAAACTTGCATTTCATTTTTGGTCGCACTTTTAAAGTTTGACAGTCGTTCTTGATATCCTGTTTCTATGTATCCGGATCCGAAAAATTGTCGGATATTGCAAACCCTAGCTGCGCGCTGCGCTATCTCCCCGCCCCGCGCCGTGTGCGGCAACCACCTTCGCTTGCAGTTCGTTGCGATTAATTCTATTTACTTTTTGACAAACTTCCGGTAAAAAAAATCTATTTTTTATTTAGTGCAAATGTAGTGTCTTTAGATAAGTACCGTTTTTAAAATTTTCACGTCTCTCTTAATTTCCCCCGAAGCACAATGTACAAAATAATTAAAAATACATGTTCCATAATTTGCCCAGGCGTGCAAAGTTAACTGAATGTTTATAATGCTTTAAAAAGCTTAACTTGAGATTGCACCAACCGACTGACTTATCCTCGAGCCGCAATCGAAAAAAAAAATTTTTTTTAGGGTATCATACATTGCACATCTTTTTAATTAAGATATACTATGCACCAAGGTGTTCTCTATACACTACTTAGCTTGAACCCAATAGCTTTTAATTTACTCCAAAATTACGGCACTTTATAGTTTATACCTAAAATTTAACGGTCTTCCGTACATAATAGAAACGGTGCAACTCGAGGGAAATAATCTAGTTGCGCCATCTAACGAATCCAAAAAAAGCACGACTACACGACTTACTTCCATACTTTTCGTTAACTTGACTATACTATTTTGAAAGTGCTGCCGCAAATGTTTTAACGTTTTACCTATATGCTACATTTTATAAGCTTTGTGGGAGAATTAATGGGTAACATTTTGTGTGTGAAAGTTTTGATGCGAATTCAAAAAAATATCGTAGAGAATTTTACACAAACATCTCTATATTTTCGTAACTAACTCAGTAAAGCGTATATTTTTTGCATAGGCACGCTATTTTCAATTTTGTGGTCATTTCTGTAAAAGTGGCAGTAGTTTTTAAGGGCGTTTAATGGGTGGTACCTTCGTCGATGAATTTTACCAAATAATTCGCGAAATATGTGCCTAGGCAGCTAAAACATTTTAATTAGGTTTTAACTGCCCTTTTTGTAAGGTGACAACCAATTATAATTACAATCTAGTGAAAAAAAAGTTGCACAATATTACCGTGATTACCTTTAAGGTGACATTCCGATTCAGACTGCACCAGCATTACTGCAGCAGTATTGCAGCGCGATATTACTACAGGATACGTCAAATCAAATTTCTCTATAAGTTGTCACTTTGACGTTTTCTGCAGCACTACTGTTGGTGCAGTTTCAATCCGCACGTCACCTTAATAAGCCACACTGAAACTATCAAACGTAAACCATAGAGCTGCTTTCATTTACCAAATTGGACCGCGTTGCCCTGATTCGAGTATTGAGCAAACAGAGGGACTTACGTTAAAATAGCCACGTGCTTACAAACACTGCATAACGGCGAATGCTCAGACAAAATTGAAAACTGCGGAGCCATAACAAATCAAAACAGAAGACGGTAGCTTTTAACCGGCGACTGGGCTTTGTTGGTGGGATTATACAGGGTGACGCGATTACTGTTACGTACGTGATTTCATTATAATGTGTTTGTTGCATTGTATAGATTAATAACTAACAAAAATCAGAAATAGAATAAAGTAAAAACCGTTTATTCGTGACAAAATAAAAAGATTAAATAAATCGTCCCGACTCAACCTCAACTTCCGTCGGGGCCATGAGCGTGTGAAGCACGGAGTGACACGATGTTTAAAAGAAAGAGTTAAAAAAATATTATATAAAAAAAAACCCGACTGCACACTAAAAAAGAGGAAAACAAGCCCCACAAGAATATTGTTGTTGATGGTAAGTATAGCGGGCGGGGGACCAACAGAGGGTTACTTATAGTCATTTTGGTTGTTTGTTTTTCGAAATCATTATTTCGCCATAAATACTGTACAAAAGAAATTTCGTTTAAGTATTCAGACAACAAGATCCACAAATTTGTTAGTATTATTAAAGCTAAAACCTAGAAACTATGGTAATTCGTAAATGATTCGTAAAATTGAATGATTTTTGTAATTTGTTTATAATCAAAGTACTTGATTTCTAATTAAAAGTTAAATTAAGTATTAACAAACAAAAAAAAAACAAAGAAGAGATAGGTTGAAAAACCTGGATTGTTGCAACGCACCTCGTCGATGTCTTGTATAATATGTCACAGACTTTCATAAGAAAAACAAAAAAACATGCATCAGACTTTTCTAGGTCTCCTATATCCGATGTCAACCTGTATAGTGTGTTTATAGAGCATTAGATTCTGTTTTTCAAATAGCACTAGTTATTTGCTGAATAATTTGTAAACAAAACTATAATTGGTCACATAAAACAATTATCTACAAATACACATTTAACGAATTTCATAAAATTTTACTATGTGAATATAGAACATTATGTGTTACGAATGTATTGCGAATAACTGTGAACTGTTGTGTGTGTGCTGTGATGCTAATGCGGACAACGAGTATTTTAAAATACATTTTCATATTATAAAATTATGATATTGATTTTCTAATCTTGTGTTGCTCCACATTAGTGGGTATACGAACTATACGAGTGCTTGCGAGAAAAAAGTTCTTTTTGTAAATTAGTATGTTATAGATAATTTTAAAACTGTTACTTTATATAAGTTGCTATAAGTCAATACCACGCCATATATATAATATAAATAATTTAAGTTTTACAGGTTATTTAATTATATAATTCTGTTATTCGTTTTATATTTAGGAAATATTGAACATATTTATCATTTAGGTACATACGTTTACTATCTATAGTACTATTGAGACAATTGAATTAACAAGTAATAAAAAAACAAAAAAAAGTAATAACAAAATCGTTCCACAAAAAGTAATAACAAAAACACATAAAAATATTATATCAAATGACAAGTATGGTCACAAATTATGAAATGCCGATCATCTTAGCCCTATAGAACTTATAGAAGACTACTTATTTCATTTTAATAGCGTTAAAATCTTTTGCAATTAGATATTTTCAGAACGTATTATTATATTTTCAATGTGAAAATGTTAGAACCATAATAAACTTGAATTAGCTATAAAATACGTTTCAGTGTAATAAATGTATATGGTCGTAATGCGGCGATTTCCAGCCTTTATGTTTTATTCAGGCTTTAGGCACGTGTTAACGTTTTGATGAAGCTGTATGAATGTTATCTCTCGTTAGGTATTGTAATCGTACAAAAAATAAATAACGAAAGTCGCCAGCCGCCAGCCAGCCGGTTCTGTAGATTACAGACATGTTTTTATTGAAGTGGAAACTTCTTTAGCGGTGCTGTGCACTTTTTGGAAAAAATGTTAAACTCGCGACAGGTCACGTGACCGACAGATTCGTCAGATTGAAAATTCGTAAGACGGACACGTGACATAATCGAAAAACTCCATAATGGTTCTAGTAATGATGATGGTGTAAGAGTCCTTGAAATTATGGATGGAAGTTGATTTCTCTCAGAGATAAACTTTTTAATTTTTAAATTTTTAAATTAAGTGTTAAATTTTAATGTAATATAAATTGTCATGTTTGTGTACGATAGCGCAATAAATTAATATTGTATTTTACCACATAAATGATAGTACTTTTATACTGATAATTAAAGCAATTCGTGCAAAATTATTTCCTAATCATTCCAAAATATCAAAAATGCACAACGTTAATATTCAAGTTTTCACTTCTGCCGGCACTCCCGGTGTGCAACCCGTTGTTTTTTTATTTGATCGTGTCATTCAAAAGGACGCGTGCCTTGACATGTAATGTCATATATTATTATAGGTTAGATTTGACAAATCTGCGTCATAGTGGATGACACGAATTAAATAAATTGACGTCTGCAGATGTTTGGTGAAGCGAAAAATTTATATAGTATGGTTTTAATAAATTAATGTTGCTCTGTGCGGAAGCAATGTTAGCAATTTTACTCGCATCGTATATTGTGTTTTGCGTACTTCGCATATAAGTGTTTACCTACTTGTAAGAAAGTGACAACTATGACGATAAAAATATTTTATTAATTTACATAAATGTGTGTTAAATTTTACGCATGTATATGTTCTTACCTCCAAAACTAACCAAATTAAGTTTCTGTTGTAGATGGAGTGACAATCCATAACTTAGAACTGGATGAGATTTGCTGAAAATATAATAAAGAGTTGTGCTATGTGGCGAGACAATTAAAATTGTTTGTCTAACAGTGACCGAAAGTAGATTTTCAACTGAATTCTAAAAGAAAATAAGTTCAATGGTTTGAAGTAAATAAGTTCTTTTGACGATGACAATAGCTATTGTTTAATGAAACCATACAAATTACAAGACCAATCATGACTCAAAATGAATTGAACATACTATATAGTATAATTAGTCACGTCACGTTAAAATTTTCCAAACAGACGTAAAATTTTAAAATGCACGTTTTAACAGAAGTTACGCTCGTTATACAATATTAATTTGATTGTTTTATCGCCAAAAATACGACGAAGTTTTGCCGTATGACCGTTGCATTTCACTTTTCCATTATACAATCTCGTATCTCATTCCAATTTGCTATTAAAAAAGCAACTTTGTTTCTAAGAGAATAAAGTATTTACTCTTAGGAAATCAGAAGTAGAGTACGAGACTGGATAAGCAAAGGTTCGTTTTAACCCGAGCACAATACGGGTAATCCATTCGTGCCACTGCACAAAAGCAATATCGCAAATGAAAACTAGCATTCGTTAAGCACCCTTTGTAACTATAGAAAATATTGGGCAAAATTTTATGGCAAATGATTGGGACTTATAGATTGCTGACGTGTTGCTGACGCAAGTATATTTGCCTCGGTTCGGTTTATTGGATGATTTTAGAATGAGCTGTTTTGTTTTGCACGTTTGTTTTCTGCTTTTATATCCAGTGGGAATTAAATATGAGAACTAGCATAGATACTTTATTTGGATAGACTAATTGCATACAAGTATTTTTTTTATATTTTATATTACTATGTTTGTCAATAATTAAAAATAAATGTCAGTAAGCTATCAGTTTTATTTGCAAACCACATGCTGCTTTGTATACCTTTAAGTTCAAAAATATTGGTACACATGTATGTAGTACGTTCGTTGATAATAGTATTGGTTTTGATATGCTATAGAGTTGGTCCTAATTCTTAAAGATAGAGACTGAAGATGTGTGCAGAAATAAAACTTAAAAGTAGTAGTTGACTGTGAAAATAAAAATACTTAAAGTTAAAATTAAAGCTTTCGCTCTATTGACTCCATTTTAAAAATACATCAAAATACGTACTTAATAGCTGATGGAGACCGTAAGGCACTTAGTTTTATCTCCAATTCCCTCAAGATTTCTTACATTACATTCCTTATTCTCTAAGTGTAAATTATTTCGTCGAGCCAGATATTCATTATTCAAAAGGCTGGACGCACAATAATCTTGTCTAGACTAGCACTTAGGCATATACGCTCACGTGTGTCCAATAAATAACAAATCAGTCACCGGCATAGTGGGACCATTGCTCAGAGCCAAGAAGTTAAAGTTGGCGGCAGTTCAAGCCAAGTTCGCGCGGACCGGCGGCCGGTAAGTACGAAGTTGTGTCATAACCTTTACTATCTTGTAAGAAGTTTCAAGTTTTTATTCTACGATGGGACAGGTCGTTAAGATGTTTTCTTTGTTATGGAAGAGTTTGAGGAGGACGATAGCACTAGTGAAGTTTTACTCAGTGCTATCATCATAGCTTTACGATTTTAAGGATTTTCGCGTCCAACGTGTTATTATGTATTGCTACGCGAGTAAAAGCAAATAACGTTAGTTAAATGAAATATATATAATATATGCTCGTTAAACAAATTAACTATGGTATCTGTTTATTAAATAGGTATAATATTGATTTAAGTTATTAAGACAGGATAGAATAGGATATGTTCTTACGTAAAGAACCATTATTTTGGCTCCTAAAATATACATACAGCATACAGTTATTAAAAGCGGCCAAGTGCGAGTCGGACTCGCCCATGAAGGGTTCCTTTATGACGTATTAAAAAAAACTACTTACTAGATCTCGTTCAACATTTTACCACTTTGGACACACATTTTACCACTTTGGTAGTGTCTCTCGCGCAAACTATTCAGTTTAGAAAAAAATGATATTAGAAACCTAAATATCATTTTTGAAGACCTATCCATAGATACCCCACACGTATGGGTTTGATAAAAAAATAAATATTTTATGACTTATTAAAAAAACTACTTACTAGATCTCGTTCAAACCAATTTTCGGTCGAAGTTTGCATCGTAATGTAAATTATATATTTTTTTTAGATTTTTCATTCTGTTATTTTAAAAGTTACAGGGGGGGGGGGGACACACATTTTTTCACTTTGGAAGTGTCTCTCGCGCAAACTATTCACTTTAGAAAAAAATTATATTAGGAACCTCAATATCATTTTTGAAGACCTATCCATAGATACCCCACATGTATGGGTATGATGAAAAAATTTTTTTTTTTAAATTTCATGACGTATTAAAAAAAAACTACTTACTAGATCTCGTTCAAACCAATTTTCGGTGGAAGTTTACATGGCAATGTCATATCATATATTTTTTTTAGATTTTTCATTCTGTTATTTTAGAAGTTACGGGGGGGGGGGGGGGGGACACACATTTTACCACTTTGGAAGTGTCTCTCGCGCAAACTATTCATTTTAGAAAAAAATGATATTAGAAACCTCAATATCATTTTTGAAGACCTATCCTGGGGATGGAATGGGGTATCTATCCCACACGTATGGGTTTGATGAAAAAAGATTTTTTGAGTTTCAGTTCTAAGTATGGGGAACCCCCAAAATTTATTGTTTGTTTTCTATTTTTGTGTGAAAATCTTAATGCTGTTCATAGAATACATCCACTTACCAAGTTTGAACAGTACAGCTCTTATAGTTTCGGAAAAAAGTGGCTGTGACAGAATCGGACAGACAGACGTGACATGACGAATCTATAAGGGTTCCGTTTTTTGCCATTTGGCTACGGAACCCTAAAAAGTGTCATCAGTAACCAAGCATTAAAGCAAATTTTTGTTATGGAAATAACAACTATAGTCCTGTACTACAACTATTGTTCAGAAGTTTAATAAGTAATTTAGCATGAATATCAATGTTAAATTATGATTTTATCTAAGCTTTTAGGAATTCCCTCGATTCTTCATGAAACCCATCATCAGAACTGTACTTTGACAAAAATGTTTCTTAAGAACCTTACTTGCTACAAACTTAACGAAGAAAAATTGCACGCGTTGGAGTTCCGTTCTGGTCAACATCAGTAGTTCCACATCATCATATGTCACTTTTGTGAATAAAAGTTGATAATATGTTGATGAAAATCCAATAAGTACTACATATATGCCTATAGCATTTAAGAAATTCCCTCGATTCTTCATGGGACCCATCATCAGACCTTTACCTTGACACAAATGTTCCTAGAAACCTTAATACTTAAAACTTACTTGCTACAAACTTAACTAATAAAACAAATCGCGCGCGAGTTGGTGAGTTCCATTCTGGTCAACATCAGCTGTTACTTTTAGTCAAATGACACTTTTTTAATAATAATGCTTGATATGTAAATAAAATCCCAGAAATTATTACATGTATGCCTAAAAGATTTTAGGAATTCCCTCGATTCTTCATGAAACCCATCATCAGAACTGGACATTGATGTATTAAGTACACCTTAAGAACCTTACTCACTACAAGCTTAATAAAGAATACAAAACGTGTGCGTTGAAAAGTTCCGTTCTGGAACATATCAGCAGTTCCACTTGATTAAATGTAGCTTTTTTTTAATAAAACGCCCAAAGATATTGATGTAAATCCAAAAAAAACTATATGTATTTCTATAAGGTTTGAGGTATCTATCAGACCTGGATCTAGACACAGATGTTTCTTAACAATAAGGTTGTTAAGAAACATCTGTCTACAAACTTATCAGGACAAATCTATTACGGCGAGTGTTCCATCGAATTGCTCGGATTAATCCTTGCCGCCTCTTTTCGTCATCGCTCTACGCTACAACATTTTTATTTTCACCACTTAGATGGTTGGCAGTCCTCAACTGTGCATTTCTCTAGAAACTTCCTGCCTCATACAGCTAAACTATGAAATGATCTGTTGCCTGCGGTATTTCCGGACCAATACGACATTTAAAACTTTAAGAAAACAGCGTATTCCAATCTTAAAGGCCAGCACCGAACTTACAACCCCTATGGTTTAGCAGGTGTCCATGGGCGGCGGTAATCGCTTACCATCAGGTGTGACGTCTGCTCGTTTGCCTCTTATATCATAAAAAAAAAACAAAGAAGAAAAATCTCGCGCGTTCAAGAGTTCCGTTTTGGTCAACATCAGTAGTTCCACTTCATTAAATGCCACTAGTGGGAATGAAAAAGCTTAAGGTATTGATGAAAATCCAAAATGACTATATGCCTATAAGATTTGAGGTGTTCCCTCGCTTCCTCATGGAACCCATCGTCAGACCTTTACCTTGACACAAAGGTTCCTAAAAACCTTGGTACTTGAAACTTACTCGCTACAAACTTAACAAAGAAGACAAATCACGCGCGTGGAAGAGTTCCGTTTCTGATCAACATCAGCAGTTCCACTTCACCAAATGTACTTACTTACCACCCATTTATTTGAATGAAACAGTACCTAGGTACTCCATTTTGATGCCGCCAGCTTGAAACTTCAATGGCCTCAGTGTCCGATGAACAACTTAAAAATGCTGAAAGTAATAACAATTATAATAAGTTGGGGAGTAGCGACCTTACACACCCGAGTGCTCCTGGGGAGTTCTGTTACCGGACATACAATAATAATAACAATAAATAAATATTATAGGGACATTCTTACACAAATTAACTGAGTCCCACGGCAAGCCGAGAAGGCTTGTTTTGTGGGTACTCATACAACGACATAATAATATATAATATACAAATACTTAAATACATAGAAAACATCCATGACTCAGGAACAAATATCTGTGCTCATCACACAAATAAATGCCCTTACCGGGATTCAAACCCAGGATCATCGACTTACTAGGCCAAACCGGTCGTGAAAAAAAGAGCAAAAAAAAAAGAAAAATATGTCAAAAGAAAATGCGATTTGGAAACGTTATTCGCCACTTAATATATATCTGGTTCACAGCATTTATTTGGTGCTGATATAATGCCTGCAATATTACCTACCCGAGTACATTAAAATATGAATAAATTATCATAAATTCAAAAGATGGTCCCTATAACAGTTCATTTTTACATGGAAAAATGGTTTTCATATAAAATGTTTGTCAGACATATTTTTGGAAGTATAGTACAATCATTAACTTAGAAATATAGGTAACATTTCACGAATAAAAATACGGTAACACATATTTTTAATAATTTTTTTAACTTATCCTACGCAAAATAGAATTGGAGAAACTGACATAGGGACTATCATTCGACACGACACGTATAGTAAAGTATGAATCCGCTCTAAGTCCCCTTACATAGACAGTGGGAAGTAAAATAATTCTTGTTCTGAAAACAATAAAATGTAAAATGATTAGGTAGGACAATCCAAACTTCTAAGGTCGCGTAGATCAGAAGTAGATATGAATTTGTTCGACAATACGATAGGAAACTTTTCAGCATTTACATTGGCGCATTTTTTTCTGGAATACTATCTAAATTGCACTTTGTATATGCTACATTTTTTATATAATTTGGAGCCTTTATTTTCCATGGAGTCGAACGCTATATAGCAGCTATACGAGAAAAAATAATACTTTGATCTTACCTACCCCATGAATAGTGAAGATCATCAAGGAGCATACTCTCTGAGATCAATGGAATGGAGTGCCTTTCGATTGGAGAAAATTATAGCGTATTAGAAATATACTATTTTGTAATTACAATGTTGAATATTTTAAATTGCGTGTTTTGACAATTATTGTTGACAATATTACATTCAGAGTCATCTTGACATAACTTTAGAAATCCATAAACTAGTCTATACTTTTTAAAATGATGGAGTAAGACTGACGAGATTACCGCGATGTATAAATGTTTTACGTCAAGTAGAATTTTGCTTTAGAGCGACATCTAGCGTTGAGTAGAAAAGTTAAGGCGTAATTAACTACAATTAATTAACTCATTAAATGGTTTTATTTTGGTCCCTGCAACGATTTGACCCCAGTTATATTATACGAAAAATAGCTTATAAAAATGCTTTTCACATGATATACATGGCATTTGTATACACTCTTATTTCGCTGTGTATCAAGTAATTTTTTGAATGACGATTTTTTAAAACTGTAGATTGTGTCCCTTTAAATACTTTATCATTGGTGTTGATACAAAAAACATAAAGCATTTTTTATATTCTTTCGAATAAAATACGCTAAAACTTTTTATATCCCGCGTATAAGGAAATATAACTGCTTATATGCGCAACTTCTTTTTTTATATAGCTCGGTCCCTGCAAGTGGTCTAAGGTTGGTGCCATACAATAAAATAATACTACGATTAAGAGCTTTAAAACGACATATGTCTCAACAGTATACATCCATGGGACACTCCCCATACAAAAGTGCCCATTGTCCTTTACTTTTAAAATTTTAGCCCATTTTTAAGTCCCAGATACATACCATCAGGCTTCAGCGTGCACATTCGCAGATGAAATATTCAACCAAATACATCGAGGCACGTTCCCCTGTATTCCGTAGCAAACGGGGATGAAACTGGAAATTGTTTCATTGGCCGGGGAGGGGAAAAATGTTGGGAATATCCAAATCATTTTGTAGAGTTTATTACATTTGCATCGTTAACTTTTGCTTTTGTGGATTATATAGTAGGTTGTATAACATATTTGAATTTAAGTCAAAATGTACTCAAAATTATTTATAATTATAACATAGGTGACGTACAGGCCAAATAAAATTAGTTGCATAAAAAACTTACTAAGTCGTACTAAAGTTAGTCTATCTCTATACGATAGATTTTTTTTTCTTCCTTGCGTTTGTCCCGGTTTATTGCCATGGCTCATGTGACCCTGACGTCCGCTTGGCAACTAATCCCATGTTTTCATGAAAGTGACCGCCATCTGCCATCTACCTTCGAACCCAAATGAGAAACTAGGCTTTATAGTTCGTGTCATCCACGATGATGTGCAGATTTGTCAAATCTAACCTTTAATAACATTGCAATACGAGTAAAGGCACGCGTCTTCGTGAATGACACGATCTAGTTTGGGATTAGTCCGGTTGTTGTTGTTTAAACAGAAAAGCACTACTTTTATTTTTACTTGAGAATACTTTTCGGACGTACACCAACATTGTTAGACTATATGACGGTTTTAAATGGGTACAATATTTCAAATATATATATGTGTATGAATATATATATGGTATATGTTTGTATTTATTATAATAGTTTGTATTTATTTGTTTATAATAGTAGTGTTTAGATAGTGACTTTTATCTCTCTGTACTGATTTTCTTTTCTGCACCAATTGTAAGATTCTGTTTGGCCCAATGGTTGACTGGTAGAGAATGCCTTAAGGCATTAAGTCCGCCATTTGTACTCTTTTTGTATTGTGCAATAAAGGTTAAATAAATAAATAATAATAAAAGCGACTGGCAAATATCGAAATTATATATCGTACATAACGTTCAAGAAACTCATCGGTACGAGCCGGGGTTTGAATCCGCTACCTCCGGTTTGAAAGTCGCACGCTCTTACCGCTAGGCTACCAACGCCAAGACAGGATATAATATAGCTATTCTAAATCGGTCGCTATTGTTATGGTACGTATATTACATATCTATACATTTTTAAGTAGCTATTAGAAAGTAAATAAATATTCTTCTTCATGAGAATGAGTAGTGTGTCAAGCAACGGGATTGTTTTCGGTCTCGCGATTAGCGGTGGTGTCGCATACTGCCAGAGTTCAAGCAGTGAAGTTGTTCAATAAGTTGCCTATCGAGTTTCTATGACATGTCCTAAGAAATTCAAATCGAAGCTAAAAGTATATTTGTTGGAAAAAAAAACACTATAGTGTTGATGAGTTTTAAGTGTTATTCAATGTTAATTATTGATACATTTTATTGGTTTTTGACATATTTTAATTTAATTGTTCTATGTATTTTAATTAGTTTTAATAATAAGCTAAGTATTATGATTATTAGGTATTATTTTCAAATTGTAATGTACTGTAAATTAGATGTGTATAGGCATGATTTATTTAATTTATAATGTATCATTCAAACAGAATATATTATTGTTTATGAATAAATGAAATGAAATGGAAAATGAAATGAAATAAATGCAATACAGTAATACGTAATGTGAATAAAAGACTAGAACAACACATATAAGATTAGCTTCAGCACACGAACGTGGCTTTGTCTAGTGCGTCTCGGATTCTTGGCTCTGATCCCCTGAAATTGAAATTTAAGACCTTATGCAAGCTTCGGTGTTAAAGTACTTATTTTAAAATTGCCGTGTAAAATCAGCAGCCCAGGTTTTTTGCAAAAATGTAATTCTGTCGTGCTATCTGAGGATTAGTGAGGGCTATGACACGAGGGGCAAACGGAAAGATCTTAGAATATGAAAACTGTTGTACGACTGCTACTCTTTCTTTTAATGTGATGTCGGAATCTAGAGTTGGCAAGAACTCGAGTCTTTTAAGTCTAAATTTGAAAAACTCTAGTAGTAATTGAGTTTTAGATTGCAACATAAAAGGCCTCGAGTCTTTGAATAAATACTGTGACAAAAAATGTATAGGTTTTATCTACGAGTAACACAAAAGAAAATTGTCATTTTTTAATGATTTGTGGAGACCACGCCTTTTAGAAAACTTTTGGACATATTTTGAGAGGTCTTTTTAAAGGGCTCAAGTCATTACAAAAGACCTAGGTCTGGATATGTAAAACTGAGTCGAGTCTTAGAGCAGAGAACTCAACGGACTTGAGTCTTAACTAATATCGGAATTAGCTGATAACTATGCAACTTACTTGTTTTTATATTAACCGCAAAACAGTAATGTAAACTTTTGACGTATTTATTGAATGACATACTTCGCTATAATCATCCGTTAACTAGCCAAATTACATTTTAAGAGAAAACAGTTGTTGGAGAACTAAGATTAACTATACAAATATCTTTCTAGCCAGCCTATTGTAACTCTGTTGTGGGCTGAGCTCACAATGCTAATCGTTTAAAATTATGACACTAATATTATCTCGGGTCAAAAAATGTATAATACACGACATAAAAAAAAACTAATTTCCAGCAATCCTGGAATACAAATGACAACCCAATTACATACACCTCGAAAAAAAGAAGTTAAATTTTTTCATAAATTATATCTTATTGTTATATAATCTCTAAGTGGCCCATTCTAAGGACTTTCAGTGTTACCTATGTATAAGCGGATTTACTAGCAGATACTTACTATTCTCTCACAGCAGTGTTTCCAATCATAGAGTTTTATGGAAGAAGAGTTTTATCATAAGTGATACTTGGCAAATAATAAACGTGGGCATAGTGATTTAGTTAGTATTTTTAAAACTCGATGGGTAGGGCGACATGCGTAATCTACTCATAATTTATAACCTAAAACTGCCAAATTGTCAAAATTGTATTGAAATGACCCCTGTCAGCGTACCTATCGAGTTTGAAAATACTTACAGGTCTTTTAGTATTTTTTTTATCCATGAATAGTTGGAATGAAATAAACTAATAGTTACCCGTATTGTGCTCGGTTTAAAAGTACCTAAATGTCAATATATCCTTAGCACTAGTTAGACTATAATGTACCAAGATTCTAAGTGCTCACCTTTGCTCCGTCTCACTGAAAATCTGCAGATATTATTTTTATTAAATGTAAATATAAACAGAATTTCATGCAAATAATTAATAACTACAATTTAAAAAGTTTTAAAGTCTAGCAAAAAATGGGGTACTTAAAAAGTAATGTAAGCTTAATACAAGCTAAATTTAACGAGAAAATTGTTATGATTTTGATGAAAATATTTCTTCTTCTCTTCTAAAAATATTTTTAACAATTGGTAATATTTACTTGCGTAAATAAGAGATTTTTAAGCTTTTGAAATGCTGTGTCATATACTATTTACTTAGTTTTTATGTAATACATCCACAACATTTAGAAGTGTTAAGGTTGCAGCAGTAAGATGCATCATACCTTCAAGAAACGAACGTACTCCCATCCCGAAAGCCGACAACGCATTTACAAAATCCCTTTGGTCTGGGGTGTTTTACTCGCGCACCGAGGGCCGTACAAACTACTGTAATATTAAGTATTACTGTGTACAGCGCCATCTATCGGCAAATTGTCTAATTAATTTGCGCGTAATGCATGTATGTTGGTTTTTCGACGATAATTCTCTATCCTGTAAACCGATTTCAAAAATTGTTTTTTTATTTGAAAAAAGTGTCTTTAATCTTATAGAAATTTCAAGTGTAATAAACACACGTAAAGAAGTTTAAATTGCAAATTAAATTCGGAAATATTTTTTGTTAATTAAAAAAAGGTATCAAGATAGAGGTCTGATTATATTTCTCCTGTAAAATGTATAGTAATGTTAATATTATGTTAATATGTCATAATTTTTCTTCGCTAAATGAAGATAAGGAGGGGGAGCGGGGTTATTTTTATATTTTCCTTCATAAATATTTTTTCCATTACTCAAAAATTATACAAAATTGTTTTGCAATCGTCAATTTAAGCTCTTTCAAATGACACTCCACTTGACCTAGTCACTAGACTTTGAAATTTCGCCCCCTCTTCATTATTGGGCATTTCTCATAGTTATTAAATATAAATAAGATATTAAGATTAAATTAAGATATTAAGTTTTATATAAGGTCAGGGTGAGATTAGATGTAATTAAACAGTTTTTTTTCGAACATTTTTTGAAATAAACTGATCGATAAAACGGTATTAGCCAGTATAAAAATATCTTATATATAATTTTATTAATGTAACTTGTTCCATCGAGTCTTATAAACAAGCAACGAAACACGTTGTCAAGTATTCACCTTAAGAGGTCTCAGTACTTAGGAACTAGCTCATATGCAGGTTAGCTTACATGGGAAAGAACTAGTAAAGAGGGGATGAAAAAATGTCGCTATTGGTTCGACGCGCACCCCACCACTTCTAGGGAGCGAGTGAAAACGAGTACGTACCCTTTAACTATTACTACCGTTGTGAGGGCAATGTAGTACGGGAAAACATCGTAAATAAGCATTTACGATGTTTGCGTTTTGAACAGGGTCGCAATGTTTTGTTGTTGAATTCTCGGGAATTTGTTGGTTATTGTTTAATGCTCAGTCAGTTCGTCAATGACTCAAGAATTCATAAAAACAGGAATTTATAACTATTCTTCAATATACCCTAATTCTCAAATTGGTAATATAAATTGACTCGGACGCGCAATTTGTAAAAGCAATAATACAATTTCGGAATATGTACGTTTGTATGTATGTATGTATGTATATGTATGTGATGTATGTATGTATAAGTACGAGTATTATAAACTCGTAATTTAAATAGTAATCTTCAGAAATGTACATAGTTAAATACCTATTTTATAATTATTTTTGTAAATGAATTAGTGTGTTTGTTCCACTACACACATGGAAAGAAAAAGAAGGCTAATAAAGAGAGTGTATAAGGGATAAGTAGAAGAGGGAGCTGGAAGGGGTAGACTTCGGCGGACTTTCTCTGATCAGATTGGGGAAATCCTGAAGAAAGGCCAGGTCAAGAGCACTTTAAACCTGCAAGCGTGTATGAGGAATGTTTTGATATGAAAGTGGAGGAAGCGATAGAAGTATGTCAGGATCGTAGCAAGTGGAAATCCGTGGTCTCTGCCTACGGCAAATAGGCGTAAGTATATATATGTATGTGTATGTATTTGTTCCGCTAATCGTGTTTAAAACATAATTAATTATATTTTTAGTAGTTCCAATTTATGATAAGTAAGAAATTACAGACATTATTTATGGAAAAAATTGTGTAGGTTAGTATTACCATTATAATTTTTAAATAAACTCAGTTTAACGAAAATTTATTTAGCTTTACTAACCAAATTGTATCTTCCAAAGCACACCCGGAGGTACGATCCCGAGGTAAAACCATGTAATTTTGCTTACACAATTAGTTAGATTAGGTGCAGCTTAGATTGCCTGGCTGCAAGCACGCCGGGATACCGCAAGAGATTCAATTTGGATGTACCTAGTGATCCTTGTTACCTGTGTATATCCCTAGCAGTGTATGTGAGACAATCTCGTGCATTCCTTAGTGACACTATTTTGAGTACTAAAATGTTATTTGATATAACTATTAAATAAAAAAAATCGCTTTTTAGGGTTCCGTAGTCAACTAGGAACCCTTATAGTTTCGCCATGTCCGTCTGTCTGTCTGCCTGTCCGAGGCTTTGCTCCGTGGTCGTTAGTGCTAGAAAGCTGAAATTTGGCATGGATATATAAATCAATAAAGCCGACAAAGTCATACAATAAAATGTAAAAATTAATTTTTTTTTAGGGTTCCTCCCCTACACGTAAAGTGGGGGTGAAATTTTTTTTTCGTTTCAACCCTAGAGTGTGGGGTATCGTTGGAAAGGTCTTTCAAAACTAATAGGGGTTTTCATGAATCATTTTTTGATAAAGTGAATATATTCGGAGATAATCGCTCCGAAAGAAAAAAAAAATGTGTCTCCCCTCTCTAACTTTTGAACCATAGGTCCAAAAAATATGAAAAATATCGTGGAAGTAGAGCTTAAGAAAGACATTAAATGAAAACTATAGCAGACATGATCAGTTTAGCTGTTTTTGAGTTATCGCAAAAAGTTTTCCCTTCATAGTAAAAAGACTTACTTTAATTAGGTACTGATTATGCAAATTTGCCTATTTGTTTAACTCGGGTGAAAGGTACCGTTTCATCCCTTGGTTAACAATTTACTATACTTTAAGCTCCAGTTTAGCTTATTGTGACGGAAGAGTAAATACGGAACCCAACACTGAGCGTGGCCCGACATGCTCTTGGCCGGTTATTTTTAATAAAATAAAATGCACACCATCAGATCCACACCGCAGTTTTTATCAACACAAAACGTGCATTTACACATATAAGTTATTTGTAACAAGCATCGTCAAACTATTAAAATAAAAATGTAAAAAACTGCCTAAGCTAGTCATAAGATTTTGTACTATTTTATGCTAGAACTGCCTTACAACGTTTTGGAAAAGAGCTGATACTCTTCAAACTGCTACATCGATTTTTATCAAACGAAACAACGCTTTCACGTAGAAAAACGGCGTCAAAATCGGTCTATCCGTTTGACGCCGTTGACAGCTACGATGCCTCAGACACACACAGACAAATAAATAAATAAAACGTACCTAAACTTTATTCGAAGCCAACAATCCGTTTAAGAGATAGTTGGGAAAATTATTGTTTCATCTCATATTCCTCGAGTTGTACCGGCATTTTGCCTCAGTCCATGAGAGCCTAGGTTCCGCTTGGCAACTAATCCCAAGAATTGGCCTAGGCACTAGTTTATACGAAACCGATTGCCATCTGACCTTCCAACCCAGAGGGTAAACTAGGCCTTTGTGATTAGTCCGGTTTCCTCACGATGTTTAAATGACGGGAGAATTATTGTTTATGCACAGGTAAATATACATACCTCTTAGGCTGCGTTTCCACCAGAGATGTGCGAGGATGCGTAGCGAGGGATGTGTTGGTTAAGAACAAATAGAACATCGCCTATAGAATGCGATGCAATGCTACGCTGAGCGAGGATAGGTAAATGAAGTGATCCTATAGATTCTTAACATCCTTGCATATCTCGTGGAAACGCAGACTTATTTACCCTAAACGCATTATGCCATCTCCATTTCTTCGTAGGTATGTGTAAAATGCAATAACTTACCTCTCTGCTGTACCCCTACTCAAAACTCTTAAATACGTTTGTAGTTATAGGTCTAGAATGAAACCTCTAAAACGAGTCAAAAATGCTCAAACTAGTCAAAGTCTGCATCTAAATTACTTGAAAACATGTCTACATATACCTACTCTCCAAATTTTACAAACTCTAATCTCACCACAACGGTGTATTCTAAATTCAAACCAAAACTTGACGAAATAAGATACAATTTTGAAAAAAACGTACAAGGATCACGTGAGCCAGCGAAAATGACAAGTATGTGAGTATCGTACATGATACAGGCATTAAGAGCGCCATTGTCTGAGGACCCGTCTGTCTCGAGCATTGAGTGTTGTATTTTTTATCGCTTATTTTTTCCACGTCCGCCTCTTAGCTCTTAGAACGATACTTTGGCTTTTGATGACTAAGGGCGGTTTCAGACTAGCGTTTTACATGACTTACGCGTACGCGCGTGTAAGCTCGTATAGATTAAAGTGTAGGAAAAAGTAACGCGCGCGTAAGCTCGTAAAAACCAAATGTAGGGAAATGTATTTACTATACATTTTCGTTCGTACCGCCGAAACGACCGTAGGTATACGCGCAGAAAAATACGCTAGTCTGAAACCGTCCTAAAGCTAGGTACAATACATACTTTGTTTTTCTTTTTTAGGGTTCCGTAGCCAAATGGCAAAAAACGGAACCCTTATAGATTCGTCATGTCCGTCTGTCTGTCCGATTCTGTCACAGCCACTTTTTGCAAGCTGTCGCAGTCAACTAGTACGTAGTCTGAACAAGTTTTGGTTTTTACGGTTTAAAGGTTTCAAGTCCATTAAAATTCCATTATCTCGATATGAAAACATTTTTAATATTAATTATGACAAGAAGTCCATTATTTTTCTCTTTTAATAATGTACATAAATAATACTCACTCGCATATTAATCGCAGTTGGTATTGAAAGTGAAGTTTAATGGGAATGGTCAATAATGGAAACAAACCAATTTAACTTATGTAATTACTTCGAAAGCTCGCACTTTTGAAGGAAATTCTTCAATCTTTTTAAATATATTTTTAATTATATATTAACATGGCTTTTGAATTTCGAATAAGAGATTACTGTAGGTACTCACCTATTCGAACAGCATCACAGTTATCAAGAAAATATTGATTTTATTGAAAATAACTATGCACTGTGTGTAACGCAATGCTATTTTTCCATACATATTTAGCACAAGAAAGATTTACAAGTAAAAAACCGCTTTTTGAAAAGCCTTTAATACTTTCAACATTAAAAAGCCGTTGTGTTAAAAGCATACCTACCTGAATTTCCCACATATTTGAAACACCTTGAAAGCGTCTTCGCTGAAATAGAAAATGTTTCGAAAGCAACTACAAGTTCTAACTTTCTAGAAAACTTGCTGTTTTCTGCAGGTTTTTTTCTGTAAATGGAGCAGAGTACGGACTTTTCTATAGAAAGTTCTCTAGTTTTTACTTGAAATTTAGTATAAAGATTACTTAACTTATGGGGGTGTGTTTACAAGCCTAATAAAATAAATAAAAGCATACCGTGAGATGTTAAACGAAATCAATAATTTGTTGTGGTATATATGCTGTACGATAAAACATTAATTAATATACGCTTAGTATCATAATATTTTATAACCGTTTTGTTCAATTATATTGCTAAAATAAATATCAACTATTGTAATACTAGAGATCGCCACATACTTTCCTTCATAATAGTAACATGGATAATAAAATACTATATACTATTTAAAAATGAAGTTTTCAATATGTACATGTTATTCAGAGGTGCCAAATCATTAATTTAAAAAAGTTAAACTACAGTTAATAATGCTTTAGAAGTGTAAAATACCATTATAAAAACATTTCTAAAACGATTCGGGTCTAAAACTGACGATTCATTCAGTGGCCAGTGGTAAGAGGCTGAATGACTAAAACTTTGCTGGTGGTCTACAAAAAAGAATATAAGCGATTTAGAGAAAAGAATTATCAGTATAACTAGTTAATATTAACTAAGTATACTGATAATTCTTTTCTTAAAGTTTTACTATATAATATATTATAAATAGATAGATATAATATACACGGTGCTCACGAGGAACCCGAAAGATTTTCACCACGTACTTCTGAGGCCAAAAGAAGGAAAAAATGTTATATGAGTTTCAGTAAATTTCGGCAAAAAAAATTCTTTTTTGTTTTTCTTTTTTTCATATTTTGAACGTATTTGTACATAAAAAGTTAATTTTATGGTAAAACTGGCACTGAAAATATTATTTCACGATTTTTTTTGTAAAAACTAGTTCTTGAAAAAGGTTATCTACTTGTCACTTTTTAACATCTATCAATAAGGATATTTAGACCCCCATAATGGCATCATCGCGATCAAAAAGGCGTTTTGCACTAAGTTACGATAAGAAGATGTTTTTTTTTACATTGGTATTAACTCTGAAACTAGGCGAAATCCAGAAAAGTTTATATTATGACATTTTATTCTCTAAATGTGATCAGTAATACACTGTCAAAATCTATCGGGTTCCTCGTGAGCACCGTGTATATTATCTATATTTATAATATTATATAGGTTACAAAAAAAACTAAAACTGATTTGCTGCAGACGATAAAAATAATAATTTAAGTTTTGTTTAAATTTTATTACATGTATTCCGCATTGCCATAACAAGGATAATGCAGTCTGTTTTCAACGAAATAAGGATTAAACTTCAGGCATTTTTCGGTGTTGAAATGATTGAATATTCTATCGTACCTTAACTCAACTTTTAATAAGTATATTTTCATGAACCTTATTGCGGCGTTCGATGTCATCATATAACGTCTGTCAAACGTTATACTTGCATATATTTTATCAAACTACGATGATCTTGACCCATAGTTTGTTGCAAATGGCCCTAAATATTTCATGACAGTATTTTTATATTTTTTAATAGGACAATTTTACACAGATCGACCTAGTCCCATAAGTAAGCTCAGTATGATACGTGGGTAATACTGAAAGATTCTGGAATGAGCCATTTAGAGGTCACACGCAGTGAAAACATTTATTCGTTGAAAATATAACTGATTGACTATTTTTAAATACAATTTGTTCGGTGATGACTTGTATTTTAGGAATGCTGTTTGAAAGCCATAGGTCAGGGATTTTCTAAGATTTTTTATTTTTATTTTTTAATTCCAGGAACTTTCAGTATGACCTAAGTATGATATGATTTATTCATCTCGCAATATACAGTTAAACTTAAAATTACGCATGGTACATTCTTAGAAATGAATATTGTATTGCGATTGTCAGATTGTTATATAAGGCTTGTGTTGACATAATTAACTCAGGAACAAATATGTACGTATGATAAACACACAAATAGGCATTTAATTAACTACCAAGATTTGCAATGGGCAGGGTCACTACAGACAATGCTAGGAGGGCCATCATTTTCAGTATCACATTATACGTCTATGTCTTATACCACACAGTTGAATGTTAGGCGTGGAAGTAGCCACGGTCAAGCCCTTGTGTCGAGTGCTGCATTATGAACGTCTGCTCAGCTACTCCTCGACCCTCGTTCAGACTCCAAATTGAAATTTAAGAAAAAGCTAGCCATTTTAAATGCGATTGTACTTCTGTAGGCTATTGTTCTGAGTTGCCCTCTCTTGTAGTGCATAATTGGCTAATTTGGATCAATACAGAACCCACCTAGAATTGAATATACATAGTAGTTATTATATTTAAATAATTATTATGTATACCATTAATTTGTTTGCCACCGACGTAGCATATAAAAAAAAAAACTTAACTAGATTTCTGTGAAATTGATGACACCACAATAGACATTTATTTAATTTAATCGTATGGCTTATTCAAAAAATAGGCAGTTACATAAATATCAAAGAATAAAAAGACATGATATTTATAGACTCTCGTTTTAGACTAAAGTTTTTTTTTTCTTCAATGGAGTTGTGATCATACGATTGTTTAATTAATAAAATAACACTCCTTTCTAGTTATTTCCCCTCATATGGTTACACGAGCTCTTTGTATTAAAAAATGAAAACTGCCCCCGGGCCCATAGACTCGCATATTAAGGATGTCAGAGCGGCATGAGAAAGCGACTGTTTATTTTCTCAATGCCATATCGCAGTTTTAAATTAATCTCCATTATTCAACCTTATTTAGTACAGTGTACGGTTGTTTTTGCCATAAAACCATTTAGCAAAATAAGGCGTTTTGGAAGTAGGCTGTCGAAATAAAACATTAATTTATCCAACAAAGCCCCTGAACATACATGAGCGTTTCATCTTTTCGTTTTAAGTTTTCATTATATTACTTTTTTTTAATTTTCCTTATGAGTCTTTCTGCAATTTATAAGCTATAATAAAAATACAAAAAGTTTAATGTTCTCGCGTCGTCATTGCTGCGTTTGAGGATAGTTAAAAGGTGCCGTTCATTGACCTCTCGTAGTACCGCATCGGTACGTGGTCGAATTTAAAATTCTTAATTATACTTACAGGTAAGGTCCATTTTTGTTATCTTATGAAAAATAAGCTTCCTATGTAAATAAACTGAAATTAAGACTTAAAATACTACATTACTAAAAATCTAATTCTATTGTTGGTCCCCGTTGCATAGTGTCGCCGAGGATGCTGGCAACTATCGAGGTTCGGTGAAAGACGAAGTAGCAAGCTCTCTGGGTCCCAGTAACTTCGACCAGCCATTTTACCCTGAACAGACCTTGTGGCATTGAACCCTACGACACCAAAAAACAATAACGTTGTAATTGGCGTCGAAGCCCTTCTTGAGGCCCTTCGGCTTCAGCAACCACGCCTGCCTTATTATTCCGATATTACTTAGTTATTTATTAAGGTCGCCGGAAGACGCTGGATGTGGGACGCTTCCAACCGGTACATGTGGAGGTCCAAGGGGGAGACCTATGTTCAGCAGTGGACGTCTTATGGCTGAGATGATGGTGATGATGATGACTTAGTTATTGCAAGGTTTTCTCATCTGACAACATTAATGTATAATTTTTCGGACTAGGCGTTTTTTTTTTATTCCGACGGCATATTTATAATGCAAAAGCGTATGTTATGTAGTACATTCAGTGTAGTAAGTGAAATATTAAACGTGTAGAATTGTAGTTAGATTAATTATCAAAATAACAAAGTACCTACGTCCGAAGCGTACCGAGCTAAATTATTCGCGCACAATTTCATTAAAACATAATGCTTACTGGGCTGGAAACTGAATTAATTTCGTGGCTCTAATATAATTGAAATATTGTGAAGAAAGTCAATGATCTCTAAAGCTAATATCGAGGTCCTGTAGCATCAATTTAAATTTAAACTGTGTGAAATGAAATATTGATAGAATTTTGCAACGGTTAATTAACATTTGTATAAATAACTAACGGGCATGATGATTATCAAGCAAGTTATAACTAATATTATATACCTATGTCGGGGCATTTCTCCTGAAGAATGTATTGTATTCAAGCGTTACAGTTCTTAGCTTTAGTCGCCTGTATAAAATCGAAATTCATCAATTTGTGTGCATAATAACGCCATCTATTGGCTTATTGCCGAGCTAAGACGACAGGTAACTTGGGACTTTGGAGTACTCCAGTGCGAGTTGGAAGTTTTGTCATTATGTTGGTAAACTGGTCGAACAGGTTATCCAACAATGACTTCAAGGCGCGAGCAGTTAGGCTCTCCCGCTGGGATTCTTGATCTGACCGTGCTAGAACACAGACCTTAGCCACCTTTGTGCCGAATTCGCCACATTCCTGATGGACTATTCTGAAAGCTTATAGAACCCAATGATCTCTTACCGATTAGCTAATTAGGTATTCTATTCCAAGTGTTATTTTGATTTATTATGAAGTGGCAACGGATCAACATGTTTACACTGTTACTCTCCCATTTATATTTTAATAAAATAATCATAATATATAATAACGTTTGCCAATATTATAATTTTATCGCAATAGACAAGTGGAATCGCAACACCGTCTCTGCGGAGACCACAGCGCGGGCCTGCGGCGCCTGCTTGGATACCTCTACGTTTGACATTTTATGTCATCAGTGAAATTTTTTTGTTTACTAACAAATTTCTATCAAAATATTTATAAAATTTAATCCAATTGTTCAAAAAGTGTACGGTGAAACAGTGTATCTACTTATAGTTATATTTTCGACCTACGCTCCTAACTACCTTCTTCCGAGTCTGCTCTTTTCCGAAAGTTCTGTACAAAAAGAGTTCACAAGATATTACTTAAAGAAGTCCTGCCGCCTACAACGGAGGGCCTGAGCCCTCCGATGCCCCTGCTCGGCCTGCCCGCTGAGCTGGAATTTGTGGAAGGACAACTACTATCCTTTAATATTTTTTATTCTTTATACTTTTAAGCTTTTAGTTATATAAGTTAGTACTTACTGTTAGTTTTATAGTTACTTTATTTGCAGATTATTTTATCCTTAGACCAGTCCTTTGTTGATGCCCCTTTCTAACCTTTCTTGCCCTACTTTACCCGCTGCATCGCCAGTAAACCATGTTCGCTGCCCTGAGTGCTCAGATCCGCGATTTTTTAAAGGCCCTAAAGGCCTCAACATTCACATCTCAAAAAAACACCGTCAGAGCCAACCTACACCTACGTCATCTCAACCCATTGCCGTAACGACCCCCAATTCCCAGGTATCTAATCCGAATATACCATTTTGGAAAATCCTGAGCTACTTAAAAAATACACGCCCGGTTCTGAAACGCATACCACGTGGTGCGCGCGTGTCCGTCGCTAGATTTCTCAGTGATACTATCAAATCTATATTTACAACCAACTCCATTCGCAGCTGGGAGAATTTACTTACTTTTTCGTTCAGAGTACTCCACATAAAACCAGATCAGAGCGCAAAGTCACTCACAAAAATAATTAAAGATAACTGCTGCTGTGATGTTTCGCCTTACCCCGCCACGGATGGTTTTAGACACTTAAGCGACAATGTGTTTAAAAAAGTGGAATCTAAAATCTCCGATGGTGACGTCAAAGGTGCTGCCCGCCTATTGTTTTCTGACGATGCAGTGGCCCCGGCCAATTCGGAAACCCTTACAGCCCTACATGCTAAACATCCACCCTCGGATATGAACCACCGCCTTCCTGACGCCCCACAACCTTACGATCCCACTCTAGTCGCTTCCATCGAGGATGTTTTTGGTGCCATAATGTCATTCCCAAATGGCTCTGCAGGAGGCCTTGACGGCATGTCACCACAGCACCTTAAAGACCTTCTGTACTGCGGCTGCGGTGACACCAAAGAAATTCTCTTGAGGGACTTGACTGCCCTTGTAAACTACATGTTGGCTGGTCAAGTCCCTCATGAGATTACTAGCACGCTGTACGGGGCCAATCTTTGTGCCTTAACTAAAAAAGACGGTGGTATTCGGCCAATTGCAGTTGGCACCACCTTGCGCCGTCTTGCTGCAAAAATTGCCTGTCGTTCCATCCTTACAGAAGTTAGTTCGGAACTACAGCCTGTGCAGCTCGGTTTTGGTTCCAAAAGCGGCTGCGAAGCCGCTGTCCATGCCGTGCGAACGTACATCGAGCACCAAGCAGGAGAGGTTCTTCTGAAGGTGGATGTCTCCAATGCTTTTAATTCAGTAGACAGGGGTGCCTTGTTGACTCAAATAAAAGAAAAAATTCCGGCTACCTTTAACTTTCTTTGGCAGTGTTACAGTTCTCCTTCAAAATTATTATACCAATCTAACCTTTTGCCATCTTCCGTAGGTTGTCAACAAGGCGACCCCCTCGGTCCAGCAATTTTCAGCCTCGCTATTCAACCCATAATCAAGAATCTAAATTCAAAATTAAATATTTGGTATCTAGACGATGGGACCCTTGGCGGTGAAGCGATTTCAGTTCTAAATGACTTAGAAAAATTAAGAACTGAATTCATAGCTATCGGCCTATCCCTCAACTTCTCGAAATGCGAACTCTTTGTAACAGAGTCCTGCCCAAACAAAGAACGCACATTGGAACAATTTAACCAACTTGCCCCCGGAATCAAAATTATTACAAAAGAAACGCTTCATCTTCTTGGCTGTCCCATCTTAGACCAATCTTTTGGAAATTTTATAAATACAAAAATTCAAAATTTCAAGGCATCTTCACATCGTTTGACTAAAATTAACATACATTCGGCTTATTGTATAATGAAACATTGTCTTTTTGTTCCAAAATTTACATACATACTTCGCGGATCACACTTTTGGAAACACCCCACTTTGATTTCAAATTTGGACAATTTAATTTTAGAAACTCTCACCACCGTCTTCAACATATCTTTTGGGGAAAGAACTTGGACCCAGGCTAGCCTGCCCGTTAGGTTGGGTGGCCTGGGCATCCGCAAAATTTCCAGCGTGGCGCTACCAGCTTTCTTGGCTTCGGTACACGGTGCTCAAAACCTTATCGGGAAAATTTTAGCCCCTTCTCTTGGGGTCCTGGAGGCTGCGCACTGTTCCGAGGCCAAGAACGTATGGTCACTAACATGCCCCAACACAGACCCACCTGTCAACCCATGCTCGCAAAGGCAGTGGGACGAGCCTCTCTGTCGTCTAACAAGGAACAGCCTCCTAGAGACGGCACTAAGTCCAACAGATCGAGCTCGTCTCATTGCGACAGCGGAGTGGGAGTCGGGTCTGTGGTTGCAGGCACTTCCATCACCAACAATAGGAACTTTCTGGACAACTCAACTTTCCGGTTGGCCACTTGCCTTAGAATAGGAGCATCATCAAACATGCCTCACCGATGCCAATGCGGCGTCATGGTAGACAACCTAGGCCACCACGGCCTCTCTTGCAGCCGAAGTGCTGGGAGGATACCTCGGCACGCCAGCATCAATGACGTCATCCGTAGGGCCTTTGTTAGTGCCAAGGTGCCGGCGGTCCTCGAGCCCAACGGCCTGGTCAGGGATGATGGTAAGAGGCCTGATGGAATGACGTTGGTGCCTTGGAGTATGGGACGGCCCCTTGTCTGGGATGCTACATGCGTAGATACCCTGGCACCGTCCCATATTCCAGGCACCAAAGTTGACGCTGGTGCGGCCGCATCCTCAGCCGAAAGCCTCAAGCGTCGCAAGTATGTCAACCTCGGCAGTAGTTACATATTTGCGGCGTTTGGGGTTGAAACCCTAGGGCCGTGGGGGCCTAGCGCGCGCCGCCTCTATAAGGAGTTAGCAAAACGCCTTATAGAGGCTTCGGGTGATCAGAGGGCTGGCCTGTACTTCGCCCAGCGGATAAGCATCGCTATCCAGAGGGGCAATGCAGCCAGCCTTCTGGGCACCCTGCCAAGCGGTCTCGATCTGGGACAATTTTTTTATTTATAAGTTTTTAATTGTTTTTCCACCTATTTGTGTTTATTTTTAATATAGTTATGAAGTGAAGTGTTATTTTTAATAGAAGTTTACTTCTGTGAAATAATAGTGCATTATGATACAAGTGTGCTAAGTTGGTCATCACACACGAGGCGATATTGTGCGCGCGAGCTGTAAGCGAGCGCGCAATAAGAAAGCCGATATGTGTGTAATGACCATAGCACACGCGTTTCATACGACGTTTTTCAACACACTTGCGAGGAAAAACAAAACTTATAAAGTAGATTTGTATTTGTCAAAACAGTAAGTACAATTTTCAAAATTGTGGCTTACCGTTTTAACATCGAATAATTGCACCAAAGCGTGGTGGTGCTGGGCTTTGAGGCACTTATTCGCCAGTTCATTGAAGTAAGCTACCAACACGTTTTCCAAGAAAGACTGAGCGTTTTTGCTGATTTTCCATTGAATAAAAGTTTCATATGCCGCCCATTATTTTTCACCCGATTATGATGGTAAAAGGCTATCGCTCTCGGCTCTTGCCTCTATTAGTATTTCTGGCAGCGTCAATTGTATGTGTTCTTCATTTTCAATGGTTGAAAATGAAGTTTTCGTCAATATATTTAAACTAAAAACATCCAAAAATTATTCCAATTTTATGACAAATACGGAAAATGGCTGGCGCTTTATTTTTTTTACGCACGATTCCAATGCGCGTGCAAGGCAAAGGCGCGAACGAAATCAACAAACAGCCAATTGAAAAAATGTAAAAAGCTAATATTTTCGTATTTCTATTCGACGGATAATAATTTTCAAATCGATAAAATATTATGTTTATTCATTATTGTAATTTACAAGATAATTTAATCTATAAATTATGTTTAATGGTGTGATAAAACCTCTTTGAACTAACATTTGAAACCTAATAGTTAAAAATAAAAAAAAATGATTAAGACCTCGACCAAATTAAGAAGGCTCCGTTTCCATGCATATTATTAGCAATCAGTTAACTTCTTAACTCAGTCGGATAATATAATGAAAAAGCACGAGTGTTATTATATACTGAAAAAGCACGCGTGTTTAATATCTAGGATTATGAGCCAAAAAACGGTGGAATAAAAACGTCGTTTTGAGCAAGTGTGTTGAAATAGTACATTTCGATGCTAGTGCGGAAGGTATGTCATTACTATAATGACATTTATTAATAATGATATTTCCGCACGTGTATCGAACGAAGTTTTTTAATACAGTTATGAAAAAATAAGAGAAACAACAAGTACTTACTTATGCATGTTCAGACAGAAACAATTGTAAATATAAAATATTATACTATTACTACCTAAGTATCGTTATTTACGATTATTTATCCATCATATATTTAAATTGTATGAAATAATATCGAATGTTGCCTTTGGAAACTTAAAACATTCTTGCAGTAAGAAAAAAACGCCTCTGCTTTGACAGGCGTTTCAGGCAGGCAGCTATTCCGTTCCATTCAGACACCTTATTAAGAACGGTTTTTCAATATTAGATTGGTTAACATGTCCGAATTTCATGAACTGCTAGCTAGCATACTCAGTTAAACTGTGAAATTAGTACATTGAGGTACTGCGCCCCCCCTTCCCAGACGTCATATTATGTAGGAACTTAAATAGTTTGAGACATAATTTCATAGGCAAAAAGAGTATGAAATATTATTTGGCAGGTACGGTTCGGTACTATTTACTCAGCTACTCACTGTATATCTATACAGCCTAGCTAGCCTATACCTACCTAGTTTTCGTCCTATTGTAAGTTTCTTAACCTCGTACTCATATGTAAATAGGGTGCCCTATCATGAATTGTAAAGCAACAACATTGTTTAGTTTAATTAAGACCCCGATTGCCTCCACTAACCTCGTCTGAATAAACTTAAACGCAAATTCAATTAATACTAGGATCACAATAATAACTGTTTCCTTTAATTATATTACCGTTTGAAAGGAAGCTTTCAGGAGAAACATGGCCTTCGAAGCGTGCGAACTTGTTCATGTACAAATAAGTAGATTGTCTATTTAGTCTACAAACCTTGAAAATCCGAGAATTCATCGAAATAGGTTATTAATTATTTTCTTGTATGTATATAAAATATTTGTTGGTATAGACCATGTCATTCACGAAGACGCGTGCCTTGACTCGTTTTATTATGTTATTAAAGGTTAGATTTGACAAATCAGCGCGTCATCGTGGATGACACGAAGTATACATCTAAGCAGCATGTTGACAAGGAACGGTCACGGTCCGTGATTGTTGAGGCATTTAAGGTCCTCGCTAAATTGGTTGTTGACTACTCACGCTGTGGAATGTCCATAATTTGTTAGTACAATACACACAATACATTTACAACTACAACACTGTAGAATTTACTTACAACTAGTGTTTGACATAATTTACTTAAACCTAAACTTAATATCTCCGTGGAAAGGCACGCACTGGAGTGTGCATCTTATCCCAATATTGCATTATCCGGCAATCTACCCGTTCAGCAAGTGAGCTCAAGATGCTGTTGGAGCTACTCAGCACTCTTTGCATCAATGATGAAATTCTGGTACGTAAAATTGCGTGGAACCCCGGCACGCCCGCCGCCGCAAACATGTCGGACACACTGCATCAGCGAGGGAGCCCCATCAGCATCCTGAACGCATTATTGTATTGAGCTCTCAATACATAATTTAAATAATTTTGCTAGAACCCTAAAAGGCTCAACAATCACGGAGCGTGACTGTACAAGTGTGCAGTGCCTACACTATGCAAAGTAGGTACAGCCGATTGATATAAACAGTATTAAACTTACTTACGGAATTAACAAAGAACAATATTAACCACATCAATATTGATGCTTATATGTAGGTAAAAAAGTGTAAACAATTTAAATACCTAAAGTGATTCTATCGACTATTAAAATCCCAAATAAGATTAAAGTCAACAATATTTTTAAGCACCAGCCAAAAAACATTTTTGTGGCCGATCCTAATCCGCATTATTTTCAACGATGATATCTAAATCTCATCTTAATACTGAATACGATTTACACTATTCGAGTAGGTACCTATAGACTACCCAGGTCGTTAAATTTGGACACCACTTCCCATTGTATTGCGCTAGACAACATCATTCAGTCCCCCTGTCGTAAAATGCAACAATTTTCAGCTGGAATCTTCTTAGAATGGACTCTGATCTGTGTTTGGTTGTATTTGGATTTTTAAAAATGGTAGAAAATAAAATAATATTTTGTTAAGTTCACCTAACCGGTACCAATATAATAAATAATAATAATAAATAAATATTATAGGACATTATTACACAAATCGACTAAGTCCCACGGTAAGCTCAATAAGGCTTGTGTTGAGGGTACTTAGACAACGATATATATAATATATAAATACATATTTATAAATACTTAAATACATAGAAAACACCCATGACTCAGGAATAAATATCCATGCTCATCACACAAATAAATGCCCTTACCAGGATTTGAACCCGGGACCATCGGCTTCATAGGCAGGGTCACTACCCATTAGGCCAGACCGGTCGTCAATATCCGTTAATCACTCTCCAAAAATCGTATCGAAGTGTCGTTGATTATATTTAAAAATATTATTATATTCAAAAATGATAGTGACCATTTACTCCATTTTTCATCTTATCAATTTTCCCACCGTGGATTTAAAGAGCCCGAAACAAAAGGTTTTTTTTTAACTCGCAGATTGTATTGTGGGTGAAATACTCATTATCAGAGTTTGGGTGTCACTTGGGTTAAAAAAAAATGAAATTACCGGTATTTTGATAGGAAATTTAAAAACTCTGAGCTCTGAGCATTGTTTGCGTTTTCCACGTTATTCTAATCTGAAGAATACCTCTTTATTCCTACCTAAACCCTACGGCGATGAAAAATTTAGATTGGATTAACTTATATAGCTCCAACAATATGAGTAAACCCTACACGGCCATAAAAATAAATGGCACAACATATTCCTTAACAAAATCATTTTGTCGACACGTGTAAACGATGATCCAATATTTCTGAAGTAAGTAACGCATTTACCCATCGTACTTTGCTTTCGGGAATTTGGGGGTGAAATTGTACGTGATGTAAATGGAATACTAGAAGTAAAGTGCTGTACAGGAAAAACTGTTTATTCAAATGTCTACGCAATTTGGTGCTTAATAAATACCTAGCTGTATTTGAATACCTATATGTTTTATTAGCACTGACAGCCTTCGTTTTCTTTAGTTATATTATATGTCGCATATTTTAATACTTTTTTATTTACATATTTTGATACTAAATGTATCGTTTGGATTCAGACTACGTTAGCTTGACTACAGCAGTATTGCAGCGCGACACATTACTGCCGCAAATGTCATAATGACGGGGCAGCAACACAGTAATGAATGTAATGATGTCGCTAGTAATGGCGCGCTACAATACTGCTGCAGGAAACGTCAAGTTTCAACAGCAAAGCAATCAGCATTATAGTTGCTACTAGTATTGCAGTGCGAAAAACGTCAGGTTTATTTTATTTATATGTTATGTATTTATAATACAGTGTGTAAATTCAATACGGGCGAATATTTAAACGTTGGTTAGCACCTAAGAAGACCTAAGAAGTATTTTGAGATAAATTTTGCTTAGAAATACAATGAAAATATTAACCATACAAATTAATTCGACCCGCAATGTAAAACAACACACAAGTTACGTCATACGCGCAGTGCATTGTCATAATTAAGTGTAACTAAGAAAACTTCTTAATTAATTAATGATTATACGGATAAATTCTATATCTGGTTTAATTTATTGCCCGAATTGGATTTACATTTTACACACTATTATAACGAGAGTGAGTTTTTTTTTCATACATAATATCTTCCAAAACACCGCATTCCGACTATTTATGATATACATATATCATATAGGAGGAAAACGAGCAGACAAATCGCCTGATGGTAAGCTATTACCGTCGCCCATTGACAACTGTAACATTAGAGGAGTTGCAAGTGCGTTGCCGGTATTTAAGTTGCGTTGCAGCTGCAGCAGCATTGCGAGCATAGTTTAACTTCTAAATAAGTAGATAACAAAAAAAATAATAATTAAAGGAAAAATTTACACCTGCGGCATGACTCGAACCTGCGACAATTGAAACACCGGTCTAATCGCATCTGCCAACTGAGCCACGAAAAAAAAAAAACGAATAAAAATAGTTTAAAATCACTATAGTTTTCATCTTATTCTACAGTTCAACCAAGAACTGCCAAAGTTACTACTCGTAACAGAGTATATGTTTTACTTCCGACTCAGCTAAGTAAAATTACATCTTAAATGTAACAAGTATAATCCGGCCATCAAATCTCATTTTAATTGCGTACATTTTGTACGTCGACCACGTCTTAGCTAATATCCATTACCGGGACATAGGCCCAACCCCTACGAGGGTGTTAACGTCTAAGATACCATTATCACATAATCCTTTAGAAGCAAACTGACCCGAGTGATGGGAAACGGTTATGATGCCAGTTAGCTACTCATACTTGTAGCATTTTTGTAAATATGCGCATTTGGAGTATTGAAACAATATAAAATATTGTTTTCTTTATAAATAATTTTATGTTTAATTGTAGTTTAATGTACTACCTTTTCATAACAGTCCTAGCGGTACACCCCGTAATTCAGTAAAATTCTGGAAATGGTGTTAAAAGTTTGAAACTATACTAAGAAACGTAGTACGATTGCTCTTGCGGCCTCTTGAATCAATTTGACCCGTAGAACCAAAAAAAGAATGGAGAGGAGTTATGACGTCATCTTTTTTTGTATGAAAATAAAAGATTGTTCAAAGACCTATCGTGTGTGGTATTTAATTAAAGGGCTTTTTGTTTTGAGTCGATTTTAAAAAGGTAGGCGGAAGAAAGGAACATTTTAAAATTTGTATGAAACCTGTTTTTTGCTCCCAACTTTTATAGTACTATTAGAAGTATTAGAACAAATTAAATTATTTTCAGAATATATTTTAATGTGTTTTTATTCCAAATAGAAACACTACTATAAAAATTATAAACTGAAATAAATATCATATTCTAAGAAAAAGTGACTAAGTCCTCCAGGGCCCCAAGCTGAAATCCATAAAAGATTATTTCGGACGAAGCTAATATGATTAATATACATAAAATATGTAAAAATATTTTCCATGATGTCAATTTCCAGGGAGGAAAATGAGGACTATGTTTGTATGAAGTATCGATCGTACTCTTTTCTCTTAACGGAGCTACATAATACAAAGCAATATCAGCTTCACCAGTTTTCGGAAATGTCATCTCATCAGGGATAATATCAAATTTTTATTTATTTTATTTACATGGAGAACCAACAGCTATAACTATGCTAATAACAACATAAATAGTGACACAGAGCCAATTATAGGATCTCACATTTATATTCCAATGAATCGAGATATAGAGATTATTTTTAAAGGTGATTAATATACGTAGCAATATTGTTTACAAATTTCATAGACTTATCATATCACTCAGCTCAAAAAGCGGTTTGCCCCGCGTAGGTTTCTTTTTAGTATTTTAATTTTGAAGTACATATTAAAAAGCTACGTAGTCTTAATTTCACAGATATTGAATCTCGTTCTCATCACTACCTCTGCGGTTATATGATAATTCTGACCAATTATGACGTCACATATCCCGCACGGGATGACGCTATGAATGTAAATGAATGAATGACAAATTATATTTCGCTCTCTATTTAATATGCGGTGATTTTTGCATATTTCATTTCGTTTATTTCGAATATAATCCTTTATCATATTTAACTTGCAACTGTAGGTTAATTGTGAAAATTATAAATTTGTGAAATATCTGACAGTTTTGGAATTGGTCTGGCCAGCGTGCCAACTTCAATTTCATGCCAATATTTACTGTCAGAAAATATGCACATGATATTCGAGGAAATCCTGAAAAGTGTGTAAGTAAATATTATGATAGTAAATATTGTTTGTCTCGAAATAATAAAATTGATAAATCCATTTTTTTGTAAAATAAATTACAAGTCTTACATTAATAATCATATTTTTTTTGCGATTCTCAAATTACAACTTTTTTTTTCTATAGGTATAGAAGCTTAAGAATCCCCGGCAAGCTCGGTTGAATTTCACCTTCCCATACAAAAAGAGTTTCGTTCTCATTTTAAAACTACGCGTTGGATTGTAATGAAACTTTGCACCTACAATGATACGAGGTATATCTAGTGCTGTAATTATTTTATGTAGCTCCAGTTTATAAAACAAATGAAGTAGAGCAAAAACAAGTTTTGTATGAAAACCGATGTATTTTTTACTATGGTATCTGAAGCTACATAAACTAATAATTACAGATTTAGATATACCTTAGCCTATTGTAAGTATAAAATTTCAAAGCACTCGAACTAGTTGTTTTATAATGAGAGCGGAACTACGTTTGTATGGAGAACCGAGCTTCCTGGGGACCCTTAATCCCTTAAAAGCACAGGAAGCGGATTCAAACTATGAGGTTATGTGAAATAACGTATTACTTTTATAGTCCTATTCATTGTAACATTATTCTTAATACAGTCACTTTTATGCCGAATTTATGGCAGACGCTTTGTTGCATTATAGCACATGCAGTCTACGTAATTTCGGTATAATTAAGCTAAAAGCGTACGCGACGCGACGCCAGCGCTTAGTGGCCGGTCATTATCTGTACCTGCAGTGGGTTTGTCTCCAACAAATGTTAAAAAAAGTAAATGTTTTTGAAATGCTGCTCTTGTTTGAATGTGAAACTGTAGACTGTATTGTGCTTGTTTTTTACCTTTTATAATTAACATGCATTTTATAAAAATCCGATGTAGTTTTTTTTCTAGGTAGGAATTCTTACTTTAAATGTAAGATTTACTGTCTGCTTCAGTATGCGTCTACTTTAGCAAGCATTATATAAAAACCCTAAGTATAATATAATTTAAGTATCATTTCATTGTATATCTAAAAGTTCGTTCGCGCAATGAATACCAATTTAAAATTGATTTTCCACTAAGATACCTTACAGTTATTATGTGGCAGCAATCCTACCTCGCCATGTTTTATTCATTTGCCGTGTGATGGTTATGTGTCATGAAAATATGCAGGCTTTTATTGGGTTGTTGCATATTTTTTTTCCCACTTCTAAATTTTCTTGATATTTTCAGTAGTCTTGGGAATATTCTAGAATAAATCTAGTATGTAGTAGAATGTTCTCGAATCTTTCACGTAGGGTATATAAGCGTGGGCTTGTTACAGGGATTTAGTTAAAATCTAAAAAATGGACCAACAACATCTTTGAGCGATTTACTTATATGAACACAAATTGGGAACCAGTTCGAGGGAAACTGCAAATAAGATTAACACTGCTTTTGGCCCAAACACTACTACCGATCGCACAGTACGAAATTGGTTCCAGCGCTTTAATGAAGGAGACACAAGTCTAAAATACATTCCTCATACTGGTCGCCCCGTCACATCACGAAGAAGCATTGCGGCGCAAGCTTGAGTTGCATCCGGATTCCACCACCAGGGATTTAGAGAAAACTCTGAACTATCAGATCAGTACCGTAGATCGCCATCTGTAGTCGATGGGTTACCGTAAAGTTTTGTCAAGATGGACGCCTCATGCTTTGACCGATGCTCAACGTGCATTACGTGTCAACATTTGTGAAAGTCTGCTGCTGCGCCCCCAAACAAAAAGGTTTCTGGAGTCGATCATCACTGGAGACGAGTCCTGGGTCTTGTACGAGAACGTTACACGAAAAGCTTTTTGGATGACTTCCGATAAACGGCCACCAACACAGCCGAAAAGCAGTCCGCATGGCCAGAAACTTCTCCTGTCAGTTTTCTAGGATTCGCAAGGAATATTGCTGTGGGAGTTACTGAAGGACCATCAGACTATCAAAACCGAAGCCTACGTGAATCAACTACAGAAGTTGGTGAACGCTGTTAGAGAAAAAAGGTCAAAACGTCTTGAAGTATCATTACTTCATGATAATGCACGACCACACACGGCGAAAATAACCTGTAAATTTCTAGAGGAGCTCGGTTGGACAACAATACATTGTAATATCTTAGCCTGACTAAACTCTACTACAAAAGCTTTGTAAGCTGAAATACTGTTACTTTCCTCAACTCTATTGAAACCTTTGGAAAGTAATACTGAAATTTAGTAAATAAGGGTCTAGGCTATAGGGGATGAAGTATAAAATAAACAAGGTATTAAATGCTAATAAATTTGATTTATTGCATTAAAATTGATTGAGTATGATTCAATAATTTATGAGCTCTATATGCAATGAAGTCTGATTAGGACCCATTCGGATATACCGCCTTGATTGCTAGGGCCAAATACCTAAGTCAGGAAAACAAGACGGAACAAAAACCTGACTGCCCAATTTAACCTGTACACAAACATAACAAAATATGTCACAGATAAAGACAAATTAAAACCTCATTTAAATTAGGTATGGCGTGATCATTTAGTGGTAAATATAGACCAACATCATGATAAATAACAACCCAAGCTCTCTGAGGTGTGAGACATGTTACATGATAAAATAAAATCTGAAATATGTTCCTACAAGCACAAAACATATCCGTTCTTAAAGAAAGACGAATATTAAACCATGTCAATAAAATGAAACACTATTTTAAGTGCATTGAACCAATAGGAAATTTTAAAATCCTATCAAAATTATTGAATACTATTTACAAGACTACTATAATAAACCCTACCTTCTTCCTATAAAATGCCATTGTGGGATACATCAGGAGATCAAAATATTCCTACTTTAAGATAAAGAAAATTATGAAACAAGAAGTTGTAGCAAGTTCTATTAATAATATATAAGGTTTACTAATATGCTCAGATATAAATAAAGATATGTTAGCACTTATATTGTGATTGACGTATTGATAACGTATTCATAAATGTGTTATAAAGATCGACCGGGTGAAGTCTGGCTTCTCACAACTGTATTACTTTAATTAGTATACTGTAAAATAGCTGGTTGCAGTCAACTATAAGGCAACCTTTTGGATCTCATAAAATTATCATGCATACGCCGCTCTATGGCCAACTCCCTAATATGTCAAGCCGCACATCCCACGTGAAATGTTTCCATAGGTAAGTCACTTGGACCTTGCACCGTCTGCAGTACCTGAGGCATGTAGCCTAATGGAATATTACACGTAAGGTTCAGACTATCAAGTACTGAAACCGGGATAATAGTAAATAAATGACATGAGTGACCAAGAACGAAAATATACAAGACAATGATATAAGCGTTGCCCCTAATATCATGAGATCAGCCATTTTACTAAATTATCATATGCAACGTCACGCAAAGAGTAAGACTGTTAATTAAATTAAAAGCCAGTTGGATTAAGATTTGATACCTTTTGATCAAATATAAGTAAAGATGTATTAGTAGTTATGATAACACATTCATAAATACGCTATAAAATTAGGTAGGATCGACGGGGTGTAGTCTGGCTTCACACAACTTTATCACCTTAATATACTGTAAAATAAAATAGCTGGTTGCAGTCAACTATAAGGCAACCTTTTGAATCTCATAAAATTATCATGCATACACCGCTCTATGGACAACTCCCTAATATGTCGAGCCGCAAATCCCACGTGAAATGTTTCCATAGGTAAGTCACTTGGACCTTGCACCGTCTGCAGTACCTGAGGCATGTAGCCTAATGGAATATTACACGTAAGGTTCAGACTATCAAGTACTGAAACCGGGATAATATTAAATAAATGACATGAGTGACCAAGAACGAAAATATACAAGACAACGATATAAGCGTTGCCCCTAATATCATGAGATCAGCCATTTTACTAAATTATCATATGCGACATCTCGCAAAGAGTACAACTGTTAATTAAATTAAAAGCCAGTCGGTTTAGGATTTGATACCTTTAGTCATAACTGGGATCAATCAAATGCAACGACAATCCCAAATATAACTAAAAACCGCATTGTTAAAACAGCCACTTATAAAACCACGGTGACAGGTTTCAACAACTACAAATGATTAGTAAATATATATAATATCCTCTCAATTGGACATAATCCAAAATGTAATAACCACATTCTAGTCATATGATTTGATTCAATATGACAACTAAATTAGGGCAGGTATAATACATTGGCAAATACAGATCAAACTATATACCAAATGATCAAAATATATACACCCACAATAACATTTCAACATACGTAATATACTTAGGTATGTACCTATAAAACGGAATCATGATCATAAAATAAGTATCAAATAGGCACCAGTTATCTACCTACAAATAAGTAAGCAGTTAGGAATCGTGAGTATTATTTAAACCGCTTGTATACTCCTATCATAACTAGACTATGAAATTAAAACCTTTTGTATAATTTATTGAAAGGTTACGTCACCGCTAGGTATTAAGATCTGCTTGATGGGGCTTCGATGCTCTCACATCATGATGAGAAGACAAGGCAAGGCAGGATCAATTCTCGTTCCACGCAAATGGACGGCGCACTGGATACAATGTGCAGGCGTGAGATACAGATGCGGCGTAGTGCAGCCAGCCTCTTCATGTAGAAGGTAGGTCTTGCATCTGGGCGCCCGTGGCAGTGGGGTTGATCAGGTACCGACGAGGATGCTCGGAGACACCGAGACACTCGAAAGCCGCTGATGGAACAAGACTCGCTCCGCAACCACCGTGAACCGGAAATTGAGACAAAAATAGTGCTTAATATTCTAATCGAGTTAAACATTTACGCCCTACGGAATATATGAAGCTAAGTATCTATATGAATAAAGACAACTAGGCATTCGAAGGAAGAATCATTTCAATTATGATAATCAAACTATAATAGTGGAAGTCAAAGGATCTAAACTTAGTGGCGTACAGAATACCTATAACAGTAGCCACAGTAATTAAGCTACTGTAAGAAGTCATTGAATAAAACCTATAATGTATTGCGACATAATATTACGTCATTAGCCATTTGTATAACATTCTAAATAAATAAGTATTTTGTAAAACTCATTCACCAAACAATTATATCAATCTAGTTTATGAACTTGGTTGCTAATTAAATAAACGTGGCCGTATACCTATATACGCGCGCACAAATAATTACACAACCAATTATTTTTGTAGTATTGTAAAAGGTGAATTATGTATTACATCATAATTAATACACTCAACCTATCAACCTACATTTTCAATCAAAGTGCTGTAATTCACTAACACTGAAACATGAAAGTATGTGATATATAGATATGTCAGGTCAAGATTGAGATAACATATAACTCAGAACCAACGCACCGTGTCTACTAGCTTGCACCGGAGTGAATCTTCACCTTCGCCCACATCTGCGAGGTCCGCATCTTGATTTGAAGCGTTGAAGCTCTCGAAGGCAGAACACCCCAGGAATTGATGGAGAGACACGAAGCAGGCGCCCTTAGGATCCGCTGACAGGACTCTATATTCCTCTTACATGAACCGAGAATTCAGAAATAAATAATTTTAAATATATGTTAAAACATTTCATGAATTAAATTACCTACACCGTTCGTTGACTTTACGTGTTATACTATATATGGTAATAATGACTGATATTGACGGCTAAACCTACATAAAACGATAAAGAAATGACCGCCGAGTGTAACACAACTAAAGTTATTTATCAACCTAATTGAACACATCTACTTATGCCATCTATATCTAAATCGAGACACATTCCACCCTTGCCATTGAATTAAAACATGGAAAATACATACGTTCCACTTCTTTTCGTAAACGGTTAATCCACAATAATAAACGCGCTCGTTTACTACTAAACACACATTCATTTAGTTGCTAATGATTTCACAACTCAAATCAAGTAGGTACTTATAGTAATTGAATGCATCTACCTACCCTATAATCATATCACACACGAACACTGATTTACCTATCTTCAAAATTGATTATATTTAAAAAGCATATACATGATTTAGGAATTCACTGAACAAATGAAATTAAATATCTCAATCCATTTTGCCGTCGTAGTTAAAATAACACTCTCGTACAAGAATCCGACTTACATTCACAGAGCACAAGAATGGTCATCTCGTTCCACAATGAAGGGTACCCAACGCGATCTATTCAACCTACCCGCTATTCATATATAGAAATAATGATTTTATTTATAGGCAACTCATCGGTATCAACCAAGCCTACAATCATACTGATATTAAGCAAACATTGAAGCCTATGAATGAACGAAATATGTATTTTAGGTTTCCTCAAGATATAAAATGATATGCAAATAATTAAGTAGGTATATGAAATTACCGCACCGTAACACGTAGTTGTTTGGCAGCGGACCCATGATGGTTGTGTGTTTTTCAACACGCCCATGCTCCGGATGAAGCTCCTACAGCTTCCTGCCCATGTTTGGCCGTATCCACACGCTAAGCTTCCAACGAAGGTGGCAGCTTATACTCGTATCTGCGAACAAGTTCTAATACACGGTTTTCTTATGATTTACCACTCACAGTGACAAATTAAGAACCTTTAAGATCCGATGCTCGTGAAATGTAGCCCTTTCGGCAGCTGCCCGTGGTAGGCTCACGCAGTTCTTCACAACCATGGTTCAAGTCAATACGACCCGCGCGTCGCCCATTGCAGTCGCTGTTCTTTTCATATCTCCTGAAGATGGCCGCTAATAGACGTACCTGCAAACAAGCTTAGACACATGGTTTTCCTTACAACCTAACACTCACAGGATTCCTTCTTGACTCGACGCTCTGCTGAAGGCAAAAGATCCCGAATCCACTTTGCAGTTCCTTAAGTAACCTCGTTCCCCCATGAGAACCCCTCAACCGCCATGTTAATCCTACTCCTAAGCCCAACCAGAATGCAGAGTTTTGATTGGATAATATTTACTATCCTCGTCTATGATTGGTCACTTTTATTCCCGCGTATTTAGATTGATCTGCCTTACAACAGATGGCATCTCTAAAGATAACATAAATAAATTAAAAGCTTACGAAGTAGTTTATTGTGTTTAATCGATTATTCAATAAACATTACTTAAGAATTTATATTGAAAAATATATTATAAACAAATATTGTACTATGCAATATTATCATGAGTAAACTACCTACTAGTTCAGTCATTCACCGCCAGATGTCACCGGATGCCACTATCACATTACAAGTGCGAATATTATGCGCGAAATTCACTCCAAACAAATTCAATAATTTCTAAGAGAGTAAATAAATAAATGTAGATGTCAGTCTGTTACAACATCACCCACCTTATAGCCCTGATCTAGCACCTTCCGACTATCATCTTTTTCGGGCTTTGAAACAGCATCTTCGTAAAAAGAAATTCGAAAATTCTGGCGAACTAAAAAAAATTACCTTGCCAACTTCTTTGCCTCTCAGCCACTTTCATTCTGGGCCAAGGGTATTGAAATTTTGCCCAGCAGATGGTTACATGTTCTAGATAATGATGGTGATTATATTGTCGATTGATTGTTTCAATAAATAAATATTACAAAAAAATAGTTTTATTTCAAAGTGGGAAAATAATTATGCAACAACCCTATAATATGCTACAGAAGCAACTACTAATTACTTGGAAAATAATATAATACACGTTTATTTTTTTCAAAAGAAAAATCTTAAAGAGGTACTAAAGTAAATTCTTTTTTTTATTGAGGCTTTGGACACTAGGTGAACATGATAGCCTCATAAATTAAATCCTAATATAACATTTCTCGATCTTAATTGACTGTTAAATCCCATCTTCTTTCGGAAATTGCGTTCTTTCTGTAGACCAAAACAAAGCAATCCTCTTAATGGACATCTCTAAGCACAGTTTCAATCGGAGCGGACGACACTCATAAATAAACTATTGGTGATTTGTCAATAGACTTCCGGCTATAATCGCTTAATCCGGCTCGCAAACATCGACTCATTCCCGCAAACGCATTGGAGGCTTATTTCGGAACTGAAAAGCACATCGATAACACGTCATCACGATCGACACATGGGAGCTACTAGATTTGTCTACGTTATTTGTATATAAATAGTACCTAAAAATATTATAGCTACTGTATTTTTGACATCAGAGTTTATTATTAGATGTTTTATATAATAATAAATAAAACCATTTATTTCAAGTATGTTACACTCATATTGTCTGTATCTGTATGTTTTAAATAAATAAATAATAAATAAAATTCATTTATTTCAAGCTACAAGGCTTAAATACAAACGTGAAAGAATGACATTATTCCAGATCCTAGGGGGCGAGTGTGCAGTTAAAAGTAACATTTGATAATATTTATTTAATACGACGAAATTATACATACGGAGGCGTCATAATCCATTACCTCTTTCATGTACAACCTTAAAAAGTATTTACTCGTAACCCAACAAGATTTATAACTAAGCGGACATAGTCAAAAATAAATATTTGTTAATTCTCTCTCACTCTCTCTTCCTTTCTTACACATGTTCTGTTCCTGTTCTCTTGCTATTCTGCTCTATTTTAGTTTTAAGTTTTAGTTTTTAAGTTTGGGTGCCCTGAGAACCAGTGCCGCGTCTAAAAGACACGGCTTATGCTGAGCGGCATCCTATTTGGTGTACGTATAATTATTTACTTTGTTGTTTTTGTGTGATTTTATGCCAAATAAATATTTTCTATTTCTATTTCATATTAACTTGAATTGTCAATACAATATGGAAGTAGAATATTTGACGTCAATTAAATGTTCTTGGGAATAAACGTACTCACATTATTTTAGGTATTTAATAAAAGAACATGTACCTATCTAATTCGAAAAAAGTTACAATGCCACTTGGGATATTCCATGATATGAGTTAAAAACATAAAATCAGACACAAAAAAAGATACCCACGTGTGTTCCTATTACTAACCAATCAAATCTAAACCTTATATTCAAACCATAGGGTCGATTGCTAGTTTTATTTTTGTCTTTTACGAGTATCCTATAATCATTAGTTTCTCAATGCAACTGTGTTATTGTTAAACATTGTCATAATAAGTGCTTGTTTATTGCGTAACTTGTATTGTTTTTTAAGTTAGCTATTTATAAGTTGTCTTTAAGTGAAATTTCTGCAATTTCTTAGACAATAAAGATTCTTTAAACCGAAAATAATGAAAATAAATGATTGTACAATTTTATATGAACAGACCTCCAGACGTAGTCCCGCAATAAGGCTTGTGTTTTGAATACCTAATAGGGGACGATCACACCGATGTTATATATAGGTATATGGGAAGACTTACATAAGTACTATATGTAGAAGGCATCCAAAACTCAGAAACAAATATTTGTGTTAAATGTTATACTTATCCGTGAATAAGTGCCCTTAACGGGATTCGAACTCAGGACCTCAACAAGTCAACATTTAAATGATGTGGTCCTGTCAACTTCCATTTTATCAAATGAAAGCGCAGTATGATGAGTTAATTAGAACCGCTCTCGTTAGCGCTAGTCAAGTGCCTTTCCAATATTGGTCTCCTGAACAATCCACGCACTTGCACAATTTATGCAACGCAGGTTCATAGTTCAGCGCTTTTCCAGGAAAAGACTAACGTTTTTATGAAAAGGCTAACGTTTTTCGGAGAAGGCTAACGTGGACATTAAATTGTCCATAGAAGAAAGACTGTTTAGATTATTTTGTAGACTTTTCTGTACATCTTTTACTTTTCTGCGGAATAGATGGCTCTGGTTCTGAGACCCGTAAATTATTTTTGTGATGAGCATGGAGATTTCTATGTATTTAGGTCACGTTTCAAGTTTCACGTTTAGGAAATACTACGTTGGCGCTTCATATTACGCTAATAAGTATATAAATATATGTAAAACTCAATTATTTATTTATTTAATCGTATGGCATAATAAATACATTGAGGGCAATCAGAGTGTAGCCTTGAGGCTGCTAAGCCAGGCAACCAAATTAGGTGTCACGGTGTTCAGGTCCTCAGGAGGTCCAGGATATGAGTGGAGTAGGCAGCGTTGGAAAATATGGTCGATGGTCTGCTCTTCCTCTCCGCATTCGCAAAGTGGGGATGCCGTCCATCCCCATTTGTGTGTGGCTGAATTGCAGCGGCCATGTCCGGTTCTCAGCCTGTTCAGACGGCACAAGATTTTCCGAGGAAGGTCAAACGCTTTTGGTTTTTTAGTCGGTTCAGATATATGGCTGTTCTGTGTTGCCGAAGCAGACCAATCCGCTTTCCAGCAATTCGAAATGTTAAAGCTGCTCAAACTCTCAGCTGCAGTACAAGGTGTTTTCCGGGATTTTAGTTGCCGAAGGGGTGGGCGGCAGAATTCCTCGTGGATAGGCAGTACGGGGTTATTAGCGATCTTCTCAGCCTCCCTCTTCAACGCTTGGAGTGGTGGAGGGGCAATATGACTCAATGCCGGCAGCCAGTGGACGGGTGCAGATCGGATAGTGCCAGAGATGCAACGCATGGTCTCGTTAAGCTTAGCGTCCAATGTATGGGTATGTGCACTTTCAAGCCACACTGGTGCGCAGTATTCTGCTGCCGTGTACACAAGCGCGATGGCCGAGGTGCGTAGGCAATCAGCTAAAGCTCCCCAGCTCGTGCCGCAAAGTTTGTGGAGAAGATTGTTCCTCGTGACGACCTTCTGAGAGAGTTTTGATACGTGGTGACTGCTAAGTACTTGGGGCAGGGGGTGTATTTAAGAGCTTCGCCATTCATATAAACAGTTGGCTGATAGCGGGCCAGCTGGTTAGTGAGATGGAAACAGGACACCTCAAGTCTTGGACGTGCTTGGCATGAGTCTCCACGCGCTGAAATACGCGGCCAGGGCTCTTAAGTCCAATGTCAATGTTTAAGCTCCCGATTCGAAGTTTTTGCTCTGGGTAATGAGTGCGATATCGTCGGCATATATAAACCTGTCAATTCTTGATTCAATTATTGATTTATGCCAACATCGAAAACAAATAACAGTAATAAAATCTTAAAGTGTATGTTAAGCTTTCAATCTTATCATGCTGAAAACATAACCATCATCGTGATTCTAATGCATTTAATCAGTAAACTCTACATATGTAATAACAGAGCAGCTATGCGGTCAGATTAATTTTAAGCGATTTGGCCTTAATGCTAATTGGTATCGAATGACCGTAAATCCATCTATTAAAGCGATGGAATTACGGTCACTACAACTCATGTCACATTCTACTCAGTTGACTCGTTTAAAATTAGAATCCTAGTAAGAGCATTGTTTATCACAGATTTTTGATCCTGGGTTTTATATTATCTATTCTATATGTCGTTGTCTAGTACTCGTACTTAACCACAACCTAAGCCTTACTGATTTTACCGTGGCAATAGATCGATTTGTGTAATTTTTCAATTTTTTTAAATTTTCTATTAAATGACTGCAAGGAATAATTAATTTGGCCTTAGAGTAAATATTACTATTAAAGAAGTGAGACACTTGCACGTAACACATCAAAGATTCTAAGTACTTAACCCAAAGTACTAAGAAAGATACTAAGTACTGAACCTCACATGAACATACCTATATGCAATTCATCAATTATCTGTTAATCGCGTAATAAATTAAAATAAAATAAACGCCATGAACCACTCTGCGAATCACACCGCCGCAATTGTCACTTAACGTTTTCCAAACGCTGTAAAATTCAATTGTTTGAATAAAATATAAGAATTTTCTCCTTCAGACCTCTAATGAGAATCTTTACGATGTTTACGGTCCACGGGTCAAAGTGGCCCCGAGTTAGATGCTTGAAACAATCTCAACAACGCTCGTTATCTCCAAGGAAAATTGAAGTTCCCGACATTGTCATCGTAATGAAATTCTTGTTGGATAACGCTATATTACATGTACGCTGCGCGCCCAACCGGTTCACGTCATTTCTTAACAATTATTTAAATTTAAACCGACCTTACTAATGTATGTTACATTGGGGTAGTTTGTTCTTCTATAGATCATTTCAAACTACTAGTCTTTGAGCTCTGTCATCATCTTTAATTGTATTTTTTTATTAAAATATATAATAAAATAAATTAAAAGTTACAGCTTGCATCAGAAGTGGTTCATTTATTTACACTACCTTTATGGTCAGCTTCTTTATTTAAATTAGTTTGAATCCTTTTTCGATCGAATTGGAAATTTCACGAAATAGCCAAAAAACGATTACTATTTATAGGTACTTCCTAATATGACTAAAATGGATAAAACTAGTGAGCGTATACACCAATTAATTCCTATATAATCTACTGCTGCTGTTGTGTCTCAAAAGCCTTATGATAATTTATTCAGTACAATAAAAAAATTCATTCACTCAAATATTATTTAAAAAAGTTCTTTATTAAATAAATAAATATTATAGGACATTATTACACAAATTAACTAAGTCCCACAGTAAGCTCAATAAGGCTTGTGTTGAGGGTACTTAGACAACGATATAGTAAGTAAGTAAATATTCTTTATTGCACCAACAATTATACATTTTACATACATGTAAAACTACAAATGATTTTTAAAGGAAAATAGAACCAGGTAACAACAGGCGGTCTTATCGCTAAAAAGCGATCTCTTCCAGACAACCTTTAGGTAGCAGGAAATTTCGAACTCATACAAAAGTCAACAGGTAGTGCAAGGAGCTAAATATGGAGACTATTAAATACAAACACACATACTACTTATATAAGTATTAAAACAATACCTAATATACTAATAAATATACAATATAATATAATACAATATATATATATATAATTATATATATATATATATATATATATTTATACTTACACATATACAATATATAAATGGCAACTTAAGGTAGAGATAGAAAGTATAGTTTCAGCTGATTTTTGAAAATGGGGAGAGATTTAGCTAATCTTAATTCTATATAAATATTTATAAATACTTAAATACATAGAAAACACCCATGACTCAGGAACAAATATCCATGCTCATCACACAAATACATGCCCTTACCAGGATTTGAACCCGGGACCATCAGCTTCGTAGGCAGGGTCACTACCCACTAGGCCAAACCGGTCGTCAAAAGTCGTTTATTCAATGTAATATTATTTTTATTTAATTTAATGGTGCCAATTTTGAATATTCTTAGAATATAAAACAAGCAAATCTTATGACCAATGGCGCCAATATGCAATAAAACTATCACCGAAGATGTAGTAGGGTAGTGCCAAGATCCAGCACGAAAACGTTCCAAAATCCAAATCAAAGTTTCATAGTATTTGAATGGTGATGTCGTAAATCCATCTGCAATAAAACAAAAGAGGCGCTACAGTATTGCCCGTCCATTGTGTATACTCGGAGGGATGAAATATTGCCTTTCATCTTGTATTGAGATTTTCTGTAAAAAGAGTTTCTTTATTATGTAACTGCAGATATTGAAGACATTCACTATGCATTTTGATTACCTATAAGTATTATACCAACTTGTAAATTTATTCTAGCTAATACCTAAGTTATATCTTCATTTGCAAATGTACCGTCAATAGTAATAATATATTCGTAGCTGCATTGGTTTGAGTTTGTTGCCTACGGACTGTGCACGGTATAGCTTTGGACGGCTAATATAAAGTGATTGATGACAGTAACGACTCCTAGGGTGTGCTAAATTAATTTAGAAATCGATTCCGCATTTAATATTTGACTTTGTTTCGGTTTAAGGGTATGCTACAAATATTAATTGTAAGAACAGACATTGCTATAAATATATGTGTTGCAAGTTTCAACACATACAAACAACATCATCATTATTATTTAAAGAGGTCTCCCAAGTCTCAGCGCCTTGTAACTAAATGCCTCAGGGTGCTTAGTCAACATGCCAATCTTTTTCGCTCCGTAGCTAACGAAACGCAACTGTCACTTGCGTCAGACATTAAAAATAAATTTTAATTACATAAAAATCGTTACTGAAATACTTAGATACTGCTCGTAAAATCTACCATAAATTATGTATTAGCTATTTCTCAGTATCAAAATTATTATAATACTTAACATTAAATTCACAAAAGACTTTCTTAATTTATATTTTGCCGGCTGTTTTGAAATAAGTACGCATTAAGTTAATATTTATATGTTTCTGAGCGTAATAACTGTTCCCTGAGTGCCTTAGCTCCCTACCTATAAATACGGAGGTGAAGTTCTGAAATGAAAATTAACGTCTACCATTAAGCCCCAAATGTTTCGAAGATTATCCTAGATACTGGTACGCGAGGATTAAAATTAAAATAAATTGTGTTACACTTTAATTGTGTTTCGCTATAATTTTCCGAGCTTCTGAGTCCTAGAATTAGTAGGTAGCAATATGAAGGTGTCACGACTACGGGGGGCGTAGAGTTGTCATGATTACAAAACTGTATTGATAATTTACTAATAAATAAGTATCCAGAGGCAAGATTGTAATAAGGCAACAAATTTTAATACCCTCCATACAATAAAAAAAATGAATATTTGGGGACAATCTTGATCGACATAGCTCCAAACTAAGCAAAGCTTGTGCTATGGGTACTAGGCGACGATAGACATACTAACTATATACTTATAAAACACCCATGACTCAGAAACAAATATCTGTGTTCATCACACAAAAAAATGCACTTACCGGTATTCGATCCCGGGACCATCGGCTTCATAGGCAAGGTCACTACCCTCAAATAAGGTAGTTATTATAGGTTATTTTATCCTTAATATATATTTATTAGGTATCGTCATGGCTTTGAAAAAAGGCTTAATGTATCTTACCTACAATACTAAGTCGAGTGCCGAAGAAAATGACATTTTACGATAAAATATTTTGAAGAAAAAAAAAAACAAAGAATATAATGTATCTGTTAACATGACCCGATTAAAGTCAACGACAACATTCAAAACAATTACAGACATAGGTTACCGAGTTATCCGGAGATTTTATCATAAAAATAGAAACACAGAATGAAATGAAATGAAAACGTCGGAAATTGTGCACGTTATAGTTATTTTGTATTAAACAAATACCAAGTCGATAATCGCCAATAAGAAAATGCTTAAAAATAAAAATGAAGGAATACTCCCCGAGCATAGTCCGCGTACCTCCGCTATACTCTAAATTTCATTAGGCGTTTGAGTTAAGCCACCGCTTTCGTGTAATTGCTCATCTCCCTCGTCTCGTCCTGGAAAAAATCTAGTTTATTGCCAATTTATTATCTAATTAAAACTGGAACGATATGATTTTAATAGTTTAGTCGCCTTTAGTTGCAATTTTTTTTATTAATGTATACATTAATTAATATTTAAGTACCTAATCGAGAAATGTACTTTACATAACTTAATTTCTAGATTTGCACAGCGCGGACGCAGTCAATATTTGTTAGAATCAATATTCATCTCTCATAATGAACATATCTAACGTGCATTTAGTGACGCATGTAGTTAGATATGCTATGAGTAAAAGATACAAGTGTAAGTATTAGGCCAGACTTCACTTGCATCTTGCTAATTTATCTGAAGCACATTTAATAGTCATTAGGAATAAATACATATTCTCGACAGAGGTTTGTACAACCCCATTACTTTATTGCGATATCAATGAGTGCATTCCAGCTTTGCCATAGTCGGCAAGAATTGAATTTAAAAAAAGTGCACTTGCAATTACGCCATTGAAAATACCCCTCTCACGTTTCAATCCTTTATGGCGGTCCCTATGAATCAGAATGGAGTGCAATATGAGATGAGAGAGCCAATAATGCAATATAAAAACAGAAATAAGCACTCCTTTCCTCGGCTTTGGCCCGTCGAGTATTCTCCATTATTCCCATTCAGTAGATTTGCTTTGACGAGTGTCCTTAGCAAGCGTTTAAATAATTTCTTTTGTTTTTTTTTTTTTTGCAAAATTTAGCAAAACTTATTTCATGTCAAACGAGGCCGCCGTTCAGAGAAATAAAAAATGGAATGTCAATTTATTTTATTGAAGCTTCAGTTTACTTTTAATTAGTAAAAGTAGTAAAGTTAATGACACAACCTTGTATTGTGAAACATTGTAGTGTATCAACTGATTTCGTACAAAAACAAGATGGATTTTGCTACCAGCCCCAGAATAAACCGTATCTAAAATCATAACAATATCATTCCTTATTGTTATCTTCGATATCTCATCAGCTATATCAGGCATACCAATCATTCACTAAGGATATAAATCTTTTACTACTGCAAGCCGACAAAAGCCTTAGCTGAGATACCTCTTTTTGCTACCGAGGGTCAACGGAGACGCAAAAAATATAGATTGGAAGGTCATGTCGATAATGAACATAAGATTCTTGAAGACAGGAATGGGTCCATAAAGATGGAACATTTCGAGGACATCGTTAGTAAAATCTCGAGTTTAAATCAATTCCAGTGAAATTTGCAATGCATTTCAATTTACGTCCGATTTTATCGGTTACTAATTCAAGAGAAGTTGCTACGTAAGTTCCGCAAGTACGAGTACGAGTAATTAAGGCTTAAGCTTTATTCAAGTACTTTGCGTAAATTAAACGAAATATATTGGTTATTTAGAATGAGCAAAGTTTGTTGTTATGTTATAACATTCTTAAATGAGAAACATTTTCTATCGAACGGCCCGACTTTTAAGATACGTTGAAATTGCTAAAAATACGATATGGATCAGATATGTCAGTGTCAAATATTACGATTTTGTTTGACACTGACATATCCGATCCATATCGTATCTTAGGCAAATTTTTGGCATATCTGTCGTATCAAAGTTCGAGTCGGGCCGGAACTTCGTAACTCAATTATCTAATTAGATATTGTTTTGAAACAAGCAAACACGGAGTAATTAATATATTTTCCAACATTTTCCGCTAAGTGAATAAGAAAATCTTAAAGTACGTGAATCTTGTTAAAACTTGAATTACTCGGTATGTTGTTAGTGATGTCAACTTTCTTCATGTTGGTGAGAGTGTTGGTTAAAGAACAGCAAACGGATTTATTGGTGTTTGCAATGTATTCTGTAAAATTATAATGATATTTTAGGTCAATAATGTAAAAACGTAAAACCAAACATACACGAGCGCATTTGATAATCGGTTTCATTATATTGTGTCACCTGATTTTTACTTCAATCAGCTAACAATGATAAAATTTTAAATGTCACTAAGATGAAAAATCTAATCTTTACTTTTTTAGGAATAATATTAGTTAGGTACCTACGAGTACATTATTACTATATATTTACTTCCTTTTCTTCAGTGACACAAAAGTTAGTTCCTGCTTGTATATCATAATAGTTCCCTGATTCATCCAAAAATCAGATATTACATTTTGAGGAAAACACGTTAACCCTTCACCAGGCGGCGAAGAATAAGCGTATTTTTTTAAGTATTTAACAGGGAAGAATAGCTTTTTGAATCTAACGAAGTAACTGTAATTTTTGTGTGAATGAATATCATAAAACAATATCTTCAGGGATCGATAAAGATTTGAAGCTAAAACCAGTAATATGGTCGGCTCTTTATCACTTGTCACTATGTCTGTCACGTTCTAACAAGTTTATAAGTGCGAAAGTGACGCATAGCATGGCAGGTGATAAAAATGCGACCATGATACCGCACATCACACATTTGCCATTATTTCACCGTTACGAACGATTAAGTAGTGGACAAAGCAATTGTTTTGATGTAATTCAATTTCTCACAGTGCACGATAAATTAAGGTTCAATAGTATCAAATTCCCAAACAGCACAATTAAGTCCCACTATTGTCAATTTTGTGTAAAATGAAGTTGAAATTTTCCAGCGGGGCGAAATTAACTTACTATGGCTTATTAGGTTTTCTCGATACACGTAGCTTTTCTGTTGTCGAGTCAATTTGCTGGCAAGTTAGGGACGACGGTGAAGCGTTCACTCAATTAGTTAATTTCGTTAAATATCCTTGATTGAGCAACGGCCGGCAATCAGGCATGCAAATTCCCCCCACCCTTAGTCGTTTCAGAGACTTTACCGAAATGGAATTTTGCTAAACGTCGACTGTTCAGCCGCTGCGATGTAGCAAATTGTCCGTGTATAATGAAGGCTGTTTTGAGCAGAATCTTCTTAGTTTTGTTATAGAAAACGGGGACTAGCTTTCTTTTTCCCCGGACCTCGACGCTTTGCATAATTGACTTTGACCGCTTCCGTAAATTATCTAGCTATGGCGTTAAATTCATTATCTGCACGTTTGATATTTTATAATGAAGAAATCAGTTAATTACTTTTAAGTTAGTCACTAGCAAATCCTTTGTTGGAGAAAATAGCGCTTAAATTCTTATCTTTATTAATAAACCTCCTTGAAAGTCCTCTCTGCTGGAAGAGTATAATATGAAAAATATTTATATTTTTAAGCTCTGACACAATGCATTGTTATAAGTTCGACGTAAGTCAACGACGTAAGGCATCAGAACTCCTAGTGTACATTTATTCGATAGCGTGACGTGACGTACGCGTTTCCGTTAAGTCTCATTTTGTATGGGGATTAGAAACAGCGCGCCAAGCGGGACGTTTTGGAAACTCAAAACAAAACGATACTTAACGCAAACGCGTACGTCACGTCACGCTATCGAATAAATTTATACTAGGGGTACTGGACTGTGGGATAACATCAAACGTTAATGATTATTTTTCTTTATTTTATTTGCCTATTCATATTTGTGTTGTTTTTTTAATCAGCTTATATTCCAAATTTGCAGAATTAGCATAGCGGCCCGACAGAAAATTATATATTCTCTAATTGACTATTTTTATTTTAAGTTGAGACGCAAGAGAACCAAAACCTGACCTTTATAGTATCTGTTGAAATAGGTATGTAAATATTTTTCTGATAAATCTGCATGAAGTAAAATGTCACAAGCGATGGCGGAGGGACTGTGGCGTAGCATTCCTTCCATTAATTAATTTATCGAAGGCATTGCAACTATGCGATGTCGATCCACGTGGTCGGAATTAATACGGTGCAATCAAAAATATCGTGTATTTCATTCCATTCTTCGAAAATCAGGCCATAACTGGCATGCTTAAAATTTTGAATCGTCGGTAGTATGTTGTAAAATGTTGGTGATAAAATCAAAGCATGTTGTTTACAATTCAGTCCACTGTGTATAACAAGCGCACATAAGTGACATGGGAAAATCAGTTAAAACTTGGTATTCATTACGAGAGAATACGGTAAACAATTTAAAGTTTTCAAACGTCACTTACTGTTGTTAAGTGTGATGGGGCAGATATTACATAACCACTTATTAATGTTTGTGGACTAGAAAGTAAGTATAAGAGAAATTTAAGATCATAGCGTAATTCGATACAATCATATTACACGGCTTGACTAAGTCCCACAGTAAGGTCAATAAGGCTTGTGTTTTGTGTTGTGGCTTGTGTTGTGTGCTGTGTTGTGTATTGTGTGTGAACACATTTCTTTTCATCGCAAATAAATACTTTCATGAATATAAGTATTGAATTGTAAGTCCATTAGGTAGCTTGCTGTATGGTGGCATGGCTGTAATCTAAAAGTACCAGACGATAGAAACTGCAAAAAAATGACGCTCATTTTGTTTTCATAATTTGACATATAACCTTATATTTGGATCAACATTGTTTACACTCAAAATTTACAGACAGGTATTTGAAATACATGAACTGGTATTTTTCCAAATAGAGATACAAGTATCTCGACAGTTCGCATTCTAGGGTTGCAACAACTTTGGGAACAAATTAAGAAAGGTCGTATGGAACACTGGAGGACGTTTTCACTTTTTTTGTAGTATATGACATCTATTTCATTTTATTATTACATATAGTAGCGTGTTTATAAACTGAAATAAATGTCATATACTAAAAAAAGTGAGTCCAAGGCTTCCAGCTGGAATCGGTGGCCGAATGACTCAGGCACCTGCCGCGATAGCAGAGGACGCTGGTTTGATTCCAGGCTGGGGTACTGGAGCCTTGGTCACTTTTTCTTAGTATATGACATTTCAGTTTATAATTTATAGAAGTGTATACTTCTAATAGTAGCGTGACTACTTAAAAAACAAATAAAAAATGATGGCAACACCATCTCTCTCGCCATATCGTAATCCCGTATCCCGGGATTCGTAAAGGAGGTGCAAACGCGTACTGCTCGCCATTAGATTTGCGCAGACTTTCTAAGGTGTATGGTCGAGAAATTGGGACAGGTTCAGCCGTGGCGAGGTGGCCAAGAGGTTCTAGGTTTAAGCCACTATAGCTAAAGACACCGGTTCGTATCCGGCATTTATCACTGGAGGACTTTGTCACTTTTTCTTTATTAAGTATATGAGAGCTATCGACAACAGTTTATAGCCAATTTACAGCCAACGTTGGGGCATCGTTGCTCTCTTGGTGGAACTCGCGGTTAAGTATGTGGTGGCGTCTCCGAAATATCTTTATCGCTCATTTTACACGAAACTTTTGCTATAGTTACATTAAAAAACAACAAAATAAATTCATTTTGTTCTTAAGTGACTTAAAACTTATTAAAAGATAAACTGTACGTCAAATGGCGGTAAATGAAAACTTTTTCACGCATGTCACGCATCCATAGTTTTTTTTTTAAATTCAGAGACAAACTAGAGTCCATTCTGAACATGACTTCTTGAAGACATTTACACTTGGCATGTCGTCTCTTTGGCGTTACAAACAAAAAATCGCCGGAATATCTCTTTTCTAAGATTAATATTTCATCCTTTCACACCCGACACGGCACTAGAACTACTCGGCGTTGTCTCCTAGATATGTACCCACATAGAACGGTTGCTTTTACCGGTTGTTTCCAATAACCAAATGCTGGAATGATATCCCCTCACCTATAAGACGGCTGAAAAGTAAGCAAACTTTCAAACATAACTTTAAAAAGTTATTATTTGCAAAATAAAAATCGGGGATACCAAACGGCTTTTTGGTTGCGGATTTCAGAATATAATAGGTAGATCATCGGATTTCTAGGAAATATTACACCGAACCTACACTTATATATATATTATTATTTGTTATGTTCACTTTTTTATTTCTGGGTACTATTTCACTTCTTTACACAATTATAACTTTTAAAATCTGATCATATTTAGTATTTTCATCCACACTTTTACATCACACTTACCACGTGATCTGGGTTCCGACACTCGAAAGAGTGAAGCGTATAGCTGAGTCGGCACCCTTTTGTTGTTGCTGCAATGCACACATTGTAACTATTCCACTATTCCTGTTATGTTTATAATATTTATAAGATTCTGTATTTTGCTTTAATTGATTGTGTATTTCTCTGTTTGCCTATGTGTTTCTAAAGTGTGTGTATTTGCAGCAAACAAATAAACGCTTTATCTATCTATCTATCTAGAGTCGGGGGCCTATTTCCGTATCATTCGATACAAACTACCATGCGAACATTTGTCAAAATTGTATGCAATTGATATTTAATTTCGAAAAAAAGGAATCTCAACTGATATTAGAATAGAGGCCAAATCGAATTGGTTTTTTTCAGAGATGTTCGAAATTCGAATGTCATTGTCAAATCGATTTTGATATTGTAATAAAGCAATTACAACATTTTCACAGAGAAGAAATTTGTTGTAACAAAACAGTATATCGCAATGTTGGCCACTATTTACGGATTTCGAAGGCATCACATAGATATGATACAAGTATGTGTGTATATAAAATGTCACCTGTATAGTGACATCTCATTTTGTTAAGCTATCAGAAAACACTTATGACGCGTAATCTGATATGCTACTTTTGATGCTTTCTGTACACCAATAGCTCATTTTAATTTCGAAATTGCATAACCACAACACAAATACATGTCGTCAAAGACCAACCCGTCGGGCTTAAAACGATATTGTCCCGAAGCCAATCTAGTTGATAGTGTCGACGGTTTTCAGCTGAATTGCAATAATTTAAATACAAAGAGAGCCCGCTTTTTGCATTTTATGTGGATCTTATTCAATGGTAACACGGCTTAAAATGCAATGATTTGGGTGTGTTGTTATTTTGACGAGGTAAAACGCAGCAATGCCGCGGTTCGGCACAATTGATAAGTAGTAAGTATAATGCGTTTTCAGCCCGGCGTTTTATTAAGCTAAGTGATTTGTAGTACCCTCATTAACCAAATGGCTGCATTGAATTGTGGCGTTTATTGAAATAAAAAAGTCATTTTTTCTAGGACACTAATTAAATTAAGCCAAAAATATATTTTTCTCAAACTTGCTATGAAATGATGACATGACTTACGTCAAATTAGGTCCGGAAATACTACAAATCAGGTGCGATGAGTGAAGATGATCATACAGCCTTACACACCTAGGACTGTAAAGCAACCTTCTTTTGTTTTTTAACGTCAAATTGTGACACAACATCTTGGCATTCAACCATCAACAAATATAGGTAAGCTACCGTTGCTTAGCAACGAATATGCACAACAAATCACCGTTGTTGTGCATATTCGTTGCTAAGCAACGGCGACGGACTTACGCGCGCAGGGCACCACTGGTAGAGTGGCGAGCCGAGTAGGTCGCCACAGAACAAATTAACTACATTTTTTGTTTTAATTGCAAGTTTGAGAAAAGCACTATACAAATCTCGGCGAGAAACGGGGTTGCCGGCCGCGTATCTCTATCCGGCTTCGCTACGCTCAGCCGTCTATATGTACTTGGCCTGCAACCCTACGTTTCCCGGCCTCTATAGTAATGTACTATTACAGTACATATGGTGTTATTTTATATTGTATTGGTGGTAAATTTATATTGGCGGGCGGTAGTGCGGTAACAGCCCTTTACATGCCTACGTTGAAAAATTAAAGCGCCATATGTACTTTAAAATGTTGTACGATACACGTACGAATAGGTAATTCGCATTTGTATCGTAATGTGCTAATTTCTCTTCTCCGCTCGGAAAGCGTCAACTTTCGGCCCAGTGCGCTAAACGATGTTGCCGCTTTCCGGCTGCGTAACAGAAAAATAGTATACTCACTTATTACATGTGATCTGAATGTGCCTTAGATCACTTATTACATGTGATCTGAATGTGCCTTAGATCACTTATTACATGTGATCTGAATCATTTCTTACTTTACTGCCCTAGGTATGTAATGTGCTATTTAATACCTAGTTAATAATAGAGCCCATGGTCAGCAATGGTTTTGCTTTAAAAATACTAGAATTAATTATATCATTTTGTTACTAGAGTTTTAAACGTGGAAAAATAGTAATTAAGATGTTAATTACTTTATAACTTTGTATTCATTTAATTAAAGGTGTTGCATTTTGCAAGTTCGCAGTAGCTGCAGAATTAGAATTTTTAATCCGAGTAACTTGCTTAAACATGCAAAGACAATGCAATGCAAGAAATTAACGCAGTGTCGACTATAATGCGGTAACGTAGACATGCTCAAGTGACCATTATACGACCTTAGCACGCTGTAATAAGATCTAAAAATAATCAGTGAATTATGTCGTCAATGGTTGGTAGAGGTTGAAGATGATACTTGTGGAGAATATACATAGATATCGTGTCATTCTAAGACGCGTGCCTTGACTCGTATTGACATGTTATTAAAGGTTAGATTTGACAATTCTGCGCGTCATCGTGGATAATACGAACTATACAGTACAACGCATTTTTATTTATACGTAAGGATATTATGAGGGTTACTACGGCAGTTAATCTGCATATGAAACTATACGAGCAACCCATTTGAATCACAGTAAAAAACTTAGTTTCCACTTTTTATAATACGAGATTTTAATTATGGATTACACCAAAGAACTGAATTTTTATTCAACGTTAAATCTTCAAATTAATAGGGAATTGTATACTTTAGAATCTATAAATTAAATATAAGTCAATTAAGGATTGGTATTTTGAAATAAGTATCTAAGGATAACAGTATCGGGTTATTAAAATAGAAGAATGCTGGTTTAGAATTTAGGCACTGCAACGCGCACGTGAGACCCTAGGAGTTTCAAGCGTCAATTGGCTACGGATGCGGTAAAAAAGAAGTTATACCGGGTGGGGTTGAACAGGAGCAAGAAATTAAACTATAAGCTTTGAAAAATAACTTGTCTTTTTTTTCTAGTACACTTTAAAGTTTATTCTAAGACGCAATATATTTTGAATTTTGTTATGTCTAAGGCGTGAAAAGCAACGTCAATTACAATAATGATGGGGTATATAGAAGATAATATTTAATTTATACAAATTATGTCGTCAATGGTTGGTAGAAGGCACGATAATATATAATTTTTATGAAAACTAGGAAGTCGAAAAGTTCATAATTTTTTTAAATTATTGGACCAAAGTGTCACCGTTTTAGGAGTACCTGCAATCTATGTTTTAATTATTTGCTCATCTTACAGGCCCCACCCGGTATATGTAAACTCATTACAATAATATTTTAAGTCTAAAATAAGTCACGTTACAAAATTTACACATGAATTTGATTATCCAGCCAATTAATTAGTCCAGTCCAATTGGAATACTGTAAATGGAATAGCTTCTTTCTATTCAGCTGAATAACATTGTCTAAAAACGATAACATATTTTTAAACAGGATTATAAATAAAAACAATGTATGAAAGAAGATAACAATAAAATCAATTGAGCTTTAGGGTTTTAATATCCTTCAAAACATCCTCGAAATTAGCACCTGGACTCAGGGGACCGCTGTCGGGACTTTAGCCGGGGCATTTACCTTGAATAAAAAATAAACGAGAGTTGTATACAAGGTGGAAATATATAGATCGTGCAAATTATTGAAAATAATACAAAAATATTCTACTTCATATTAATGAAAAAAATGGAATCATTACAAACTAAACCACATATATGCTTAAATGTATGCTCTATCAAATCTAAATATTCTCCGTACATTATTACATATTTATATTATATTTAAAAAGGAGAATAAAAATTATGCTCGTGATAGTAATTATCGATTAACAAGATTTGCATAAAGTACGTCTATAAAAAACAGTACAAATGAGTAAACTAGATAGTAAAATTTTTATCACAAACATTTGTAAGTGGCTGGCGTCTGAATTTTCAAATGAATAAATAAATACAACTAAGAATAAATTAATAACCCAATATCAAACTAATTTTATCAGCGCTAATATTATTTGTTATGGTAACTAAAATGGATACCTATACCTACTCACACACATCCAGTGAAGAAGATATCGAGCGCGTTTGAACCGATTTGGCTGTGACAATACGTAACCTATCCCAAAGGAGCGACAATATTTGACGGAGCACTTGGCATGAAAACTTAGCGAAGTTCGACTTTTGACCTGTGGCAACTTAGCAAGGTGACAGGGGCAATCGAGACATTCAAGATTTTGCTCTTTTGCTCCTCTGCCGCAAGATAGATCTAGGGAATCTCCCCTGCTTGCCCACATATATTCCAAATTAACGCGCCATTTGAAGCACCCCTCCGGCAGGTTTGTAAGTATTTGGCAGATAAACAACTATATCTGCAGTGCTATAATTTTTAAGACAACGTGGACTGAATCCCAGACAGTATTCGGTTCAAAACTGACTAGGGAGCCCTTTTCATTAATTAGAAACTTCATCGCAACGCCGCAGAATTCATTCCCAACACAGCATAATAGACTGATATAAATTCTCTTATCTAAACCACATCAGGCACATTTTATTGTGACAAAGTTCGGCATTGTTAACTTTTCTCTTGTTTCGTTTTGTTTTAAAAACAATTTCGCTCAGTGGAAACATTCTTGTGTTTATATTGTTTGTAATATAGTTTTCTACTACTCTACTGTTGTCTGTCTTTTATACATTCATGAACACTAATATAAGAAGATACATAAAAGGTATGAAAAAAAACCTCTATATTGTCTATTCCTCATAACAGCACATGTGCTTTAAAATTCCTAAAACGATACGACGATTGATGGCTACCAACCTAACAAAATCAAAATGAATACAGTTTTCTAATAAGTGCATTGCTATTTGCTGCCAATTTACAAAAACATTTTTTATTTATTTCAACACTGTCTAGTGAACGTCAATTGAAAATGGAGTTCACCATAGACAATATTTTTATTATGGCGTAATCCGCGCTCATATAGTGTTTTATGCAATTATGTATAAGTCAGTAGTCGAAGAAAAAGTATTGTATGCAAAGTTGTATAAGTAGGTCAAAAATGCTCGCGGCGTATTTAACCCACGCCACTCACCTTTTTTACCCTTCTTATACAACGGTTCCATAAAATATTATAGTAGTTGTCTATGATAATGTAAAATTGATTACGATTATTTTGCCCGAAACATAAAACAGCGCGCACCAGTATTTAAAAAAATCCATCCAAGATTAACAATTTCTTTTAAACTTATTAGTTTCTACACCATGTATAAAGCTTTTGTTCTGGATAATTATTTACAACAAAATATTGTACGGCAAAAGTGGGTTAAAATAAAGCTAACTAAAAACTAAAATGATAATACTAGTTTATAGATTTTGTTATATTTAAAAATAAATGAATAGAAATTTAACATTGGGTGTTGAATCGGGTTTTAATAATGCCTAAATATCATTGAAGAGATAAAACTATTGAGACGGATTTTAAATTAATTTTATACGCGATATTAATCCGTCTAAATAGTTTTATTTCATGAATAACTATTGCGGTTACAGTAACCGAAGAAAATATTATATATCACTGGTGGAAAAAAATGCACTGACAAATAAATTGTAGCTGACTAGTAAAAAGTTAAAAACTTGTGAGACAGAAGGTACGTGTAATAATCAATATAATAGGTACCTAAGGCTTTATATTTGATAGTCAATTATGACTATGTTATTCGTTGGTTGTTACTTTAATTCATTTTTCGAATTTTAGGGTGCGTCATAATTGTTCGGTCGAGCACAAAGCCTTCTAGTTATAACTCTATCGTTATCAGCGGTATTTCCGCAATTAATCGTATCCAAAGATAAGGCTGTTTCAAGTTAAGGCCAGTCGCTGGGGATCTAAGCAATCTTTACGGCTGACTTGTCAAAGTGAGAAAGGGTCGGGAGCTCAAGAGACTCTCAACAATGCTTGTTATCTAAGAAGAAAGCTTAGAACATAATGATATCATTTCGAATAAATACAAGGTCGGATTACAGCGACTTTAAAGGATTCGCTTAGTTGGTGATCATTAAAAATTTGCTGAGATATTAAGCGGTAATAAGTTTTTTTTTTATAAAAATAAAATATCATTTAAAACTAAATACGATAATTTTTATTGTTATAGAAAAGCGGACGTAAAATGTCAAATACCAAACCTAACTTAACATCTGTAAATTCTAATTATAAGAATAGACATAGACATAGTTTTTTTTTATTCAACATCACATGAAATGGCAGAGTTAACAGACAGTGACATTTAATACAAATAAGCCTTAAATTTAGATTTAAAAACTAAGAAATTGAGTTGTATATATAAGGGAGAAATATTCATGAGTGCTAAAAAGGAGCTTGCCTCAGCATAGTGTTGCAGTGTATTTACTACAACGCTGGTTTTCAGGCAGACCCTTGATATATGGCACAGAAATATTGTCACAGATTACGTGAATCGTGTAATAAAAGTATTTTTTCTACTCGTTCAAACTATAATTGCGTAATTTTCATGAATGGGCTCTCATTCAACTATAATATTCATTCCGATACGCTGTAGCCAACTATAAAAATAGAAAAGACTAAACGGGCGCGGGGCGGGAGTCGCGCGTTTATGTCTACTGAGCTTACCAATTTTCATTAATTATTTAGGGTTTATAGCAAAAAAAGTATTATGTTAGATGACTCGTAGAAAAAGTATTGTATACAATTGTGATATAATCAAGCTTTTCCATCTTAGGCAACTCAGCAAGCTTCGTTGCCTAAGCACGGTACTCGACTCAAAAGCTCTCTATTATATCACGATTGTATAAAATATTTAGTATACCAGTCTATCCAGCTCACTTCTAATATATAAAAAAGGTCGATTCTCCATCGTCGTTGCTCCGTTATAAAATGAGCAATTAAAATACTTTTCATTTTTTAGGTTTTCAATCATTACTTAAGTCCTAAAACAAAGAAACTAAATCACAGTACACATGTGGTTGAAATGTTATACCTTCAGGTAAATAACGTTGCTCCCTTGAGCGTGCCAGATAAACAAAAATTCAATTACGTAAACGCGAAAATTTATAGCAGTAATTTTTTAGGGCCTAAAAATATTCTCTAACACATCACGCAAACATTGTTATGTTTACGCCGCGTAAACAATTTCGTGGTCAATGCTAACATTAATTAGGGTAAACACAGACGGCACTGTCTGATAATTTCTCAATTACACTTGAAGTGACTCAGTGAGGATCGAATAATAGGGCTGGTTGAATTAACATAATACTCAACGTCTGCCTACATAATGTAATAGGTACCCTGTAATATGACTCTTCTAACAAATACTAGGTTAGCAGGGTAAATCTATACTACACATAGGTATATGTTGCTAAATATGAAACATTACTGCTACACTGAAAGAAATGTTTGCATAACTGTAACAAAATTTTGGTTACTGTTTACACAAAAATTGGGACTTGCGAACTATGTGTTATATGTTACAAAACCGTGTTTGGCTATCAGTGTTCAGGTACTGGGTATACACTACAAAATAAGTTTGTAAATTTATGCAAAGTTTATTTTCTTATAACCGTAGTTTAGTTATTTAGTAAAGTTACAAAACCAGTTCGGCTATCTATTTTTTTCAGTGTAGTAGGTAACTAATGTAAAAGAATAAGTAAAACTTTCTTTAGTGAAATGTTAAATTATTGCAAAAGTATGTGTAATCGTAGGCAGGTATGTATTTTTCGTTATTCGATTTAATGTCCTCGGAGAGATTTTCGATTTTAAATGTTTTTATGTGCAAAACAATTCATTATCAACAAAAATATGACGATTGTTGTCGAAGTTTTGATTGCTCGTATAGTTCGTTCGCGTTAAGAATGCAGTATAATCATCATTGTCCGGCGGACCTGGCCTATAGCCAACCAACCAAATCGTTCCTAATTAGAGTGACCAGTTGAAAGTATACTTATTGTGGCCACATTACGAAATGTCGGGTTACTGGTTCCCTGTTGGTCCAGTGACCACCTCGTTAAGTACTTATTGACATTCCCTGTGAATAATAAACAAGTAAAACACTTTTTAAAATAGGTAAGCAATAAGTATGCACGCTAAAATTAAAAATATCCAGTAAACGTGTAACATTCAGTTGGTCGTTTGCTTAACCTAGTTTAAATACAAAAGAAGCATGAAACATCCGTCGACGCAGTCAATAATGGCTTCAGAGTAGCACAATGGTTCGTTCGAGTGCTAACAGAGCAGTACAGGTCCACCAACTTATCCCTGACATGAAAAAGGTTTTAGCACATGGAGCGTAAGTCTACAATAGTGAAATTCGTATCACAGATGGCTTTGTAGGTTTGTAACAGTTCTATAGAGGGGGTAGAACTTGTCCCAGAGGACGTAAGCAAAATAAACCGTGACGCACGCGCGTCACCAAAAGTTAATATGGTCGCAACGTAGTTCAATAAAACGATTCGTGACGAATGTCGACAGGGGTGGCAAGCGTTTGCTTTTATTTCGTCTCGCAACTCGTTTAGCACATGCCGACTGACAATCAATCTCAGTCAATATGTAGGACAAAGGGTCGTTGTTTCTGTGTTGTTACAGCCCTAATGAAATTTTTCGGGTTATATTTGTAGGTAAACAAGGTGAGTTACATTGAAGCATTAAATAGCAAAAAGTGAAGAGAATTCGGTTTTGATACAATTATGTTTCGATAAAGGTGTTTTACTGAATAGGTTAAAAAACTTACCTTTTGTTATATAACTACATCTGTGAGAGCTTTGATTACGTCACCCGATGTTTTGATTCGTGATCGTGATGCATAGATACTTTAAAATATTTATAGTGTCCATAAACGACTAGGCGTGCCCCCTTAAACAGTGAAAATCATAGACTAATTAAATTAGCAACAAATTGATTTTCCCGGTTTAGTAATTACTTAGTTAATTTAACGAAAAGTTCACAGAGGGTGAGTAGGGGGAAGATTTATGGACTAATTTTCTCGTAAAATGAATGCTCTAAAAATTTTGTTTCACTAAAATTGAATTAAAAAAAAAAAATTGTTCTTATTATATTTTAGCGCACTTAGCATGGTACGATATCTAAAATTAAACTCTATTAGTCGTTAATTACATCTACGTGACCAAAATTAACTATAAAGGTAACCTACAACTAGCTTGTTTAAATTTTCACTCACTTTATCAGGTATATGAACTATATGCAGCTCTAGGAGTTGTTACTATTTTGCAATTATTGTAATAAAGTACGTATGTAGTCACACTTTAAGAATGATGATTTGTAAAATGAATAGGAAATTATCAGTTACATTTTTCAATTTAAATTGAATTTGCAACGATACGTATCGTGCAATGTCGTGTGACTAAAATCATACAGTTAAGGATTACTCGCGCTAGAACAGTCCGGCTTTTTTTTATGATAGGTGATCGGTGATCACTTGATGCTCTCTATAGAAAAATGAAGTGTCAGACGTCCCGGTCTGGACCCGGACCGTTGATTCGTTGAGTTATTCTATAGAAGCCATACATTAACTTTTTTTTTATTTAGGCAACAAACAGTCTTATACAAAAAATAATGCAATAATAAGCAATGTGTTAATAGACCTTGAGTGCCCTACCTTAATAATAATATGTTGTAATCTAAAGTAGCTAGTGTAGGAGCAGTAAGCGGAAAACAAAGTTATCAGTTAGTAACAATAAAGTTATCAGTAACTTGAGTGAATTTGTATTCATTCATCCATGTATATGTATGCACGGGCAGGTTCGTTGATACTCGATCTTAAAATAATGTTCGAAAAATACACACGCTTGTTCTAAAATATTCACGCTATGATTATAAATTCCATTTTAATCATCCTTTCGTAACAAAGCCCTAGACCAGACTTCTTTTAACTACCAAATTTCACAAAATCATTTATTATGTATAACAAATGTATAAAACATGGACTTGCGCTTTACATGTTTCGTATTTTTCTGTTAAAAACTGACTGAAATTAGCAATCTCATTTAATATTCACTAAAATTTCAGGATAAAGCCCGATCAAAATGTAAATTTAAAAGAAAAATATGTTTTACTCGGAACATGGTAAACCATGCCTACGCCAGTCAAAGCTTACATTGAATTATTGAAGGTGTCTATCTAGTTAATTTTAGCTTCAAACTTACTAAAAATTATGAACGATGTTTATACATGTTTTTACCTGTTTCATACATATGATAGGATAGGACCTTTAGGGTCACCTGAATTGCATATCGAATAAATTGTTAGCAAACTTTTAAATAGTGATAGTATTTAATTATAGGCAGCTATTAATTTTTTTAGCCTCCGTATCTCATACCTGAGTGCATGATTACAACCTAACAAATGAAAGTTTCGGGGTGGTATTGACTCAATGCCTAAAGCTTGCCCCGTCGTATCCTACTACTCTGCCTACTCGTACCTAGTCACCCACTCGTTACGGCCAAACTAATAACCAACCTTTCAACGTCCTCATACGATTCAGGAAATAAAAATACTGCAATCAAGAAGGACCCCTTATTACTGCCCACGTCCAGCGGTGCTTTTGACGAAATGATCGGTCCTCGCGTGGAGAGCCCTCCAGGCTCTCTGACCCCGCTGCTATGTGCGTTTGTTGTGGATTAGGTAATGATGAGTATCTGGTATTTACTTGAAGATTTTGCTTTGTGGTTGATTCGGGTTCGAATTATAAAAAAGTACCTACCATACCTACTATATCAATTGAATATACTTTTTAGGGTTCCATAGCCAAATGGCAAAAAAATGGAACCCTTATAGATTCGTCATGTCCGTCTGTCTGTCCGATTATGTCACAGGCACTTTTTTCCGAAACTATAGAGCTATACTGTTCAAACTTGGTAATTAGATGTATACTATGAACCGCATTAAGATTTTTACACAAAAATAGAAAAAAACAATAAATTTTGGGGGTTGGCTGAAACTCAACAAAAAAAATTTTTCATCAAACCCATACGTGTGGGGTATCTATGGATAGGTCTTCAAAAATAATATTGAGCTTTCTAATATCTTTTTTTTTTACTGAATAGTTTGCGCGAGAGACACTTCCAAAGTGATAAAATGTGTGTCCTGTCCCGCCCCCTGTAACTTCTAAAATAACAGAATGATAAAACTAAAAAAATATATGATATACATTACCATGCAAACTTCCACCGAAAATTGGTTTGAACGAGATCTAGTAAGTAGTTTTTTTTTAATACGTCATAAATGGTACGGAACCCTTCATGGGCGAGTCCGACTCGCACTTGGCCGCTTTTTTATATTTTTTGGTGATAATATTACCTTATAATATATGTTCCACATAAGTTCGGAGATTCCTTGAGAATTTGATTTGTATACCATTTCGTACTTTGTCAATAACATGAGAGCTAGCGGCTTCTTTATTTATTGTCACTGTGATAAGGTACACAATGGTACAAAAATCAAGTACCTTGACTTGTACAGTCAACAGTTTGATTTCTGAACCATTTTGTATACGAGTAGGTATGTGTATAGAAAGCATCCATAACTCTGAAACAAAATATGTGTGATAAACGTAGGTACAAATAAATGCCTTAACTAGAAATCTAACCCAGGGCCCTCTTCTCCAGCTTCCTAGGTAGAGTTCGATTGTATATGGTGCAACAGTGATGAAACCCACCCTAAGTGAATTTTATTGTAGGTCGTATGGGGAAGTAATTAATAAGGGAAAATGTACTCTATATGACAAGCGTTTATCATTTCAAAGCACGCACTGCCTGTTACAGGACCTCATTATCACACAGTCGGGGAATTCATACTAACTGACAGATAACTGAGTTAATCAGGTACGTTACGTGAGTCTAATATTGCTTTGTTGCTTGCAGTGCAATATTCCTAACGAATAGAGTATCAAGAAAATATGTAGGTATCAGGTTTCAATTAACAGTATTGACCTATTTAGGTGGTATAGGTCCGCATGTTGGCTTTTTATTTATGGCGACTGTTATCAGTCAGTCATCATTATCATTGGCCTTTAACATCAATTAAATGATGGTTAAAATAGTGCCCGTAACATTGCGGCACTTACGTAAATGACTAGTAAGTCCAATTTGAGAGCGGCAGCCGCGACCGCATAGCGGGCAGGTGAATGTCATGCCCGGTGACGAAGGTGGGAAAACAGCGCGCTGGTGTCTCAGTTATAACTAAGTTATAAAATACCTGAAATAAGTACCTATAACAAAAATAAAAAAAAATTGCCAAAGTCTGCTTGAAGATTCGATTTGTTATTTTTAATAAATTATCTACTAGAATAATAGTCATGAAGAAAATAATGAAAAGTTGTGATAATGCACCATTTAAATAAAATACACTCGGTACCTAGAAACAGAAAATACACAATAATATAATATGCTTAAGTTGGGAACAAAAACGAGAATGTACGTGACAAAAAGGTCTCGAAATTAAAAATGTGAAGAATGAAGCCAATATGATGAATTAAAAAAAAACAAAACAACGGTTTGCACTCCGGGAGTGCCGCCAGAAGTGTAAACTTGAATATTGACGCTGTGCATTTTTGATATTTTGGAGAAATTGAGTAGCAGTTTTATAAAAAGAGATAATTCTCTATTATACCTACGTAAATAAATTTGAGTGTAGAAGATATTTTGAAATGCAAATTTTAGTGTTTTAGTAATTCATGAGACGTGAGCATGACTGTAGCCTACACAATCAGTAAATGTTAATGAATTGTTCACCATCATATTAAGTAAAACAATCACGCTTCTTTTCTGTTATTTAACTTTTTGGAGAGGAAAAAATTGAGTATCTACAATTATGGACACCCAACAACACAAAGATACAACACAAAACAATTAACAAAGATTAAACCTCTTTAACCGTTATGACAGCACTTTGATTATGAGGAAATTAAAATGTCACACTTGAATGAGATACGATTTTTCTAAAGTAACCAGGCTTCGATGACATTCAATTTGCACGTCACCAGTGTCTGTCTTACGAATTTTCAATCTGACGGTCACGTGACCTGACGCGAGTTTAAATTTTTTTCCCCATCACAAAAAGTGCACAGCGCCGCTAAAGAAGTTTTCACTTCAAAAATAAATTAATTTATAAGAGGTAGTGCTATAATACATGTCAATTTTTTGTGCCTGGCCTTTCGCAACGTTGTGATATTTAGAATCACATCCGGCATGTTCTTGATTAAAATATGTCATAATTTTGGCTGTAAGATACAGGAGCAATTAATTATAAAGTAGAATATAGCATTCCTGTGTACGAGACAGAAGGATTTCAGTATTCCATGAGCATGCCGAATGCGCCCTAAATGTGAGACATGACGAGGTTCCGCACTCTAGACGACGACAACTAAGGTTACCAGATATAATTTTGTAAAGTCCTCTTCGTAAGAGTACCTCTTCTTCTTGAATCAAATTTCTGACACGCGGGTTTTTTTAGGGTGATGCCTAATTGTTGAACCAAACTTATAAATTTAGAATTTGAGATGATTGTGGAACGAGAAAATAATTCAAACCAAGGGATTTTTGGCACAAATTCAGCCAAAATTTACCCTTGAATCATGGTAATTACTTTTTAGAATATACGGTAACGTATGAGATCATAAAATACCCCTTCATTTGTTAGTAGTAGATTAGTATTACAATCCAATATGAACTATGCAAATGAACCTACTCATATTGAAAAGATCAGAAATACCCTCTGGTGTTGCAGGTGTCCATGGGCGGTGGTAATCGCTTACCATCAGGTGATCCGTCTGCTTGTTTGCCTCCTCTACCATAAAAAAAATGTTAAATGAATATTAACTTCAGAACAAAGCGCTTAATGTACTGAAAAAAAAATTGTTATGCATTAATGTTCTTCATATTAAATTTTCTGATATTTCATTATGTCGGTCGCAGTTTCCGATTAACCTACTTAACAAATTTTTGAACTGCCAGGAAATGTCCTATTTCTGGTTACCCTAACGACAAGGCACAAGTGCACAAGATGCATTCTATTGTTAAGCTCCCATCGGGTTTGTGAACGACAAAATAGTAGTTTGCCGAAACTCTGCAACGTTCGATTTCTTGCATTTATTCCTAACTTAAAAATTGTTTCTCTCAATGTTCCTGGAATTTGAAATATTTTTAGAAACCCAATGTTGTACAAGCTATGCACAAAATTATAGTTAATGTAAATAGGTACTATGAGATTTAAATTAACTTGCTTAACTAAGTTAGTAAGATTGTTTCTAGCACTAGCGATAACATTAACATTTTAAACTTGTAACATAGCAACACCGCAACGCAATTTGCTTGTTTTAAAAAGGAAAACTTTCTTTTGGAACAATTGCTTGGAAAAAGATATCTTACTATAAAAATTCAATTTGGACTGCACTAAAACGATTCAAGAAAAAGAACTCTAACTCTAATGTCCTATAATATTTATTTATTTATTTAAAGACGATGTGCAGAATAAAGGTTCCGTAGGTACGTGCTTTGTAATCGTTAATTAAATTAAGGTAGTCCTGCAAAGTGCAAACGTGCCAACTAGAATTTGTATAAAATAAGTATCCTGGATCATCATCGAATCTAGATAGGAAATAGGATTTCGATAGTCAGATTGACTAACTATTCATTGATGATAATTTAATAATGAATCGCAGTCAGCATTTGTAAGGTTTTTACAAAAGCCTTCATTATTCTAATTAAATAATAAAATACAGCATATTTTGGTGCTTCTGGTCAAATACGAGTTATGGCTAATATAGGTCACATAAGGGAAATGTAAGCTTGTATTTATGAGTAGGCACACGACGTTGGCCCATGGGAAAATCCAGCAAACTTTTCAATGGACCGGCAAAGCCAATGCAAGCCCCGGCTCATTGTAAAGTTGTACCTCTTCCTACGGGGCCCTGCTACCCCATTCACAGACCTTTTCATCTTGACTATCAAGTTTTAGTATAACTTGATACCTAAATGCAATACTAATTATGCGTTATCGGAGCTCACACCTACACTGGTGTTAATGAGATGCGAATAAAGAATTGTGAATAGAAGCTCGGGCCATGTATTTATTCCGATTGGTTTCACGAAGGCAGGAGCAACAAGTACTCGTAGAAACCAGTATAGCTTGACATCGATGTCTCCACTACCTATACGTAATCAAAAGCTATTGTTCCTCTGAGCTTTCGATTTCTCGTGTTTGGAAAGCGATAGTAATGAAACCCCTGAAATGTTACCAGTTATTGTGAAGCAGAGAATGTTCCGAGTGCGAAAGTCGTAGCACCTGAACAAACTGCCGCCGAGTGAACGATGGTGCATTGTGTGCTCGAATGAAATCGACGCTATTGTACCGGATTTGGGTCGACTGCTTTTGAACATATTGGATTTGGAAGTGCATTCATTAATTTGAAAACTTGGTAAAAGAGATGGTTTTGCCAAAAACTACATTGAAGAGCAATGAGAACGAGAACCGTACCCGTTGTTTTTGTTCTTTTTCAAATGTAAACTAACAATAGGTATATTGGCACGTAATATATAAAACGTTTTATATATAAAAGTCGCCACTGCGCCTTGTTCTAGATGATAACTACTGGTTCAGAAATCGGCAAAAAACATTTTCGATGCATTTAGTTTAATTTAACATGTAATGTAGTAAAACAAAACACATTAGACACATGTGGTAATAAGTATGTTTTCCCTGAGATTCCTCATAGCACTTACAAAGTAGATACTATGTAGATCAAACAAGACTCACAGCGATAGTTTACCAATATACATAAATCTGAAGAAAAATATAGCCTCAAACGTCGCAAGTATGTCAGACTAGGTAGTAGCTACATATTTGCGGCGTTTGGGGTAGAAACCTCCACGGAAGACCAGCGCTGTAGCATATATATGTTAGAGCATATGCTGAGTGATGTCCATTTGTAGCCTATATTGCAACATCATCACTGTAATAATATTGCATGTTAGTATAGGTTACAAGTAGTTATAACTGTTTAGTGTATTAGATCTTGAATGAATGAATGAATGAATGAATGAATGATGCTTTTATTCGAAACACACATACACAACTACATTAACTACTTAAATCTAGGTAAATTAGAAGTTACAGTGCTGCGGGTAGTTCCAGAAAAGGATAACACTCAGCATGTGTCGCAGCACATCAGTAGTGTTGAGACGCTGATTATCAGTGTACCCATTGACATGTAAAAACAACACAAAACAACACAGAACATAAAAACAGAACCGAAGCAGAATATAACAGAATGTGCAGTTGACATTTAAATTTATTTATAAGAAAACCAGGACATGTTTATTAATAAGATCTTCTTTCTTTCTCTTTTTTTTTTACTAATGTGGTGCTGTTTGTAGATGGTTTTGCAGTAAACGTTTTTCTATTCTATTCTATTCTAAACCCTTGGGCCGTGGGGGCCTAGCACGCTTCGCCTCTACGAGGAACTGTCAAAGCGCCTTATAGAGGCTTCTGGTGACCAGAGGGCTGGCCAATATTTTGCCCAGTGGATCAGCATTGCCATCCAGCGGGGCAATGCGGTCAGTTTTCTGAGCACCCTAGCAAGCGCCTTAGGCCATATTTTTTATTTATAAGTTTTTAATTTAAGGGTTTTTATTATGTTTTACTTGTTTTTTGTTATGCCAAGAAAAATATTAGTCATGTCATACTAACTGAAGGCAAATTCGACTCGATAGCATATGACCACAGAAATATAACCACTAGGTATATTTATAAGAAGTGGCAATGTCACATGGGAAACTCTCAAAAGAAAACTTGCAGCATATATTGGGATATAGTGACAAAGTTTGTCATGATGTTAAGAGATGTAATTTATTTTTGTATTTTGTTGTAAGAATAAAAATACTTACTCCCTTATTCATAAAACTTTACAAGCCGCAATTAGTTTATGGTTAACAAATAGATCAAGGTTTTAATAGCTACGAGTAATTGAGGCTTATCACGCGTTTATGGATAACACCATATGTAAGCAAATGAAAAATCGTTTCTAATAGAATCAAGGGCCTAGGCAAAGGATGGCAAAAGCACTCTAATACGAAACAATGTTCTAATTTTTAAATTACATAGCTTGGAGTACTTGTAGACACTTTCGGTGTCTAATTGGCTAGTTGTTCGGCTTGTTCTCGGATAATTGGATTATCTTCCATTTCCGGCGCCCTCGTTCGCGGGTAACCGACGCGGTCCTTGCTAGTGATGTTAGTGATGTGCCCCGGAAATATTCTGAGACAAGAGAACATTTCTGATTTATATTTATTAATTTATTTTATGGAAAATAAATACTTATGAATACACGGTACACGGGGCTCACAAGGAACCCGAAAGATTTTAACCAGGCGTTCCTGAGACCAAAAAAAAAGGTCAATTCGGCCAAAAATATTTTTTTTTGTTTAGTTTTATTTCGATTTTTTGAATGTACATAACTAGTAAAGGTAAAACTGTGATATAAAATTAATTTAACTTTTTGTTCGTTTTACCTAGTTTTTGCTAAATGTTACTTGTTACTCTTTGGCATCTATCAATAAGGATATTTAGACACATCACTCACTCACCTCAACATTCTCACACATTCAGACTCATTGTGGCAACAATGCCATCAAAAGTGTAAAAATATCATCATGATTTTTAAATCATAATAATGGTCAGCATAAATCATATAATATCTCCCAATGAAGATCGTCAAATAACATTTAGTATAGCCATTAATTTAAAAGTTTTTTTTTTAAATATTTCTTGATTATTATATTACACTTTATACAGTTGTTTTTCGAAATTCAATTCATTATTTAGTACAATTTACATTACATATAAAATTAAGATAAGACAACTAAAACTAAACCTAACTAAAAAATCCCTAAAAACTACCTTCTAAGCCTAGGCCCCTCAGCAAGGTGCCCATCACGCAGGCAGCGTTCCCGCGCTGTATTGCGATAGCAATCAGAGGAGGAGCTGCCGGCGCGAGATTCCCCTGTTGCCTCCCTCAACCGCTTCCCAAGCTCCTTAAGGAGCCCACGCGCTCCCCTACCCCACGGCCCGAGTGTCTCGACGCCAAATGCTACGAACTCGTAGTTGGCGCCGAGACAGCTGTATTTGTAGGCCTTAAACCGCTCTCGGGCGTCCGCCGCTGCCCCGACATTTCTGCTGGTCGCTTGAATGTAGGATGCTGCCAACGTATCGGCGCAGGTAGCATCCCACACCAGCGCGCGGCCCATTCTCCAGGGGATCAACGACATCCCGTCCGGGCGCTTGCCATCGTCCCGCACGATCTGGGGCTCCAGAGCTGCGGGGACGTTGGCACTGCCGAGAGCCCTTCTAAGGATGTCGTTGAGGGAGGCGTGGCGAGACAGGCAGCCGGCGCCCGAGAAGCAGGAAAGGCCGTGGTGGCCAAGCCGGTCCACTTGGGCCCCACAAGAAGCACAGGCGTGGTCTGTGCATACCTCGATTCCAAGGCGGAGACCGACGGCTATACGTAGGGTAACAGTTGTTTTTTATTTATAAATATTTCCTCTTTGTGGAGATTATCCTCTTGTAGCTGATTGTACTATTAATTTACTTTTAAATATATTAAATAGTATACTCGTATCGTATATTAGTGCACGGAAAATCAAAACTATATTCGAATTATTCTCAACTACGTTACGGAAAAATATTCCTAGGAAATTCCCGTGATGTAATTTATTTAACATCACTACATCTTACGTAACTTTGGTTTTATTTACGCGCAGCCTAATGGTGTATGGATTCATTAATTAGTAGTTTATTGTTTAATTGGATTAAGTGGGTGTCATTGGGTATTAATTAATGCTTTAAGGGCGTTAATAATTTAATAGAAAGGCACTAACTTGCTTTGATTAAGCTTGAAAGGCGTATGAATATAGTACATATATTCCTATGTGTTATTAATTCGAAATACCTGCTATTTTCTCACACTATAAGTGAACTGCGCTATTAAGTTTAGTTTAGTTTAATATGTTAAATTTATCCGTTTAGTATTAAGTAGTTATATCTTTATTCCTCTATTTTTCTAAACTCACAATAATAGAGATCTCACAACTTTCAGCAGTTCTTTGAACAAAGCTCTTAAAGTGTGCACCAAAACGAATTCTTTGAAACTCTCGTACGTTCCTGCTGTGTCGTGACATAAGCATGCGACCTATTTTTTATTAAAAAACAAGCCCCGTCTCAACTCCACATGCAGAGCTACTTATACAATTTCAAATATAGTACTGAAAAATGTAAACTAGGACAGATACTTTGCTACTCCGGAATTGTTTACTTTACAAAATTGCCTTGTAAGGCTTGTCACATAGCGCCATCTAGTGGTGTTAGCGTAACTTCGTTGATTCTTTTTTATTTCTCTTAGTGTTATATTTTTTTAGAAATATGAAACATGATTTAATTTAATTAGTTTGGTTACAAATATAAATAGTTGTATTTCAGCATTTCTTTATGGATATTGTGTCGTTAGGTAATGAAACCTACATGTTTTAAAAGGTAGCACAATTGGACTGACAACACACAGTTCTGGCTGAAAAGAGCACTAAATTTGAAATGTAGGGAAAAAAAAGAAGGAGAAGAAAAGACGGCATGGTTTAGTGTCAGAATACTGATTTGTTACAAAATTAAAATAGATATTTATAAAACTCAGCGTGGAAATTTATTGTCGCCATACGAGTATATTATATAGTTCCGGAGATTCAGATATGGTTTCTGGGTAAGCAATTCTCACAAAGTGTTTTCATTGCAAACCAGCTTAATCCAAATTCGGAAGACTAAGTTATTTATTCTTTCCAGATTTTAATAGGTCGAGGCAAATGTTGCTTTCCTTTGCCAAGTTGCTGAGGAAAGAGGAGCGTGCCCTTGAGCGTGGCAGGCTGATGTAAGAGACGGGTCTTCTCTTCGTCCAGTTCGGGACGCTTTCACGGCCATTGTTACGAGTTCCAACCCAAATGCTAATTTTGACTGCAGCAGACTTTTTCTGTCGTCTGTCTTGTTCGTCAGGCGGAATGCAGAGGAGTTAATTCGGAGGAATAAACATCGTCTGTGGCAGCAGGTATGTGTTGGCCCTTTGAAAACCTTTGAAAACCTTAGGAAATCCTTTGGAAACCCTTAGAAAACCCTTAGGTAGCCCTTAAGAAGCTCATAGTTTACTTGTAGAACAAGTTTTGTCATTGTCATAGATCGGTAACCTTTTGCTTTTGTCACATTTATAATGAATAATTTTAATATCATAATCAAGGTTTACTGAGGTCTGATGGACAGTGTTGCTTGCCAAATTTAATGCTTAGGTGTAACTTTTCATATAATAATTACCAGAATAAAATTTAATTAAACAACTAGTTTGTTGGTGATTTATCCTATAGTGTAAGAATACAGATATGAATGAACCAACAGCTCTACCGTTAGCAGTCTGAGCTAGAAGTTGAATTTTTAGTGTATGTAGGAGTTTTGAAAGAAGAAATAAAACGACTATCAAGTGAACTCTTGTGTTTTATTTCCTTTAGTACATCCTCAGGTATTATGTAACCAGCGGGGTACATTTCATAGATTTACAGGTTACAGGCTCAAGCCATGGCTCAAGCCGTTTAAAAAATGTATCAGTCTCACTTAAAATGTCGTCGGAAAGAACTTTGGGGAGTCTCTGAGGGACTGATAGATTTTCTTCGAGACCTTTCTTTGAGCTTGAAGATGTTAGTTTAGTATAATTGAAAATAAAACGATTGTGTATTACACTTTTTGCTGAATGTGAAACCATATGACTCTCAAATTATATGTCCTTTTTGTCTGTTGCTTTCAGGAAGAGGCAACCTATCACTTTCTTGCTTGCCTATAAGGTGTTGTTGGCATAAAGATGCAAATGCCATCTTAAAAACTAGTGTTTAGAGGCGAACCTACTATGTGGTATACATAGCATATTTCACTGCCATCATACTAGTTAGTAAGGTTTTCATTACTAAAAGTAGTTTGTGCTACAATGCTAGTTAATGTGCTACTAAGTTATACTTTGATTAGGTAAATAATCAATCTACGAAATAAAGTTTTGTTTAGAAATGAACGGTATCTTATCATTTTATTTATACATAATTTACATTCATATTTCTTGTTTTGTTTTAAATTGTTGTGTAATTTATTAACTGCTGTGTAATTTTTTAGTTTATTAATACTGTTTTAGGTCGTGCAAAAAATATTAGGTAAATAAAGAAATAATATTCACATTATGAGTGATTAATAATAAAATGGGAGTCATTTTTAAGATACACAAAATATATATTTTTAAACGAAATACAATTGTTAGCAGTAAAGACAACCCCCAATGACAAATGCGTTTTTTGTGCAAAACAGTAAAAAGTAAAAGGAAAAAGAAGGCGTCGTGCTTGTTAGGGGAATCTTGTAATTATTTAGATGAAAGCACCAATGAAACAAATTCTGATCGAGGTAAAATATTGCTTATATTTGTATACTATGCTACGACTTTTAATATTAGTATTCGAGCTCACAAATATCTTTACAAGCCAACGATCCAAAATATGTAGTACATTGTATATTAAGGGCGGTAAACAAGAATTTACGAACAAGTATTAATTAAGTCCGAAGCCGATTTATAATCGTTAATTTTAAAAGTAAAACTCATTTATATCAATTTGATTCGTATGAATTTGAGACATAATTAATAAATATGCCCATGGGCATCATGAAGTTTAAAAGAATCTATTACCGCCCGCCCGTGGACATAATATAGCTCATTTCTTCTCAGTATTCTGGCATACAATAACATCGTTTACGAGCAATTGTGATGAAAATATATTTACGCGACCCTATTCTCAGTATCTTAGAGGCGTGTAAACATATTTTTGGAACGTTGTCTTGTAAAGATATTTGTGAACTCGATCGTACAGTGAACAATTTAATCATGATGGATTTGAAGATTTTAACTATACTTCAAATAGATAGTTGATAAAATCAAACATGAAACTATTTGGTGCAAGCGAGCCGCGAGTGTATGATAACAAAATTACATAATTTATATGTATATCATTTCATCATTAAAATTTAAGCTTGAATTGGCTCGCTTTTATTGTGATTTTATTTCAAGTTTTAATTATAATACCCTTTTTTATTTGTTTTACTATTTACTATTATTACTCGGATACCAGCCCTTCCTAAATATTTAAGTAAGATTTTTCTTATTTCAAGTTCGTTTTTCTTTTCACTTTAATTTAACTTGTGAACAAAATGCTAGTTGGTTATTCCGATAGCGGCATGATCCAAGTTGGCGATTGTACTGGGCTCCATTCAGTTTATAATTAAACTTTGGTCAAGTCAGACCGTCAGCTCTGGAACTTTCTTTGTTTATCTACTGCAGCTTTAACTGCAGTTTAAGTGCTTGATGAATTAATAAGTATTATATAAGGTTAACTAAAGTTTAAAGTTGACACTTTTTATTTTGAGCCTATTTTTTTTTCATAAGGGTAATTGAACAATAACAAAATGGAAAATCTACTTTATGTTAAATTTAAATTTCAGCAGACTTACGTGTAGTATAGTTTAAAGCTATCATATAACAATAACGGTTATTCAATTTTCTCCAGATTTTTTTATATATCTTATCTTATACCTTTAAACGAGCAATTCTTGTATATATATATGTATATATTTCTGTGATCTCGGAAACGGCTCTAACGATTTCGCTGAAATTTGGTATATGCGAGTTTTTGGGCGTATACAATCTATCTAGATTAGTCTTATGTTTGGGAAAACGCGTGTTTTCGAGTTTTCATGCGTTTTTCTTTCGACGCAGAATATGGTCGCTAATTTCGTGTTGCCGGCCACTGTCCGTCTGGTCTAGCGGGTTAAGACGCGGACTGCTAAATGAGTGTTACGGGTTCGAATCTCGCCCGGTGACTGACTTTTGTTTTTTTTTTAAACTGACTTTTGTTAAGTTTATATATAATTTTTTTAATTTTTATTGTTTTAGACAAGTTTAATTTAGTAAAAAAATTTAGTTAAGATTATCACCTATAGACCACCATATTACAAAAAATAGTTATAACCGAGCAAAGCTCGGTCGCCCAGGTACTATTTTATTTAAGTACATATTTTGATGCTTTTCGAATTGTCGTGTAAAGGCAATTTGTTTAAGAAGTTTCAAATCTGAGATGTTTGCAAATGTTTTCTTTATTTTTAGATTTTTAATTCGTAACTATTTTAAGTGCTACTATATAAAATTGTTTGATAACGTTAGTTCAGTTTTTACCAAATAAAAATATTCATTTTAATTACACTTTTGCAAGAAAGTATCTTAAGGGAAATAGTAAATTTCTAGTTTTGCATTCACGTAAAAATATCATCTCATAATAAAACCGGAGCTCGTATAAATTACATCCGTAACTTTAGCAGTAAATTAATTTTCATTCACTTAACTCGCTATAAACAAATTATTTTTAAGTGAAAAAACATGTTTGAGCCTAAAGCATGTAAACGCAACGGAACTTGGCACCCCAAAACAGGACGTATTAAAATTTCCAGAGTTTAACTTTGGGGTGGAGATGCGTTTCGGCGTACCCATACACATCTAACTCTATCTTGGCAAACAGGAACATCGGTTTTCTAGTATCCCATTGCAGGCAACTTTGCACTGTAATACCAGTTACATAGAAAATATAATCGTGTGGCAAAAGTAACCCCGTTAATCGTTAGGAAGTTGTTGAAATATTAACGGGCACGTTATGCTCAATTTCCTGGCTTTCAACGAATAGCTATCGGTAACTTGGTCCTTTAAAATGTTCGCCGGTTGTTGCGAGTAGAATTGGTTGATAATTAACTGCCGTTACATGGAGGATGAATATTGATGATACCCGGTTTGTCAGTGAATTATTGCCATTATTACGATCACAACTGATTGCAAAACACTCACTAGCTGGACTTGACCGCAGTGCGCTTAATGCAATTTCCGTTTGTGTTAATGTTAAATAACTTTCTGATATTATTCGTAATGAAACTGCATTTTTAAATCACTGTTGTATAAAAATGCGATAAAATATAGATACGTGTGGGAATGGATTTGTGCGGATTTAGTGCAACCAAATTAAACATACTTTTGCTTATAATTAAACAAGGTGTTTGATTAAAGCTTTCCCTTTGAAAGTGTTAAAAGTTGTACATGTCGGGAATTGTGGGCGTATCATATACCGGATACCAGAGACAGAACATTCAATTGTGGATGACGAGGGCTTTCAGTGAAATACGATAATCGACTCACAGTTTTTACTGGACAAGACTGATTTCAAATTATAGCACAAGTTACATTCCTTATCCTAAGCAAACCGTGTAGATTTCATTTGTTTTTCCAGCGCACTCTATGACGCCTTGGCTTCGATGCTTTTCAAACACCTGTTAACAGTTTAAAAGCAATTCAAAATATAGTTGTGATCAGTGTCTCTATTGATAAAGGTGTTGGTAGCTCAGGTTCAATAATACACAGCGTGCAGTTTTAAACAGGAATTTAATTTTAATATATAACATTTGAACGTTATTCAACATGACGCTAGCAGCTTATTCCTTTTTTTTTGCGTCGGTTGGTTAATTGTTTTCGCAGTCCATCCAATTCCCTCTTCAGTTAGCTTTACAATTTCAAAGTGTCATTTGATTCGTGATGGATTTCGAAGTTTTTTGGCAATTTCACGCTCCATGGCAATTCCCGGATAGATTCTGTTTTATTTCATCGCGGGTTTACCTGTACTGTTTCAGGAAGGGCTGTCGACCTATAGTCGACAAAAAATAAAAAATAAAATTAAACTTTAACCAGGTGAAAATATAACCTAAGCCGATCAAACTACAAAACTTGAATGATTGATATCGCATTTATAAAAATCAGTTCGAGTCAGTAGTTTTGACGCTAAGGTAACACAAACATATGCTCACAAATATTTGTGAGGAGTATGTGGCTATCATCATCATCTCAAAAGCATAAGTAGGTATGAATTCCAGGCACAAACACGATAATCATGTTTATATTAAATATGGTTATTTTTAAAATATATCTGCGTTACATTCGTTTTCGTTCGAAGACAATAAATAGGGTAGACCAAGGCGAATCAGATCACAGGGCGAATCGGGTCCGACTATTAAATCTGTTGATAGTTAAAATATTTCTTATGACTGACATCCCAGGCTAAGAGTACAGTGTAGTTTTCATCACTCCCCAGTTTCAGTTTTAGAGTGCTAATATTAATGCTACATTTCAAATATCAACGAATTTTTTATCTTAATCTGCCCTGTGATCCAATTTGCCTCGGTCTACCCTAGTAATCTTCAAATTCAATAGAACAAAGCTAAGGTAAGCTCGTAGATAACACAAAACTTGTTGAATAAATAGCCAAGCTACTGTCAATCCCCAATACAGTCCGGTTTTTCAGGGGCAAAACGTACCAGGTGATAATGATTAATTAAATATCGACTCAAGTGGTATCTATCTATACCGATAACAATGTATATGTATAATTCATAGTAACAAATGTGATTAACTCGTACTTAAAGTAGGTAACTCGTACTTAAGGTAGGTGTAGGTTTATTAAGAGTGTTAGATCTTCACCGAGGGTTCATTACATATTTAACTTATTGTTTTTTTACAAATTAATAGTTTTCCGATTTTCCCTGTTAGGCAATAAGACAATGCCGAATTTCATAGTTCAAGGTCGACGGGAAGTACCTACACCTACCTTATAAATTTTGATTCCCTTGCGATTGTCGAAATATATGTTTTTTGCGGCATGAAGTATGTTTTTTACGTTAACTTAGAAGTTTGATTTTTTTCACAGCTTTAAGGGCCTCTAGACCTGAGTATGTGGTTTAAATTTCAACTACATACTTCTACGCGCCCCCGAAATAGAGGGTCTTGACAGAGAGACGGGCGGAAGGACGGACAACAAAGTGATCATTTAAGGGTTCCGTTTTTTTTCTTTGGAGGTAGGGATCCCTAAAAATACATAACGATGAACGGTACTGTCGTACGTTATAAGTAAGTTTATAGATATCTTGTAGTAAGTTTCACTTGTCTGCGCACTTTTTAGACGTCAATATACAGAGCCTACTGATATACCTATGACAATCAGTAGCCCCTATTAATACTCGCATAGATATTTTGATATTAAGAATACATTAAATATAGTGGTTTGATTTACGTGGTTTGATATTTAACAAAACCCATAAATAAGGCTGCTGTTTAATTAAAATAAATGACCAAATGAAACAAAAATAAATCACACAACGAGATTCACTACAATAGAACAGTTAATTCCCAGAATACATACCGTAGGTACTCAACAGTCTGTGCTCCAGTTAAAAACGTCCCATTTAACATAAAGTTTAATATAAAAAGCCCTGAATTACGCAGCGAAATGTCTCAATTTATTAAACGCAAGCGTGACAAAAGCTGTAAATGTGAAATGGTCACTTAAATCACAACAATTGCCACGCCTGCGACCGAAATTGTGTTTTCATGTAAAATTGCGTTCAAATGTTGTGTGTTATTATGTTATTCATTCTTTTAAAACATGAGCAATTAAGATAGGGATCTACATACATTTTGCTAGAAGGTGACGCGAAGTTTTGAAAGGAACATGAATTTGGAGCATTATTGTTGTAGCTGCTTAAAATACGTCTAAGGGGGCGCACGGTTATTAACTGAACTGGTCCAACTGCAACGTAATTATCACTAATATTATTTATTTTTCTTAATCAACATCTTGGGTTGAATACACAAGAAAATATGACATTTCTATTCAAAAGAAACCTCATTGTTGGTTGTCGATAAGGTTGATTTTAAATTGAAGCTATATGGAAAAAGCGCCTTATTCACAACCGAAACTTTTGGTTGAAAATGGCATAAATGTAGATCAGGGTGTCAGTTCACCAACTAAACAAAAATGAATATTTCAAAATTTAAAGATTAAATACCTCACTTCACATACCAATTTAATCGGGTCTTAATAGTATTTTATACAATCGTGATATAATAGAGAGCTTTTCAGTCGAGTACCGTGTTTAGGCAACGAAGCTTGTTGAGGTGACTACGTAAAATACGTGATTGAAGAGCTTAATAATAATAAATCCGTTTTTTTAAGACAACATAGGTCCAATCGCATTACAATGGTAAAAAACAAAGTTAAAAATGAATTAAAACAGTATAGATATTTTGAAATATTTGAACATTACTGACATTTACAAAATAAAACAGCCATATCAAAAATCTGAATAAAACAATATCACTATTATATACAATACTTTTTCTACGAGTCATCTAAAATAATACCTTTTTTTAATATTAAACCTAAATAATTCATGAAAATTGGTAAGTATCTCAGTAGACATAATCGGGCGACTGTTGTTGTGGCGTGATTGGTCATTTTTATATAGTTGATTATAGCGTATCAAAATGAATACTACAGTCGACAAGCAGAATTTTTTTTTTACGAGCGTGTCAGTTTATTACCTATTCAGCGACATAGGCAAACTATATAAAGCACTTAATAAATCGGTATCAAATCCTAGTTGCGCGCAGCATCGCAAATCTTTAGCTTAGTGGCATAAACGAATTATTTATCACCCCTTTGTCAAGCCTGAAACGTTGATTAACAAAAGCTTAATCGTCCAAATGGAGTATTCTCGCTTAGTTAATCTTTATAAAAGGTGTTTTAACGGTGATCATAAATCTGTCCTTTTGTTGTTATTTAAGCCTGGATTGGATTACGAAGAGGTTCTGAATTCTCATAGAGTTCCTACATTTTCACTATTAGATATCCGCTTATCCACATTCATAAATTATTTTATGGTCATGACTGTGTGGTATGGTCATGGTTTGATTTTGTCCGCTAAATACTATAACCACTCACATGATTCCGATTTTAACGAAAGGTGCCCTGAATTGCTCTGCCATTTCGCAGATACGACTGCACAGTGTCGTGATATCTTCAAAAATCGATAACTTTTCTTCTGCTTAAGCATTTGGAATAATTCTTTCGGTTTTATAATGGTAAAGAAACAAAGAAATTTATTTTCTGACTTTAGCTATTTGCTGTTATAATAAAAATAATTATTAAAAATTCACGAAGTTTACCCAAAGGAATAATTTCCGAGTTATAGTAGTAAACTATTTTTAATAAAAAATCTAAATCGATAACATATCTTTTTTTTGTATTCAATTTAAAGAAGGCTTAATAAGCTTTTAATTGATACTAAAAACCTTGATAGCTCACCTATAAAATTGCAGAGTAAAACTGATTCAAATTCTGATAAGGAACTTTCGAATTGCTCCACCTGGCGTGTAACTATGTGCTATGTTCGTGATTTTTTTGTGGCTAATTTAGACACTGAAGTACAAAAATATAGTAAAAAACCGTTTAAGACACTAATTACCTTGAAATAAAATACATAATTTATGTAATTATCACAATGATAGTGGCTTTATAACTTAAAATAACAAAAGAGTATTCACATACCTACTAAACTTTGGTGTTTTTAAAACGGCCGATCACCAACAACCGAACTAACTTATAACTACACTAACACGTATAATATATAGACCATAACATACACTTTACAACAAATTAAGCACAATAAGCAAATAGTAACTATTAACACATGAAATTATATTGATTACAAACGTAAATAAACAAACAAACTGACCTGCGCTATGTCAAAAACAAAGATGGCTACCTATTTAGGTCGGATACACAACAGTTGCGCGGTGCAGATGTTCAACAGAAATAGGAACTTTTAACACATTCACTGCCAGACGAAAAACGGCAAGCTACCCCAGGATCCGGGCAATATAGCAAAGAAATATTAGTAAATAGAAATTATAAGTAAGTAGTAACAAACACCCCAAAACGCGTATGCAACGTCTTGTGTACCACATGCCTTACGATGTACAGAAATGCTTTAAGCAACCAGAGTTGCTGTGTTTGTACTTACAATTTTCCGTCACATGGTTTGTTCGCTAATCCTGGATAATACACAGTGATTTAATGCATTTTATTGTTTATTAATGTAATTTAATAATCGAACTATTTAATGACTATAGGTTGCTCAAGATATATTTGGTAATCATAGAAATCTCGGGCATTAAAATAGGAAACACGCCAAAAATCTACAGAGTTATTGGTTTGAAGTGAGATTTTATGGTCATCAATATTAAGTAGGTCTAAAATATACTTTTAATCTAATAGACCAATAAACGCGGAGTAATTTTATATATAATACTAACAGAAATATGTAAATTTGGAAACTTACGGCATTTTAAAACACGCAGCAACTTTTAACACACGCACTTTTCCGAACAACTTGCAAAGTGACATAGATAAAAAATACTGTGGTTATGTCTACATATGTGGTTGAAACATTTTTTAAATATTGTCACGTTGGTATTCTGTGTTTTAATAATTGTTTACACCATATCTGTGCAACCCTTCACAGATAAGAAATAAAAAACCGCATACACTCCGTTCGCAACTCGAGTTGCGACGATCATTTTAGAGGTGCGAAATGTTGAAACCTTAGTTGCTGGAATCATGTGAGTGGATAACTTCAAACACTTGGTGTTATAGACAATAATTAGATTTTATTTTTATTTCGCTGAACTACATACTTTTTTTTGCGAAAACTTTAGGTTACTTAATCTTCAAAGAACTTCACCATTCCGTTACACGAAGTGCGGGCGTGAAAAATATAAAGACAGTTTTTTAACCGACTTCAAAAATAGAGGAGGTACTCAATTCTATGCAGTCTTGTTTTACGTGCTCGATTACTCAAAGCCGATTTGTAAAAATGTTTTTTTTTTTTGTTTCAAACGGTATACTTTCCAGCTGGTCTCATTTAAATTTTATCAAAATTTTTGAAAAATCTAATAATTGTAGGTATATATCGATGATATTTTCGTTTACTCCGAAACCACGAAATCAAGCTTCGAAATGGAGCTCTAAAGAAATTAAGACTTCGAGTTATCCCAATAGTCTTAGGCATAAAAGTAAAATTGAAAAAAATATTGGTTAAGTACTTTTTAAAGAGTACTTAGCTTAACTTTTGTTGTGAAAATCAACAACCGGAATAGAAGCAGCAATTTCAGCAAGTAACAATTAGCTGATAACCTATCCTAACCTATAAAATTTCGTGAAATGATTTACAATTATTCGAAATAATAAGCATACCTATGCGTGTGCACAAACCTTTATATTGGATGTAAAAACCTGATCCAAAATTATTGAGTTGTTTGTAACAGGCAACCGTAATTTTAATTTAAAAACAAGTCTTAAGATACTATTTTCTTTCCAAGCAGAGGTATTCTTACAAAAATGAATAATATTAGCAGGTAGCTATTGAACATTTCGCAAACATGTTATTTTATGAAAATGTTTTAGGTGCAGAAGCGCCTGTACTCGCCTCAATAGCATGCTAAAGGCTAAAATCATTTGCATATTGCGGTCCCTACCGGGACTCACAGTCTCATAATCATTACGTCGCCGCCAAGCAAAATTAGCCCCTAAGGTGCTCTAGCTGAGAACTACAACCACTTTATTATCCCTCAAACGTGCTCACTCATGCTAATTCGTACTCTTTGATGTGGTTTACAGTATCGGCCTATATTAGACTCGAACTAAATGTGAATAATTTAATTATAACGTAATGTTTTATGTATTAAGTTCTTAAGAAGTATACCTAATTTAATTAAGTGTTGATTTGTAATTTTGTACTTTGTAAATCATACAGCAACAGATAACCATAGATCGTATCGTTCACGAAGATGCATGCCTTATTGTCATGTTATTAAAGGTTAGATTTGACAAACCTGTGCGTTATCATGGATGATACGAACTATACATATAAAAAATAACATGTAATAATTATCAATTAATAAATCTAATCATTATCTACTTGGTGTTTTCACAAGCAGGGTCGCGTTTTAAAGAGGCTTGTAAGGTTTACACGTATAAATCGTGACATCCGCGATGACGCGCAGATTTGTCAAATCTAAACTTTAATAATATAAATACGAGTCGTCGTCGTCGTCGTCGTCGTCGAGCACGCGTTGTCGTGAATGACACGATATATAAGCCAAGCTTTTATTTTTAAATGCGCGTTGCCTATCTTTTAGAAACCTAATATGTGTGCATGCAGTTAAAACGTTTAAATTAATTAATAATGTACTTAATGTAATTTAATTTCGCATTTAATTGAACCCACCCCGAAAGCTTAATTTAGAAATTTATGACTATTTCTACCTACGACTGCATAATTTAAATTAAATAGGAACGAATGGATACAATTCCTATTTTAAAATAAATCACAAGTCAATAGTTGAACAAACTAACGCCGATAAGCTAATGGCACTCGTGAATTAGCTACGACTATTCCGATATGATGCGGACTCGGCATTCCAATCTCTGTATTCAGATAATTGGTATCGGAAAAGTTTGAATTTCACGGCAAGAAGTCTCTGGACGATATGGAATGTAATGTTTTTTAGGCTTTTTATTTATTAGGAAAAGGTAAGCATTTGACCACAATCTCACCTGATGGTAAGTGCCGATGCAGTCTAGGATGGAACATGCTTACCTAAAAGATGTCTATTCACTCTTGACTTAAAAAGATCCAAATTATAGTGGACTGGGAATAGATTTGCAGGAAGTGAATTCCACTCTTTACCCGTTCGCATGAGAGATACAGTTTAATCGTCTTCAATAAGGGTTTCGACAGGTTTAAACATCATAATGGTATCACCATATCATACAAGTGATTACAAGAGAAAATTGTGATACCATTAGAATTAATAGTATAGTACCTACAAGGAGGATGTGTGGGACGACAATGGATAAAATAAGGAATCAATATGTAAGAGAAAGCCTGAAAATTGCACCCATAACTGAAAAGCTAAGACCAAATCACCTAGTGGTACCGGCATATGGTGCGCAGGGATGAAAGTCATGTGACGCGAAAGGTGTTAGAAATAAAGATGGAGGGAGGATATAAGAAGAAAGGAAAACCAAGGAAAAGGTGGATGGACTGTGTGAAAGATGCTATGAAAAGAAAGCAGGTTAATGATGAGATCACGAACGACAGAGAGATATGGAGAAAAAAAACATGCTGCGTGGATCCCAAATGATGGGAAAAAGCAAGCGAAGAATGAGTATAGTACCCACAACACAAGCCTTATTGAGCTTACTGTAGGACTAGGCCGATTTATGTAAAATTGTCCTATAATATTTTTATGTTTATTTATAACTACGAGTATTACAATTTGTTCCACTTACGATTAGCTATTAATTTTTTTTGTCGCTTGGTAAAATTAAAGCCTTTCTGAAGCAGCTGTAATAGGCTCCTAGGTAATAGGGCGGGCTTTACCGAACTTCACTTCAAATCGGGGCTTGAAATTGAATACTCATATAGTTCGTGTCATCCACGATGACGCAGATTTGTCAAATCTAACCTATAAAAACATGACAATACGAGTCAAAGCACGCGTCTTCGTGAATGACACGATTTATAATGACCAAAATATTAATACATTCTGCGACTGCTTTTTTAAAAATAAAACACTATCAAAGCAATCAAAACAAGAAAGTTTCATTATAAATCTGTGTCTCGCCAGTCTTCTATATCTCCTCTCGGATGCACCATTTGCTCGTGGAGTTTTTAATCTGTTGATCAAATAGCGAGCTGTCGACAAATTTATTCTTGTAGCAACACGGAGATTGTTATCGCGGTGCAGATGCGCGAGTTCTTTTGTGAATACTGAACTGTTTCTGAGAAGTTTGGATTTACATGGCAGATGTTAGATTTGCCTAAGTGCAGGAATAACTAGGTGAATATCAATTGAGATTCGGACTGACCGGTCAAATCGGCAACGGTGTTCTATAACGTTTTATAGTTATTTGTTTTACAAGGGGTCAAAATTGTTGTTTAACATACAAATCAAACAGTTAATATACAAGACAATCCACCCTGTCTCACCTCACACATTAAATTATAGTTACACGAAATTGTATTACCCGGATTACCCCATCTTACAAAATTATTTTGATGTAAATACTAATATTTAAACAGAGCTATCACTTCCCTAGGTACAATCTTCCTCTAAGTTCCCTTTTAATATAATTTTCTATATTCCTCTTTTTTATATTCACTCTAGATTTTTGGCAAAACAACAACGAAAAGATTATCTGGGACCATCCTAATATAGGTAGAATAATCGGACAGACAGACGGACATGACGAATCTGTAAGGGTTCCGTTTTTTTGCCATTTGGCTACGGAACCCTAAAAATGCCAAAAATACTGATGTTACTTATAGTATTACGATTATTATATTATGGATATCTTCGTCTGATTTTCCTATGTTCAACACGTTAAAATATTAAGTATTTAATGTTTAAATAAACGCCTAGTTACTATACGCTAAGCTGCAACATTCCGTGCTGTTTTTTCAGTCAAGTTAAAGTTGAATTATCGTGCAACGATATCGGTTCCCAAACCTTACATTTGCATGCACCTGCTAACCTAGACTATTATCAAATGCTAACTAAAATAAACTACCTACGAAAACTTACTTTTTTATGAATTCATAAATACTATTATAAGCCTTGTTCAGAAAAGTCAGGTGGGTAATTTTTTCTCTTGGCTGCATGCCAGACGATTGTTATTTAAAAATTCGGTACAAACCGCAGCATGTGCTTTCCGAAAAATCCACAGCAATATTAAATCGTATTCAATGCGGACTAGCGTGCAAATTGTGGAACATTAAGCAAATTCGGGCAAATTAGCGAGCGTATGGCTACTATACACAGATATTTATCTAAATAGAAGTCACGTCTGGTTATCTTGGTGGCTTTCTTCAAGCATGAGACAGCAATGTTGTCGATGGTGTGCAAAGAGGTGAACAAACCTGCCCCCGCCCCGGCCGAATTCAGTTTAGTGGAATAATTATTATGTTTTAAGTCCCTCAGTCCTGTGGCGTTAGAGTATTTCTGTGTCGACTAAAATACATGTCATATTTAACGCATATGTACCTTTAACATTTTTACGCCACAATCGTCGTAAAAAAAAACACAAATTTGCTCCTCTTGATTATGGCCCATGTAGTAAGTAGTTTTCGCGTAATCTTTTTGAGTATGTCCGTGGTATGGTTAATAACCGAATGCAGGTTTTGCTCGAGGCACTGGCAACAGTTGGACAACAGTGAAAATATTATTATTTGCATGTATACAAATTCAAAATGGGTTCTTTCTTGCCAGAGCTTAGCGCAAATTGTTATGTATTTACCGAAATTAATGTTCTCAATTTAAATATTTCATGTTCGGTGTGCAAATTAGGTGTATTACACTAAATGGAGGAATGGAAAACTGGGAATGATAAAATTTGCTCATGCATGATCTTATTTATTTTTATATGTAAGTGTTAATTTATAGCACATTATTTTAACAATTTGATTATTTAATATGCTTAGCTATTTTAAAATAGAAAATAACAATTTTAGAAATATTTTGAAAATCATATATTCAAATATGCCATTATGTATTAAGATATATAATATACTCTACACACCTAAGGATATCCTGTCGCCTTTACCCGTCGTCCCGATTGTACCAACTACGAGTATTTCACGTGTCTACGTGTGTGTTAATATTGATGAAAATCTATGTTTCATAAAACATATTATTGCTATGTCAAAAAGAGTACGGAAGATCATATAAACAAAGAAACTACTGATAAATGTTGTCGATAGAGAAACCTTAAAACTAGTGTATTTTGCGCTTTGTCAATTGGCTCTGACATATTGAATTTTGGCGTGAGGAGGCTCGGCATCCTCATCATTTATAAATTTAGAGCGCGCGCAGCGGTTAATACTTAAACTTATGCTCAAAAATCTCACCTCTTTTTTCAACGGCCAGAATTTTCAGGGAGGTCAGCCTACTTAGTGTTAGAAAGCTCTTACAAATAAAAAATGTCACTAGGGTCCACCGAGATACCACGCACTCAGCAAGGTCGAATTCAACACGCTCAGAAATCGTTCTTTTAGGATTCACCTTTCATGAAGGGTAGTTTTGCCGTTACTCCTTTTTATTGAATCTGCAAGGATCCATCAGGAGATAAGATTAAATAAAATAACTACCTCCGCGTTGCCGTTTCAACGTTGACTTGGCATCCAACTAATGACGTTTGAAAGAGGTCAGATGGGGAAATTCACTATCAACATTAGAAACGGAATGACAGTGGCCTGGGGCATATGGGATTTAGTTCATAGAATTCAACTCTTAAGAAAACTATTACTGTTCTTGATTTGTTTACCAAGACGTAAATTGTAATATCCTAGGACGTAAAAACATGTTATGTTTTAGAGTTTTAGTTTGTGTTCTTTCATTTCATTTCATTTATTCAATTAAATACAACGTAAGTTTACAATATGTCATTACACCAAAGCACTTACACGCTAAATTATTAATTATACTTTTAGAAAACTTTTGAAATTACAATTTATAGATCACAAAAAAATACTAATATAACAAATCGTGATTCATTCGAGTTATTAAGGAACTAAATTTAAAAGTGACTAATAACAACAACTTCCTCCTCATCCGAAGCGTGACAAACAATGAAGGGTACAGGTATGGATAATACCCGGAGGCTTTGCGATACAACCAGCGGGCGAATTTACGCTGTACTCTTTCCGCCATCAAGGAGTATTTAGCCTCGTAGGGATCCCAAATAACAGCCCCATATTCCAACCTACTACGGACATAGGCACTGTATAGAACACCAGCGACTCCGACATTGAACTAGGGTTTTACTATTAGCCTGCTTACAAATACCAGCTACGTATTTATGGAAATCAAGTTTAGTATCTAAGACTAAACCAAGGTCCCTAGGTAACAAATATTAGTAAGTAAGATTCTTCTTAATGTTCCTGTACCAATTCGCTGGTGACACGAAAACAATAGCAGCTAAAATTCCAAAACTTTTAGAAGGGTTCATAGTAAGATCCTGGATTCGAATTAGGGAGTGCTCCCGGTACTGGTTTTATATACAAATACAGTATTGGTACCGGGAATTCCCGGTTCTCGCCATACAAACTCAGTACGGGAGCATTCCCTAATTCGAACTAACGAATTGCCTTCGAAAATAGACTAGAAATAAACCTCTAGCTTAAAAGTCGCATGCCTGCAGTAATTGGCATTCATCTCAAGCCAGAATATAAATTAATCACTTTAACCGACGTCAATAAGAGCTTCAAATAATACATTAATAAAAAATACATGTGTGGGATCGTACATAGCTTTGTAAAAGACTTAATCCGTGGAAATCAACCGCATGTTTTCACACCTTTTATCTCCATTCTTGGCTACAAAGAAATATAAATTTTATTTGGTTCGTTGTACGGTTCCCTATAGCTTGTAATATTAAGTAGAGGACGGAGGTTTATGAAGTAAACAGTAGAAATGCCGTCCGGTTTTCAGTAAGGCTTTGTAGCTTGCTGGTTTTACCCGAACAAGCTTAATCCATGGACTTAATCAGATTACAAAAATAAAATCAAGTTTAAATTTGTAAATCAGTTTGGTTTAACAACATAAAATGCTTTAGATTTAATGATCATGTAATGCTTTTGATGAGATTTATTTAAACTTGAATTTGTTGAGGATTTGCCCAGTCTGAAAATGTCTATTAGTAATGTCACACTACAAACACATACATAACAGTACATATGTACTTATTACAATTACGAATAGATTAATGTAAACAATTGTAATGTTAAGTATAATTTTTACGGGACGTCAAAAAAAAATAGATAGGTATAATTTTGTCCCTTTCAAATTCATATTTTATTTTTGTGAACTTATTATGTACATTAGTACATTACCAATAAATTACTTTTGTAAATTTCTGAATTACCTATTTTTTTGTATGTCCGTTATGTATTTATTAGGTATTTACTTTCTTAAAGAAAATTGTGAAACACATGAGTATATTATAACGTAAACATATTTCTAACCAACGTGATATAATGAAGCCCTTGCACACCTTATGTAAATGAGATGCCTCCAATGTAAGCCTCGTAAGTATTTGTATCTACTTCCACATACAAAAGGTAATACACTACACTTAAGGCTTACGTCAAGCTTACGTTACACAACGGACAGAAGAACAGCCATTATTGCTTTGATTATACGGTTCATATTTCAAAATCATTGAAAGTAATATATGAGCGCTCAAACACATAGACACTCACGATAAGAATAGTTACGTAACTACATGCGTTTTCAACATGGCTTCCCTCCCTGTCCTCATTGTTTAGAGCGTCTACTTAAAAACTAATCCAGACTAGTGCTATTAAAACAAAGTACGCCTAGGGAGCAACGCTGATTGGTCGACGAATCCCTGCTAACATGTCATTGTTTTAACCCTCTTCTTCATATTATGACATGTGTTGAGCAAAGTTTTATACATAATAATATTGTATAAAACTGGTGAGAGATTAAAAAAGCTCTCAGCTCATGTGGCGCTTACTTTGTTGAGGTCCTGCTTTGCTGTTCCCAAGGTGACGTACTTTTTGCGTACTGTGCCTGCCTGACTGCACCCCGGCCACATTGACTCGTTAGACCTTGTGGTGAAGGAATATGCTGAGTGTATGCTTAATGTCGCTTTTGATTCGGCCCAATGGGACTTGGCTTCATTGCCTATACGTAGTGGCGGTCTGGGTATACGGCGCGTGCGAGATGTGTGTGTTCCGGCCTTCCTGGCATCGGAAGCGGGGGTAGTGGACCTTGTCACTAAGATTTTATCCTGTGATGGTGACAAGGCTTTAATACCTTTCGCTTCCGATACGTTGTCGGCCTAGAAGGCTCTAAATCCGGGTGCGCCCGTGCCTGAAAAGCCGTTCCTTCAGCGGTTGTGGGACTTGTGGGACGAAGTCGGCATTAAGCGTCTATTTGCCAGTTTTTTAATAACGCTTCTGGTGCTGATAGAGCCAGGTTAAACGCTGCTTCAGTGCCGGAATAGGGGGCTTGGCTACACGCCCTCCCCTAAGTTTGGCAGCCTGCTCAACAACGACTCGTTGCTCTTCGCCTGGGCTGCGATGTTTGTGAACCACATCTATGCATCTGCGGGTCTATGGTGGAGAGCAACGGGCACCATGCCTTGAGCTGTCGCTGCTGCGCAAAAGGTAAAAGGCCGGACGGTTTGACCCTGGTGCCGTGGGGGTAAGTGCCTTTTGTGGGATGCCACCTGCGTCAGTACGTTCGCCGCCACGCACCTTGGCCGCACCGTGCGAACGACAGGAGCTGCTGCTGAGCAGGCGGCGTCCCTAAAGAGGGACAAGTACTCGGGGCTGGCAAGCTACTTGTTTGTTCTCCTTGCCGTGGAGACGTCAGGGTGCTGGTGCGCGGAGGCGAAATCTTTTCTTGGGGAACTGGGGCGAGTGGGGCGGCGCTTACAGGAGAGGGGTCTCGACCCCCGCTACGGGTCGTTCCTAGCGCAAAGGTTGTCCATCGCGGTTCAACGCGGAAACGCAGCAAGCGTGATAGGCACCTTTGCGTTAGGAACGACGCGGGGTGGACTGTTTGACTAGTTTTTAGAAGTTAGTTTAGGTTTAGTTTTATTTATAGTTAAGTTTATTGATAGTTTATTTGTTAGTCCTTAAGTCTTTTTTAATTATTATATTTTTTATTTTATTTGAAAGTGAAGTTTTATTCTACATAATATGTTATTATTATGTGTTGTATTTTACTCTTTTGATTATTAACACGAATTAAGTGTTAACTATTAATTAACAATACGATAGTTGACAAGTTTAAATATGTTTTCTCTATTTTAATATTACTATTGTATTCACTTTTTGAATTATCTTCTTATCTTCTAATTACCGGGGGCCCTTGCGGATACACTTCGACCCATAGGGATCTTTTGTGTAGTTGCCCCCTAAGGAAAGACCCATTAGCTACTCAAGAGCCTTTTTGACCATTTCCATGTGTCGGATGATGGAGCTTATGGGTAGCCTTTTGAATTCCTTTGGTTCCAGATAGCCTGCTCCAAAGTCCTTCATTCTTTGTCTGGCGAGGGCGTGACATTCACACATTAGGTGTGTTACTGTCTCTTCCTCTTCACCACACATTCGACAATCGGTGTTGTCAGAGTGTCCCATCCTGGCCAAAACCCCTTTGACCCCATAATGGCCCGTAAACATCCCTGTTATAATTTGGAGTTGTCTCCTGCTAAGTTTCCATAGCTTTTTGCTCCAACCGGAGTCTACTTCTTGTATGAAGAGCTTTGAGTGCTTTAGACCCGTCAGACTGTCCCATTCTTTTTGGTGTCTCGTCCTAGTGTGGTCTTTAATAGCCGTTATAATGGTTCCCTGTGAGAGCCCCGCGAATGGTTCCGGACCTATGTGGTTACTTGCGGATCCAGCTCTGGCAAGTTCATCTGCATTTTCATTGCCTATGAATCCCTCGTGCCCTGGAATCCATACCAGTTGCACTCTATTTTGTCTTCCAAGCTCGTTCAGAGCTTGGACACCATTGTACACCAGTCTAGAGTCCACTCTGGGCGCCCTGAGCGCCTTGAGTGCAGCCTGACTGTCACTGAGTATATAGATATTCTTCCCTTGGGTTTGCCTAACTATATTCTCATGCACACAGGCAATTATAGCGTACGTCTCGGCTTGGAAGACAGTAGCGTAATTACCCATGCTTATGCTACAACTAAAGTCATTTGCATAAATGCCTGCCCCCGTACCAGATACTGTCTTGGACCCGTCTGTGTACCATATGATGTCGTTTTCATCCGAATTTGGTGCTTGAAGACCTTCGGTCCATTCAGCCCTTGTTGGAACTTTAACTTCAAAATTCTTACGGAACACAAACTTGGGTTGCATCTTATCGCAGCCCATATTCGTTATCCTTTCCATGAAATTGTCACATTCCATGTTTGTGTGTTTAGTCTTTGGCTTGCTATCGCTCCATAGGCCTGTTAGAGCCAGCCTGTGTAGCGATTTCCGCGCCTCAGATTGTATCACCAGATGTAGCGGCGGGAGGTCTAGCAGTACCTCCATCGCCGCTGTTGGCGTTGTTCTAAACGCCCCGGTAATAGCCATGCATGCTGTTCTCTGTATTTTCATAAGGTTCTCCCTGCATGTGCTCTTTAGTGTCCTTGTCCACCATGCCAGGCATCCGTACAAAATGATAGGTCTTACCATCATGGTATAGATCCATCTTAGTACCTTTGGGTTTAAACCCCATGTTTTCCCATATGCCGTTCTACACATTCCAAACACTCTCAGCGCCTTGGTTGTGGTAAGTTCGACATGCTTCCTCCAGTTCAGTTCTTTATCTAGTGTTACACCTAGATATTTCACTTCATCGGACATTTCCAGTACCCTTCCATAAAGCTTCAGTTGCTCCATGCCATTGAGGGTCTTTTTCCTGGTAAACGGTATTACCACTGTTTTGCCTGGGTTGATAGAGAGTTGATGGCTGTTGCACCATCTCTCCACTTGCTTCAGTGCTGTATTCATGATTCCTGATACTGTTCCCGGGAATTTCCCGTTTACAAGAATCACTAAATCATCTGCATACCCTACCGTGTATGTTGGGCCTTTGTTAAGTTCTTCCACCAGTGAGTTCACTACCAGACTCCAGAGAGTCGGTGACAGAACTCCACCTTGTGGGCAGCCCTTCGTGGCCGTTGCTAATATTTCGTCTCCCATAAGGGAAGATTTCATTAGTCGGCTATTTAGCATGGTACCGATCCATCTGCAGATTGTCGGTTCTATGCCATGTTTAGATGCTGCGGTATTGATTGCCTGATACGTGGTGCGGTCAAAAGCCCCCTCCACGTCTAGAAAACTGGCCAAGCATAGTTCCTTATTTTCTATTGCCTGTTCCGCTTTGGCTGTCACCAGGTGTAGTGCTGTTTCAGTTGATTTAACTGGCTGATACGCACACTGCAATTGGTGTAGTGGATGTCTCTTAAGAGGACCATCCCTTATGTGTCTGTCTACCAGTTTCTCCAGTGTTTTAAGGAAAAATGATGACAGACTTATCGGCCTGTACGATTTGGCTTCTGTGTAATCTGCCTTGCCTGGTTTAGGCAAGAATGTCACTTTTACCATCCTCCAGACACGTGGCACGTGTCCAAAGGCTATGCACGCTCTGTACAGTCTACCTAAGTGTGGTATTAGTACATTGGCATTCTCTTGTAGTAGTATGGGGTAGATTCCATCTGGCCCCGGGGCTTTGTATGGCTGAAATGTTGATAGTGCCCATTGTATCTTATTGTGATCTACTACTGTTTTAGACGTGTCCCAGTTGTACCTGGTTGTGCTACTGGATTGTTCCATTGCACTGATTGCTACATCGTCCGTTACGCCCTGATGTATTATCGAGCCTGGGAAGTGTGTTGTACACATAACTTTAAGGGTCTCTAACCCCGTTTCAGTCATTCCTCCGTCCCCTCTTCTAATGGAAGTAAGCGGAACTGACTTCGTCGTGGCTAGTGCTTTTGTAAGTCTCATACCTTCCGGTATGGACCTGATTTGATCGCAATGGTTCATCCATGCTTTTCTTTTTGCTTTCCTCACAGCTTTGCTGTATTCTGTGAGTTTTAGCGCGTAATGTTCAAAGTCATTAGTCCTTTTAGCATCGTTGAAGACTTTTTGAATTAGTTTTGACGATGCATGTTGCAGATGACTTGTGTGTATATGGACATTCTGTTTTAACGAAATCTGAGGTGGATGGGCTTTCTGTAATGTGACGAAGCCATTCGCTGTGGATCTGATGGTATGTTTTTTTTGTAATACTTTTTTAAATACCTACCCTTATGAAGTACTGTGTAAGCTTATACAAACATGTTTAAATATAAAATTAAATATAAAAGTAGGTAACTGCCTAAATAAATCGTTTACTAAGTTGGTTATAATTATAATGGTTGATCGTGTAATATTGGAGTTGTAATTTTTCTAGGTCTTCAAATTCCTTTTCATTTATTTATTCAAATAACAATATTATAACATTGTCTTTGGATTAAAATTAATCTAGGAAAATGCATAAAATATGAAAAAGACCTCAAAACGAAAGTAAATTTCGTAAATAAAATATACCTGAATTAAAATTTGTATTATTAAAGCATGATATTAATAAAAAAAACTTTCTAAATCAATTACTAGAATGCTGCCAGCATCTATGGTACCATGCCGCAGGGGGATATTTTTTTAGTATTTTATTTTAGGTTTAGTATTATTTATTTTTAGATTTAGGTTTTAAGTTTTATAGTTAAGTTATAATATTGAATGTGTATACACATTATTGTAATAAATTGATATTTTCCTAGAGAATACTAGAGAAAATATTACTAATGAGTTATTAATAGAATTAAAAAATATATGTTTCAAGTATAATTAAAATAAATAAATAAATATTAAGTATAGGACATTATTACACAAAATTGACTAATTCCCACAGTAAGCTCAATAAGGCTTGAGGGTACTTATACAACGATATATATAATATATAAATATTGATACATACTTAAATACATAGAAAACACCCATGACTCAGGAACAAATATCCATGCTTATCACACGAATAAATGCCCTTACCAGGATTTGAACCCGGGACCATGAGCTTCATAGGCAGGGTCACTACCCATTAGGCCAGACCGGTCGTCAAAATTAGACTTATGCATAATTATACCTTAGATTTTTTCACAACACATTAGTTGATTTTGTTTTGATTATCTTAGAATTAAACTGCTTATAAGGAATACAAATTGATAAACAATTGAATATATACATCTTCATCAAAGCAAACCTAAACCTAACACATAAAACAAAACGTACGCACGACGCACGGAGATAAAAATATTATTTTACAATTAACAAATAATATTTCAATAGGCATTACTAGCCATCGCTTTGTTAAACAATAACCAAAATTCTTCCCGCAAACAATTTAATAATAATGCTTTTGTGTCACGCAAATAGCAGCTCGTACGATAATTAATAAAATGAAATTTAATTTGGGACAAATTTTTACGATATTAACGGATAACCGGGATATTAATAACCTCTATTAGGTCCATTATGAAAAGCTGGCCATTTTGCGTGGGTGTTTCGGTTTTTACTCTCAACGAAATGTGAAATAATAAAAAAATCTGTGTGTAATTTATATATTTAATACCACATACAATATAGGTCGATACTTAATTCCATCTATGTATAGTATATGTATACCTTATTTATTTTTATTTATTATTCAAATTAGTTACACAGCATTACAGTATTACTACTAAGGCACTGCGAACTACAAAACATATTAAAAAAATACAAAGATACAAGATAAAACAAATGATAACAAATACAATTTAAACATTGGATTTGGGCGACGACGTAACAGCGTGGCTCCGTAGCGTCGTCTTATATTTATTAGTAAAAAATTAAAATTAACAATAAATAGATACATACCTCATTGTAAATGTATATACTATTGCCACATAACAGAATTAATTTTAGATTTACCTACCTACCGTTTACGTAGACACCTAGAGCTTATGAGTAATTTTATTATTGACAAGCCCGTAAGCCTCAACTTGAGAATCAGTCGGCCATTTTGGTTCATTGATACTCGAGCTCCATGACAGCAATTTGATCCTAAAGCAGGGGTTGATGGTCTCAAATATCTGACCAATCAGAGAGCTGTATTCGGAGGGAACTTTTATTGTTCCTTTTTTTACAATGAAACAAAAGAACTTCCATTTTCTAAATTTAAATTGGTAGGTATGCGGTACGCGGAAAGCTTAAATAATGTTTCGATGTAGGGTCTTGGAATTGAAAATACTCAGGAAAGGTAAACTACGGAACGAGTAAAAATGTCCTTTGACACTTGATAGTTCGTACTATACGACTAGGTATGGAAAAAGGATATGGAATTAAAAAGACCTTATAATTTTATACGTATTTTAAAAGGCCGTGGCAGGATAAGGAAACATCTTGTAGTAGGCAACATAGCTTTTCGGCTTGATATTTTTTCTGTCATTTGTACGTGCTATATTGAATTTCAGCATTTTTGTTATTGAATAAAAAAAATGTTTTTCATGATAATTTGCATTTCCATGTAACGAATTCTTTACAAGTGTGGTACACTTAGTTGAGACCTATTTCTATTTCTGCCACATTATCACTTATTTCTGTCACACTAAGAGCAAAATTACAATTTTAAAAGCAAAATTTATAAGATAAATAATGTTTTTGCCAAAAGTTGATATGGAAACATACCGAATGAAGCTGTTTACATGATTGTCATCGAACTTCACTTGGTAAGTTCGTTTGATTTTCAATTTTATCTTTGTTTGTGTCCCATTTTTAGTAAAGGCTATTCTAGAGTGTAAGAAAACCGAAATATGACGCCCTTATTTTGGATAGACAAGGTTTCAGAGTACAAGGAATGCATCTCATCTAATATCGTTCTTAAGAAATCAGTAAGGTACCTACATAGACTACAGTTACGAAAAACTAGGAACAGAGCTCGATAAATAAATATTGATAAAATATTATCAAAGGATAACCAAAATGCTGTAAACAATAGTTTTTATTACTTCCTGTAACGGATCATTTGACGCGCACGTGACTGAGTATTTAGGGTTGATCGAACGTACAGATTTCTATCGCTTTTTTAACTTAAGGGCATATTCATTCCTATTCGCAAGTAAACTAGAACCCGAAGGATTACGTTTATTACGATTTGTTGTAGTCCTTGCAACTTCCATACATTTCGTCAGAGTTAATACGCTTTCTCGCTTAAGATGCGTTTTTTGACGTGGTCCATTCAGAATCTTCTTAAGCTAATTTTAAGTATATTATGTCTTGAAACCAAACCTGTAAATGCAGTAAAACAGGATAACGACGAAAATGTAGTTTTTACTTAATTTAAACGGGTGTTGAGAGCTATTTTTGGCATGACGCGAATTCTGTGATATCCAATTCCCATTCAATTGGTCACAATGAAGCATCGAATGAAGTGGAATGTGCAGTTTATTTGTAAAGTAATATTCAGCCATTTCCAGTTACATAGATTTTGAAAATTGGAGCAAACATTACAAATAATGGCTATCAGTTTACTGTTAACGAACAGGAGAATTTATCAAACATATAATAAATAAATAAATATTATAAGACATTATTACACAAATTGACTAAGTCCCACATATAATAAATAGCCAAATCACACGAGTATCACATTTAATCGGAGTGATAATTAATATAATTGTTTATAAAATGTGCTCAGTGGTTAGATGCAATAGTGGAATTCACGACACTATAATTATGACTTTAACCATTAATCTAGCACAAACAATCAAAAAATTCAAATAGAGGGTCTAATGTTATGTTCGTCAGGATGAACATTGTCAAATTAAGGGGATGGTACTCGTACACAAACAAATAAATCTCTTTGCCTAGCCTTTTTCCATATCAGGATCGACTGTCCTCGTCAGTGTTCGCCAGGCGTACCTGTTCTGGGTCGTCGAGACATTTATTTGGGCTTTCGTAGTCGTTGTTAATGACGGACATCCAGGTTGCAAGGGTCTACCTCTGCCCGATCTTTTGGAGCCGACGTTGATGCTCAGGACTTGTATATAGTGATGTGATCTTCTGGCCTCCTCATGACATGGCCATATCACTTTAAGATTCGTGAATCGCGAATGGGAGAGCTTAACTTCTATTGGCCGAATCTTAAAGCTGCCGCGGATGTGCTCGTTTCTCACCCTATCGAGTAGAGTGATACCTCCTGCCCACCTCAACATCTTCTTACGCAAACAAATAAATAGCAATAAATAAGTGGTTTTCTATCAATAACAATAAGAGTATAAAAAGCAGACCTCAACAAGGGGACGGAGGGTTGTTAGGGTCGGCGACGCGCATGTAACTCCTCTGGATTTGCAGGCATACATAGGCTACTGAGACTGCTTACCATCAGACGGGCCGTATGCTTAATAGAATTAGAGTTATATCCTTTTTTTGAGTACCTTGATTTTAGTGTATTTTTTAGTCAGGCATCAGCTGCTTTCAATTATTAGAACCATTGAAGTTTGATAATAATGCTTATTTTAAAATCAGTACTCGCTGTTGATCACTTAAAGATGTGCATTAATCACTGCCACAAGGGTTTAGGATCTAAAAGATTAGGAAAAAGCAATAAAGTAAATTACCGTAAAGTAAGATGTGAAAATATTTCAGAAAGTATTTGGCCAGGTGCCGTAACTTTTAAACCACTAGATGCTACAAAATGTTTTCCAAATTTAAAATTCCACCTCTCTCCACCAACTTAATATCGAATTCCGAACTTCACCAAAAAAATCCGGTCTAGATTGCGCACTAAAACCGAAGTGCTAGATTAAAAAATAAACCCGTAATAACTTCGGGGCTTTCGTATTCCCACTTCAGCTATGCCCGAAATTCGTTGCACTGCCTTCGCGGTAGTTGTTTGAAAATATATTTACAGATACGCTGCATACAATCAATCACCCTGCACTGCGAACTACTTCATAAACTCATCCAAATAAATAAAAAATACTACAATACATTTCATGTCAAATTTTACTCTGGTGCAAATTCGAAGTCACCACCGTATGGAAATTAGCTAAAATAATTGTGATTTATTTAAAACAGGTTCTTAGGTATGACAACTGTTACTACTGCATTAGTGTACTTGAAGTAGTAGTCTGCAAAAATAAGCTCGATTGGTTGACTGCTATCAACATGCATTATGTACACACAGCAGCAAAACGCTGTACGCACATTTGCAGATGTGTGTACATAGATTATACCTGTTACTGTGTGTTGTGTGTTAGCTTATAGTACGTATACCTCCCTACGTATACTTACTATTTATATGATATTACCGAATTAGTATAAGTACTGGACTTCTGTGTATGTCAGTAACAGTAACATGTCAGTTTGTACTATTACATATCGAGTATGCTAAATAATAAATATACCATTTTGCGCTTTATATTACGTCCCAAAACAGAATGATTACTGTTTCAACCGAACTCCGATATCTAAAAAGTTAGCTTCAGCATGCCCAAGAGACATGAACGCGCGGGATTAAAAACTAAAGAACGCATTCGCGAATGAAAATACTACGAATGAAAATGATATTGAAAATGTATCGATTGCTTGCAGTAGCTTTAAAACTCAGCCATATTTGTGTGAACGGCGTCGAAGTGAGGTTGAATTCGTATTACTTTGGGATTAAATTTTTATTTAAAAATACGGTCCAAAATCCTCAATAACTTGCGAGCTCCAAATCCGTAGGGCGACTGTACCCGAATAACCTTCAATTCGTTTATTAATGTAATGCCCGAAATTATTGTTGCTCTATGGGATATTTTGTTTAGTTTGTGGCCTGCGGTTTACATTATTATCTCTGGAGGCTGTTTGCACTACCTATGGTGTGAATAAATAATACTGGGCCCTAGTTAAATATTAAAATACAGGGTCGCGCAGTTTAGACGGGCGACTGGAATAACATAAATATTTGAGAACATAGCACATAAATGAGAATTGGCGATAAGTACCAGATTCGACTTGTTTGGAAAAAACTATGAAAATGAAAATAAGTAGGTAGGTGTTTATTTGTTGTAACATAATGAAGACAGTAATACATCTAACATATCTGCACTAAAAATGATACCACTAAGCATGATTCGTGACGATTTAAGTACATGAAACACGATTCTAGAACATAGAACAGTTAATAGAGAACAATATGAAACATGATAAATGGAACAAAACAAATTTGAAGGTATTTAACGTCATAAAATTAAATAATGAATTAGACTTCATATCGTATAAAGAATTTTTATATGAACAATTAACAACAAAAATAAATAAACAACTACTCATTTACTAAATATGATATGTATACATGTGTTGTTTTTAAATGAAATATACTAGTTGTATTGAAAATATGTTTAGTAATTGAATTACGTTTAGGGATTCCGGTTGAAATATTACCTGCATCGTTAACATGCATAACATATTATAGAGACATAATTTGGCCTTCAATCAAAACTTCGGTTCGTGTCTGACTAAATACAAAGTATACAAACGCTATTGTATCAGGTATCGTTAAGATTTGGCAAAAATAAAGATATGGTTATGCTATCGTTCAAATTTCAATGTTTTCTATAATAATAATAAAATGTGTCAATATTTAATCAAAATTCTGTCCTCCAATACCTATTTTGGATTCAAAAACCTCTCGTCTGCAATGGCTCCGGCTGAGCATCCGATTGTGCCTACATTTTGCACTGATTACGGATTCCTAACCGCTCGACATATGCCGTTAGTTACAGCTAGGCTAAAGGGCAACAGCTAGCCGCGTTGTAAATTTACACAGGGAAGGTATGTAAGGTATTCTTGGAAACTAACTTACAGGTGGCCTCGGTTAAGGTCACTTAAAATTTAACATTGTAAAGGATCTGTTGGGGATAATAGTACGGTTTTGCGAATTTATTTATTGTTTGTTATGATCACTATAGATATCTGCCTCTATCACTAATCATTTGTTTTTCTTTAAGCTGTATCTTTTACTGAGGTGTGCCAATAAAGAATATTCTATCTATTACAGTGTATTAAATTAGAAAATAAGTGTATTTTTTCTTATAAGTTACCTGAAAATTCAATTTATAAAAAGAATGTTTTAGACATAAAAATTATTTTAGCCCTAAAATTGTTCTATAACATTTATTTATTTATTTAGTGACGTCCTAAAATCAGCTTGAACTTGGCTGATTACGGTGTGAATACGGTTACCAATAAAATGAGTATCCGAATGTTACTACGACTATTGCGTGGTCATCATTAGCATGAAATATGTATTAGGTACTTATCTATAAAAAATATTGCATTGAAAATTTCTATTTTTACCTTTTTCACGCTGGAATGAAACTGGGAATTTTGTGATTTTACTCGTCTGGCATCCACGAAAAAACTCAACCAACAATGGTGCCCAAAATTCCTCCATAGCCTACGATCCCTCTATTTACAAATACGGGCGTGTGGTCGCTTCCATTTGCGCCAGTAGGGTGTGTACTCGTAATTACTGCGTTGGGACATGTCCCGAGTCGAGGGGCACCACATGTATGGATTTAAAGTTGTCATTGGTGCTAGAAGAGCATTTAAATGGTACATGTTTCTGTAATGAGTGTTTAAACTTGTAGATGTACAAATATGTATGCAGGGGTGCTAAGGTAATAGTTTTGCTGACTGTACATAATGAATAGAGATAGATACGTCGCAATTCCAAAATACCAAGTACGGTAAGCATAATTTTAAAAAGAGGTTCCGTTGATCATTGTGTGGTATTCATGATCAGTTCCACCTTAACACCAAAAATTTTAGGTCTTTCATGCGCATATGTCCATAGTTATATTCCAGAGTGATTAGCCAACACGCCAATGGTTAACGCTCCGTAGCGTAGCGTAGTTATCTCTCTCTATCGCTCTTCCATATTAGTGCGACAAGTTGCGTTTCTTTCGCTACGGAGCGTAAACGATTGACATGTTGGCAACGAACCCTGTTCTCATCTGCAGTTTCACACACACACACTTTAGCCACACAATTCGAAAAATTGTTCTTGTTTAATTGATTTTCAATGCAAAGACACGCAAAAGTACTAATATAAATGACCATAATATTTCTTCTAGTTCGTCCTACATCTTCGTACACCTGTGTCTTCTCTAAATGAACTGGCCCCCTGTTCATGGTAATTCTGGACCTTGCCTGAATGTCGATCCGGCTTTAGGGAGAACTCGCGTTAAATAATGTATCGCTGCCTTGTACAAAATCAATGCTTTTAAGATTCAAAATCCTTTGAAAAGATCGTTCTACGGGCTTCATCAGTGCTATAGGTCGTATGTTTTAGAAGTTAGTCGTTAGTAAAGCCAATCAAGTGTGCGTCGTCATGCATTTTCATGATTTTGTATGTATAAAGTACGTTGTTCTTAAATGGACAATGTCATCTATGTTTAAGAGTTTATAAAGGGTTGTGTCAAATAACATACAATATTTAATGTCTGTTGGCGTTATTCATAAACGCGCTACAAGCCACAATAAGGTAATACATAATCATTTGTCATAATTTGTCATTTTGACTTATGTATTTGTAAGAATGGGATAATACATAAATTCACTAATGAGGCCTGTTAAGAGGAAAGGGCACGGCCGCTTCTCGATACAAACGTAGTCCACATTTTCACATTATGGAAAATATTTTTGCATAATTTGATGTTAATATACATAGCTATGCCCTATGTTTGACCATTTTCGATTTTTTGATTATTGGAAAAATTAGGAGCGAAAAACAGATTTCATACAATGTATTAAATGCTTCTAACTCTTATAAAAAAAATGTAGGAAAAGGCGATTTCACTCGGGTCCTCCCCTTTCGCCTTAAGATTTATGAATGAGGGGGTAATATATAGCGTCTTTTTTATGAATATATGTTTCTGCAAGATTAATAAAGCTGTAGGTATTATTGTTATATCTCTAGACGTAAGTGACGTTTTTATTTGATGAAACCATCGACATCTAAAAAAATCATGCATGTAGTAAATTCTAATTATTATAACTAACTAATATTACTCTATAGGTACCAAATAAGTATTACTCTACCAAATAGAGACTTTATATAAAATTCTTCTTCAATAAGATTATATATAAGAGTGTAAAAGCCCGAAGTACGGTAAACCTAGGCTTTACCGATGTCGATCGGTAAAAGTCGATAAGGTTAAATAATAGACTGCATAAAAATGTTCTTGATTGATACATACTTATTCGCCGATTCCTAAACATAGTCACGTAAACCTTTCCCGGCCGTCATTTCTTTCGATTGAATTTTCAATCAGAGGCTGATTGATTGAAGCGAGGCTACGATACGCACTGCTTCTTAAGTAGACTCGGTCAAATAAATCGATTTATTATTGCTTAAGGGATACTCAATACATTTGTAAAACTGATTACCAAAGACTTGAAATGCCGAATTGTTTACGAGCTTTTTGTATCGCGCTTGAGGGTCCTCGATAAAATTATCTTCTTTGATTTGATGCTAATACTTGCTTAGACGCATTGTTGGAAGGATAGGTATCTTTAAATTATCAGCAGCAATTTGTGTTCTAAGCTATAAAGGTTTAAAGGTGAATAAAGGTATCGTTGGGATTCAAACTACACCAGAAGGCTTACCGCGAACCACGTTCGACGTGTTGCCTCCTTGTCACGCTTACATATGAATTTACAAGTGCGACAGAGAGGCAACATGTCGAGCGTGGTTCGCGGAAGGTCCTTTCAATTACTGCTGCAGTATTGCGATGCGACATTGCTGTCGCAAATGTCAAGGTAATTTAACAAGGCATTTATATTAATTTTGACGTTTCCTGCAGTAATAAAATCGGAATTATTACCTACTACTAGAATAGGCCTACAAAATACTCGCTTTTACACTTTACTGCCATTCCTTCATTCGCCCGCAGCTACCTTATTTCTATGCAAAATATAAATTCCCTGTTATTACCAATACCATAATACATTGACATCAACATGAACAAGACGTATTAATTCCCATTCAATTATTCCTACCCGAGGCGAACAATAATTTATCTCAAATCAATTTCTAACGTTATCGCATAGGAAGTTGCATTGAAGTTGTACAAGTGTGTAGGTGAGTGCTTTCCACCTGCATTATTTATCGTGTTATATTAACTGCATATCGGCCGTAGATGGCTATCGGGAACACGGCGAGCGGGCGTGCACGCGCTGGAGTGAGAGAGAGATATGGATCAGGGTAAGCGTGTCCGCAGTGGGACCCGGCACGGCTTTCTCGGATGATGATGGATATCATTCGATACCTTCATGGAAGGAGGTATGAGTGGCCGTGTCCGCTTTCCGGCTGCGACGGCTGTCGCGGGTCGCTCCCTATCTATGTGGGGAGGTTAGTCTTCGTCATTTTGGGGACAATATGGTTGCTGGTGTTGGCCAACTCTTCGCTACCGATCGTTACCCAACCCTACGACCCCTAGCCTGGTGATGATACCGTTTGAGCAGGGCCGCGATAAAGGCCTAGCTGGCGTGTGCGGCGCGCTGGTTAGGCTGTATCCGAGTATGGGCTTTCTCGGCTCCTGATCTAATGTCGGCTCCGAGAGGCTCGAAAAAAAAACCGCATCCAATTGGTGATAGGCGAGATGAGAAGGGAGCCGTATGTACTCGTTTTCGGTCTGTATCGGGGTCTCTCGACGAGTGTGTACAGCCGGCGTAGCAGACTAACGGACAAATGATGACATGTCCATTTGTTAGACCGAGGTAGAAATAAGGATATCTGCTTCTCAGAGTGAGAGATGCACCATCTGGCAAGGAATGTAAGCAATGTTATTAGGGTTCCGTAGCCAAATGGCAAAAAACGGAACCCTTATAGATTCGTCATGTCCGTCTGTCTGTCCGATTATGTCACAGCCACTTTTTATAATTTATATCATTGTTGAACGCTTAAAAATAGTAGAAAATATTCCAACTCTCCTATGAACTCGTATTGAAACCAATTGAAACTATAAAGCAATTTCATTGGGCGGAATGCAATATAGATATTAATTAGGCATGCATTTGTTCGTGTCACTCATTTATAAACTTACTATTTAGAAATCATTTATTTAACCGTCAAATAAATCGAACTTTAAAAAACCTTTTCCACGAAACGCATTTCTTAAAATCATTAACCCCGAAAACAAAGTAACAACAACACGTGCTGTGGAATCCAACACATGACCCGCGTGCTCATATATTTCTTTTGTGTCTACAATTATACTTAAAAAAATTGATTTCGTTGTTTCGATAGTAACTACACAAATACAACAGAAATAAAATAAGTATTATTAAAATAATTTAATAGTGTTAAGACGAAAAGGGACAACGTCGTACTGTGACCGCTTCGCCATACATACATAGTCCCTATTTCCCTCTGTTGATATTAAATATTATGTAAAATGTATTATTATTCGAGCAATAAAGAATATTAATTTACTTGAGTTTTTATTTATATAAGGAATAACAATAAAATGAAATTAAATAAATCTATGAATAATACTAAATTAAATCTAAAAACCCTAAATAAATCTATAATTAAACACACAATATAAAAACTGAAGTAGACCTCCCCGCGCAATCCCTGGCGCATTTTGTTTACTTACTTTTGACACGTCTTGTATCCATTACTTTCAATGCTGACTGTACTATCTTTATTGCCATATTCACTCTCCCGGTACTGCTAATCCGGGACTGTACATCCGATTAACTATGCGCAGCGCGCGTGAAGCTATAATTACGTCAGCGACATAATCGACATATTGCTTTGACGCTCGTTGAATAGAGATGCTCTACATTTAAACATATACAGTGATACATACATAGTTATACAAAGTTGCTTTGCTTATTAATCATTGTTGTTTATAGTATTTTTTTTATCTCACTAGCTTGATCAAGTTGAGTAAGTTTCAGTCCTCTGCTTTTACACTCGACTCAGGTTTTCAGACTCTTATAATTAAGTCGAAGCTCGAGTCCCTTTTAACATCTTTGAGTCCGAGTCTTTTGTAGATAATCTATAGTCCTTTTCAGATAACTCTATATTTATTTATAAAAAAGAATCAAAATATAATCGAAACAAAAAAACACAAACGTGTTCTTTTTTTAGATAAAACCTATAAAATTGTATACCCAGTCTTTATTCGTAGACTCAAGTCTTCTTAGATTGCGCTTAAAAAAAGACTCAATAAAGGACTCGACTCGGGACTTAAAATACTTTGAAGTTTTTTGCGTAAAAAAAACGCGTCAAGTTTTGCTAAATTAGACTCAAAAGACTCGGGTTGCAACCATCAACCACTACGAGGAACACGGCTTTGTATAGAAATGGTCCTTATAATTGTATTATCAATTTGATTGACATAATAGATAAACGTCAATCTACTTTACTATTTACATGTCTCTGGTGCTACACGCAACGTGATATAATGTTTGTAGAACGAAGGCGACGGTATAATTTTTCTCATATGGCGCGAACCCCATTATAAGTGATTCACGTTTATGCATCATAATAAAAAGGCCATAAAATCGCCTTTATTGGCTATCCTCCATGCATGAGTGGTATACTGGAAATTAAATTATTCAGTATTTATTAAATTTTCAGTTGGCTCTGGATGCATATTATAAAACTGTTATTGTCTACCAGCATGGCGCCAATGATGTGATTAGTATTTAAGTGGATTTTTGTGAAATATTTTTAATAGCTGTTATTACTGTGGTTCATTAAATGTGTTGCAATAGTTCTCTTTTGCAGGTTCAAAAACTGTCTACGTAAATTATCAAGAAGTATTTATGAGTTGCTGGACTAAAAACGGCATTTAACGAAGTGATCTGGCGTGATACCGCAAAACTCAATGTATAAAAAAAAACATTGATATCGGTCACTATGTAGGATTTTAAATCATAATGTGATGATTGATTTAATATAGATTTTTCTATTGTACTAGTTTTATAGTTAATGCAAGGTGAACAGAGATACATCAATATCATATCATACATATACGCGTGCTGTATTTCTAATATAGTCGCGAATTTGTACGATATACGCGAATGAACGCCTAAACGGTCGTATAAAAATACACGCTTTATTTCAAATTTACGTCTTTCTGACAAAGGATAGTAAATAACAAGTTTTTGACATAAATATTTATAACGTATCGTAACTCGCAACAGTGTATCATTTGTCGCTATGACTGAAGTGACAAACACGAATAAATATCAAAGGTTAACTAGAAGAGATCCCTTGAAGGGATAAGTTCGCCTTTGTACTTAGCTTTTCCTAATTGTAAGAAATATTTATTATGTGTTTTTGTACAATAAAGAGTTTAGTACTATTACTACTAAATATTGACACCAAATTCGCCTCACGAAAACGATCAAAACCTACATAACACTCAAACATTAGGGAAAAATATCAACATTCCGACATCGTTCATTTACTTCTTATTGATTTCCATGGTTCGTTACAAATGCAAAAACTTCTATTAGACATTTCTTGAAAAGCTTTGATATGCAAATTCGACTTTTAAACGAAACAATGGATTTCATCTTGATCTTGGATTGGTTGTGTAAGTGAAACCGCTATCGATATCGGTTTGAATTCTTATATTTTTACTGCCGGAGTATGTAAGTTTAAAGAATACAATTTTTATATTAAGATAAAATAAATATACTCGTAAATTATTTACAAGTGTCCAACTCTGCCCTGGGAGATTATTATTAGATTATTGGGAGATTTGCCACTTTATAAAGAACAAAATTGGATAATACAAAACGTTAGTAAAGCAATCAAACGAAAAAGAGCACTGCACGCCTGGTAGCATAGCTGTAAGACCTAGCGACTTTAAATTCTGAGGTTGCCGGTTCAAAGTATTCCAACCGTCGCTTCTCGCGTTTCGGTAAAGGAAAACATCATGAGAAAACCGGACAAATCCCAATAAGGCCTAGTTTTCTCTCAGGTCAGATGGCCTCAATCGCTCGATGGTCGCTTTGGCTCCCATGAGCCGTGGCAAAAAGCTGCGAAAAAGATGTGTAAGATATTGTTTTTTTTTTCTAGAATACTCGCTTTTGCTACACTTATATTTTTTTCCCTGATTTTTCAGTAGGTAGGGAAACTGGCTTACTTGCAGTTACCTACGAAGAAATTAACAACCAACCACCCTAGAATCTAAATGGTCGCGTACTGTGCGGTTTAAGAGGAATTTCCTCCCACGGACGCTTCGGCTGTGGAATGAGCTTCCTGCCGAGGTTTTCCCGAGGGGCTACAGTATGGGCTTCTTCAAAAAATGAGAGAGGAGAGAAGTTTTTAAAGGGTCGGCAACGCGTATGTAATATCTCTGGCGTTGCAGGCGTTCATAGGCTACGGTGACTGCTTTCTATCAGGCGGACCGTATGCTTGTTTGCTACCGACGTGGTGTAAAAAAAAGAAGTAAATTAAAAATCGGCCAAGTGCGAGTCGGACTCGCACAGGAAGGGTTCCGTACCATTATCTATAAAAACGGTCACCCATCCAAGTAATGATTCGGTGATTGGATGAGAACCTCGAGATTGGAAATAAATATCTATTTTATTCTGTTTTTAGTATTTGTTGTTATAGCGGCAACAGAAATACATAATCTGTAGAAATTTCAACTGGCTAACCATCACAGTTCATGAGATACAGCCTGGTGACAGACGGACGGACGGACGGCGGAGTCTCAGTAATAGGGTCCCGTTTTACCCTTTGGGTGCGGAACCCTAAAAAGTAAGAAATTAAGAAAAAGAAGTCCCGAATTCACAGTGGGCTTCGGCATGTCCTTTCTCGCAAGGAGTTATTTTCCCAGTGGTATGAATATAGGCGCAGTATAGTGCTGATATTGTCAGGTACACACAGTGATTTGAATATACATTTTAGAAATTACCTTTACACAATAGGTCACCAACCAGAGTTCCGATTTCTAAGCTTGGGAAAACTCGAAGTTTCCTTACTGTCAAAGATAATTATCATAAATTAATCAACAAGGCATTTTCATGACCAGACAGGAAAATGTAAGACTTAGGTAACTATTTATTATTCATAAATAAAAGTCAAAGAATGTCCCGTTTTCTGCCACGTGGTTTCTGAAATGTGCGCCAAGATTTAGGCAAAAGGAAAAATTCTTTTGATATTTGATTTTAAGTCTTATTTGACTGATTTATGACATTTTATTTTATTTATCACAAGAAAGTAAAAAGGTGTTGAATAAGCTAATAATGCTGTATATATGTACATCACAGGTATACTAAAAGCTAAATCACATTCCTGTGTTAATATGAACTATTAAGTACAATTATTAAGGAATTATATAATTATTATGGTGTCATAAGAATCATTCCACTTAAGGGGGTCCCCAACGCCACTGACCTGCGATCTGAATCCCTTAATTTTCTAATGTTTTTGTAAATTATCATATTAACAGAACCGGCGTCTCCAAGATATTTGGCATCACAGTTGAACAATTTTAGGCCAAAAAACTGGTTTACTGGCCATAACTTTTGTGTTAATTAGTTTAAAATTAAAATCTCTGACCAGTTGTTAGAGACGTCGAAGATGAACCCAAATGTGTAGATTTCGTACATGTAAAATCCTTAACAGCAATCGAGTAAAGAAAAAAGTGCTTTTTTGACAATGTTTAAAAAAATATAAAAAATAAGTGTTCATTTTTTTTCAAAATCCGGCAGACCAGAATGCAGAGCAGATAGCCGTTTGTCTTATAATTCTAGTGCAAATCTAGGAGTAACGACTCAAAACTAGTAAAAAATCGATGTAAACCGCGGGGAGCCCCTTAATGAGTGCCGAATTGTATTGGTATTAGGTACCTACATTATATAACATACACAATAGCTTCCAGGGCTATGTTTCAAGCTTGTTAATAGACAGAACTTTCTAGAAGCAAGTATTCGACTACCACAGACGTCCTCATGAAATTAAACATTTACGGACCTCGCATTAGACCGTTTGTTTCAGGCAAAGTGATGTGCTTGGAAATATTCCCAGTCTCGGGAGCATTCCCATTAACATTTAAAGAAGGGAATATTTAATGCAACGATAATATTGAAAATCATTCTTAATATAATATCCCACTAACAACATTTTCATGTAAAATGTTGCCAAGAAGAAACCATAAGGCTCGCACTGTCAAAATGTTCTCAATGACAGAACTTATGTAAGGCCACGCTTCTAACTCTACAAGCCCAAACTCTTATAGTCGAAATATGCGGTTTGGGGTGAAAGTTCCAAGTTTTAGGATTTTAGTTATTGTTTGTATACTAATACTAGCTCATATACCAAGCTTTATTTCTCATATTTCATTTTCATTAGCTCATATTTCAGCTTTCTAGGACTTCAGGAAATATCCTTAGAGTTTTGATGATCATCAGTGAATGAGTGAGTGACGAAATCGGAGTTTTTTAGATATCAATAAATCCAAAGTATAAGAGCTATGCAAATGAATCTTTTTATGTTTAATAGGTCCACTATTGACATCATAACCCGACAATTTTGTTTATTTTATTCTCATAGTGGCTAAACCCCCTATAATAGAATAGGCACAAATAATGAAACGTAAACCACAAATTCGTTTTTAAATACGGGGAACACTTTAGCAAAGTAACAAGGATCATAAAGCTGCTTAATGTTGCGCAATTAAAACTGCACGAGACCATGCGCTTGGCGAGGAATAGAAGCCTATGGAGGAATCAGGTCTTCAACAGAAGGATATGATGTCACAATCCTCAGCATTGAGGGACAGACTAAAGAAGAAGAAGGCAGCTGCTTAAATTTGACGTTCCAATAATTTTAGTCAGTTTTAAAAGAAATGGAGCCTTACTGTCCACGGTCGGAGCAAATAATCATGGTTATAATTTGTTAATTATGTTGAAACTATTGTAGTATTTTTCATCAAGCACGGCAAAACATTAAAAGGTGAAAATGACATTCAACTCTTTACATGCAAAGCAGTAGAAATTTTATAGGTGTCAGTGAAATATCAAAAATACTCCTCTTTGTAGTGAATCAATAGTAAATTAAAATTATTTAAGATTAACGATGCTTTCAAAAAACAAAATCCAAATTTCTGATTTTATTTATTTTGGCTTAGAGCGTTATTGTAAGATAATATATGTACTAGCCTCTTTTTTGTAAACCATTATTTGTAGTTACTTAATTATAGACAATACAAATATATTGACACAATTAACAATGTATTCAATGGTTTTCAACATCTAAATCATAATATCGTCGAAGAGATAAAAAATATAACTAAATCTCTTCTAAGTATGTTCCCTTGGGAATATACTCGGTAAAGGCACATCACTATACATGTAGCACGCAGTGCGTGACATCAGCAGCACGACTAAATGCTTCCTGTGCTCCGGTCGCGTACAAATAATTCTACTTAGCTGTCACCTTTGTATTGCCCTAATTGAATGGCCACTCACTTAATGTGTCCCCTGCTTACGAAGGTACGGTGATAAAGTTTTAATATTCCAATGGTGTCGGTGCATTTGAGTACGACTCGGGCCTACATGTTATTTTCTAATTAAAAATAACATGTAGGCTTGAGCAAATAATGAAAATGAGTAAAGTTCTAGATTAAATATAATTTGTTTCATTTACGTAGGTATTTACGTAGGTTATCGCGATTAATTTACAAAAAGTGAAATAATCGTGCGAATTTATTGTGGAACATTTCTCCAATCATATCACTTTTCTTTTAATCAAGTCAACCAAATATTTTTTCCAGAGAATCTTTCGTACGCGTAGATGTTAAAAAATAACTAAATTCTAACTTTGTATACGTATAACTAAGTGTTAAATTATAGTCCGAAATTGTAAATTTATTGTAACAGATCACGAAGTTAAGTGTGAAATCGCATAAAACCCCAAAAGTAAATTTAGACCACACACGATCAAAGAAACCCCAAAATAAAGCTATAACTATAAAAGTCGAGTTTTCAGGAATAGCCACGTTCGATTCCCGTGTTTCCAGTGCAGTAATAATAAATATATCAGCAGTAAACAATTAATTCCCTTTAACGAGCTATTTCACGGCTCCGAATGCATTTTTATTTTTGAATCTGACCCAGTTTGCTCCAGACTTTTCCAAAAAGAAGGAGACAAATATGTCTTTTGATGCATGGTTGTTTTTATCATTCCTGCGTGAAATGGTTAGTTTGCGCAATTTATACTTAGTTTTGGGTTGAAAAATATGATAATAGGTTAAGCTCGCAATGTTGCCGGGTCTAGCAATTTTGGCACGAAAACAATAAGTTGTGCAAGGTTAATTGCTATCTGCAGGTTTTTATCAGCAATGTTCAAAATATATAATATATAAAATTATTTCCGCAAGCTCTGGGTATCTGGCGACCTACGAGCTGGCGCATATTTTGCACAAAAACTCAGCCTCACTGTGCAGAGGGGGAACGCGGCCAGTGTCCTGGGAACAATGCCTCAGGCTAATTTAGGCTTAGATGTATGAGCATATAGGTATTATATGTCTATGTAAAAATTTGAAGCTTAAAAAATAAGTTATTTATTAGTATATATATATATTTCGGGGATCTTCGAAACGGCTCTAACAAGTTCAATGAAATTTGCTATATGGGTGTTTCCGTTGGCGAAAAATCGATCTAGCTAGGTCTTATCTCAGGGAAATGGCGCATTTAGAGTTTTTATATATTGTATATATCGTTGTCTAAGTGGGTACACATTACAAGCCTAATTGAGCGTACTGTGGGACTTAGTCAATTTGTATAATAATGTTCTATAATATTTCTTAATGCCTCGCTACAATGTCACTGGACGTCACTGGTTGTAAAAACGGAGGGACGTAAATAAAGAACGGAATTCCAATCCGCTAAGCCCACGCAATCTTGTTGCTTCTTTTACTTTTTAACGTTTCCTAGCCAAATGCGATAGGTAGGTGAGATCTTATAACTACAGTTTGCACTTTCGTGTTTTTTTTTAATATACAGAATGTAACAAAAACAGTGGGGATCCGTTAAAGGGAATATTCTGTATCGTGTTCTGATTAGGGAACAGTAGAAGAATACATTTTTGGACACTACATTTTCTTTTTATGGGTCAATAAAAAAAATATTTCGCGTCAAAAAAATTATTCTTCTACTTTTTCCTAATCACAACACGATACCGAATATACCCTTAAACGGATCCCCACCATTTTTGTTACATCCTGTACGAGTAGGTGATATCTGAAATAAGAGATATCATTAAAATATAAGCTTGAAATGTCTTATGTTGCTTTTAATTGCACGAAGTTTCAGAGTTTAATCAATAAAAGTTGTCATAACTTAGGTATTACCGGTAAAATCTAGAATTTACCATACTTCGAGTTTATGCAGTAAATTTACGAGGGTTATGATTTTTTTCTTCCTCTTTTTCCACGACTCATGGGAGCCTGGGGTTCGCTTGACAACTAATCCCAAGATTCGGCGTAGGCACTAGTTTTTACGAAAGCGACTGCCATCTGACCCTCCAACCCAGAGGGTAAACTAGGCCTTGTTGGGATTAGTCCGGTTTCCTCACGATGTTTTCCTTCACCGAAAAGCGACTGGTAAATATCAAATGATATTTCGTACATAAGTTCCGAAAAACTCATTGGTACGAGCCGGGGTTTGAACCCACGACCGCCTTCGGATTGCAAGTCGCACGCTCTCACCGCTAGGCCACCAGCGCTTCGAGGGCTATAACTGACAATAAAAATCAAGAATATTTTGAAACTTATTTTAAAAGACTCTTGGTTATTAATTCATATAGATATAACACAACTATACTCACTACTACCCTAAATTAAACGGGAACGGGACGGGACTTTATACATATCTAAAAGATCAGGGTACTAATAATTTAATAAACTTTAATAGAGTAAGTATTAAAATGACTCCGTCAGGTAACTTAGTACAATATGGATAAAATAAAGATAGTATGTATTTAGATATTTAGTACGTTTCATTTGAGTCCACGTTGATTACATGGTTTGGTTACTTTAGGGTACCACAGTTACGAAACTTACCTTAAGAGGCACTATTGACAATTTAAAATTTCTTGTCACCGTTTATTATCGGCACTAAAATTCGACATGCGATTAACGCCTATAAAGACAACAAAGTTTAAGTTGACCGTGTAACTGTAAGCAATGCTTTACACACCAATAAATTGTAAACCTGTCACGTCAGTCGGTGACGTTTATCGCGGGTCGAGAACCATTGGTATCGCGGCGAGGCGACAGGCAACAACGGCCCCTCCCCTCCCTTCGCTGAGATTAATTCACTGAATAAATAAAAGTCAGCGGATTAGGCCAAAGTCGTTTCCTCCCTCTTAAGCTGACCTCGCGTGCTTTTGTGGAAAAATGTCCTCCACATAAATAAAGCCTGGACAAATCAAAGTGAGGCGGATTGCAGTTTGTTTCGCTTGAATTGTCAACCTAAATAATGTAATCATGAAAAAAAAAACATTATTCCTTTTGATGATTTAGTAGTCTTCATTTTCATAAAATATCGGCTATCGAGTACCAAAATAAGATGTAGATTTTTTTTTGGTATTTACTCAATAAAAAAAAATGGAAAACAAAAATTACTCAATATTAGTAGTTTCATGCCAATTCGATGAATAAGTAAATAATAATACTCGGTAGGTGAGTACCTAACATAATATATTTTGTACGTAAATAATTACCAGGTTCCGAACAAAGGCATAGTAGTAAGGTATAGTAACTATGGATACAAATAATGTTATAATGTAGATCCAAGTTACTTTTACGACCCTTCTTTCCGACTGAGTACAGTGACAGACGCAAATATTACACAGGTAAAAGTAAGGCCCCTGTTACCCAAATCTTTTCAAATATTTGCAAGGAACAAATGTTTAATGTGTTCAGGTCAAACAAAGGTCCGTGTATGATGGTTTTTATTCGCAAGGGAATGGAAACATGAATCGCTGAAATTGAAAAGGCTTTTTAAAAATTTGCAGAAGCCAGAAGCATGGAGTTATGAAAATTTCAGCGTGCGGCTTTGTACTTAGAAAATGAAAAATAGTACTTGTACGTATATTACTTGTACGTCAGAAATTCGAAGCTCAAAACTTATATTATAATAGCAATACGCGATAACTTTGAAACTTAAACAAAAGGCGGGTTAGTTTTCACTGATAGTCACTTGTTTTATCTGTGGCTTTCCCATTTAATTCAAAGGACCGGCTAAGTGCACATTTTCCAATTTGTAATTGCAGAAAATCTTATCTTGCCTTTCATTTGACTTTAAAAATGAAGTCTAATCGCAGTAGAATGTAACAATAACTTTCATGATTAAAATTTAGGATGAGTTTTATTAAAATAATTTTATTTGTTCAGAAAGTATCAAATGTTAACTTCAGTCATCTGTTTTAAAATAATGCGCAAAATATTAATGAAATAAAACTAATTTGAATAAAAATACATAGTATGTTATCATAAGCAAGGATAGTTCTATTCGTTTATAAAAATGAGTTTCGAGCTGCCAAATTATGAATGTGGACACACAGTTTAGGTTTTATTTAACTTATCTAGAGTAATATAAGAAATTTAATTTTAGTACCATTCCGTTTTTTTTCACAGTGACAATAGTATGCGACTTTTATACTTGTTGATTGTTGCTTTGACAAGGTAAGTATAAAATGGTACTGAAATTAAATCCTTTAACTGTACCTACAAAGAATCGGTACCTGCCTACGTAAACACTTGGATTGTTAGTTATGTGGGGTATCCAGTTAGTCTAACATAAATTAAACATTGATATCTACACATTTTATTCATTATCTATCGCGTAGGTTTTATGTTTACTTACTTATTACAATTTATATTATTAAAATTAAAACTAAACTAGCCATAAAATAAAACTACTTAAAAATTAAACTAATATTAAATAAAACTAAAATTAAAAGATATACTAATAAACAAATTAGTTATAAAAAGAATACCCCTTCTAAAGCCTCCGCCTGCGGCAAAGATCCCATAACGCTGGCCGCGTTACCTCTCTGTATTGCCAGGGATATACGCTGGGAGAGGTAAGCGCCAGCCCTATGGTCTCCAGTGGCGTCGATCAGCCGTGCCGACAGGGCCCCCATGAAAGTTTTCATGTCCGCCGACCAAGGTCCCATTGTCTCCACAGCAAGCGCCGCAAACTCATAATCTTGCAGTAAAGATGAGTATTTGCGGCGCTTGAGTAGTTGGGCCTGGTCGGCAGCAGCGCCGGCTTGTGCGCGGGTAGCCTGGATGTGGGACAGCGCAAAGGTGTCTACGCATGTGGCGTCCCACACCAAAGGCCTACCCAGTCTCCACGGCACCAATGTGGCTCCGTCCGGTCGCTTGCCATCGTCTCTCGCCATGCCTGTGGGTTCTAAAGTAGCAGGCACAGAGACGGTAGCAAGCGACCGCCGAACCAGATCATTAATAGTGCCGTGGCGATATAATCGGCCGGCGCTTTTGGTCCATGAGAGGCCATGTCGGCCTAGCCAGTCCACGTCCTTGCCGCATGCACAGGTATGGGCGGAGCATATATTATTTTGGCTCCAATTCGCAGGCAGACCGAAATCCTCAACGTATTTTTGTCCAAAACCGTGCCAATATTGCGCGAAGGCAAAGCGTTCAGCCAGAGTCCCGATTCATTAGTAGAGACAGCTAGTAGGCGGGCGCGATCTGAGTCGTCCGGACTATTTTCTATAAGAGAAGCGTGAGTTGCTTTAAGACCAGGGATATCCCAAACTCTCTGGATATGTTTCGTGGCCGGGACATCCGCTCCAGAGCAGGTATTGCACCAAGCACTTTCCGCCTCCGCCAGGCTCGCTATCTCAGCGCCGGATATCTGGGGAAGATTTAAGATTTTACCGGCTAGAGACAGCGAGCTGTAAGCGGAGGATAAAAATGCGGGCAAGGCCACACTGGTCGAGGAGCGGACACCCAGGCCACCGAGTCGGACAGGGAGAACCGCTTGGGACCATGATCTGGCGTCGAAGTTGATATTTAGAATTTTGGAAAGGGTGTTTTGGAGGGTGCTGTCAATTGACGAAAGTGTGGTGGGGTATTTCCATATCGGACAGCATCGAAGTAAATACATGAATTTGGGGGTGAAGAGACAAAAACGGATTATGAAAAGGGCCATGTGGGGATTTATTTCGAAAAGCAATTTAGAGGTGGAGTTAAATAAGTTTAATTTGCAATTAATAACTGGATTGATGGCTTGGTCAAAAATCGGTGAACCTAAAAGTGTAAGAGATGAATGGGAATGAACGGAGATGTTGGGCAAAATGGTGTTAAAGTTTGTGAGAATTTCGATTTTTTTTTCTGATGATAGGTGGTTGGGTATGAAAATTTCGCATTTTGTGAAATTGAGGGAGAGGCCTAAGTCTGAGAATTTATCTATTATTACTTGCAAATCCTGTAAGACTGTGGCGGCATCCCCGCCAAGAGAGCCGTCATCCAGATACCATAAGTTAAATTTAGAATTTAGGTTTGAGATAATCGGTTGAATAGCCAAACTGAAAATTGCGGGTCCAAGCGGGTCTCCCTGTTGGCAACCGGTACTTGACAAAATAGTTTTGTCGCCAAAGAGTAATTTTGTAGGTGCCCCGTAACACTGCCATAGGTAAGCGTAAGTTTCTGGAAGGTATTTTTTTACCTCTGTTAGGAGGGCACCACGGTTAACCGAATTGAAAGCGTTTTTTACGTCAATTTTTATAAATACCTCATAGCCCGGTCGGCTCAAAAAGGTCCGCGCGGCGTGCACGGCTGCTTCACAACCGCTCTTGACACCAAAACCCAACTGCCGAGGCTTAAATATATTGGTCAACTTCTGATTATATTTTCGGCAGCAGAGTTTTGATGCCAAGCGTCTTAAAGTGCAGCCGACAGCGATAGGACGGATGCCACCATCTTTTTTTGCCAAAGCAATGAGATTGGCACCGTAGAGAAGTGGGACGATTTCAGCGTTTACCTGACCTGCTAACATTAAGTTTATAAGCGCGGTCAGTTCTTTAAGTAGGGCTGATCCCGTGTCCCCAGTAGGTGTTGTGATCAGGTCTTTCAGGTGTTGGGGGGAAAGACCATCGAGTCCACCTGCAGAACCATTGGGGAACGAAAGAATTGCTTGTTGCACTTCATCTTCCGAAACGGTTAGACCTATAACGCCTGGGACGGGGGGGTCTGGTAGCTGGGTGGGCGATGGGGGAGCCGGATGTTTATCTTTGAGGGCGGCAAAGGTTTCTGGTGAATGCGACGCCAAGTCATCGTTAGTCCCCGTCTGAAATTTTGTTTTCAATTGATCTGATTTTCGAGTATGGCCGATGGTTACTAAAATCAATTGGGCGGTTTAGTTGGCTGGGGGGTGGTAGGTTGATTGAATTATTTTTTATTTGATTGGTTAAAGATGTCTTGTTGGATTTTTGGGCGTGTAAGGCAGAATAAGAGAACGTGAGCAGGCGGTCCCAAGCATGGGTAGTATTCTCTTTGACGACCTTGGCGACGCATTCTGAAAGGGAGTTCGCTACGGTTCTACGGGCCCCGCGGGGTATTCTTTTTACAACTGCCACATGCTTTTTCAAAAATCCTAGTCTATCCGCAAGAAAAGAGGAGCTATTGGAACTGTCCGCTGTTAAGGGCGTAGGCTGTGAAGCGCTCGCCTGTGGGAGATTAACGGAAATACGGGTGCCATGACGACGTGCTGTATGGATTGCGAGTCCCTTTTGACCTTCCAATGACATTCCAATAGCTCCACTGAGGATATGCTGCAGGGCTGTGTTGGCATGAAAAATAGGGAATAAAAAATACCTGTCTCTCTAACAATAAATACAATTAAAAATAATACCTATTTATCTAACAATTAATAAAATATAAATACCTACTAACTAGGAACGGGCTCAGCAACGGTCAAAGCCGACTGTAGCTTTTATTCATTGTTTATCATATTAATGAAATCTATCATATTAATAAAATATATATGTAGAATTAATAGGTCCTTTACTTGCGCTAGTAATTAATGAAAAAATCAGAGTATCTGAAGAAAATCCTAGTTAGCAAAAGAAAAGAAACAAAAATATAATAAGAATAATAAATACCTTAATTACAAGAAATATAATGTTCTGACATCATACATACATATATTTAGACGACCGATCCTAGTAGGTAGTGACTCTGCCTATGAAGCCGATGGTCCTGGGTTCGAATCCCGGTAAGGGCATTTATTTGTGTGATGAGCACAGATATTTGTTCCTGAGTCATGGGTGTTTTCTATGTATTTAAGTATTTGTATATATTATATATATATATATATATATATATATATATATATATATATCGTTGTCTGAGTACCCACAACACAAAATTTCTTGAGCTTACCGTGGGACTTAGTCAATTTGTGTAAGAATGTCCCTATAATATTTATATTTATTTATTTATTAATATTATATAATCAAGCCTATTTCCCGGAGGGGCAGGTAGAGACCACGGATTTTCACTTGTTACGATTCTATCATACCTCTTTCGCCTTCACTTTCATAACATTCCTTATACACGCTCGCCGGCTTAGGGTGTTTTTGACCTGGCTTTACTTCAGGATTTCCCCGATTTTATCAATAAAGTCCGCCGAGGACATAATGGCATCTGACATAAAACATTGTTGGGTTGGACATTCATTACTGACTGTATAATAATCCAAATGCAAAATTAATTAATAATTTAATTTTAAATTAAGCCGATAGCAAATTAATGAGCAAAATTAACCAGTGAAATTCAGTGTGACTTCATAATTTAATTCTTCATAACTGTACATAATAATAGGACTGAATAAGTAAAAATATACAGCGTTATTATGTCTTCAATGAAGCAAAAAAAAAGTTATTTAATTTTTTTTATTATTACACTATTTTGTCATAAAATGCTTAGAAATATCAACATAATATATTTTGACAATATTTTTTCTTAATTCTCGTACGTTATTATTATAAAATATTAAGGCATTTTATTTAAAAGTACCTATGTTACCTACTGATTTTGAGTGCTCCAAAGAGGGAGCTACTCGTAAATATTTTGGCCAAGGCCGTTAAGATACGCCTTAAGGGTGACTCACGCGAGAACAGTCCGGACCCGGGAAGAGACAACCGACAATTTATTTTCTATGACAGATGACCGGTGATCACGTGATGGTTTCTATAGAAAACGAACTGTCGGATGCCTCGGCTCGGACTCGGGCCGTTCTAACGTGAGTCATCCTTTAAGTGGAGGCCTAACAAGCCGTTCAAAACAGTATTCGGGTAAAAATTACATTACATTTTCAATGCTGGTGGTCAAGCCAATTTTCTTGTAGCAAACTTTAATTAGTGTGTAAGTAATGTCGCGGAATCCAGCTACGAGTATAGTCGTGAGCGCCTGAGCGGTACGTTCCGACGACATTTGGTCCGCGCCCCACGCCACATTACCGCAAATTGCATTAAGGTTTACCTGAGTATTGGCGTAGTATACCTTCAACTTGCACATGTTTAAAAATACGATAAAATTGTCATGTAGTCCATAAGTACAAATTGCAAAATTTATAAGAATATTTCAGCCATTATAAATTTATAATTATTGGCCAATAAAACTGTTTAGGTGACATTCGGATTTATGTTTGATTAAAAAACAGACATGCGTAGTCGCATTACTGCCCGCGCTTATAACACTCAATTCGTCACTCATTTTATCATAGAAATAGACAATAACAGCGCCTGCGTCAAGGCCGCAGCAGTCATGTCGCAACAGAAATGCAGCTGCAGTTGCTATCCCAATGTCATGCATTAATAAAGTTCCCTTCCGAAAACCAACGAATGACATTAAAATTGTTCACATATAGCCAATGTATCTCGTTTGTTTGATTAGGTATTATTTTAAGAATATAGTATTCGGTTAGTATTCTCGTAAAACTTACCGGTTAACTTTAAACTTTTCGACGCCAACGACGGATGTATCTGAACAGCAGGTCACACGCCAATGACGGATTAATCCGTCACAGACCACAGAGCAACATAGACCTACGTGCATATGCATAAAGTTCTATTTCAGTTTTGACACTTCGGTGACGTGGCGTCTAAGTGCTGACTTTTGTCTTTGACACGGCGTCGAAATTTTGTTATTGACACAATGATAATTGATAAAATACCACTACTTGACTGTTTTTTTGGAAATAGACCCTACTCATAGTGTTGTGTTCCTACCGGTGAGTAAGGTTGCCAGAGCACAACGAGCGTGCGGAGTGTTAGGGTCGGCAACGCGCATGTACCTCCTCTTGATTTGCAGGCGTACATAGGCTACGGAGACTGCTTACCATCAGGCTGGTGTATGATTATTTGCCACCGACGTAGGTAGTATAAAAAAAAAATTGCAATACAAACTCAATGAAAGTTACACGAAAATTGATTTTATTTATAATTATAAACCTACTAATTAGAATAATTAAAAGTGAAAAATACATGAATATGAAAGAGTATTAAGTACCTACACAAATCGACCTAGTAATATAGTCCCACGGTAAGCTCAATAGAGCGTGTGTATCGGTACTAGATAACGATGTATAAAATACATTGATATATACAAATACTTATAAACATTTAACATGTTTTCCCGTTTTAAAAATGATAGATTTACGCTAAGTAGACTTCATAAATCGCTTCTTAAATAACTTCTATATAAACCATCTCAAATTTACGTATACTACGCCAGACTGATCGAAGAAGTAGAACGGATCATAAAATGCACGTCGTCGAGGAGAAGTCGCTCAAATCAATCACAGACTAATCGAAAATTCCGTCTCAATAAGCGAAGAGCCGATCCAGTGCGGATTATGTTGCTCATTATTAGATATTACTTGGATTACAAACCATCCTCATTGAAGCAATTCCTTTCAATTCAATCTACTTTTATTTCATGATGAAAGACAGCTAGGAAGGAATAAATTAAACGTATTAAATGTAATGAGCACTAAAGTCGAGTGGGCTAGCACAATGCATTACCTTGATTAAAAATGTTTTAGATTCGCGATTGATTCGCTTTAAGCTTTTCCGATTCCATCAACGGTTTAGTTCTCTTTAATAGGTGGAAAGCAAACAATTTAGATTACGCTCGCTGTTGCTTTCAATTAATATGGTTAGCAGTTATTTTGGGTATGTTGCAATTTAGAAAATAACAATCACGTATTTTAAGCAATTGATTACAAATTAATGCAATGCCAAAACATTTTTTTTTCTTTCGTCGTTATTTGTAAGTACCTTAAGGAGGAAAAACTAGATTGTTTTTATGTTTTACTTAATTTGATAGTTCGCTAATCTTATTCGCATCTATGTATATAGGTTAAGAAATTAGCAACTTGTCTGGCAGATAACAGAATTTCTTTATTCCCAAGAGTAATGTAGATAGATAGAAAACTCTTTGTTTGCACACCTCAGTAAAAAGTGCAGCTTAGAGATAAACAATTGATTAAAGATAGATGCAGACAATGGGCGGTCATATCGATCTCTTCCAAACAACCTTAATAAAATAAGCTTTCTGCAAATTAATAGACTTACAAATCAAATATACTTCTAGTTATCAAAATTGTTTGAAACAATTTCGATTGTTTGATATTATTAACTAAATAACCTACCTTTACGAGAAAGTATTACACCCATACGTGTATAATAATTGAATTTCAGCTTATTCTGGGACCAATAAGTAGATGAGGGACTTCATGCGACACAGCTTTATATTACAAAAGGTAATTCTGAAGGGAGGAAAGCTAGAGAGTTCTATTCATGGTAATATTGGCAGAAGTAATACATATAGCTTTTGTCGTGCGCTCTTATAAGTAGGATAGTGTACCTGCGAATGTTTATTCTTAGGTATCTATGTAAAAACATTTTATTATAAACCTTATTATTATTATTGAAATGTGGTCGTTAATATCTTGCGATTCAATAATTATACAATGTAAATAAGCATGTAAATATGTCTTTACAGCATCCATGATCAACCGGAGAGTTCGTGGTCTCTTGTTCACCATAAACGCTATAAAGGGTTTGGAATGTCAGGATATGTTTTAAATTAATTATATGAAATACAACTCCAAAGTAGGACTTTAGGTCCATCCTTGTGGTCCCAGCGCGCACAAGTTTTATGCAGAAATCGCGAACTCTGGTTGACGTAACTAGTGACTGAAGAGCTGACGGCTTCCTCGCACAACGTATAATTATTGCATTGCATTGCGATACAACGAGGAAATGGCGCCAGCATCCTTGATATAATGCCTCAAGCCTATTTTAGATTTAAACTAGTTATTAATGGTAATAACTCTGTATATATCTATTATGTAAATAAAACATTTAATAGTTTTATTTCATAGGTATGCTATGTTGCAGGGCTATAGAACTAGTTCACAAATGATTTTTGAATTACATTTTATTGCCGTTACATTTTACATACTTAGCCAAAACTAAAAAATAACTATTTCTTTCTAAAGTTACAATCGAAATGAATCCCATTAGGCATTTTCTACCATTGAACATTGTAGGCGCAGGATTTAAGAAGAACAGATAAAACACTAATTCACAATACGTGAATAAAAATTCACGAAGAATTTGACGCAATTTTATCACAATACGAGTGTCTACCCCCAATTTTCATTATATATTTCCATAATGATTGGAAAAATCAACCTAGATTTTTTCTCTTAAATAAATAGCCGATTATTCTGAATAGAAAAAGTTAAAACACTTTATTAACCCAATTTCGGTCTAAATTTCAATAGCTGATTTATGTTAGACCGACTATGTTTCGTCTTCACTCGTTCCTTCCAGGATACTACGAGTAGCATGGTAGCATGACCACAAGAAATATTTTTTATAATGCCCTGAATTATAAATACGAGTAATTTATAACAATATAAATTCAATGTAAAAAAAATCTTTAAAACTTCCTAATAACCCGCTCTGAATTTCGACAGCCCATTTAAGACACCTAAATTTAAGTATCGTCTTCACCCATTCCCTTCAGGATGTTAGCGTTAGATATTGCTCCTAATGCTCAGAAATATAAGGGCGCGACTGCCGTGCTGCGACGTTTCATTGAATAACGGCCTCTCCTGGTTGCCGCGATAAGCTGCGCCACAATATACCTACGCTAAAGCAGTACGTCACTCAAACGAACATTCTATTATACTTTAAGGCAAGAATAAATAATTTCAGAACCACGTAATATGTAAAAAGCTTTAATCTTTGCTAAACATTGTAACGCCGCATAGTGTGTTCTCTAAAAGTTTTATAAAAGCGTTATATTATTGCCTATCAGGGGTATACTGATTTGCCATTATTCTGAAGTGATTCAGATGTGAACTTTAGTACGCGACTTTATTTTGTATTTAAAAAAATAGTAGGTAGCAAAAGTAACAAAAACTTCTTTGGTAAATATTAGGAATTATAATTAACTTTACTATCCAAGGATAACAAGGTAGTAATCATATTTTGATTATCTAAATTTAGTAAAACATTAAGGCCAGGTTCCTTAATCTAAATTGTGATATCTCCCTTTCCTAATATCTAATATGTATCCATCAAATCTATTTAAAAAATCGCGGAAATTGAAAACAATGATTAAGTTTAAATATTTCTGCATAAACTAGTATTTTGAGAATTCGTATAAAGTTATTTCACTGCACTTCTATATTTACTGTGGACACGGCCAGGCTATTACGATCCCGACACCTTTTGGAGTCGAACGCAGTACGGCGACAGTATGACGAATAACTGGGATTTATGTCGCGTATCGCCAATTTTAAAGCCGTACCCGCGTTGTTCTGGAAATCTATTGTTGGCTTTGGAGAGATTTTTGCCGTTGAACTAAAGGATTTATATGCTCCAATTAAATTTTCCTTGGGTTTTGTAACTAAAAAGCGACATTCTATGACGATTTGTTGTTTATAACCAAGATCCAAACCTAAACTTTCTTTTTTAGTGACAACATTATTTTTCCTTGACAAAAGTAACAAGGAAAAATAATATTTTGATATGTATAACATCATTAAATTAATCAATGTAAACACTTAGGCCACATGAATAATTTATACGAAATCGTGACTCACTCTTGCTACCTTTGCACTTACTACCATCTCTTTGATCTGAAAATCAATGCAATGTCGAAAGATTACAAGCGGAATACTAACTAAGTCCATCTCTTTGAACGGAGTAACCTTCAAAAAGTCCATCAGAAAGGTAATTAAGATGAATTAACGATCAGAAAACCCCATTTCGTTTTAAAGCCCGTTCTAACCTCCGCTGGTTCTAATTATCCTCCACGGCACATAATTTTTACACCAAATTGCCGGGCTAACGATTTGTATGGCAGTGTCTAATTTTCTGGGACAATAGTCGATTTCAGGTTAAAGAAATATGTTAATTTTATCTTTGTCTCGACCCGTCAGAGCGGAAGATTATAATTATTAGATAATTGTTGCAGCTTGCTTTATTATAACTTTGACGGAACACTTGAATTTTCTAAAGAATTTACGCTGGAATGAACACTTAGACAATTAAGAATTAATCTCATAATAACATCTATACACTTATATTTGTATTATAATTGAATTATCACGCCGCGATAGTTTGGTTTTTAAACTAAAGAAAAAAGAAAGAAATAGGTAATAAATAATTTATGACCAAATTATTCATTATACGAATAATGGTACACCTACATATGGAGTTTTTTTAGGGACCAAAAACTTATTCGAGAATAAAATTGCCTATTAGTCGTGTAATATGATCATCTCAACCTGTCCTATAATGTACCTAACTATTTACTTTTACGTACATAGGTACGCATAGGTAGGTATAGGTATTTGTAATAGCTGTGTCTGTGCCAAAACAACAAAGTCACCTATACGTTGTGATCTAGGCTAATTATCGCCGTGGCTTGGAAAGACATTTGGCTCCGTCTTCAATGACTTGAGTCATATAGAATTAACATGGATGACGTATTGATATTTGGACATTGGTGACAAACAACAACGACAGAAAATATTTGAGAAATAAGTTACCCTATAGGTAGAGGTTTACACTCTGACAAAAATAATATAACCCGCGCGCCTCTATGGTTCTATTGATTTTACTTACTGGTGTTTAATATTAAATAGATAAATAAATAATAAATAAATATTTGGGGACAATCTTACACAAGTCGACCTAGCCCCAAACTAAGCAAAGCTTGTACTATGGGCACTAAGCGACAATATACATACGTATACAGATAAATATACTTATATACATAGAAAATACCCATAACGCAGGAACAAATATCTGTGTTCATCAAACAAATCAATGCCCTTACCGAAATTCGAACCCGGGACCAGCGGCTTCATAGGCAGGGTCACTACCCACTAGGCCAGACCAGTCCTCGTTATATTTTATTATATTAATACAATATTGCAATTTTATTAATAAATACAGTGTTAATATTAAATAAATACAATATTACGAGCTCAGATGACTTTTTTTAAAATTATTCACACCATATTTTTTTATACCGGTAGTTTTTTAGAGCTGTATAATAAGTAAGTGGATATCTACTAAGTATAAAATCTCTTTCATGGTTGTCAATTGTCAACAAGTCGTGAGGTCGTGATGGAACCAATCTACATGTTACTCGTAATACGAGTACGAGTAGGCTAGAATTAGAAGCCTTTCAGGCCAATTCAAACGTGCACCTGACATCAACGATATTTGAATCATATTGGAATCATATCAGATATATTTTTAAATAGTGATATTTAATTTCTCTATTATAAAGCCTGCACCTAACACACGTCTCATTAGGCCCAGTGGTTGACTGGTCGAGAATGCCTTATGGCATTAAGTCCGCCATATGTACTTGTAATTTTATGTGCAATAAAGTTTAAATAAATAATTATCTGTTCGCTGTCATTCGCGCGTTCATTTCGCTCGGATTTGTGCGTACAAGTATAAGTGCGAGCGAGACGCGCGCGCGAATGACAGCTAACTGATACGATTCCAATATGATTCAAATATATCGGTTTGATGTCAGGTGCACGTTCGAATTAGCCTGTTTGCCTGCAAACTTCACTTTTCCAAATCTGCTCGCGCCTAGACTACATGCCAATCGGTATGTAGTCATCTCTCTCTATCACTCTTCCATGTTAGTGCGACAGTGACAGTTGCGTTTCGTTCGCTACAGAGCGTTAACGGTTGGCAGGTTCTGAACGTGTGCCTACAAACATCAAATTGGAACTTGTGGTCAAGGAGACTCCCATGATTTTTTGCCGGTCAGGTACCTACATTTATTTTTAGGGTTTTCATCCCAGAAGGGGTACTTAAGAGAACCGGAAAGTAAAGCTTAATAAATACTTTCCACGAAAACTATTTTCATATGATGGCTGTTACAAGCTTTTTCTTAAAATCTTTATTTTTAACGATGTAATTGACGCGAAGTGCCCCTATGAAGGTACGGAACCCTCCAGGCTCCATTATACGTGGTCCGACATGAATTTAGCCGGTTTTTAGTCTCGAGGTCATATATATCTTTTTTTTACGAAATTCCGTATATTTGCTACACTACACCGGTTTTTTGCCATGTCGCAGTGTTTACGGAACGTGTGTGAAATTTAGCAGAGCTACACGCTTTAAATGTTAATAAACGGTGCGTAGTTATTTTGTGACTATAGTTATCTTATAGGTACTTACTAAAACTAATAACAGTAACAACTACAATTTATTTAGAATCGCGGTAGCGTGTCCAGCCAAGTTCAAAGAAAAAAGAACTAGCGACGCAACCGTGTGTAATATTACATGAACTAATTCGAGCTACTTTTGACCCCTTCACAACTTGAGGCATATTTAACCTACACACATGTGCGATAGGCAGACACTCATATCGGCACGTCAGTGCATATTGAGTGATCAGCACATTTAATATAGATCTTGCGCCTCCACTCGATAAGGGATTTCCTCTTCATTGTCGTCGTCCATGATGATTTTATATCCGCAGTATCCTCACACAGAATTCGTGTCAACGGTCGCCATTTTTTTTTTTTTTTTTTTTTAATTAAATGACCTATATTTAGGACCATGTAAAATAAAGGACATAATAGGGTCTTATTTAGTACATAAGAATAGAGTAAAGTTGTATTACCAATAGTGTTCTTTTCAGGGGAGGGAATCCCTACCTTTTCAGGGGAGGTGCGATAGGCAGACTCATATTGACACGTCAGTGCATATTGAGTGATCAGCACATTTAATATAGATCTCGCGCCTCCACTCGATAAGGGATTTCCTCTTCTGTCACGTACAATAAATATATATAATGATAGAATAGCAAGTATTTGGGGATTCAAGTGTACAAGCTGGGAGACAATACATCTGTTAACCTGTATTCTGTGTAAAGTGATTCAACCCCTCCACCCCGGCGCTCTGCCTATTACACATGAAATTTGGTACATTTATTCAAGCCCCTTAGTTTGTCTACAATACAAAATTTCATAAACGGAGCTCAAACAGTTATTAATAAATTAACGTTTAAAAACTGGCATTTTTGTGACTGAATGATTTGTCAGATCAAAAACCTTTCAAAAACCTAACCCACTTTCAGATGACCTAGAAACTTAAAATTTAGCATCAAAGTAGACTAACTACCAAAGTCAAATAACTAGCCAAGTCAAATCCTTTATAATTTCAGGATATATCTACACAGCACAGAACTTCATCAGATCTCGATTCTTTTGTCGGCGAGTCAACAACGACACATATTCTTAATAGTTATTGAACTTGGCTCTCATTTCACATTTATGTTTTCGTTGGGATTTACTTAACAATATTTATTTCAGGGACCTCATCTTTCTCTTTATGCACAAAATGTCGTGGTAATAATTCACTCGACAGCAACTTTCATCTCCAAAGGAACATGTAACTACTGACATCTGTTACACTTGATAGTTTACTCAACTAAATATAATAACAATCACAAAATCCCCAGAAAGTGTCATAACATATTTCCCACCATTACAACTACAGTCAGACACATTAATGCTTGCGCGTTTCAGCCAAGTCAAATTTTATTTATCCCTTAGGACGATTTCCTCATGTCAGGCGTCGCCCACCCAGCGTTTGCTATAATGAGAAAACGACCAAATCAACTTGGCCGAAATTAGACGCGCGTTGATGGGTTTACATGCAGACTAATATGCCAAAAAGAGCAAGTGTCCGAAATTGAATATGGAAATTAAATGTTTTTAGAGCTCTGTGGCCTGTGTTTTGCTTGAGCTTTTGATTTTGCTTTGTGACCCGTATTTATAAATTTGCCTTTTCGAAACCAAAATCCGTGTTTGATTCTCTAAATTGACGTCTCTTTAATACTGTATGGAAACGATCAATATAGCTACGAGTATAGAACTCTTAAATAATTTAGGGTTCTTTAACAATGTTTAATGATCATATTTTAGTACTGTTTAGAATATAGATGTAGTTCAATTTTATATAATAAATCTATTATTTCGTTTAGTTTATCTTATTTAAGTAATTTTCATGTATATTGTAGAGATATTTTCAGGGCTCTCACCGTCAAAAATAGAAATAAATCAACACCATTGTAGCAAGAAAATGCCACAAATATCTTAAAGCGCGATTACACAAACGTACACGTGTCACCCATAAATAGATCCCACAAAAAGATACTCATGGACAAATAGTGTATCACCGCACCCTTTCCAAACGTCGTCTGCTAAATCAACTGTGACCGTACACAATAAAACAGTTGTTAAGAACATTTCGGTAATATTTAACATGAATTTATCTCCATTAGTCAGTGTTTAAATTGAACTATTCAACCGTGTAACTCGTTTATCTAAACTGCTCCATTATTGTGAAAAATAGAGCTTTGCCCGGGTTTTGTAAAGTATCGGTTAACAACGGTTGAACTAAATTAATGTTAGAGAAATTCGGGGCCGATTAATTGACTTCAGCCACAGCTAAAAGTAGTCAACCCGGACCGAATTAAAAATTTGGTTGGTAATAAATTGTACCCAGTAAAATTTACATAGTATTTTCATTATGTATGCGTGACCACACATTTTATCACATATTTACCGCCTTTCTGGTAGGGCACTAGGAAATAATATTTAAATAAAAAAAATTACTTCCTACTACTACTATAAACTCATGGTTATAACGAAAGATGAAAATTATATTATGTAAATTTTATACTTATATCGACATTAAATTAATGGTATCATTCATTTCCTATCAACGATTAAATTTAACCAATATCCATAATAATTCCATGAAAGTAAAGTATCGGCTTTGTTTCGAATTGCAATAGTATACCTATTGGAATGTCGAAGTAATATATCAAAATCCGATAAATGCTGATCTATAATTTAACTGCTCAAGTAAGTAATAAAATAACTCACGCCAATAACTCTATGTACTTGTCAGCAGTGGTTTATCAAGTAAACTCGTTCAAAAGCCAAAACTAATAATACCCATATAAGCCGACGTCAAAAGCACTTGTAGACAAACATTACGTTAGCGCCACGTACAATTAAAGTCACGATCAGTATCTGTTCGCCGAAGACTTCACCCCAACTTTCGTAATGTCATCAGACGAAAATAATTGTCGCTTACATGTGACGGGCAATGTTGAGGATGTACTTTTTGTGAAGCGACCAATTGCTGCTTCAAGTGGTTTAAATAACATACCTACTACTAAAAAGGATGGGTGTGGGCTATATTCCAAAATAAGAAATAAAAGGACCCACTTGGAGTAGACATGTAAAAATGACAACTACGAGTATGACAACCAATTAATATGAACAGAAGTAAGTGAATGAGATTTTCTATTGAAGTATATTTGAATCGGAAAATATAATACAATAGACAAATAATCCTGCGCCAGTTTTTTTTAAGCATAGGAAAACTTATATTACAAACACAGAATATTAAATATATTAAAACAGGTCACTCACGTATTTTATGTCGAAAATCGCTCGATGTGTTTTACTCCGTACCGAGAGCCATCATCATGTGTTTTGTACTTGAAAAATAAATAAATTGAAAATTTAAGACGGGGAAAGAGGGGTGTTGGAAACTTGAGTGATCCATTTTAATATATTTAATACGTCTGTGTCTCACGTAAGATTTGTTATAATGCTATAAAAATATTATATTTTAACTTTATTGTCAGTGCGTGCAATAGAGTAGGTATTTAAGAGCAAGTTCGACCTGGCCAGCCACATTAGGGCTCATGCTAGACAACGTCCATAATGTTTACCTATTTAGGGTCGCCGTCATCGAAAACGATGAGGAGGATATATATTAAATATTTGCATTTAAGCTAGTTATGAAGTTTAACTGTAACATTTCTGAATCATGCGAATATGGCGGCAAATTGCATGACATGTGCGTCGGATGCCCACCGCACCGCGTCAATTCTGGGAATAAGTGCAAATTTAAGAAATATTCACAACCTTGTTTAGGTAGGTAGCGGCTCCCTTTTTGTGTAGATACGAATTTACTTAAAATATTATAAGGAATATGATTAATTGAGATAAAAATATCCTAACACAATCAATTACTACTCATAAGATAAGTACAGATTTAAAATACCATGTTAGCCACAACGTCATTTGATCCTCAGGCAGAGAGGATCAAAACCCAAATTATTTGGCCGTAGACGCTTGCGCGAATTACATCATAGATCCTAGACATAGTCGCTCTGATATATTGATCTATTTGTTTATGATACAGAAGGCAAACAAGCACATGAATTTCTTAAAGGTTACCATCAAGCGACTGCCATCGTTCATGGACACCTGTCACACAAAATAATAAATAATTGTATTTTAGACAATTTTTTTATATATAAATTGTATTATATTTATTTGCTTATTTATTTTTTTGACAATATGACAATAAGTTCCTATTCTCTTCCTATTAAGTAAATAATATGCATGCGTAGCAGGAAAAATACAAATAAACAAAAAATGCACTTCAATATATAAATAAACAAAAATACATTATTAAATGATGCGATGCTATAAATGTGAAATCAGACACGTAATAAGAAATCACCTTTTCTGGCTGTATCCATAAGTAGAACCCTTCGAAAATGCAATAATTAGGCACTTAATATAAAACCAGTTCTTGTTAACTCGATAAATCATGGTGACCTCATATTTTTTTACGTACCTATGCCGTACAAGAAGTGACATAACAACACGCAGTGTTGGGCGCTCACGTTACATATTACTTACCTACGTTATGTTATTTTTTTATGTTTTTAATAGACGATTAATAATTTTGGACCTAACTCCGATAACCAGCCTATTTATGTTTCTCTTTCTTGACATTTTTTTTGTACTTCGGATTTTAACATTATACATTCATGTTAAACCTTAGAATAAATTTGAAAGGTTTTTGGTGTAATTAGCAGCTCATAAATAAGTTTTACACTAGCCCAATTGTGCCCATCAATAATTCTTTAACCCCAAGCATTAATAAACTTAGAATTATTCCCTCCTCCCAAAAGTAATTACATCCAAATCACCAATGCGTTATTATTATGCAAATCAAAATGAATAAATTCCTTAGAGAATCACTGATGTTGGAGGTGTGAATAAAGTTATATTAATGCCCATGAATACTCGTAATCTATTCATATGAACAAGCAACTATTACGTGACGTAATCGTTCAAGTTCTAACAACCCATGTCTTTAATTAACGGATGAGATTATCAGTGTTCCGTTTTTAATTTTGAAATAACACTACTTCTATTTGATCACGAGGGTCATCGATCAAACAAGGTATTATCTTTTCCTGTCTAAGTCCGATTTGTCACCAGCAATGGATGACAGAGGGCAATTAGTGGGACCACCCAGACTCACACTCGTCAAAACGGCTGACTGTGGCATTGTCGGACTAGCCCGGCTAAAACAATTTGTTAACTCTTCAAGATAAAAAAAGTGAACGATGACGGATGACTACGCACCTGTATTCAAACGAGTCGCTTAGTGTTATAAGTTGACAATTCCGTGAACGTTGACAGATTTAAGAATTCTTTCGTTATTTTTCTTGTTTTTCTGTCTGTGCTTGTTGACTTGCCTGCTTCACCCGCCAGGGACCCGGATAGATCAGGATCTCAATACGAATACTTATGCATACGACACAATTCTAGAGATCTAGGTCTAGGAGTATGTCATTTCATTTGCCTCAATACCTCCAAGAGAAAATTTCATTACAAAAAAAAAAACAAAGTAGGTAGTCTATTTTCTTCCTAGGCAGTTTTTTTCATGTCAAATCATTTTAAATTATCTAAACTTATTCAGTTAACAAGGTAGGTAACTTGAGTAAAAGTTCATTTATAATTGAATCTCTCTATTATATTCTCGGGACAAATTCAAACAATGCAGCATAAAATCATATCACAATAGTGCGAGCAATGGCAACTTTTTATAACCCCGACGTGTTTATCTCGCGTCAGGAACACAATTACAAACGCCGCAGAAAAACAAGAACAATAAACAGCGACCTCGTAGCCGTATCTTCGGGAAAGTTCGCAACCTTATAGCCAATTGACATCCAGACACGAATACCGCGTTGGGTCGTGATCGAAAGAAAGAAAGATCCTCGTTATTCGCAGACCGGCGTTGGGCCATAAACGTTATCACTAACTAGCGATCTGGGCGGATCGATCCCTTGATTCGCCTCACGAAATTAAGGAAATCGCTCATGGGGATATTATTCTCCGCGTCACAGATAACATCTGCTCTGGATATATAGGAGATTTGCGCCGTACTTTAGTGAACTTTTTCGGCAACTTTAGTGCCTACTAGTGATTCTTCTTGGTGCCCGATCTCCGTAATTTGGCTGATAGCCAATATCGTTTTTACAATGGAGAAAGTGGTGACGTCTCGTTCTAGGGCTTCAATTATAGCGTTGGTACAACTTCATGTAACTATTTTAAGCGTAGTACGTTGTACGATTATAATATATCTATTAAGCACTTTTTACAAGTCTTAAACTTAAAACAGATGTGATATTTTTTTATATCCCATTTAACCGCTGTGAATATTTATGTAGACACTTAAGATGTGTACACATAATAGAGATGAGGCTCTTCCACTCTACTATAGATTTCAGCAGGTTGAGGGTCCCCCTCCCTCACTGAAAACCTGGTGGTAAACTTAATACCATTTTGGAATATAGATATAAAGAGTAATAATAGAAAAAGAATATAATAAGTTTATAAAGAATAATTAGGTTGAAAGTCGGACGATTGAACTACTCGTATATAATACCAATGCTTTTTAGTTGAAATGTACCTACTTACTTAAGATAATATATTGATAAGCACTATTTAGTATTTAATTGGGCATTCATTGACATACATTTCTAACACGCGTTTTTCCACAACATACGCAATTATCAAAACAGGAGGCAGAATACAGAATACGCCTCTCGGATTTCTTCGACCTGTTTTCTTTCGCTTAAAAAAAACTATAATTCTGTGGCCCTAGTGAAAAAGGGTACAAGTCTCTGGCAGCGCAGGTGTAAAGGGGTGTAAGTTCCACGTAACACTTATGCCCTTATACACCTAAACTGCCAGAGACTTGTACCCTTTTTCACTAGGGCCACAGAATTATTATCTCTCACTCAACAATTCAACATTCATGCCATTGAATATTTTACAGAAACTTGTTTCATCTCTTTGATTACCCAGGCGGCGTTTATTAGCTTGATGTTTGACATCACCACAAAGGCTTTCTCGGCTTCTCGAGATGACAGTTGATTACCAACTTGTGAGTCTCGTTGCTCAGATCACCTTTATGAGAGTAAGCAATTTAAATCTGATCTCCGATTAAACACAGTAGTTACGGTAGCAGATGTCACACATAAACTGGGTTGCGTAGCTGCGATTGCTTAATGAGTGTTGGAAATGACAGTTCTGGACGAACATTCAATGGCTATTCGCTAAGGATGAAAAGCAAAATAAAGTTGCTAGGACATCTTTAACAATTACATTTGCTGAACAATCGCCGTTTTGAAAATTGTAGAGTCCGCCTAAGCCAACTTTGCACCGATTTGGAAATAACAAGTTTCATTATAAGCGTCATATTTTCAAATAAATTTGACATTAACTGTGACATTCCACACTTTGACATGCAGAGCTAGCTTGGTTGGACTTTAATGACTTTTCCGCAATTCCGGTTTAATGTATTCATTACGTTGAAAATAAAATATCAAAACATTGAATCGCATCTAAACACATAGATCACGTAAGTAGGTACAGTCACGGATTTTAATTTTTGAGCCAGTACAATAAAAGTGTCTATTACGTATGGTCTGTTACGTACTTCGTGATAATTGTAAGCACAAGTATTGGGACAATTGAGAGTTTTTTTTTAAATATTAACGACAAAGGACTGATATTCTCGACGAAGACTACATGACAAATCTAATGCGATTATATTACGCACGCATCAATTCAGAAAATAGGTTTACACCTCTATCCAATTAGACATTTCAATTTTCAAATCGGCTTTACAATATTATAGAATTAGTGATTCAACGAAACCTTATATAGAAAAGAAACGCCTCACCAATCGGCTGCGAGCTGTAAGGCTTATGTCAGATGGGCGAGGCTTTGTGCTGCGACGTGTCGGGTCTGGTTACACGGACGCTCGTGTGGCCGCAGCTTAGGTTTTGTGACCTAGTGTGTAGATTGCTTTATGTATGAGAGGGTACATGGCTTGAACGTATTGGCAAATGAAAGGGATCGCCTATTTTATACTCGTAAAAGGTTCTTATTTGAAACCAAAGCTTGTGGTAACCTGTCCCTAATGATTGTTAGAGGTTACATGAAAATCGTTATCACTTTATGATTATTAACGATACATAAATTATGATAAAGAACAAAATATATTACAAACTGAATGAACCCGCATAAAAAACATGCGTTAATGGGTAATAAAAAAGTTCTAAATTCCATCAATGCCATTTTTATAACAAATTTCTACTTTAAAAGGCGCTAAGTATTTCAAAATAAGATAAAGTGTTAATTTTATTAAGTCGAGAAAGCTAGATGAAATTCAATTGAAAGTAGCGTAATTAAATATAGGCAATTAGCATGAATTGTACCTTAGTTATGCAAAAAAAGAGATTGAATTATTTATTGATTTAATTCTAAATAATGAAAACTATAGTTTCTGAAACTCAACAAAAAATCCCGAGGGAACGTTGTTTGGATTCAAGTACATATTTGCAAATGAAAAAAAAATAGTTTTTAAAGTTTTTATATCTACATGTAAACATTAATTTGTGTCTACTTAAGTTTAATTCTAAGGCTTCTAATGTTTTGTAGCATTGCCTGTAAACATTTTTCAATGAGGTGTTAAATTAAAAAATTCTATGTCTTCTAAATAATATTACAGGTCCTTAAATTTTCCGTATTTGTAAACTAAATTGTGGCAAATAAATATATGGGTTTTCGACTATTACTGTCCAGCATTAATGTATTCTGACAGTTTATATATTTGGCAATATACCAGTCAGCGCACCCTTGTCAATCACACCCTAGAAAACGTCAAGCAAACGCAGATTCAATAATTCTGTCATCGTTTAGCTCTCGCCGGTGCCCACCCATTCTGAAGACAATTTAGATTTAGCAACTGTCATTTACATTTTTTCTTATATTTTTTATGACTATCTAAGGGTCGCACTATGTTTTAAATTATCTATATTCCCCTACCTAAACAACCGGTGTGAAGTTAGCGGCCAAAAGTTGGCGGCCAAATGTTGGCGCCAGTCGGCCGCCAACGTTCAGCGGCCAAATGTTGGCTCAAATCGGCCGCCAACATTTGGCCGCCAACTTCACACTAAAATTAACCTACCAAATTAAGAAGTCCGTATGAAATCTCACCATACATAACACAATTGGTGGAACGTTAGGGCAGTGTCTCGTTATATAAGGGCATTTTGTCTTAACTGCCCTGCAGAATTGCAGCCGATTATTACAGATTTCATTTTTTCTACAAAACGTAAAACCTTTTAGAAATATTTCGGTTAGTGCTATATAGTCCACACTAAAAGAGATACAACTCTACTAAAACCTGTTTTGGATAGTCTATTAGATGCTTAATGAAACGTATATAGTGCAACCCCAATCATCGATCCAGAAGGTAGGTGATAAAAAATAAAATATTTAATTATTCTCCACAAACCTTTTAGAAATAATTCGGCTGCTGCTATAACGTCCAAACTAAACGGGGTACAGCTCTACTAAAAGCTGCTTTAAATACCCTATAAGATGCTCTATGACTCATATATAGTATGACTCTACGGCATATGAATGATGCAAGGGCAATAAATTTGAAAGTTAGGCTTTCTATGAACATTTGCATTCATTGAAGAAATTTTGCACCTTAGACGGCAGGCGAGTAAACCACACCCACTGTATCGTACAGAACATAATACTATCTATTAAATAACACTATCTCTAGAGTGATACTCGGCGACATAATAATGGTGCACGGGCATCAAATAAGAATTTGATACTTTCTATGAACATTTGCATTTATTGAAGTTTTTCGGCATCTTCGACGGCAGGCGAGTAAACTACACCCACTGCATCGTACAGAGCATTATATCATCAATCAAATAACATTACTCGGCGGCTTATTAATAGTGCACGGGCATCAATTAAGAAACTGAGGCTTTCTATGAACATTTGCGTTCATCGAAGTTTTTCGGCAACTTAGACGGCAGGCGAGTAAACCACACCCACTATACCATACTGAACATAATACTATCTATCAAATAACACTATCTCTAGAGTGATACTCGGCGACATATCAATGGTGCACGGGCATCAAATATGAATCTTATGCTTTCTATGAACCTTTGCATTTATTGAAGTTTTTCTGCATCTTAGACGGCAAGCGAGTAAACTACACCCACTCTATCGTACAGAACATTATACTATGTATCAAATAACACTATATCTAGAGTGATACTCGGCGGCATATTCATGATGCACGGGCATCAAAGAGACTTAGGCTTTCTATGAACATTTGCATTCATTGAAGAATTTTTGCATCTTAGACGGCAGGCGAGTAAACTACACCCACTCTATCGTACAGAACATTATACTATGTATCAAATAACACTACATCTAGAGTGATACTCGGGGGCATATTAATGGTGCACGGGCATCAAAGAGACTTTGGCTTTCTATGAACATTTGCATTCATTGAAGAATTTTTGCATCTTAGACGGCAGGCGAGTATACCACACCCACTGTATCGTACAGAACATTATACTACCTATCAAGGAACACTATATCTAGAGTGATATTCGGCGACATATTAAAAGTGCAAGTGCACAAATAAGAAACTTAGGCTTTCTATGAACTTTTGCATTCATTGAAGTTTTTCGGCATCTTAGACGGCAGGCGAGTAAACTACACCCACTGCATCGTACAGAGCGTTATATCATCAATCAAATAACAGTACCTCTAAAGTAATACTCGGCGGCATATTAATGGTGGACGGGCATCAAAAGAGACTTTGGCTTTCTATGAACATTTGCATTCATTGAAGTTTTTCTGCATCTTAGACGGCAAGCGAGTAAACTACACCCACTCTATCGTACAGAACATTATACTATGTATCAAATAACACTATATCTAGAGTGATACTCGGCGGCATATTAGTGGTGCACGGGCATCAAAAAGACTTTGGCTTTCTATGAACATTTGCATTCATTGAAGAATTTTTGCATCTTAGACGGCAGGCGAGTAAACCACACCCACTGTATCGTACAGAACGTTATATTACCTATCAAGTAATACTATATCTAGAGTGATACTCGGCGACATATTAATTGTGCAAGTGCACAAATAAGAAACTTAGGCTTTCTATGAACTTTTGCATTTATTGAAGTTTTTCGGCATCATAGACGGCAGGCGAGTAAACTACACCCACTGAATCGTACAGAGCATTATATTTTCTATCAAATAACTATATTTCTAGAGTGATACTCGGCGGCATATTAATGGTGCACGGGCATCAAAAATGACTTTGGCTTTCTATGAACATTTGCATTCATTGAAGAAAATTTGCATCTTAAACGGCAGGCGAGTAAACCGCACCCATTGCATCGTACAGAGCATTAAATTATTAATCAAATAATTTTATTTCTAGAGTGATACTCGGCGGCATATTCATGATGCATGGGCATCAAAGAGACTTTAGCTTTCTATGAACATTTGCATTCATTGAAGAATTTTTGCATCTTAGACGGCAGGTGAGTAAACCACACCCACTGTATCGTACAGAACATTATATTACCTATCAAGTAACACTATATCTAGAGTGATCTTCGGCGACATATTAATAGTGCAAGTGCACAAATAAGAAACATAGGCTTTCTATGAACTTTTGCATTCATTGAAGTTTTTCGGCATCATAGACGACAGGCGAGTAAACTACACCCACTGCATCGTACAGAGCGTTATATCATCAATCAAATAACAGTACTTCTAGAGTGATACTCGGCGGCATATTAATGGTGCACGGGCATAAAAAAGATACTTAGGCTTTCTATGAACATTTCCATTCCTTGAAGTTTTTCGGCATCTTAGACGGCAGGCGAGTAAACTACACCCACTGAATCGTACAGAGCATTATATTTTCTATCAAATAACAATATTTCTAGAGTGATACTCGGCAGCATATTAATGGTGCACGGGCATCAAAAGAGACTTTGGCTTTCTATGAACATTTGCATTCATTGAAGAAAATTTGCATCTTAGACGGCAGGCGAGTAAACAGCACCCACTGCATCGTACAGAGCATTAAATTATCGATCAAATAATTTTATTTCTAGAGTGATACTCGGCGGCATATTCATGATGAACGGGCATCAAAGAGACTTTGGCTTTCTATGAACATTTGCATTCATTGAAGTTTTTCTGCATCTTAGACGGCAAGCGAGTAAACTACACCCACTCTATCGTACAGAACATTATATTTTCTATCAAATAACAATATTTCTAGAGTGATACTCGGCGGCATATTAATGGTGCACGGGCATCAAACGAGACTTTGGCTTTCTATGAACATTTGCATTCATTGAAGTTTTTCTTCATCTTAGACGGCAAGCGAGTAAACTACACCCACTCTATCGTACAGAACATTATACTATGTATCAAATAACACTATATCTAGAGTGATACTCGGCGGCATATTCATGATGCACAGCACAGGCATCAAAGAGATTTTGGCTTTCTATGAACATTTGCATTCATTGAAGAATTTTTGCATCTTAGACGGCAGGCGAGTAAACTACACCCACTCTATCGTACAGAACATTATACTATGTATCAAATAACACTATATCTAGAGTGATACTCGGCAGCATATTAATGGTGCACGGGCATCAAAAGAGACTTTGGCTTTCTATGAACATTTGCATTCATTGACGAAAATTTGCATCTTAGACGGCAGGCGAGTAAACCGCACCCACTGCATCGTACAGAGCGTTATATCATCAATCAAATAATTTTATTTCTAGAGTGATACTCGGCGGCATATTCATGATGCACGGGCATCAAAGAGACTTTGGCTTTCTATGAACATTTGCATTCATTGAAGTTTTTCTGCATCTTAGACGGCAAGCGAGTAAACTACACCCACTCTATCGTACAGAACATTATACTATGTATCAAATAACACTATATCTAGAGCGATACTCGGCAGCATATTAATGGTGCACGGGCATAAAAAAAGAAACTTTAGCTTTCAATTAACATTTCCATTCACAGCACAGGCATCAAAGAGATTTTGGCTTTCTATGAACATTTGCATTCATTGAAGAATTTTTGCATCTTAGACGGCAGGCGAGTAAACTACACCCACTCTATCGTACAGAACATTATACTATGTATCAAATAACACTATATCTAGAGTGATACTCGGCAGCATATTAATGGTGCACGGGCATCAAAAGAGACTTTGGCTTTCTATGAACATTTGCATTCATTGAAGAAAATTTGCATCTTAGACGGCAGGCGAGTAAACCGCACCCACTGCATCGTACAGAGCGTTATATCGTCAATCAAATAATTTTATTTCTAGAGTGATACTCGGCGGCATATTCATGATGCACGGGCATCAAAAGAGACTTTGGCTTTCTATGAACATTTGCATTCATTGAAGAAAATTTGCATCTTAGACGGCAGGCGAGTAAACCGCACCCACTGCATCGTACAGAGCATTAAATTATCGATCAAATAATTTTATTTCTAGAGTGATACTCGGCGGCATATTCATGATGAACGGGCATCAAAGAGACTTTGGCTTTCTATGAACATTTGCATTCATTGAAGTTTTTCTGCATCTTAGACGGCAAGCGAGTAAACTACACCCACTCTATCATACAGAACATTATATTTTCTATCAAATAACAATATTTCTAGAGTGATACTCGGCGGCATATTAATGGTGCACGGGCATCAAACGAGACTTTGGCTTTCTATGAACATTTGCATTCATTGAAGTTTTTCTTCATCTTAGACGGCAAGCGAGTAAACTACACCCACTCTATCGTACAGAACATTATACTATGTATCAAATAACACTATATCTAGAGTGATACTCGGCGGCATATTCATGATGCACAGCACAGGCATCAAAGAGATTTTGGCTTTCTATGAACATTTGCATTCATTGAAGAATTTTTGCATCTTAGACGGCAGGCGAGTAAACTACACCCACTCTATCGTACAGAACATTATACTATGTATCAAATAACACTATATCTAGAGTGATACTCGGCAGCATATTAATGGTGCACGGGCATCAAAAGAGACTTTGGCTTTCTATGAACATTTGCATTCATTGAAGAAAATTTGCATCTTTGACGGCAGGCGAGTAAACCGCACCCACTGCATCGTACAGAGCGTTATATCATCATACAAATAATTTTATTTCTAGAGTGATACTCGGCGGCATATTCATGATGCACGGGCATCAAAGAGACTTTGGCTTTCTATGAACATTTGCATTCATTGAAGTTTTTCTGCATCTTAGACGGCAAGCGAGTAAACTACACCCACTCTATCGTACAGAACATTATACTATGTATCAAATAACACTATATCTAAAGCGATACTCGGCAGCATATTAATGGTGCACGGGCATAAAAAAAGAAACTTTAGCTTTCAATTAACATTTCCATTCATTGGAGGTTTTCGGCATCTTAGACGGCAGGCGAGTAAACTACACCCACTGCATCGTACAGAGCGTTATATCATCAATCAAATAACAGTACTTCTAGAGTGATACTCGGGGGCATATTAATGGTGCACGGGCATCAAAGAGACTTTGGCTTTCTATGAACATTTGCATTCATTGAAGTTTTTCTTCATCTTAGACGGCAAGCGAGTAAACAACACCCACTCTATCGTACAGCACATTATATTTTCTATCAAATAACAATATTTCTAGAGTGATACTCGGCGGCATATTAATGGTGCACCGGCATCAAACGAGACTTTGGCTTTCTATGAACATTTCTATTCATTGAAGTTTTTCTGCATCTTAGACGGCAAGCGAGTAAACTACACCCACTCTATCGTACAGAACATTATACTATGTATCAAATAACACTATATCTAGAGTGATACTCGGCGGCATATTCATAAGGCACGGGCATCAAAGAGACTTTGGCTTTCTATGAACATTTGCATTCATTGAAGAAAATTTGCATCTTAGACGGCAGGCGAGTAAACCGCACCGACTGCATCGTACAGAGCATTAAATTATCGATCAAATAATTTTATTTCTAGAGTGATACTCGGCGGCATATTCATGATGCACGGGCATCAAAGAGACTTTGGCTTTCTATGACCATTTGCATTCATTGAAGTTTTTCTGCATCTTAGACGGCAAGCGAGTAAACAACACCCACTCTATCGTACAGAACATTATACTATGTATCAAATAACACTATATCTAGAGTGATACTCGGCAGCATGTTAATGGTGCACGGGCATCAAAAAAGAAACTTTAGCTTTCAATTAACATTTCCATTCATTGAAGGTTTTCGGCATCTTAGACGGCAGGCGAGTAAACTACACCCACTGCATCGTACAGAGCGTTATATCATCAATCAAATAACAGTACTTCTAGAGTGATACTCGGCGGCATATTAATGGTGCACGGGCATAAAAAAGATACTTAGGCTTTCTATGAACATTTCCATTCATTGAAGTTTTTCGGCATCTTAGACGGCAGGCGAGTAAACTACACCCACTGAATCGTACAGAGCATTATATTTTCTATCAAATAACAATATTTCTAGAGTGATACTCGGCAGCATATTAATGGTGCACGGGCATCAAAAGAGACTTTGGCTTTCTATGAACATTTGCATTCATTGAAGAAAATTTGCATCTTTGACGGCAGGCGAGTAAACCGCACCCACTGCATCGTACAGAGCGTTATATCATCATACAAATAATTTTATTTCTAGAGTGATACTCGGCGGCATATTCATGATGCACGGGCATCAAAGAGACTTTGGCTTTCTATGAACATTTGCATTCATTGAAGTTTTTCTGCATCTTAGACGGCAAGCGAGTAAACTACACCCACTCTATCGTACAGAACATTATACTATGTATCAAATAACACTATATCTAAAGCGATACTCGGCAGCATATTAATGGTGCACGGGCATAAAAAAAGAAACTTTAGCTTTCAATTAACATTTCCATTCATTGGAGGTTTTCGGCATCTTAGACGGCAGGCGAGTAAACTACACCCACTGCATCGTACAGAGCGTTATATCATCAATCAAATAACAGTACTTCTAGAGTGATACTCGGGGGCATATTAATGGTGCACGGGCATCAAAGAGACTTTGGCTTTCTATGAACATTTGCATTCATTGAAGTTTTTCTTCATCTTAGACGGCAAGCGAGTAAACAACACCCACTCTATCGTACAGCACATTATATTTTCTATCAAATAACAATATTTCTAGAGTGATACTCGGCGGCATATTAATGGTGCACCGGCATCAAACGAGACTTTGGCTTTCTATGAACATTTCTATTCATTGAAGTTTTTCTGCATCTTAGACGGCAAGCGAGTAAACTACACCCACTCTATCGTACAGAACATTATACTATGTATCAAATAACACTATATCTAGAGTGATACTCGGCGGCATATTCATAAGGCACGGGCATCAAAGAGACTTTGGCTTTCTATGAACATTTGCATTCATTGAAGAAAATTTGCATCTTAGACGGCAGGCGAGTAAACCGCACCGACTGCATCGTACAGAGCATTAAATTATCGATCAAATAATTTTATTTCTAGAGTGATACTCGGCGGCATATTCATGATGCACGGGCATCAAAGAGACTTTGGCTTTCTATGACCATTTGCATTCATTGAAGTTTTTCTGCATCTTAGACGGCAAGCGAGTAAACAACACCCACTCTATCGTACAGAACATTATACTATGTATCAAATAACACTATATCTAGAGTGATACTCGGCAGCATGTTAATGGTGCACGGGCATCAAAAAAGAAACTTTAGCTTTCAATTAACATTTCCATTCATTGAAGGTTTTCGGCATCTTAGACGGCAGGCGAGTAAACTACACCCACTGCATCGTACAGAGCGTTATATCATCAATCAAATAACAGTACTTCTAGAGTGATACTCGGCGGCATATTAATGGTGCACGGGCATAAAAAAGATACTTAGGCTTTCTATGAACATTTCCATTCATTGAAGTTTTTCGGCATCTTAGACGGCAGGCGAGTAAACTACACCCACTGAATCGTACAGAGCATTATATTTTCTATCAAATAACAATATTTCTAGAGTGATACTCGGCAGCATATTAATGGTGCACGGGCATCAAAAGAGACTTTGGCTTTCTATGAACATTTGCATTCATTGAAGAAAATTTGCATCTTAGACGGCAGGCGAGTAAACCGCACCCACTGCATCGTACAGAGCATTAAATTATTAATCAAATAATTTTATTTCTAGAGTGATACTCGGCGGCATATTCATGTTGCATGGGCATCAAAGAGACTTTGGCTTTCTATGAACATTTGCATTCATTGAAGAATTTTTGCATCTTAGACGGCAGGCGAGTACATCACACCCACTGTATCGTACAGAAAATTATATTACACTATATCTAGTAACACTATATCTAGAGTGATCTTCGGCGTCATATTAATAGTGCAAGTGCACAAATAAGAAACTTAGGCTTTCTATGAACTTTTGCATTCAATGAAGTTTTTCGGCATCATAGACGGCAGGCGAGTAAACTACACCCACTGCATCGTACAGAGCGTTATATCATCAATCAAACAACAGTACTTCTAGAGTGATACTCGGCGGCATATTAATGGTGCACGGGCATAAAAAAGATACTTAGGCTTTCTATGAACATTTCCATTCATTGAAGTTTTTCGGCATCGTAGACGGCAGGCGAGTAAACTACACCCACTGAATCGTACAGAGCATTATATTTTCTATCAAATAACAATATTTCTAGAGTGATACTCGGCAGCATATTAATGGTGCACGGGCATCAAACGAGACTTTGGCTTTCTATGAACATTTCCATTCATTAAAGTTTTTCTGCATCTTAGACGGCAAGCGAGTAAACTACACCCACTCTATCGTACAGAACATTATACATTATACTATGTATCAAATAACACTATATCTAGAGTGATACTCGGCGGCATATTCATAAGGCACGGGCATCAAAGAGACTTTGGCTTTCTATGAACATTTGCATTCATTGAAGAAAATTTGCATCTTAGACGGCAGGCGAGTAAACCGCACCCACTGCATCGTACAGAGCATTAAATTATCGATCAAATAATTTTATTTCTAGAGTGATACTCGGCGGCATATTCATGATGCACGGGCATCAAAGAGACTTTGGCTTTCTATGAACATTTGCATTCATTGAAGTTTTTCTGCATCTTAGACGGCAAGCGAGTAAACTACACCCACTCTATCGTACAGAACATTATACTATGTATCAAATAACACTATATCTAGAGCGATACTCGGCAGCATATTAATGGTGCACGGGCATAAAAAAAGAAACTTTAGCTTTCAATTAACATTTCCATTCATTGGAGGTTTTCGGCATCTTAGACGGCAGGCGAGTAAACTACACCCACTGCATCGTACAGAGCGTTATATCGTCAATCAAATAACAGTACTTCTAGAGTGATACTCGGGGGCATATTAATGGTGCACGGGCATCAAAGAGACTTTGGCTTTCTATGAACATTTGCATTCATTGAAGTTTTTCTTCATCTTAGACGGCAAGCGAGTAAACTACACCCACTCTATCGTACAGAACAGTATATTTTCTATTAAATAACAATATTTCTAGAGTGATACTCGGCGGCATATTAATGGTGCACCGGCATCAAACGAGACTTTGGCTTTCTATGAACATTTCCATTCATTAAAGTTTTTCTGCATCTTAGACGGCAAGCGAGTAAACTACACCCACTCTATCGTACAGAACATTATACTATGTATCAAATAACACTATATCTAGAGTGATACTCGGCGGCATATTCATGATGCACGGGCATCAAAGAGGCTTTGGCTTTCTATGAACATTTGCATTCATTGAAGAAAATTTGCATCTTGGACGGCAGGCGAGTAAACCGCACTGACTGCATCGTACAGAGCATTAAATTATCGATCAAATAATTTTATTTCTAGAGTGATACTCGGCAGCATATTCATGATGCACGGGCATCAAAGAGACTTTGGCTTTCTATGAACATTTGCATTCATTGAAGTTTTTCTGCATCTTAGACGGCAAGCCAGTAAACAACACCCACTCTATCGTACAGAACATTATACTATGTATCAAATAACACTATATCTAGAGTGATACTCGGCAGCATATTAATGGTGCACGGGCATCAAAAAAGAAACTTTAGCTTTCAATTAACATTTCCATTCATTGAAGGTTTTCGGCATCTTAGACGGCAGGCGAGTAAACCGCACCCACTGCATCGTTCAGAACATTAAATTATTAATCAAATAATTTTATTTCTAGAGTGATACTCGGCGGCATATTCATGATGCATGGGCATCAAAGAGACTTTGGCTTTCTATGAACATTTGTATTCATTGAAGAATTTTTGCATCTTAGACGGCAGGCGAGTAAACCACACCCACTGTATCGTACAGAGCATTATATTTTCTATCAAATAACAATATTTTTAGAGTGATACTCGGCAGCATATTAATGGTGCACGGGCATCAAAAGAGACTTTGGCTTTCTATGAACATTTGCATTCATTGAAGAAAATTTGCATCTTAGACGGCAGGCGAGTAAACCGCACCCACTGCATCGTACAGAGCATTAAATTATCGATCAAATAATTTTATTTCTAGAGTGATACTCGGCGGCATATTCATGATGAACGGGCATCAAAGAGACTTTGGCTTTCTATGAACATTTGCATTCATTGAAGTTTTTCTGCATCTTAGACGGCAAGCGAGTAAACAACACCCACTCTATCGTACAGAACATTATATTTTCTATCAAATAACAATATTTCTAGAGTGATACTCGGCGGCATATTAATGATGCACGGGCATCAAACGAGACTTTGGCTTTCTATGAACATTTGCATTCATTGAAGTTTTTTTGCATCTTAGACGGCAAGCGAGTAAACTAGACCCACTCTATCGTACAGAACATTATACTATGTATCAAATAACACTATATCTAGAGTGATACTCGGCGGCATATTCATGATGAACGGGCATCAAAGAGACTTTGGCTTTCTATGAACATTTGCATTCATTGAAGAATTTTTGCATCTTAGACGGCAGGCGAGTAAACTACACCCACTCTATCGTACAGAACATTATACTATGTATCAAATAAAACTATATCTAGAGTGATACTCGGCAGCATATTAATGGTGCACGGGCATCAAAAGAGACTTTGGCTTTCTATGAACATTTGCATTCATTGAAGTTTTTCTGCATCTTAGACGGCAAGCGAGTAAACTACACCCACTCTATCGTACAGAACATTATACTATGTGTCAAATAACACTATATCTAGAGTGATACTCGGCAGCTTATTAATGGTGCACGGGCATAAAAAAATAAACTTTAGCTTTCAATTAACATTTCCATTCATTGGAGGTTTTCGGCATCTTAGACGGCAGGCGAGTAAACCGCACCGACTGCATCGTACAGAGCATTAAATTATCGATCAAATAATTTTATTTCTAGAGTGATACTCGGCGGCATATTCATGATGCACGGGCATCAAAGAGACTTTGGCTTTCTATGAACATTTGCATTCATTGAAGTTTTTCTGCATCTTAGACGGCTAGCGAGTAAACTACACCCTCTCTATCGTACAGAACATTATACTATGTATCAAATAACACTATATCTAGAGTGATACTCGGCAGCATATTAATGGTGCACGGGCATCAATAAAGAAACTTTAGCTTTCAATTAACATTTCCATTCATTGAAGGTTTTCGGCATCTTAGACAGCAGGCGAGTAAACTACACCCACTGCATCGTACAGAGCGTTATATCATCAATCAAACAACAGTACTTCTAGAGTGATACTCGGCGGCATATTAATGGTGCACGGGCATAAAAAAGATACTTAGGCTTTCTATGAACATTTCCATTCATTGAAGTTTTTCGGCATCTTAGACGGCAGGCGAGTAAACTACACCCACTGAATCGTACAGAGCATTATATTTTCTATCAAATAACGATATTTCTAGAGTGATACTCGGCAGCATATTAATGGTGCACGGGCATCAAAAGAGACTTTGGCTTTCTATGAACATTTGCATTTATTGAAGAAAATTTGCATCTTAGACGGCAGGCGAGTAAACCGCACCCACTGCATCGTACAGAGCATTAAATTATTAATCAAATAATTTTATTTCTAGAGTGATACTCGGCGGCATATTCATGATGCATGGGCATCAAAGAGACTTTGGCTTTCTATGAACATTTGCATTAATTGAAGTAAATTTGCATCTTAGACGGCAGGCGAGTAAACCGCACCCACTGCATCGTACAGAGCATTAAATTATCGATCAAATAATTTTATTTCTAGAGTGATACTCGGCGGCATATTCATGATGAACGGGCATCAAAGAGACTTTGGCTTTCTATGAACATTTGCATTCATTGAAGAATTTTTGCATCTTAGACGGCAGGCGAGTAAACTACACCCACTGCATCGTACAGAGCAATATATCATCAATCAAATAACAGTACCTCTAGAGTGATACTCGGCGGCATATTAATGGTGCACGGGCATCAAAAGAGACTTTGGCTTTCTATGAACATTTGCATTTATTGAAGTTTTTCGGCATCTTAGACGGCAGGCGAGTAAATCGCACCCACTGCATCGTACAGAGCGTTATATCATCAATCAAATAACAGTACCTCTAGAGTGATACTCGGCGGTATATTAATGGTGCACGGGCATCAATAGAGACTATGACTTTCTATGAACATTTGCATTCATTGAAGTTTTCGGCATCTTAGACGGCAGGCGAGTAAACCGCACCCACTGCATCGTACAGAGCATTAAACTATGTATCAAATAACTCTATATCTAGAGTGGAACTCGGCGGCATATTCATGATGCATGGGCATCAAAGAGACTTTGGCTTTCTATGAACATTTGCATTCATTGAATAATTGTTGCATCTTAGACGGCAGGCGAGTAAACCACACCCACTGCATCGTACAGAGCATTAAATTATCGATCAAATAATTTTATTTCTAGAGTGATACTCGGCGGCATATTCATGATGAACGGGCATCAAAGAGACTTTGGCTTTCTATGAACATTTGCATTCATTGAAGAATTTTTGCATCTTAGACGGCAGGCGAGTAAACTACACCCACTGCATCGTACAGAGCAATATATCATCAATCAAATAACAGTACCTCTAGAGTGATACTCGGCGGCATATTAATGGTGCACGGGCATCAAAAGAGACTTTGGCTTTCTATGAACATTTGCATTTATTGAAGTTTTTCGGCATCTTAGACGGCAGGCGAGTAAATCGCACCCACTGCATCGTACAGAGCGTTATATCATCAATCAAATAACAGTACCTCTAGAGTGATACTCGGCGGTATATTAATGGTGCACGGGCATCAATAGAGACTTTGACTTTCTATGAACATTTGCATTCATTGAAGTTTTCGGCATCTTAGACGGCAGGCGAGTAAACCGCACCCACTGCATCGTACAGAGCATTAAACTATGTATCAAATAACTCTATATCTAGAGTGGAACTCGGCGGCATATTCATGATGCATGGGCATCAAAGAGACTTTGGCTTTCTATGAACATTTGCATTCATTGAATAATTTTTGCATCTTAGACGGCAGGCGAGTAAACCGCACCCACTCTATCGTACAGAACATTATACTATGTATCAAATAAAACTATATCTAGAGTGATACTCGGCGGCATATTAATGATGAACGGGCATCAAAAAAGAAACTTTAGCTTTCAATTAACATTTGCATTCATTGAAGTTTTTCGGCATCTTAGACGGCAGGCGAGTAAACTGCACCCACTGCATCGTACAGAGCAATATATCATCAATCAAATAACAGTACCTCTAGAGTGATACTCGGCGGCATATTAATGGTGCACGGGCATCAAAAGAGACTTTGGCTTTCTATGAACATTTGCATTCATTGAAGTTTTTCTGCATCTTAGACGGCAAGCGAGTAAACTACACCCACTCTATCGTACAGAACATTATATTATTTATCAAATAACACTATATCTAGAGTGATACTCGGCGGCATATTCATGATGCACGGGCATCAAAGAGACTTTGGCTTTCTATGAACATTTGCATTCATTGAAGTTTTTCGGCATCTTAGACGGCAGGCGAGTAAATCGCACCCACTGCATCGTACAGAGCGTTATATCATCAATCAAATAACAGTACCTGTAGAGTGATACTCGGCGGTATATTAATGGTGCACGGGCATCAATTGAGACTTTGACTTTCTATGAACATTTGCATTAATTGAAGTTTTTCGGCATCTTAGACGGCAGGCGAGTAAACCGCACCCACTGCATCGTACAGAGCATTAAACTATGTATCAAATAACACTATATCTAGAGTGGCACTCGGCGGCATATTCATGATGCATGGGCATCAAAGAGACTTTGACTTTCTATGAACATTTGCATTTATTGAATAATTTTTACATCTTAGACGGCAGGCGAGTAAACCGCACCCACTGCATCGTACAGAGCATTAAATTATTAATCAAATAATTTTATTTCTAGAGTGATACTCGGCGGCATATTCATGATGCATGGGCATCAAAGAGACTTTGGCTTTCTATGAACATTTGCATTCATTGAAGAATTTTTGCATCTTAGACGGTAGGCGAGTAAACCGCACCCACTCTATCGTACAGAACATTATACTATGTATCAAATAAAACTATATCTAGAGTGATACTCGGCGGCATATTAATGATGAACGGGCATCAAAAAAGAAACTTTAGCTTTGAATTAACATTTGCATTCATTGAAGTTTTTCGGCATCTTAGACGGCAGGCGAGTAAACTGCACCCACTGCATCGTACAGAGCAATATATCATCAATCAAATAACATTACCTCTAGAGTGATACTCGGCGGCATATTAATGGTGCACGGGCATCAAAAGAGACTTTGGCTTTCTATGAACATTTGCATTCATTGAAGTTTTTCGGCATCTTAGACGGCAGGCGAGTAAACCGCACCCACTGCATCGTACACAGCATTATATTTTCTATCAAAAAACTTTATCTCTAGAGTGATACTCGGCGGCATATTAATGGTGCACAGGCATAAAAAAGAAACTTAGGCTTTCCATGTACTTTTGCATTATTGAAGTTTTTCGGCATCTTAGACGGCAGGCGAGTAAATCGCACCCACTGCATCGTACAGAGCGTTATATCATCAATCAAATAATAGTACCTCTAGAGTGATACTCGGCGGTATATTAATGGTGCACGGGCATCAATAGAGAATTTGACTTTCTATGAACATTTGCATTCATTCAAGTTTTTCGGCATCTTAGACGGCAGGCGAGTAAACCGCACCCACTGCATCGTACAGAGCATTAAACTATGTATCAAATAACAGTATACCTAGAGTGGCACTCGGCGGCATATTAATGGTACACGGGCATCAAAAGAGACTTTGGCTTTCTATGAACATTTGCATTCATTGAAGTATTTCTGCATCTTAGACGGCAAGCGAGTAAACTACACCCACTCTATCGTACAGAACATTATACTATGTATCAAATAACACTATATCTAGAGTGATACTCGGCGGCATATTCATGATGCACGGGCATCAAATAGACTTAGGCTTTCTATGAACATTTGCATTCATTGAAGAATTTTTGCATCTTAGACGGCAGGCCAGTAAACTACACCCACTCTATCGTACAGAACATTATACTATGTATCAAATAACACTATATCTAGAGTGATACTCGGCAGCATATTAATGGTGCACGGGCATCAAAAAAGATACTTTAGCTTTCAATTAACATTTGCATTCATTGAAGGTTTTCAGCATCTTAGATGGCAGGCGAGTAAACTACACCCACTGCATCGTACAGAGCATTATATTTTCTATCAAATAACTATATTTCTAGAGTGATACTCGGCGGCATATTAATGGTGCACGGGCAGTGGGTGTAGTTTACTCGCTTGCCGTCTAAGATGCAGAAAAACTTCAATGAATGCAAATGTTCATAGAAAGCCAAAGTCTCTTTTGATGCCCGTGCCCCATTAATATGCCGCCGAGTATCACTCTAGAGGTGCTGTTATTTGATTGATGATATAACGCTCTGTACAATGCAGTGGGTGTAGTTTACTCGCCTGCTGTCTAAGATGCCGAAAAACTTCAATGAATGCAAAAGTACATAGAAAGCCTAAGTTTCTTTTTTATGCCCGTGCACCATTAATATGCCGCCGAGTATCACTCTAGAGATAAAGTTTTTTGATAGAAAATATAATGCTGTGTACGATGCAGTGGGTGCGGTGTACTCGCCTGCCGTCTAAGATGCCGAAAAACTTCAATGAATGCAAATATTCATAGAAAGCCAAAGTCTCTTTGATGACCGTGCATCATGAATATGCCGCCGAGTATCACTTTAGAAATATCGTTTTTTGATAGAAAATATAATACTCTGTACGATTCAGTGGGTGCGGTGTACTCGCCTGCCGTCTAAGATGCCGAAAAACTTCAATGGATGCAAATATTCATAGAAAGCCAAAGTCTCTTTTGATGCCCGTGCACCATTAATATGCCGCCGAGTATCACTCTAGAGGTACTGTTATTTGATTGATGATATAACGCTCTGTACGATGCAGTGGGTGTAGTTTACTCGCCTGCCGTCTAAGATGCCGAAAACCTTCAATGAATGGAAATGTTAATTGAAAGCTAAAGTTTCTTTTTTGATGCCCGTGCACCATTAATATGCTGCCGAGTATCACTCTAGATATAGTGTTATTTAATACATAGTATAATGTTCTGTACGATAGAGTGGGTGTAGTTTACTCGCTTGCCGTCTAAGATGCAGAAAAACTTCAATGAATGCAAATGTTCATAGAAAGCCAAAGTCTCTTTTGATGCCTGTGCACCATTAATATTCCGCCGAGTATGACTCTAGAGGTACTATTATTTGATTGATGATATAACGCTCTGTACGATGCAGTTGGTGTAGTTTACTCGCTTGCCGTCTAAGATGCAGAAAAACTTCAATGAATGCAAATGTTCATAGAAAGCCAAAGTCTCTTTTGATGCCCGTGCACCATTAATATGCCGCCGAGTATCACTCTAGAGGTACTGTTATTTGATTGATGATATATTGCTCTGTACGATGCAGTGAGTGTAGTTTACTCGCCTCCTGTCTAAGATGCCGAAAAACTTCAATGAATGCAAAAGTTCATAGAAAGCCTAAGTTTCTTATTTGTGCACTTGCACCATTAATATGTCACCGAGTATCACTCTAGATATAGTGTTACTTGATAGGTAGTATAATGTTCTGTATAATAGAGTGGGTGTAGTTTACTCGCCTGCCGTCTAAGATGCAAAAATTCTTCAATGAATGCAAATGTTCATAGAAAGCCAAAGTCTCTTTGATGCCCGTGCAACATGAATATGCCGCCGAGTATCACTCTGGATATAGTGTTATTCGATACATAGTATAATGTTCTGTACGATAGAGTGGGTGTAGTTTACTCGCTTGCCGTCTAAGATGCAGAAAAACTTCAATGAATGCAAATGTTAATTGAAAGCTAAAGTGTCTTTTTTGATGCCCGTGCACCATTATTATGCTGTCGAGTATCACTCTAGATATAGTGTTATTTGATACATAGTATAATGTTCTCTACGATAGAGTAGATGTAGTTTACTCGCCTGCCGTCTAAGATTCAAAAATTCTTCAATGAATGCAAATGTTCATAGAAAGCCAAAGTCTCTTTGATGCCCGTGCATCATGAATATGCCGCCGAGTATCACTCTAGAAATAAAATTATTTGATCGATAATTTAATGCTCTGTACGATGCAGTGGGTGCGGTTTACTCGCCTGCCGTCTAAGATGCAAATTTTCTTCAATGAATGCAAATGTTCATAGAAAGCCAAAGTCTCTTTTGATGCCCGTGCTCCATTAATATGCCGCCGAGTATCAATCTAGAAATGTAGTTATTTGATAGAAAATATAATGCTTTGTACGATTCAGTGGGTGTAATTTACTCGCCTGCCGTCTAAGATGCCGAAAAACTTTCAATGAATGGGTATATTCATAGAAAGCCTAAGTTTCTTTTTTATGCCCGTGCACCAAATTTTTTTTTTATAATTTTTTCAAAATTTTTAAATTTATAATTTAGTTTTATAGGTAGGCACTCCTTATGAATAATATGTAGTCGCGTTTATGTGGCGCTATGCCGTCTTTAATGTAACTTACAAGCACAAATGTTGTATCTCACATTTTTTTTTATTATATTTATATTAATACAACCCGGCAGCTTGAACATGTCATGCTCGCTTAAAAGTCTTTACTTACGGTGGCGTCGTTGATCGGGTCGCCACTTTCCCGAATGAAGGTTGAGGGAGGCGATGGCTGAGATACACGTCATACTCGTGAACGGGTGCTGTTTGTGGAGACCGGTCTGTTTAAGCTTACACGGGGTACAGGTTATGTTAAAGTATGTAACTTTACTTTTGAGTGACATTAACGTGAGACACTTCATTCGGTTCTTGTCTGTTTTAATTTTTTAGTCTTTTAATTATTTATATAAGAATTCAAGCCTTGGCGACCCTCTACATCTCTAAGGATAATTTAATATATATTTTTATATTTTATCTCTGACACGTAGAGACTTATACATCTCTAAAGAATTTTAGTATTTTATGGTTTTATTTTTTTATCATAGTATTTTTTTTTGTGTAATTTGACATTTAGAGACAGTATACATCTCTAATAAAGTATTTATTATTTCATAGATTCGATATTTGTAATTGTTTTTTTTTTAATTTATTGTTTGTAAAAATGGACATGTAAAAGTGCCCCTGTGGCCTATTTGCTGAATAAATGTTTGATATTTGATATTTGACCATGAATAAGCCGCCGAGTATCACTCTAGAGATAAAGTTATTTGATAGAAAATATAATGCTCTGTACGATGCAGTGGGTGCGGTTTACTCGCCTGCCGTCTAAGATGCAAATTTTCTTCAATGAATGCAAATGTTCATAGAAAGCCAAAGTCTCGTTTGATGCCCGTGCACCATTAATATGCCGCCGAGTATCACTCTAGAGGTACTGTTATTTGATTGATTATATAACGCTCTGTACGATGCAGTGGGTGTAGTTTACTCGCCTGCCGTCTAAGATGTTGAAAAACTTTAATGAATGCATATGTTCATAGAAAGCCTTATTTTCTTATTTGTACACTTGCACCATTAATATGCCCCCGAGTATCACTCTAGTTATAGTGTTATTTGATACATAGTATAATGTTCTGTACGATAAAGTGGGTGTAGTTTACTCGCCTGCCGTCTAAGATGCAAAAATTCTTCAATGAATGCAAATGTTCATAGAAAGCCAAAGTCTCTTTGATGCCCGTGCACCATTAATATGCCGCCGAGTATCACTCTAGATCTAGTGTTATTTGATACATAGTATAATGTTCTGTACGATAGAGTGGGTGTAGTTTACTGGCCTGCCGTCTAAGATGCAAAAATTCTTCAATTAATGCAAATGTTCATAGAAAGCCAAAGTCTCTTTGAAGCCCGTGCATCATGAATATGCCGCCGAGTATCACTCTAGATATAGTGTTATTTGATACATAGTATAATGTTCTGTACGATAGAGTGGGTGTAGTTTACTCGCCTGCCGTCTAAGATGCAAAAATTCTTCAATGAATGCAAATGTTCATAGAAAGCCAAAGTCTCTTTGATGCCCGTGCACCATTAATATGCCGCCGAGTATCACTCTAGATCTAGTGTTATTTGATACATAGTATAATGTTCTGTACGATAGAGTGGGTGTAGTTTACTCGCCTGCCGTCTAAGATGCAAAAATTCTTCAATTAATGCAAATGTTCATAGAAAGCCAAAGTCTCTTTGATGCCCGTGCATCATGAATATGCTGCCGAGTATCACTCTAGAAATAATGTTATTTGATAGATAGTATAATGCTCTGTACGATGCAGTGGGCGTTGTTTACTCGCCTGCCGTCTAAGATGCCGAAAAACTTCAATAATTGCAAAGGTTCATAGAAAGCCTAAGTTTTTTATTTGTGCACTTGCACCATTAATATGCCGCTGAGTATCACTCTAGAAATAATGTTATTTGATAGAAAATATAATGCTCTGTACGATGCAGTGGGTGCGGTTTACTCGCCTGCCGTCTAAGATGCAAATTTTCTTCAATGAATGCAAATGTTCATAGAAAGCCAAAGTCTCGTTTGATGCCCGTGCACCATTAATATGCCGCCGAGTATCACTCTAGAGGTACTGTTATTTGATTGATTATATAACGCTCTGTACGATGCAGTGGGTGTAGTTTACTCGCCTGCCGTCTAAGATGTTGAAAAACTTTAATGAATGCATATGTTCATAGAAAGCCTAATTTTCTTATTTGTGCACTTGCACCATTAATTGATGATCAAACGAACTTCTTGAAGTGAAGTTCGATCGATATTATATGAGTCACTTCATTTGAAGATATAATTTTATATTAACCATGTAGTTTCCCTATTGTACAGATAGCATCGCACATATTTAAGAGTAACTATTTTGATTAAAACTGTGAAAAACAACTTCCGCCCACTTCCGGTTACTGGTTACCTGCGTGCGGCGACCGCTGCGCTCTTCATTATTTTTAGAGAAGGCAAGAACCAAAACTTATATCAGGGTTCTAGGGTGGGTGGGACCTTATATTATATCTTCAAATGAAGTGACTCATATAATATCGATCGAACTTCACTTCAAGAAGTTCGTTTGATCATCAATTATATTTCGTCACTTCATTTTTCAGATATAATTTTATATTAACCATGTAGATGTTTAGAGATATAAGTTTTGGTTGAAATAAGACAAAAGCTTTGGCTGTCTGAGTGTCTAGTTTAAGTTAAGACGTTCCTCCTAACTCCACACACCACATAGAAAAAAAAAACTTCTCAATTTATATGCCATGCCAATGACCGCAGGATTTTTATTTTAATTACTATACGTTACGTATACACCGTACTAACATTAGAAATATATTATTAAAAAACATCATAGTGAGACACTAAAAACATATATCTATCTTAGTCCGAAGTAAAATAAGTCATTCGGGTGAGATTTATTTGTTAATGTTAACCATGGTGATAAACCGAAATATTTTGTATTTTTTTTTTTTTTTTTTTTATCTGACCTACTGTATTTGCAGTTAGTATCCTTGGTATGAGATATTTATATTATAGTTCACGTTTCAAAATCAAGGTGATATTTAAACAGTTATTATAATAAACACAAATGGGTGGAAAAACAATTAAAAACTTATAAATAATTATTATAGTTTAATATTTCAAATTATTAGATTATATAAGTTAATGGCTAGAATTTATTTATTTTCAGGTGCTAGGGATTTATTTTGATCTGAATTTATTTATTTTCAATTTCTAGGGATTTATTTTGATAAGTTGTATTAAGTTAGTGTCCCAAATGTACTATATTTTGAGTTATATGATTTAAAACCGTATTTCTGCAATCGTTTAACTTTAACCAATTCTGTAATAAAAGAAAACGATCTGATGATCCTTTTCCATGAAAACACATGATACTATTTTAATTGACTGCTAAAGAAATCCAGAAGTATGGTAAATTAAATTGAACCAAAATTAAATCAATGCTTTAGCGAACAACTGTCTAACGGGTTGTGTTTTAAGCCATCAAGTAATTGAAGTTATTATCGCTGTATCCCACCTGCGCAGAGTAGCCTACCTGCGTAGACTGCAGACCAAGTTCAGGACATAACATGTGTACTATACACAAGTATACTGTGCCAATTGAGTTATAAAGCCTTGTTTAAAAGCATAAAGAAAGTTTAGGTATGTAGGTTCAAAATAAAAAGTACATATTAGGTATGTACACATGATATATATATATATATTGTAATACGCCTATTAGGATATCAAAACAAAGCCTAATAATCACGTTTCAATTTGTTGTTCACCCTGAAACATAATTCACTAAGATTCTATACACTTTGTGGTCTACTTTACATTCAGTTTAATTCGATTACAAAAAGTAGAATTAATTCATAAAACGTCCTTTTATGAATGTATGAAAGTTCACTAGCGGTCCTTGTCCGCGATACGGAATTAAAGAAGACAGACGGTACTACTATTGATATCAACTTTAGACTTGTCTAAGAGTAATAACTAAAATAAGACCTAATTTATGTTAACGATACAACCCAGCGTTACCTCCAGACAGGGTGGGATACGCTGTGTTCACTGAGCAGCTGGCGACAATGAGAAAATTCAGTTATTAGGCTCATGCACACGCATGTTGGCTTACAGCAGCTCCTGCTGAACGAATAGTGACACAACGGCCTACAAAGACTTACGCGGCCTAGCGCGTTTTAAGATTTTTAACTTAAAAAGAATAGTTTTTTATTTTACTTTTCTCCAAAACGTGTCTAACGTCATTGAAATTCGTTAAAATCTCTGATCTATTCAAGAAGAAATATACTTTGGATATTATCATATGTAAAAATCCATCATGTTCTTGAAATATAAGAAATATATGAACGTGCATAATTCCATATGCTTTCGGTTAAGTTATGAAAAAATAAATTTATAAGGCTACTATAACTACTACTCAACTTTCGATTCTTTCGAAGCTATTTCTTATATAAGATTAGAATTTACCCAAATTCAAATGTTTATTATTGCGCTCATATTGCATACAATAAATAGGGCAAGGGCCGAGGCCCATTAATGACATCAGAATATATATTTATAAATTAATTTTATATACCTTATGTATATTCGAGCTACTCGTATTACGGTGCTTAGTTAATAATAACCAGTTACACCTGAGTAGGTAAAGTCAGCGTACAACAAACATGACCAGTAAGTCTTTTCACTTAAATAAACATAAATAAGATGAACTTTTTTTTTTTTTTTAATATCAATGACAGCATGACACGTTTGACCATATTTGCACAAATATCGGTGCTGTAGCTGCTATTCTCTCAGCGCAAACTAAACCAGCACAGCAATCAACCACGATAACAATAACAATCCACAGTATTTCAGGTATTAAGCATCAAATCTCAAATGCCCTCTATTTTTATTTTATCCAAATATTCGCTCTGTCGGTAACGAAAGACTGAGACGTAATGTTGTATATTTTTATAATGTATAAAAAAATACACTTATAGAACTGACATAATAAAATAGCAAATGTATTTGCTGTATTGCTACTGTGGTTGTATTGTGAGTTTAGAAAACAAATATTATATTTAGTGATTCGGTCTTAATTTTATGAATGACTATATTAATTATAATACTAAATGTATATGTACATATATTTTAAACTTAGCAAAAACGTATTGCATAACCGTTTTGAGTTTTTTTTAAGTCTAGTGAACGTATTGCATAGTACCATCGCATTAATGATGGCTGAAAGAGTACCGCGACCGACACATGAGAGTTGAACCATACATTAATTTATTAATTATGTACGATTTCTATTACCTATTTAATAACTTAGTTATTTAAGTAGTAATCTGAGGGGTAATCCTTTAAAGGATAATCAGAGGGTAGTCGTCTTGTTGTTTTAATACAATTAAATGAATATATGAATAGGTATTTACCTAGTTACCGATTATTTACAATCATAAAAATAAACACTCAATATCTGTGAGAGATGCGAACAAAATTTATTAATAAGTGCAACTCGCCAAAATGAAGAGAAAACCGCTTTCTGATTAACTCAGATGGATGGTACTCTAGTGGTGCTTTGATACTGTTCTTGCAAATTGTTCTAGTAAATTGTGATGAAAAAACTCGTCTTCCTCTCATTCAATTGAAGTAAGTGTACTTATTATAATTTAATGATTCAATTGAATTAATTATCCAATATAACTTTAAGAAGAAATCTAATTTTCAAACAGATAATAAGTACTTACTGGCATCGCCTATGAGCGACCAGGACAATTACTCATTTATTATCAAGTTTTGTTATATCTTATTCTGAGAAATAAAGATTCTTAAAGCTGATATTATAAATAGGTATATTTTTATATAAGTATTCATTTGGTTGACTCTTTTTTTTTTTTAAATGCGATTTAGTATAGGAGTAAACCAAAGTTGTTTAAGTTTTATCGCCCATAACATTATTGACGTACGTAGCCATATTTTTATAATTCGATTTATGAATGTTTCTGCACATCATAATCATTTAAAAATCGACACCAAAATGTATGCACTCTCAGGGCACCACTATACATATTAACAAGATATAAGTTTAGAAATTGCTTTCAAATTCACTACACGTCTTTTATAACATATAAGAGTTTAAATATTGTACGTCAGAAAGAATATACTTTAAATAATACTGTGACGTGATGAAGGTACACGTAGCAATTCCCACTTTTAGAGACAAGTTATACCTACCCAATGTATTAATATTATATTTATGTGGGTAGTGTAGTATCAAAACAATGTACTATTGTGTTAAATACAACATTTGTGAGTCGCTTGTTGATTTACATTCAACCTATGGGCGGGGATTCATACTTCTTTTTTCATTTAATACCGTCCTATGGGTTAGGTGTGGCAGGAGAATTTGGATATATTTTAAGTGTTGGGCCATCTAAAACCAAATAAAAAGAAAGCCTCCCTCGGCTCGTTATTTCCATTTTTAAGGCAATAAATTTCCCACAAAATATATGGGTATTATGAAAAATGCACAAATATGAATGTCTAGGCCCTTTGTTTCGTTGTGCGTTGTGCATTATCCGATCTTTTGGTTCACGACCAATCGCCGCGCCGGGCGAAATCGGTGTTCGAAATACGAACAGACTTTCCTTCGTGTTGGTTCACGACCAACCTCCAGGATGATTTTTTCCATCGTGTTAGTTCTCGACTAACCTCCAGGATGTATGTATGTCCTTCAAGTTGAAGGATTGCACAACGATTTTAAAAACAAATATATGTATATTGCACAACGAATTCAATGAAATCTCACAGCTAACACCATAGTAGGCATAGGCAACGAAGATCGTTGTAAAAAATGTGGTCTTGTGCCGAAGTGTTCGGCAACTAGACCGAGGTGTGGACGCTACCACGCACAAATAAAGAATGAAGAGCGCAGCGGTCGCCGCACGCAGGTAACCAGTAACCGGAAGTGGGCGGAAGTTGTTTTTCACAGTTTTAATCAAAATAGTTACTCTTAAATATGTGCGATGCTATCTGTACAATAGGGAAACTACATGGTTAATATAAAATTATATCTGAAAAATGAAGTGACGAAATATAATATGCCCCCGAGTATCACTCTAGTTATAGTGTTATTTGATACATAGTATAATGTTCTGTACGATAAAGTGGGTGTAGTTTACTCGCCTGCCGTCTAAGATGCAAAAATTCTTCAATGAATGCAAATGTTCATAGAAAGCCAGTCTCTTTGATGCCCGTGCACCATTAATATGCCGCCGAGTATCACTCTAGATCTAGTGTTATTTGATACATAGTATAATGTTCTGTACGATAGAGTGAGTGTAGTTTACTCGCCTGCCGTCTAAGATGCAAAAATTCTTCAATTAATGCAAATGTTCATAGAAAGCCAAAGTCTCTTTGAAGCCCGTGCATCATGAATATGCCGCCGAGTATCACTCTAGATATAGTGTTATTTGATACATAGTATAATGTTCTGTACGATAGAGTGGGTGTAGTTTGCTCGCCTGCCGTCTAAGATGCAAAAATTCTTCAATGAATGCAAATGTTCATAGAAAGCCAAAGTCTCTTTGATGCCCGTGCACCATTAATATGCCGCCGAGTATCACTCTAGATCTAGTGTTATTTGATACATAGTATAATGTTCTGTACGATAGAGTGGGTGTAGTTTACTCGCCTGCCGTCTAAGATGCAAAAATTCTTCAATTAATGCAAATGTTCATAGAAAGCCAAAGTCTCTTTGAAGCCCGTGCATCATGAATATGCCGCCGAGTATCACTCTAGATATAGTGTTATTTGATACATAGTATAATGTTCTGTACGATAGAGTGGGTGTAGTTTACTCGCCTGCCGTCTAAGATGCAAAAATTCTTCAATGAATGCAAATGTTCATAGAAAGCCAAAGTCTCTTTGATGCCCGTGCACCATTAATATGCCGCCGAGTATCACTCTAGATCTAGTGTTATTTGATACATAGTATAATGTTCTGAACGATAGAGTGGGTGTAGTTTACTCGCCTGCCGTCTAAGATGCAAAAATTCTTCAATTAATGCAAATGTTCATAGAAAGCCAAAGTCTCTTTGAAGCCCGTGCATCATGAATATGCCGCCGAGTATCACTCTAGATATAGTGTTATTTGATACATAGTATAATGTTCTGTACGATAGAGTGGGTGTAGTTTACTCGCCTGCCGTCTAAGATGCAAAAATTCTTCAATGAATGCAAATGTTCATAGAAAGCCAAAGTCTCTTTGATGCCCGTGCACCATTAATATGCCGCCGAGTATCACTCTAGATCTAGTGTTATTTGATACATAGTATAATGTTCTGTACGATAGAGTGGGTGTAGTTTACTCGCCTGCCGTCTAAGATGCAAAAATTCTTCAATTAATGCAAATGTTCATAGAAAGCCAAAGTCTCTTTGATGCCCGTGCATCATGAATATGCTGCCGAGTATCACTCTAGAAATAATGTTATTTGATAGATAGTATAATGCTCTGTACGATGCAGTGGGCGTTGTTTACTCGCCTGCCGTCTAAGATGCCGAAAAACTTCAATAATTGCAAAGGTTCATAGAAAGCCTAAGTTTTTTATTTGTGCACTTGCACTATTAATATGCCGCTGAGTATCACTCTAGAAATAATGTTATTTGATAGAAAATATAATGCTCTGTACGATGCAGTGGGTGCGGTTTACTCGCCTGCCGTCTAAGATGCAAATTTTCTTCAATGAATGCAAATGTTCATAGAAAGCCAAAGTCTCGTTTGATGCCCGTGCACCATTAATATGCCGCCGAGTATCACTCTAGAGGTACTGTTATTTGATTGATTATATAACGCTCTGTACGATGCAGTGGGTGTAGTTTACTCGCCTGCCGTCTAAGATGCCGAAAAACTTCAATAATTGCAAAGGTTCATAGAAAGCCTAATTTTCTTATTTGTGCACTTGCACCATTAATATGCCCCCGAGTATCACTCTAGTTATAGTGTTATTTGATACATAGTATAATGTTCTGTACGATAAAGTGGGTGTAGTTTACTCGCCTGCCGTCTAAGATGCAAAAATTCTTCAATGAATGCAAATGTTCATAGAAAGCCAAAGTCTCTTTGATGCCCGTGCACCATTAATATGCCGCCGAGTATCACTCTAGATCTAGTGTTATTTGATACATAGTATAATGTTCTGTACGATAGAGTGGGTGTAGTTTACTCGCCTGCCGTCTAAGATGCAAAAATTCTTCAATTAATGCAAATGTTCATAGAAAGCCAAAGTCTCTTTGAAGCCCGTGCATCATGAATATGCCGCCGAGTATCACTCTAGATATAGTGTTATTTGATACATAGTATAATGTTCTGTACGATAGAGTGGGTGTAGTTTACTCGCCTGCCGTCTAAGATGCAAAAATTCTTCAATGAATGCAAATGTTCATAGAAAGCCAAAGTCTCTTTGATGCCCGTGCACCATTAATATGCCGCCGAGTATCACTCTAGATCTAGTGTTATTTGATACATAGTATAATGTTCTGTACGATAGAGTGGGTGTAGTTTACTCGCCTGCCGTCTAAGATGCAAAAATTCTTCAATTAATGCAAATGTTCATAGAAAGCCAAAGTCTCTTTGATGCCCGTGCATCATGAATATGCTGCCGAGTATCACTCTAGAAATAATGTTATTTGATAGATAGTATAATGCTCTGTACGATGCAGTGGGCGTTGTTTACTCGCCTGCCGTCTAAGATGCCGAAAAACTTCAATAAATGCAAAGGTTCATAGAAAGCCTAAGTTTTTTATTTGTGCACTTGCACCATTAATATGCCGCTGAGTATCACTCTAGAAATAATGTTATTTGATAGATAGTATAATGCTCTGTACGATGCAGTGGGCGTTGTTTACTCGCCTTCCGTCTAAGATGCCGAAAAACTTCAATAAATGCAAAGGTTCATAGAAAGCATAAGATTCATATTTGATGCCCGTGCACCATTGATATGTCGCCGAGTATCACTCTAGAGATAGTGGTATTTGATAGATAGTATTATGTTCAGTATGGTATAGTGGTGTGGTTTACTCGCCTGCCGTCTAAGATGCCGAAAAACTTCGATGAACGCAAATGTTCATAGAAAGCCTTAGTTTCTTATTTGATGCCCGTGCACCATTAATAAGCCGCCGAGTAATGTTATTTGATTGATGATATAATGCTCTGTACGATGCAGTGGGTGTAGTTTACTCGCCTTCCGTCGAAGATGCCGAAAAACTTCAATAAATGCAAATGTTCATAGAAAGTATCAGATTCTTATTTGATGCCCGTGCACCATTATTATGTCGCCGAGTATCACTCTAGAGATAGTGTTATTTAATAGATAGTATTATGTTCTGTACGATACAGTGGGTGTGGTTTACTCGCCTGCCGTCTAAGGTGCAAAAATTCTTCAATGAATGCAAATGTTCATAGAAAGCCTAAGTTTCAAATTTATTGCCCTTGCATCATTCATATGCCGTAGAGTCATACTCTATACGAGTCATAGAGCATCTTATAGGGTATTTAAAGCAGCTTTTAGTAGAGCTGTACCCCGTTTAGTTTGGACGTTATAGCAGCAGCCGAATTATTTCTAAAAGGTTTGTGGAAAATAATTAAATATTTTATTTTTTATCACCTAACTTTTGGATCGATGATTGGGGTTGCACTATATACGTTTCATTAAGCATCTAATAGACTATCCAAAACAGGTTTTAGTAGAGTTGTATCTCTTTTATTGTGGACTATATAGCACTAACCGAAATATTTCTAAAAGGTTTTACGTTTTGTAGAAAAAATGAAATCTGTAATAATTGGCTGCAATTCTGCAGGGCAGTTTAGACAAAATGCCCTTATATGTATGACGGTCTCAGTATCGAACATCTTAAATATGCGGGGATTCACCTACCGCGGTCGTTGGCAATGTTTTTCACTTTGTGTCTGAGGCACGGATACTTGCCGGAGCAGCTGACGAGGACAGTGGTCATACCACTAGTCAAAAATAAAACGGGAGACCTGTCAGACTTCGCAAACTACAGGCCTATTTCACTGGCGACTGTTATTGCAAAGGTGCTGGACAGTTTGATTAATGCGCAACTTTGTAGGTACATAAAGTTAAATGACGCTCAGTTTGGCTTTAGGCCGGGTTTGTCAACTGACAGTGCAATTTTGTGCGTTAAACAGGCTGTCCAGTACTATAAGGACAGAAACACACCTATCTACGGGTGTTTTCTTGACCTGTCGAAGGCGTTTGACCTGGTTGTGTACAACATACTGTGGGAGAAACTGGCGCGCACGGGCCTACCAGCGGAATGTGTTGCGTTGCTAAGGTATTGGTACAGCTCCCAGGTCAATCGTGTGAGATGGGCGGGGGAAGAATCGGACGAGTATAGACTCCAATGTGGTGTTAGGCAAGGGGGGCTATCGTCACCTATCTTGTTTAACCTCTATGTGAATGAGTTGATCGATGGCCTCAGCAGGACGCATGTCGGTTGTCACATGGGCGACAAGTGTTTTAATAACATTAGCTACGCGGATGACATGGTGCTGCTGGGGCCATCGGTCAGCTCCGTAAGGCTGCTGCTGACATTATGTGAGGGTTACGCTGAGCAGCATGGTCTCAGGTATAACGCTACCAAAAGCGAGCTGGTAGTGTTCAAGGCCCGTAAATACAACTCGGAAGCTGTCCCTGAGATCAAGCTGTGTGGTGTACCTCTAAAGGTAGTAGATAGGGTCAAATATCTTGGTCATATGCTCACCAGTAACCTGAGCGATGACCCGGATATGGAGAGGGAGAGGAGAGCGATGGCTGTACGGGGCAACATGATCGCCCGCAGATTCGCACGTTGTAGTACCGGAGTCAAATTGACGCTTTTCAAGGCCTACTGTCAGACGTTCTACACGTGTAGTCTGTGGGTGAGATTTACACAGAGAGCCTACAACTCAATTCGCGTGCAATATAACAACATCCTCAGAATGTTGTTGCGGCTGCCGAGACATAACAGTGCATCCAGAATGTTTGCTGAGGCGCGTACAGATGACTTTTTCGCCATCAGGAGAAAAAGAGTTGGATCACTGCTGAATCGTGTGCGGGGCAGCAGCAACGGCCTTCTGAGGGAGTTGGCAGAGCGCCTCGACTCTCCTCTCACTCGCTACTGGGTGGAGGTGGCGATTGGCAGGGCCAAGTAGAGCAGGTTCTCTGCCCTGCTTGTCCCTGGCAATACTTGTAATATTCATACAAGTATCTTTTTTATTTTTTATTTTATTTTTTATTTTGATTTTTTGATTTTTTGCTTTTGTTTTTGTTCTGTGCTACTAACATAGTTATTAAGATACGCTGTAACTAACCATATATGGATCAATTTGGTCTGAAATAAATGTTTTATTATTATTATAACGAGACACTGCCCTAACGTTCCACCAATATGGTTGTTTCCAATTTTTTGAAACGCTTGTATTACGTTCTATATTAACTAAAAGTTGCCCTAAAATTCAACTTTTATACTAAAAACGGCTTTAAATATATATGTTAAATTAACAAAATATTTTTTGACAGATGCTTTCGCGCCCAAAACGCTCTTTGAAAATTGTGTGACGTCACAGTTTACGGTTTGACACATAACTTCATACACACGTAGAAGATACAAACTGTCAACTGACATTTGTCATTTGTTGTTTATCACCTAACTGTCAACAGTGTCAATCCGAGAGTTATGACGTCATCAGAATCTTCGACGATTCGAGTTTGGTCACGTGACGTGTGCCAAAAGATATTTTAAATTCAATATTTACAAAAATATGGTCATTACAGGTCCCCTAAAAGTAGTTTTACATGTTCTTATAATCCAAAAGAATTTATTGGGATACAATTCTGCCCTAAGATTTGTAGATGGAAACAACCCTATTGTGTTATGTATGGTGAGATTTCATACGGACTTCCTAATTTAGTAGGTTAATTTTAGTGTGAAGTTGGCGGCCAAATGTTGGCGGCCGATTTGCGCCAACATTTGGCCGCTAAACGTTGGCGGCCGACTGGCGCCAACATTTGGCCGCCAACTTTTGGCCGCTAAATGTTAGAGGCCGACTGTGACGCCAATATTTGGCCGCCAACTTTTGGCCGCTAACTTCACACCGGTACCTAAACAATACTTTCTTGCTTGTTTATGGAATCGCAGTCTACATTTAACGTGGCGTTCGGCTGTCAATAGCAGCTGTATTACTGTTACGACATTACTGCTGCGGCTTTAGTCACGACACAATAATGAACAGATTATAATTGGCGATTTGTCGCGAAGTTTGAACAATTTCAAAAACATTCTTCGTTTTTAACTTTTTTTTGTCACGTTCAAAATATCATGCTAATAACTATCGTTGCAATTTTTCTGGACCTTGGTATCTTAACTATGTTTTTAAAAAATTACTATTATTAATTCATCAAAAATAACAATAAGAGATCACAATGTATATTGAAATAAAATCCTTGAATGCATTCCGAATTTTACCTATTAGAAAATTTAATCAGATATGTTCAGTTTTAGAACAGCTTTAATACTCTATGTGTTCATTAGAAAGATCTGCCCTTTATTTTGACAATGCCTTATATATAAGTCACGCAGTCAGTCGCTCCTGAGTCTAGTTATTTCGTACTAAAACGCTTATTGCACTCGCGGAATTATCAGTACGGCTACTTGACACTAGATGTCTCAGGTGTCGCGACTGACGAAAATTGTATTTCCTAACAATCGACAACTAATATTACAAGCAGAAGGAGTTGAGCATAAAGGTCCGGCTATAATAATCTGGCTATAATATTAGCTGAAAATTGTTGAGCATTAGACTTTTTGTTCGTCGCAATATCTATTATTGCCAAGTAGTAGTACTAAAACTCCGCTACTAGGTGCTAGATGAAAACAACGAAAAACAATAAAGAAATTATTGACGAAAATAATAAGCGTTTTGGTACCAAAACCGATGTATGGAGTGAGCACCCTATGCTTACTTCTTCTTTGAAGTGAAGTGTGAAGTGGACCCAGAAGTAAGAATTGTTAGATACGTAAACGGTCGCTACCGCGTCTAACAGACGTCCAACGTTCGTGAGCGCGACGCGCTGACGGACAGGCGAAATGACGAATCAATGCGACAAGCTTTCACGTGAAGGTACTAAAGATATCATCGTCGTGAAATAGGTAGTTACCTAATTAACAAGTTACGAGTCCATAATGAAGGCCACTAGCGACCCATTAGCGTTAACACGGAAGCTGTAACTGTCAATTTTCTTGATAAAATGAATGACGTTCGTAGCCGCATTACTGTCGCGATTCATCATCATCATCATAATTTATTCAATAAATATTATACTCTGAAAAATCTTAAATATAGGCCCATTCATACAGAAAATATAACAAAATAAAATATTAAAACATCCAAATACAACATACTGCCGCAAATAGGTAGTCCAAAATTAAATAAACATGAATATTTTTTTTACAATAAAAAGAAAAAACATCTAAAAAATGTCAAGAAGTAAAAAGTAACATTAATAAAATTAGTAATATAATTGAAAAATATTTCTAGCATCTCAGAAAAATACATTTTAAGTTAAGAAAAAAAGCCAACAATTAAAAAGTAAAACTAATAAACTAATATAATTAAAAATGTAAAAATATCAGTTACAAGTCGGTATAAGAAAAATAAATTAAGTAAAATTAATGTCAACAAGTAAAAACAAAAAAAATATTAAAATATATTATTATGCAGGTAAAATTTCCAAAGTTATGAGTCGGCAGTAATGTCGCGCTGCAATACCTATTGCGACACGAATGCTGATGTAGTCTGAATCGGAACGGTCCTTAACACTCTTTACCGGTCAACTATATGGCGAAAGAAAAATAAACAAATAAGCTAAGAACTCCATATGCGTTGAACTTTTTTCCCCATAATCTATAAATTTATCGCCAGTAGTAAAAAGTAAGGGTAATTGTATAGATTTACAACATCAATAATTAGCCGTAGGTATCTGCATTTATGATATACTTTGCATCTTTATGTCTGTCCACTTCCTTTACGAGAATCGTTTTTAGCATCCATGACCATGCGTTGCAAGTTTTGCATTTGAATAAGTTAGCTACTTTACGCTACCTCTCATCACAAATCGACTTATCACGGTATTTGTATTTCAGTTTCATCGGCATAAAATTGAATTTAGAACTTCACAATATATTGAAGCTCTACTGCGTGAAACTTATGCTTCGATATAGGTACGTAACTGCCTCAACATATATTATGCAACATAGTGGCGCATAATAAAATCTGCAGTATAATTTTAATAACGTCCGATAAATATATTTTATTATTCAACAGCCTATAAATATGAAGTTGGCTTCGGTAGCGCGTTAAATACAACACTTGAGAGTAATGATGGTCGTTCTCGTTGTAATACTAAGTAAACATGCCATGTAAGATACGGAGGTACTCTGGGCAATTTGGGAGGTTTCTCACGTTATCTTGCGGAGGTATAAACGGTGTATTGTTGAAATTATATTATTATAACTTAAAAGGAGGCTTCTCTCGCAAATTTTGTTGCTTATAAGGTATGCAGCAGTGTTGTCGTTTAAAAGAGTGGTAGCTAAGCTAGGTATTAGATTCTTGTTTTGTTAAACTTGTTAGTAGAAATTATGTTTCAAAAAAGTACATAAAAAACAAATACAGCCAAGCATATTGGTTGTCAGTCTAAAAACAAGTCAACTCAAAATTCCCCGATTATGCGTGCGAATCTCGCGATAACGTCGTCTTAGTATTTGACGGAAAACCTTGCTGACTCCACTTTCCCCCGTTTACTTTAAATTCTACCGCACGATTGGGCGGCGGTTGTCACGTCCAATTGTGCGCAACCACCGTTTTGTATTATCGTAAAACAAGACCTTATGTCTCTATAAAACTCATACATTTATAACCTTTTCGGTTTTCGGTGGTTCTGCAGCCCTAACGCATAAATTCTGATGATATCGCAACAGTTGACTTATTTAAATGTATCGCAAAATATATAGTCGGCAGTTTTGGGGGTACGGATGGAATTAGACTTGGTGCGAAATTGAATTGTGTTTTGAACTTATGCAACCTAAGATGGACGTAAGAAATTCAAATCATAATGTAGTCCTATAAACTACTTTTATACTTTTTACCTAAGTAGGTACTTATTAGGTAGGTACCTATTACTATGGGCAAATTCATACGATTTTATGCTTTCAGAATTTATAGTAAAAAAACAATCAGCATCCCAATTGAAATTGCAGTGTTTTTGGTTAAACAAATCTACAATAAATTTTAATCGGGATAATGGTTTTAGAAAAACTCATCCACACGGATCCAGTCATTAATAAATGAAGAGTTGAACGAATATCGCCGATTGGAAAACCGGACATTGCGAGTAAGTCGGATCGATCGAGCGACAACTTTGTCTGCAAGACGTTCAAGCTGATAGAAAAGACAGGTTCGAAAAATTCGAGCGTCAGAATACTTCTGTTGATGCCTACTAATTGCCTATCGATAGACGATTTTTGCCAATTATTGACCTCCCCCCGACCCTATGTAAGAAAAATATGAATACACCGACCCCCTCCCCTGTTTGATATTTATTGCGTAAGAATTTAAAAGAAAAATGAAGACGTGTGTGGCTTGTTTTAATTTTTTCGCCCGTTGCCATGGAGATCGTTTACCTATACGAGCTTGAGCTTCGGTACTCACGCGGGTGCCCGCGCTTTATCAAAGTTTTCTTTTTGCGCATTTTTGTGATTTTACGTAAAAACTATCAAGACTCCCTCCCACCCCCTTGTAAGGAATAATAAGATGTTACTTATGTGATTAATAAATAGCGTCGGTCTACGAGTGAAGTGTCGCTCTCGAAACCTGTACCGGTTCGTAGGTAATTTTGAAGTTTATTTCAATAACCTTATGAGAAATTTTAAATGTAAACCTTTGTCAGTCCGGAAATGTGCTTGACAAGCCCGTAAATAGTTTGATAAATTCATAGTACAAAACAAATACATTGAAAACACATTAGCTACTCTGTTTCCTGCAGCAGACGGGATAATTAGGAGAAATTAACATACTTACATTATTATTCCCCGTCAGAGCAAAATAATGCAAATGCCGATGCATTTCAAAGGAATATCTGACTAAGCCGAATGATATCGTGCGCATCAATTTAGAAAATTGTACCTCGACACGTGCTCGCAGTTGAGACCTCGGCCCGCGTAATAAGAAGCAGAATATATCCTGGCACAGCCCTACCTCGTGTTGTCAGCCTGAATAAACTTCCAAATCGATTCGGCAGCTGAGAGTGACACCCCTGGATAAGGTTCCCGCTTCCACATTTGCATAAAGAATAGCGAGACGTATTCGAATAAATGGAAATACTACGGGACTATGAAATTTTCCTAACTACTAGCCGTGTTTGAGTTCAACATAAATTTTACACAAACCTGCTTCCTGTTTGACTTCAGTGCAGTCCAAGCCCCTGAATCATTTTAGTACTTTAACAGGACATTATTAAGTACATGTATCTACATTTTCATATTCCATTCCAACAATGATTTTACCCTTAGTTTGTACTATCCAACATAAAGAAAGAACGAAAGAAAAATACTTTATTGCCGCAAAAAACGAGTACAAAAAATAACCTAACTTAATTAAAATTAACTATTCTAATAATACTTAGTATACCTTATAATATAATATATTTTATTCCTAATAATAACATAAACAACAACAATCAACATTAAGGTGACGGTATATCCAACTGATATTCGGGATTGGCGTGAAATAAAAGCTTCGCTCCGCTCGCGCCCTCTAGTATACTTGAAGCGCACTCTCTCAACGCGACGCGATGGTAGCGGTACGTATAATTAAACAGTCGCTTCATTTTCAAATGACAATGACATTAGTTTATGTCATGTTCTTATTTAAACTTTTTACATATCAAAATACGAACATAATTCCATCAAATCTTACCTCATCATTGGTGCAAGACATAATTATGTAATTTATCATGGCAATAAAATTTCAAATAGACAGATTTAATAAAAGGAATAAAATAGTAACGAAACTATTAATACTCTAAATATTTTTCGTGTATTTGTCGTATTTTTTATTCTTGAAGGTTTATTTTCCCACGCATTCACTTTATACAAGCCAAGTAGTATGTTTTAATTCCATTTAAGGCGTGATAACTTCTGAACATCCATTCTGAACAGAGTAATTATTTGAGTCAATATCGGCGCTTTTAGCAAAGACGTAGACAATCGATCAAGCAGCTGGTCGCAAGGCCGCGTAATTTGATACACATAGGAATGTGGACACAAATAAAATCACTTAGCCGCAGAGTGGCACCCTGGTGGGCACATCTACCGCTTACTGTGATGCGGAGACGTAGAATCTAGCTGGAAAGGTCTACAAAATGTGACCGGTCTTGTGCGTATACGTACCTTCCCAGTTAATAAACGTAAAATTTGTCGCAATCCACAATTTGATTAGGCACCAGATATCTAATAAAACTATTATTGATTACCCTAATATGTATTTGTCAAAATTAATAACATTCAATTACTTAATTGTTTGTACATAATCACTAATACAGTATCAAAAGCTTCCTTGAGACCCTGGTTATACTCGTAGAGCACTAGAAAAAGCTAGAAAAACTAAATAAAATATATTTCATAAATTTAGTATGACACAAAAAAATCACATCCTCTTTTTTCATGCCAATCAGTCCAAGTAGGCTTAAGAATCAAAAAGCTGTACGGACACGTAACAATTAAATCACTAGAAATATCGAACATAGCTTCTTTTTGATTTCGATACATTCATTTCATCCAGACCTATCTGTTACGTTTTTCAACTTGTCCTATGCTCTAAAATATACAGTGTTGTCTCCCGAAAGCTATTTAATAGATATGTTTGGAGTAAAAAAAAGAACATGTATTGTGAAAAGATTTTATTTTATTTTACTAAATGTATGGAAAACATTATCTCCCGTTAATTAATAAAAAATAAAAGTCACAATTTATTTTGTCGCTGATTGCACATTTTTTTTTATCTGTAAATGTCAAGTTCAGATTTCAGATTTTTATTTATAAACATACAATACGGTTTACATGTCTAACTAAAAAGTTTATTATACATATTTTAGGTATGGTCTCCTAAAACCATATTGGTGTAGCAACATGCGATCTTGGTGGCTGCTCCCAGTAAAAAAATCCACCATATATAGTTAATAGTTATGAAACTTTAGGTAAGTTTAGCTACTAAAGTTTCATAAGCCATAATTTTCAGTAAGAAATAAATGATGTTGTTGCTTGCATTGATTATAAGTACTGATTTGTATTCCAAGCACCATTTAGCATTTAAATCGACTGCTCTGATCAATCCCATACAATCGTGTTATTCAAGTGTCGTTTCAACCATTTAAGCAAACATTTTACAAATTCCGCCTACGCTCGCCCGCTAAATTTGTTTTTCGTATTTCCGTGTTAGCCAACTATGGCCCTAAATTGAATTAAGAATGAACGTCATTTATCCACAGAAAAAAATAGTGTGTAACAAAAAGTTCACACAAAAGCTGGTGGTTTGCGGTAGATATTCAATTGTGGGCTAGAAAATTCGCACGGGAAAATAGGGCGTGAAATAGTCTCGTGAATGGTACGAATTTGTTTGGGAAATTTGGATGTAATGGGGAAAACAGAGTAATTTTCTTACTCCAAGGTTTGGTGTAGTTGTTGTGACTTATGGCATATTCTTTATTTAAATATAGTTGGAAGTTGACAAATGGATCACTATGGTGCCGTTTCACGAAGTTTTCTTATCGCTTTTGACTACGCAAATCTTCTGGCAAAGTCCATTATTTAAACTGTATTTTTCCCCACCGTTGGGACGGAGACGGTATATGAATAATTTAATGATCTCAAAAAAGTTATATTTGAGATTTCGGCTTCACCGGCGAACCGTCGGTGACGTTGCCATTAGTCACCAGTGGGCAATATGTAGTAATATAGTGGGCATATGGGTGCCACTTGACAAGCTGTCGCTGTCGTAGCAATCAATCCGATTCGGCTTCTCTATGGTTAATGAATGAAACAAGCCATTGTCGTTTTAATCTGGGCTAGCTTTCTGGAAAAGTAATCAAATCACGTTCATACACTTTTCTAGAAGGTTCACCAGGTGATAATGCGGTTCATTATTTGAAAATGTTTTAAATAATAAGTAGATTGTCGACGTGTGACGTGCGGCTTATCTAGTGAGAAAGTATTTCGAAGAAAATACGAGTATAATAATGTGCTGCTGTAACTTTAGAAGCGTATGAAAAGTTATACTCGTTAACGGCTGCACACAAATAATTACAGTGATTTTACTCCCAACGGTGCACGGGTATATTTGTAGAAATTTTACCTTTGCTTTTCACGTCACTATTCAATATAAGCAATTTCGTGATCAACTTAAATTAACTTAATAACCCTATTTCGCTGGCTTAACTTAAATTATTTTATTGTGAAGTTAAGAATTTCCATATTTCAGGGAACCAGTACCAGTGTTCTCTTTGTGTTTCTAGGTTCAGAAAGTGTTTTAGTACGGAATGCATTTCAACGACCTATATATCCTTCGGTCTAACTACAAACCTTTTTCTTCCATATCTACCATATACTTTGACCAAAATCACCAATGTTGGGACCTCCACTCAGCGTGTACCTACGTACAAGAAGTTTTGGATAGCACTTACTAAAGGTTTTGAAGAATTTTTCGCAGATATATGCAGATTTTTGCAACGAAAAACTAGTAACATATCTAATTATAATAGGTATTTTGTAATACTACTTCCCAAAACCTCGCGATGATTCCCTTCTCTGTCCAGGTAAGGAATCTGGGTGTCATGATGGACCAGAGTCTCTCTTGGGCACCTCAGGTGAGTGAGGTTAGTAGGAGGATGTTTGCTGCAATTGCATCGCTCCGCAGACTTCGAAATTTCTTGCCTTACGCCACTAAAATTGCGCTAGCTCAATCTCTCTTACTGCCCATATTAGATTATGCTGACATTTGCTATCTTGACCTTACGCAGGATCAGCTGAATAAGCTTGAGCGCCTCCAGAATCTCTATATAAGGTTTATATTTGGCTTGCGCAAATATGACCATGTGTCTCAGTTTCGTTCTCAGCTCAAGTGGCTTCCTATTCGTCTTCGCCGTGACTCTCATGTTCTTGCCCTCCTATATGGCATTCTCTTTAACCCCGCTACACCACCTTATCTCAAAGAGCGTTTCAAGTATCTCTCTTCTATCAGATGTTCTCAGACTCATATTCTTGCTCCTCCCTTATCTACTTCAAAATTTTATAATAGCTCTTTTACCTTCCGGGCTGTTCGGTTATGGAATGCTCTGCCAGTAGAATTAAGATTAGCTAAATCTCTCCCCATTTTCAAAAATCAGCTGAAACTATACTTTCTATCTCTACCTTAAGTTGCCATTTATATATTTTATATGTGTAAGTATAAATATATATATATTGTATTATATTATATTGTATATTTATTAGTATATTAGGTATTGTTTTAATACTTATATAAGTAGTATGTGTGTTTGTATTTAATAGTCTCCATATTTAGCTCCTTGCACTACCTGTTGACTTTTGTATGAGTTCGAAATTTCCTGCTACCTAAAGGTTGTCTGGAAGAGATCGCTTTTTAGCGATAAGACCGCCTGTTGTTACCTGGTTCTATTTTCCTTTAAAATTCATTTGTAGTTTTACATGTATGTAAAATGTATAATTGTTGGTGCAATAAAGAATATTTACTTACTTACTTACCCCTAGAGTGTACTTAAATAAACTGTTAACTTAAATCAAAGAATATGAAATATATATAATTTTCCATAGCGTCCCGTATAACAAAACATATATTATGCAGTTGTTTATTCAGCCCGCGTTAACAGTATGGGCACACTCGGCTAAGAAACTCCGGCTATTTGTCAGCGGGCGCTCCGCGCATGCAAACAGCGCTAACTATATGGGACGCATTTGTCATCTAGGAATTGGCTTTTCCGCTGACCAAGTTGAATTGTGATGGTTTTCTCTTTCTCTCGTAGTGAATTGATAAAATGAATAAGTACGAGTTAGTATTTTGCGTCGTAGGTTTCAAAGGTAGAACTTATCTTCACAATCTTGACAATCACTTCAAAAATGGTTTTGGTATTGAAATAATCAAGTTAATTTAATAAATACATTAGTAAACTTCGAACTCGTCTTAAAAAAGTGCATAAATATGCATGTGGATTCATATTTGAATAAAGTGCCCATCCCTAAGATGAGCGGAGATATTTTAATCATCGAATTTTTTTTATTTGATTGGTTTCTATTTGGTTAATTTTAGTAGTGTGAAATATTCTAATCCGTATTTGGTTGATCCACCGTAGCAAGGAAGCTTGATGCAGCATATGCGCACTGCTCAGAAACTAGCTATTTGTCAAAACAGGCGAACACATACTGTGCAACCTATACGGGATGCATTTGTCATGTGAATATTGGCTTTTCTACTAAGCAGCATATACGAGTATTATGTAAAATATGATAAACACTCAGAACACTAGGAGTTTAGATAGCTACGTATTTTATTAGAACTCTCAACTTACTTAAAATGCATGCATATGATTTTCTCTAATTAATACTCTTTTAAATTTAAATTAAAAAAAAAAAAAAAAAAAAAAAAAAAAGAAAAAAAATAAAGGCCTGAAGGTTGTCTGGAAGAGATCGCTTTTTAGCGATAAGACCGCCTGTTGTTGCTTAGTTTTTTATGTTAATTACTGTATTTAATCATGTTTTCGTTGTGCACAATAAAGAATATTATTATTATTATTATTATTATTAATCTGCGGCCTTATTGGTTTCCCTCGACGAAAAGCAATACCATCTCTGTCACCTGACAGACAACCTACTGCAAACGCGTCTTTAAGTCTGAAGACAAAAAAAACAAAAGTTAGTACTACATTGAGGTCGTGTATGAAATTTTAGATAACTTGTTACTATTTTCCTTCAACCTAGATGAACTTATTAAAACTTTCAATATCATAACCACGTCTCGCTCGCAGCATCGCAAGCTGAGATGCCCTCCAGGTACCTATTAAAAATATAATTTTGCATAAAAGCTTATTGTTATACTAAAATAAAAAAGGAACTCAAACCAAGTTTACGCGTTTAAATCTTATTAGATGGTTATTAGCTGTCTAGACTGGATATTATTACGATGTTTTGAATATACACTAAAACTAAAAAAGCAAAGACTTTTGTGGTAAATAAACTGACCAGATATTTCATTAAGAAAGTATTAAAATACATCAAAGAGGTGGCTTATAACGAGAGTCAAACGAATAACTAGGAAACTACTCGTAATAGCACCCATATTAACGTTAGATTGGACAAGTTGTATCTCGATATTCATTTTTATCCTTCTGTGTGTTATTACATAGATTAACAACTTAATAACCATAATTATTGAAATTACACGATTTCAGTGCGTAGACTACTTTTAACAACAATAAAAAATAGAGTACACTAGTTTTTTTTATAAAGCCTTAACCTCTCGTATCCTAAAGACCCTTATAGAGGCTATCTTCTAAAATGTAAGTTTGATTTTTATTAAATAAGACAAGGATTCAAATTAAAAAACAAAAGTAACACTTCTGGGACCAAGGAGGTTAAAACAATGTGCCTGAATATACCTGACATATCGGTATTAATATACAAAAAACTTAAACATATACTCTTATGGTACCATTCCTGCAAATAAGAGTTGTTATCTCTTAAATTGGTAAAATCTACCTCTGAACATGACTATAATAAGAACACCGAGACTGCTTTCTAAGTATGACCGTTATGACCAAGCTTTAACAATTTCAACTTGCGACAGTTTCTTATCAGCATGATAACCGAATATGTATTCAAGTGCAGTCCCTAGTTTTAGTTCGTAACGTTTGTACACCTCACAACTAAGCCACTCAATTATAGTTCTTAAGCAGTAGTAATAAGATAGAATAGGAGTGTAATTGTAAGATGGGTATCGTGATGGTCTCACGCACCAGTGGCGCTGCACCGCAGTCTGTAGAAACAACACGAACAGAGTTCTTTGCCCTTATCAGCTCATAAATGATGCATGTTATAAACCTGATTATTTTCTTTACGACATCGTAGCAAGAATTTATGCGGAAAATGACAAAAATGTGTAGTGCTATCCATCAGTATAAAGTGAAGCTAAGCTTTATTAAAATGTCATATGCATTATGCATACATAATAAGAATTCTTAGTTATCTAGTAAATATAATAAATGCATTCTTTCTGCATTGTTTATTGTCTTCTTTGAAAAAGGATGTAAGCAATACGCAAATGAATCTTAATCATGGATCACAACTTGTAAAAATTATTCAATTCACATACTTATATCCACAGGTTATGTGTTTAGTGATGCATATACTTTGAAAATGCCTGTAAACTTTAAATCGATTTTTACAAAATTATCAGTCGTTTGGCGTTACTTATTTTCCACGCTTGTATCTCAAATATATACCTAACAATCATTTTTAGGATTTGGACAGTCCAATCTGTAGGTTTTGGCAGTCTCTGCATCAAGATGCGAACCGGAAGTAGTTATTTTATTTTATTTTAAAATATAACTTGTAATAAAAAAATATTGTTTTACAGTTATTTTACTTTTTACACTTCTGTGTCATTTTACATTGTATAGGTAGTTAAAATTAAATTCTCCGTGTATTACTTTATTTTATATGGGTGCTTGCCTCAATAAAATCATTTTTTAGCGTGTAATGTCCCACTACTGGGCCAAGACATCCCTTTCTTTCACACATAATCACCTATGGCCATAAATTTTACTCTATGTTTATATGAATATATGACAAACACATTGTAGCGTAAAGCTTGTACTGCGAACTATATTTTAATTTGAATGAAATCGGAATGAATATGCTGACCCAAATTAAATAGTTTGGCTTACCGTTGCTGCATTTTGCTGTCGCCGTGCAGAGTACCCCCTTTTTCCTTGTTTTCTGTGCAAAACACAATATAAAATTTAATACTTTTGAAAGCTTAAAATAAATTTAGTTTTGCTTTATAAATTAAGAATATTTTTTCCTAGAGAAGTAATGACATTGTCAGTTTTTTTTGTTGAGTTTTAAATAATATCCGTGTAACCAATATCCGCACTATTAAAAGTAAGTCAGCAGCAGAAGCAGTAAGTCTTGTAATGGTTAAATACTAAACACGTGTGACATGAAATATAGGTATAGACATTTTTTTAAGTGGACAGTATAGGGAAATCAGAAACTATTAAAGATAAAGAACATTGTCTTATTAATCATTAGGTAGTGCTTTTTCATGGGATTTTTTTGGCAGTGTGCATATTATATTATTTCCCAAAAAAATAGTTCCTAAAACACTTGTCTTCTGACCTTCAATCGTTTCGGATATTTCCATAGTGTACGAATAAAAAAAACACTGTGCTATACTATAGTTAAATTAGTTCTTGTCATCCAGTATTGTTCAGTATAGCAAGAACTTCTTAATGCTCTCCGTGTACAAACCGCGAACTCTATAACGTCCCTTAAACATGCTACTCGATTAAGGTCGAACAGCTCTAAAAGTTATCCTCTCCAATCCGATCTTACACGACAGCGCTATAAAACTTTAATACAGCAAAGTACTTAAGTGTTACCAGTTTTATAAATGAAAAAGAACATTGAATTATGACCAGCCCAATATGCTGCACTCAAAGCGACAAGCATTAAATAAGTCGTCTCTTCGACTTTGTTTGTTCCGATTATCATTTGGCATTATCTCTGAGTCAGCAACAGATTACGTATCCATCAGATGGAGTATTAATCTCTACCTGCCCACGAATCAAAACTTTCTACAACAAATGCAGTTGTTAAATGCAGTTGTTGTTATATGTCAAAAATCCAATGCAAAAGACCTAAGTACCTTTATAGAATAATGGTCTTCTTTATAGGTCTCTGTTGCTGTCACAACTTGTTTGAATTTTTGAGTAAATGGTATTGGGTCTGCGATGGCGAGACGAGCTAGACTCCTTTTTAAAAGAATGGCTGAAAATTGTACAAAACCGGGAGGAATGGAAAAAGCGGGGGGAGGCCTTTATCCAGCAGTGGAACAGAACCGGCTCTCAATAATAAGGGGTAAATGCTAGGGGTGTAAATACTTGTTTTTTGATTTGCCAGAAAAAGACCGTGAAGGCGGAATCTTGCAACTTTCAAATACCTAACAAAACTTCCGTGAGACACGGACATATTAAATTTGTTAAAACTGGTCATTCGCGTATAAGGTAACCGTGCTAGCGAAAGAAAAAAATGTGATTGAGTGAAAAGTACGGGAGGCTATCGAAATTAGTCGTCATTTGAAATTTTACCGTGATTGTGGTTGGGCAGTGCCTCCGAGCTGGAAAACGTCCGTGGACAGTGTGGATGAACCATTAGCGAATGACAATGACGTAGTGAGTGTTGTGTGCAACCCATTATTTGACAATAATACCGTAAACGAGGGTAGTTTCTCGCCTCCCCTCTGATCTCCCCTGGATTGGAAGGTCAGATGGCAGTCGCTTTTGTAAAAACTAGCGAAAACTAGTGCCTACGTCAATTCTCGGCATTAGTTGCCAAGCGGACCCCAGGCTCCCATGAGCCGTGGCAAAAATGCTGGGACAACGCGAAGAAGAGGAAAAATATTAAATTAAATTGGTTGACTTAGCTAATCGTACTCGTATTCTGGTAGCATTAGTATATTTCAAGATTTAAGAACGCCTATGATTACATGGAGTTTTCATGAATGTTTTTAAATACACTATCCATGAGAGGTAGTCAATCGCCAGCAGAGACAACCCGTTAAATGCGCACGCAGCGATCTAACATCTTAATAATCTGCTGAAGGCCCGTGTCTGCGCAGCATGACGTATTTCCATATACACTATAATTATTTTTCAACGCAGTGACAACTTACGTGGAACTCGAACGAGCGCTTGCAAAAATTACGGCTGCATTAATTCAGATGTGCAGCGGGTATGATTAAAAGCGCAAGACAGTAATTTAATTAGTGGCTTTTTTACTCAATTACGGTCAAGCCAAAACAAAGGGTTATATTTGTAGGGTTTATTTAACTATAGCGTCAAAACGAATGAAGAACCGATTTTAATTAATGTTTTTTTTTATAATCGATTAATTTTTAAGAATCATGTTGGATCGTGTTTAACCTTTGGTATGCTTAGGAGCAGATCTGCTCTATATAATATATTTAACCAAGTTCAACTTAAACGTGAAGATGTAATGATTGCTAAATAAATTGGCAAATTTTTGACAGGCGCATACGAAAGGTTAACCGACTTAAAAATAAGGATGAGTCTTTATTTTGACTCTTTAATGACTCTTAAACTGACAAGTTAGGTAGGACTTTTACAGATTTAATTATTTTAACTGGTAGTATTGTAATATAAAACTGTCGGACTTAAAGCTCACTATTTTTCAAACGCATGTCCCCTTGACATTTGACAAGCGTCTCCTATAAAGTTTAACGTAACTCAACCGGCGGTAACGTCACGTCGATGGGTAGAAAGTCAACCTTTACCGCGGTTGACTGAACGAAACAAAACGAGTTGGACATGTCAATGCCCACGCCTTGGTATGGTAACCTGATATGAGTCGACGGATACATTTAACACCACAGCATCGGAGGTTCGCGAGCGGATCGCGTGAGACTCGAGCATTAAGCGGAGCGATGAGCGATGCCCGAAGGACATCGCCGATTTTTTCTCCTCTTATTAAAAATACAACTAAAGTGTAAGAACCTAAACAATTCAAAATCCTAACCAGATGAGTTATGGTTTATTTTTGCTTGAGTTCTGTTGGTCTTGGGCAATTTTCCTTTGAGGCAGAAAAGCAATAGTTTTGCGACGTTAAGACTCCTGTCTCGACAGTAGGTAAGCGAGACTACTAGATGTCACGCACGGAGCTATACTATAGCTACCTTTATTCTTACTCACCCATGAACCCATATTATGTAAACGAAATGATACGAGTACTTGCACGCGATGGATGTGAAAAATGGTTCCGGTTTCTTGTATTCAAACGTTTTTTGAGAGGTAACACCAATAAGTATGTAAAATTACATATGCTGATAGGTATTTAGAATGGTTAATCATACGTGTATACATTACCTTGTGCTTAATAAGAGCCTGGCTACAAGTGAATCCATTAAATTTGTACTTAGAACACAAGGGCACATACCTACATGACAGGCTACAAAATGACGGTACAAATTAGATACATATACTTATATAAGGCCGCGGACTGGATGCACGGGCCGCTAGCCGCCCCGCTCGTGGCCTTAGACTATAACATAATTTTTACAGCTACAGAGCTGTGCTACTACAGAGTAGCTTTATTAGGGGAATAATAAATCGTGCTGGTTTTGATATTTTTCCATGGTTATTGTAGATTAACAGACGGAGATAGAAAATTGATATTGAGTTATTATTTAATAATTGATTTGATAATAAACGTTATACTTTGCCATCACTATAACCGCAGCCTAAAAGCCCATCCGCTCGCCCGTGTCAAGAAAGAAGATACTTTAATATCCGATTCATTGTTCTGTTACAAATTTGTCAGTGATCTTTACATTAAACTTTTTCCCTTTAAAATTTGAGATGGGTCCATAATCCCGGTACGACCGGCACTTGTAAGTAAATCTTCGTCACCTGATAAAAAGACCACACAAATAAAAATATTTGATATCTACTTGGAAACTATCGATGCTTTTTTTAAATAATGAGCTGTCGTTATGATTAACTGACGGGACGACGGGAGACGTTTGTTTCACAACTTTCACACAAGTGTCTGATTTCCGCTTTGCTATTAGTTTCCACTCATAATTTTACTATGGAATTGATTACTAAAACATGTGACTCACTCCCAAGGTCCAATGGTCACAACTAATTGGTCACAAGGGCACCACAGCATTGATAGTGGTTATCAAAACAATGATAGTACAAAATATATACTGGTGTTTTTTTAGTCACCTGCAATAATTTACGGGTGAATATATAGCTCATACTGATTATGAGCAACTTATACAATGGGACCAACCCCACATAAAAACAAAAAAAAAATAACTCGTACAAAATCTCAACATCAGAACAGCCAATTCGGAGTTGGTCCGTTAGTAAAAGTTGCTCAGTATGACCTATCCTATATATTCACCGTAAATTTTTGCAGGTGACTAAAAACACTGTATAATAACACCACATATTTATTAACCTATTCAATATTTATGGCATTTATAAAAAAAACCGTGGAATATAGTAGTCTAATTATATGAAAGGTTTTGATCGAAGACAATTATTCCGTAATTATTAATATTTCGCTGTCATGCAATAGCCGTGCCCGCGGCGAACCTTAATGCCTCTGCCGATGCGCAGGCTACGGTAACCGGATGATAATTTGAACTAATTTTCGTAATTCTGAATAATTTCCATCTGAAGTCATGTTATGCTCACAACTTATACTTTCCAGAAATTCGCTCCCGATCTAATTCCAAGTGCCGGCAGCGGTTGGTTATAATAAGTTTTTAGAAATGTTTTTGTTTAGTCAAGACTTGCGGAGGTATTCTCAGAAAGTGTTTTGCGTTCGTGCGGTATTTTCGTTAACTGAATTAGTTACCTACTTATATCTTGTGGGAAATCTAGTTTTTCTTCTTTTTAATATGAAGTAAGTTACCGCGCCGCAGTTCTGTCGGTTGCAATGTTGCGGGAATTTTCAATGTCAAATACGTACTCAGAGTATATTGTAAATAGGTACCTATGTGAAACCGTTTTAAATAAATTACGGTATACCCGACAATAGTTAGTCTATAAAATAACTCACTTACTTTTAGAGAGAGAATGTTGTTATTAAATGTTTTGTTAATATTTACGAAACTAAGCGGCAGTTTAAAAAATTTATAAAATCATATCGTAAATTATTTGTTTCAATAAAACTCACATTTCAAACACAGATGTTCCATAACCTCTTCTAGGTTAACACTAATAATTAAAATATTATTTTATTGTCAATAAAATACTTATTTAAGTGGTCTAAAACACGTTCCTCTAGTTTTTTGATCACATCTTAATTTAGATTCGTAACTTCTCTCGTCTCAGATAACATCTTGATATATCAATATTCGTTAGATTGCACGAATTTCCCATGAAATGTAATAGCCCTATTAATAATAAATTGGACTGTATACAGAGTAGAAATATTTCGTGGATAATATTTTGGCACAAATAATTAATAAATCACATTAGGTATATTATATAAATCTACTAAGACGGAATGGCGTTTTGTAACACCAACAAATATTGGCTTTAAAATATATTATGTATATATTTTTTTTTATCACGCCAACATAGACGTAAAACATAGTAATAAAGTTTCGTCTGTCACTCATCCGCTAGGTACGGAATCCTAAAAAGCAGACTCACAACATGAATCTCATGGTTCTAAACCGCCTTAGGGTTTCAAAAAAGACACGCGATAGTTTTAAACAGAATGTTATTCACAGCGTTAAGGTTTAAGGTTAATTCTAAAAGATAATTTTCGTAGCTGTCATCTCCATTATTGTACATTAGCCTTTTATTTATATCCTCAGAACACTTGCAAAGTTCATCAGATAATGAGTACATTTGTTGCGTGTGAAACTAGAATTCCATTTTGCACGAGCCAGCAATGTTCGCGTAAGCATCAAAGGTGAGTCCGCACTAAACCTTGTAATTCGCCAACATTATTGAACAATACATCCTTCTATATCAACTAATTCATTACTGCTTTTCCTTTGCTCCTTAGTTCACGAACAAGACTACACCGTTATTGTATAATGAATGATTACGCTTTTAATATGGTCGTTGCATTTTCTCGGTCTCAAATTCGAAGTCTATTCGATAAATCAAGCCACGGTTAAAGCATTCTAACGCTTTATTTTGCAGATTCAGCCTCGCGATGCCGTCTTCGTAACCAGGTACTTTCTTAAATGCTCCTTTGTAATAAATCCCTTGGAAAGTTGCGTTGCAATAACACAAATCTGATTAACAAACCCTATTGCCTTTTGTTTAACGCTGTTACTATTTTGCTAGTAATTAATGTTGCAAAATGCCTCTAAAAAGATACTGGTGAATGTCTCATTTAGTTGTGAGTTTATTAATTGTTGTTAGTACTGAATGTATTCGGTGTCCATATTATTTATTGAAGACTTCATTATCAGGTAGAAAAACGAAAAGTACTTAGGTTTTGAATGAGATTTTTGACAGGGAAAAGAAATGGTAATAAAATAAGGCATTCTGAGATACCTTTTAATTTTGTAAAAAATGACTATCAAAGACAAGGCTAGTTTAATAATTACTATCAAACAATTGTAACCTAAATGTGTATTTAAAATCTCCAAAGAATCAAATATAAGTAGGTAACTTCAGGAATTCATGCTCATGGGGACCGGGAGTCCACATGCAACTACAGCTACCTAGCTCCAAGAATTGGCACAGGTACTAGCTTTACGAAAGTAACTGCCATCTGACCTTCCAACCCACGGGAATGAAGGCCTTGTTGGGATTACTTCGTTTTCATCACGATGTTTTTCTTCACCAGCTACACCAAAACGCGACTGGTAAATATCAAACGATATATGTTAACGGCACGAATCATGGGACATGTAAGAGAAAATTAGGAGTACTTTTGATACACTACGTTACACTTAATTATGACTCCGTATTTTTTTTATGTATCGAGCAGCAAACATTACGAGACATGACATGACATGACATTACGAGATACGAGCTTTATATACAGGACGTTTATGTAGTCACCTGCAATAATTTACGGGGTGAATATATAGGTCATACTGAGCAATGTTTACTATGGGACCAAAAAATTTGCTGTTTCATACATGTTAGCTGTCTGGCCTTGACATTTTCTACGGGAGAGTAATTTTTTTTTTGATATTTCGGTATCGGTCCCAAAGTAAAAGTTGCTCAATATGACCTACATATTCAGCCCGTAAATTATTGCAGATGACTAAATAAACACCCTGTAGTAACAACTTGTGCTTCTTTAAATGCAATGGCTAATTTATTTTGTATGGTTAATTTTTAGGGTTCCGTACCCAAAAGGTAACACGGGAGCCTATTACTAAGACTCCGCTGTCCGTCCGCCTCGTCTGTCCGTTTGTCGATCCGATTCGAAGAATAAAATATGATAACGATAAGTTCTGGTTTAGAAGTTCTCATTTAGATATAGTTTGTAAGTCTTATACTTTGACGTCAGAAATATCGTAGATATATCTTATTGGGATCGCAGCGGAATCGAAATAAACGTCAATTTTGACATATAGTTTAGTTATCGATCTTTTAAAGATCTTTCCAAGATCTTAATCGTGTCTTAATCATTCTTCGAATCGGGCCATGTATCTCGTGATACCTATCTACCTAGACAGTTGAAATTTTCACAAATGATGTATTTCTGTTGCCGCTATAACAACAAATACTAAAAAGTACGGAGTCCTCGGTGGGCGAGTCCGACTCGCACTTGTCCGGTTTTTTCATTGTATTTCTTATCAACATTTATCTCAATATACATTTTAGGTCCCGTGCTAACCACCGTTTAAATATTCGTCCGTATTAAATTTCCATCTCTTTCGCTGTTACCATAATCGATTAAAAGAGGAATAGCTACTGCAAAGTATGAGAACTGCGTCCAAATGATACAATAAAGAAACACTTCAGTATGCTGCCTCGCCATCTCGTCTAGCTTAAAAGCACGTAACAGCCACGAGAAACCAATTTGAATTTAGAATGCAGTTGGTGCGTAAGAGAAAAAGGGACACCTAGCCGCTTCTTCATACAAACGTAGTCCCCAGTTTTCCTCTCTGTATATTAACATTATGGTAAATATTTGTACATAATTTCATACATGTTAACCATAGCTACCCCTACGCCCCTACGTTTGACTTTTTTCTCAATTTTTTGATTTTTGTAAAAATTACGTGCGAAAGACAGATCTTTAAGTGCTCCTAATTCTTATAGTAAGTAGGAAATTAAAATATTCGAAAAAAAAAACGTCGGGCATAATTATCTGCGGTTGATACACAACGAATCGTGTCAAATTTTTTTTTTTCAGATATATTTTATCGATATAATTGTTAGTTAATACCAATATACTTATATAAATATTCGCATGATTATAGTAACAGCGAAATAGATGGAAATAGAAGAATGTTAATATTACGACTTACGAAGTTACGAGAACTAGGTCTGTATGAAAAGGTGATTTCGCGCGGGTCCGCCACTTTCGTTTAAAAAAAATTAATGACTATTCTAATAGCGATGGATGTTTGGTACATTTGGTGTCCAATTCTATGATATATTATTCTGTTTTATAATGTACAATTTTCATAAGAAAAACGACAGAAATCTGAATTCTATTTCCATTCGTACCAAATTCTTTAGATGGCAAACAAGCCCTTAAATAAATACCATGAACTTTCGCCGATCATTAAAAACGCTGCATCGATAAATAAAGCATAACCCAATCTCCCCGAGAAATATTATGTAAACAAACTCCCTTAGAACATGGGAAATTTATCGTCATCTAATAACCGAATTCCTCAGAAACAAATTACTAAGACACGTTGAGTTACTGAATGGGCGATGGCAACAAATAGGTAGTGTAGTAATTCCTAAGAGTTTTGAATTGAGTCCAATACTATTTTAGTCGTCGAACGCTGATCTTTGGGTTTTGTTTCTTTTTGCGTTTCGGAAGAGAATGGCGGGTTACCAAGACTTTGGGATTATAATGTCAGAAGACAGTTGTATCCCAACAAAATTAAGAATTATTAATATTGAATAAACTATTCATATAACCTTTTACGTATTTCACACATTTTGTTTTATAAATAGCAATTATGTAAAATAACAGAGGTGTGCCTTCACATAACCTCGATATTAGAAATTTTACCTCGCATGATTTGGGTGCGGCATTGCCCCCTCTGACCAGCAGCCATTCCAGTTTAAATCGCCACTTTTCAGTTTGTACTCAATATCCAGCTATGTTCTCCTCTTTTTTTCGTTTGCCTTATCCCACATTAGGTTCGGCTCTCCTTATCCTTCGGCGCCAAGACAATCTGTCTTGAGTTGTCGGGTTAGGTAGTTGGACTTTTACCAATAATTTGACCTTACTCGTCCACCACGTCAGAAATCAGAATCCAGCTATGTTATCTTTTATTAAAGCGGGATGAATTAATCTCCAGGATTTTTGTACGACCCAGCCTGACTAAAGCTAGTTTGATGCAAGCAATAGCTCTGTTGCCATTACAATAGCAATTATTTCATATTTCAGAAACTCGCAATATCATACATCCTGGTGGTGCTGCCTCTGCATGCGTCCCACGGAGTGAGCAAAAAGCAGGGTCCACTCGGTGTACCCCTTATATTTCATTAAATTGTCGAAAGGGTCCCTAAATGTAGGTTCGGCTCCATGCACACCTCCCAAATGTCCGAAAACCTACTACTCCTCCTTCCTCGCGTTCACCCGGCATTTTGCCACGGCTCACGGGAGCTTGGGCTCCGCTTAACAACTAATCCCAAGATTTGGCGTGGGCACTAGTTTTTATGAAAGCGACTGCCATCTGACCTTCCAACCCAAAGGGGAAAATCGGAAATCTATTACTCCGTGTACGGGAAAGATAAAAATAAGAAAATAGACATTTTAATTATTAATACAATTACTTGGGATGTTTAAAAATCAACTGTGTTCTATTTGTTAATGCTAAACATATTATTCATGTACATATTTATTCAGTAAAAATAATTTTCAAAAAGTAACAATGAACGCGGCATCATTAATATTTCACGATTAACTTATCAATGTTATAAACTTGTGAATAAATATTTTATTCACTCTATATATAGATTTTTAATGAATAAAAACATTGAACTTTTTACTAGTAAGTTGTATAATTATTTTAAAGAGCCTTTTTTGATTTAAATTATGTAGGTATATTAAAGGTAAACACACAAGAACAGTAAATTGGTACAGTCGGTGTCAAATACTTTGTAGTAGTCAAAGTGGCCAAATAGTTCGGTACACCATACTAAATTGACGACCGATCTGGCCTAGTGGGTAGTGACCCTGCCTATGAAGCCGATGGTCCCGGGTTCAAATCCTGGTAAGGGCATTTATTCGTGTGATGGGCATGGATATTTGTTCCTGAGTCATGGGTGTTTTCTATGTATTCAAATATTTATAAATATGTATATATTACATATATCGTTGTCTAAGTACCCTCAACATAAGCCTTATTGAGCTTACTGTGGGACTTAGTCAAATTGTGTAATAATGACCTATAATATTTATTTAGTTATTTAAATTTATGGTGTACCGAACTATTTGGCTACTTTGGTTGCTACAAAGTATTTGACGCTGACTGTACGTATAAAAAAAGATCGTTATGGGTTAGCTGCGGAGCTATGATGGTGACGGTTTTTTATCATCTGTCATCTTGGATGTCACGTTCTAACAAGTAACTATGTATTATGTAAAGTAAGGGAGACAAGTTCAACCACCTTCCGTAAACCAAATCTTGTGTAGGTATTATGTATTTATTGTTTCGGATAGTCAGCATCAAGCGAGATGAGAAGTGTAGCACGCTTCAGTAACACCGCGCGTATACTCCATATATAGAAAAATTTAAATGGGTAACTGTATTCTGTCAATACTCCTGCCTAGTATTCGTAGTGACAATCGCAATGCGAGCGACGGACGGCTTGCATCTCAATAATGAACGCATTGTCCGTCAGTACCGATACCGGTGGAGACTATTTTTGCTCAAACCTGCCCGCGTCTGTCAAGAACATAGAACGACGTGGAAACGTATACATTTTTCAGTACGAACACAAATAAAAAGTTACAGAGGAAATTGGTTATTAAGTCAGCAGGGTAATCGCATTTAAGTAAGTATCTCAAAAAGTAATTATTTAACCTAGTCTGACTGAAGGAAATATTTTTTCAGGCTCGTAGTAAGGGCACATAGAACGACTGAATTAAGTAACGTGTATCAAGGCCTGGAGTAGTCTAAATATCTAATAGATTTTCCAGTGAAAGTTAGGATTATCGTTGGAGTTGATGGCGCCACTTGATCTTAAATCTTGAAAAATGTATGCATGGTTAGCATTTTTTAACAGTTTAAAACAGTTGACTGCAAGTTCTGGTCTAAGATCTATTTAACCCTTTGACCGCCAAAGACGTCAACTGACTGCTACAGCCCAATATCAACCTTCGTGCATTCCGACAAGGTTTACAGCGTGCAGCGTTCAAAGGGTTATGCGGCGTGTACTACTTTGATTTGATCAATCACGCCTCTGTCTGAAAATTAAAGCTATTTATCAATTTACTTTTCACCACCCTCTTGATTGTTCAAAAACTATGAGACAGTTGCATTTTATCCACATGTGGGGCAAAGTAATCAGATACAAATTTTGAGTTGTTCCCTTATGTTAGCTGGTAGAATTGACTTTTAAATGATGATTTTGAATGATATTTTTTTTATTAGGTTCATTTGGATTTGATTTGGTTTGCTTTTTTTTGGTATTTCATAGTCGCATTGTTGCAGTGAAAAATTTTGTGTGCGGAGGCAAAGTTTGTCTAACCGTCGTGCCTTGAAACCCTCGCAACGCTGAAGATTCCACTCCTCGAACCTTTTTATTTTTTGATCACGAAAGAAGTGGCAAGTAAAAAATCACAAATGCATTAGTGGAATTAAGCTAAGTGAATTCTCAATTATGATTAATTAAAAATAAATGATCCAAACATCTCCACAGCTCCTGAATGCCTCAGCGTACCATCATGAATGAAGACACATTTGCCAACGACAGCGAATCCAGCGGAGTTATTTGATTTATTCTGAGCCGACTCCATTGAAAACTCAGCGTTATTTATTTAGACGATTTGATGTATTCATGTACTGGTCACAAAGAGGCAAATGAAAGTGTATTTATAATTAGATTTTACTTCGGCTGACTATCGTCTGTTGGCTAACGTAAAACCGTTTTTTCAAACAATGTTAATATGCGAGTACCCGTGTATCTTGTTTGTGTACCCGAGTACCTCTCTTGATTTACCATTGTATAATCAACCTTAATGGCGTTAATTATCTCGTTAGTTGGTTTCACACTTAAAGTCCATACTTTGTTACCACATTTTTGAATATTTGGAGTTATTATTCTGATTAAATTCTGAGTAGAAATTTTAAAAGACTGGTACAGGGGAAGCATGCATCTTTGAGGCAATGTGTTAAAGTAGATAGGTAAAAAGTTCATTTTATTCTCGAGAATTCTGGCTATACCAGCTTCTGAAAGTGAAATTAGATTCGTTTTTAGCTACTACACGAAACGGCAGTTGCCAGATCTATTGTCGCCATCGAAGCTTTGTCGCTCGGCTGATGTCGCGCCGGCAATCTTGCAATTTGAGAAATATTTGGAATATCCCAGTCGGCCACCAACGGCGGAGACATGGCTCTGAGTTACCATTGCTTTTAGACAGCAAGCTAGCGTTACCTTATGACGGACTAGTATGAGATGACCTACAATAAAGTGTGTTTTTTATCGATCCTGCGTGTAAATTTAAACTGGTTTATTTAAGAGAGATTTATGTAAGCATGGATAATATCAGGACTGTTTCACGAACCCTATATAGCTTTGAACCAAAAGGTCGAAAGAAAATTACATTTATATGAAGTTACTGCTTTCTAAAATTGTTTTCGCCGTCGTTCTAATTTCCTCTGAGGAGGATTTTTTTTAACATTTTTAAATTTCTTTTTAGAATTTTGGGTTTGTGTGGTCATTTGGGAATTAAAAGGTTTCAAATGAACTGCATTTGAGGTATCTGCAAATTTAGACATTGGAATGATAATATGCATAGCTTAGATTTCGGATTTTTACTAAGGGTCTTTAAACAAACATAGCATTACAAATAAGAAATAAGAAGTATACATTTAGCTTTTAATTTTAGCTGTATTAAATTCAAAGATTATTAAGTATTGTTTTAAAAATATATTATTCAGGGTTGACAAATACATGCGGAACATAATGTCTGACATAATAAGGTCCACCAGTAACAGCAGGCAAATTTCAATCAATTCAAAGGCAATTTTCAGCATATTTTCGCACATATTCGGCGTTATCTTAGAAGTAAATTTGTGTCGGATGGTCGGTTTTAACTATTTAAATTTTATCAACTTGTTAGCATAGACACGTATAATTTCAGATAGCAAAAAGCTACAAAATTTGGGAAATTTAAGTAGCAATCACTGGCGCTGTTTCTAGAAATTAATCGAGCAAACAACGTGTTTTAAACAACACAGACATTTGAGAAAAAAATGCTTGCTGCTAGAGGTAGACATTTGGCAGAAATTATCTTCCGTATACAATTGCCAACCGTGAATAACATATTTATAAAACATTTTTTAATAAATTCTGCACTTAATATAACTAAAATTTAAAAACAAAGTGGTTCACTCTTATTTGCCGACCCTGTACAAATACGAATAACGGATTCGCAATATGGATCATAACAATGAACATGACTTAAGAGACCGTTATCGATTTTAGTTAATCGCAAAAATGACAAATTGATAGAGTTAGTCGATGAAATTGTACACCTTTTGTTAAATATTAGAAATAACAAGTACTGGTTTCTATTAGCACGTATTGTTATCTTTCATTTTAATTAATTAAGTTTTTTGAAAACAGACTTACGTAATTAGTTATGTTTTTTTTTCTGATGGACGTTTAGGTAAACGCGCGTAAAGCACTGATTTTGTCGATCTTATTTGTAAATGTCGTAAAGTTTGGACTAATATGGTATAGTTTAGTATGGTAATTTTGTATTACACATATCCTGTACTTCAACTTTAATAAACTACATTTTTGTTATTATGAATTTGAAGGAGTGTAAATGAAAGTTACACAAAATCAATTTTCTCCAGAAATTACTTCAAAACAAGTGACAATTCCTCTGAAAATCTACTTAATTTCAACGTAACTTTGAAACAAACAATCTACATCATTTGCTGAAACTGTTCTACATCATTTTGTATAATTTACCACCATAATTTTTTGATGAATTTTTAAAAACTGTCCCTTTTCGTTACATATTACCGGCAATATTCATTATTAAAAGGCAAGATGAGAAGACGTGCTTATAGAAACCTATACTTTTTATTTAGATATTGCGTAAAAAAAGGAGTACAATTTCAACGGCTAAATCTATCAATTTTACATTTTTGCTCTAAAATCGTTACCGGGTTCTTAACAATCTTAACTGATAAAACGTAAGCAAATATAAAATCTAAGTTAATAACAATGTCTTGGCAGTAAAGAATACATAATTATACTGAACTCTAGCTAATAAAAAAAAATACAAATTGTCATTGTATTTACTAAAACTATCTTCGGAAACAAATCGCTAAAATATGTGACACAAAGTTTTATGTTTTTTGCCGGATGGGGCCATATTCGTAAAGAACCCGTATAATAAAAACACATTATTTTTAATGATATCTTTTTTGAACTGAGCTATATGACAAGGCATAAATTACAGTGCTTTTAAAACGATTAATAAGTAACATGTAAGCAAACGATTAAGTTAAATATACACCTGTTCTAGTTCTCTGCGACAGTGTGTCCTGGGTGGTCGCGACACACATTTCAATAATGACTGGCCACTGACGTAATGTGGCGGCTAGTGACGTTCAGGGGAATATTCTCGTTTGGAATAATTTCTGTACGTCTGAAATTTTCCGCATCGAAAGAGAGCCAAGTATTACTGTTTCTTAGGTCATATATTATATTTCCGAAAGTAAATTTTCATCATTTCATCATTCAGTTTTATTTATATTAATGTCATCTTATAGGTACCTATTTAAGTATTAGTATATTACTAACACGATATGGACCTTGTTCGAAATAAATGATATATGATTTGACTTTAGGAATATTTCCAATATTACCGGGAATGTACTCCTAAACGTTAAAGGCGTTAAGCCCCTGGGCCGAAAGACCTGATACAAAGTACGGTTAATCAAGCTACACTAATTGCCGCAGCGAACGTGTTAAGAAATTTACAAATAATAAAGAAAAACAAAAAGGTGTGCAAAGATTGAAGTAGCATAAAATAGTTGAGTATATAGGAAGTAAAAGTCACATGTTACTCATAATAGGTACGGGAAATGTTAATTAAATAAAACCGGACAAGTGTGAGTGAGACTCGCACATGAAGGGTTCAGTATCATTATCTATAAAAACGGCAAAAAAAATCATGTCTGTTATACAACAGAGAGCCCCCTTAAATATTTATATTATTCTGTTTTTAGATCAATACATCATGTGAAAATTTCAACCTTCTATCACGGTCCATGAGATAGACATTTCCGGTGAAAGGCGGATGGACGGACAGTGGAGTCTTAGTAATAGGGTCCCGTTTACCCTTTGGGTACGGAACACTAAAACCACACGTTGGGTTGGGGACATATGGTTAAAATGAATGTTTCCTTGTCTGAGGATCATTGCCGAGAGCCAGAATATCCCGGCGGCACATCACTAGTGGCGGCTCTACACAGAGGAAGCAAAAACAGATTTGTTGGAATTGTACAACAAAAATTCCAACAAATACAATGTCTTTATAGTGCAATTTATACTTCTGTGAATTGGGTTACGATTGTTTACATAGGGAGCTCATAATCATAAAATTATTTTAGTGAACCCAAAACGCAGGTAAAAGTACCCGGATTACGTCATCACGTTACTTACTTTTTCTTCACTGCTCTATTAACTTGTAATAAAATGGAGGCATGAAAAGCCCTTCGGCCGCGTACGCAACCAGAGCTTCGTAACCAGATGCGATCGAAAACTATTTCTGCCTTGTACGAAACCGGTTGCGATCAAAAACTAATTTCGTCTTACCCGTAACCAGTTACGATCGAACACTTCTCGTTCTTATACGAAACCAATGTCTGGGCCATCTAGCTATAGGTTTTTTTCAAATATTTTGTCATGATACTCATGATAATTTCTTATCCTGAATGTCAGTGCTCCATGTCTCTTAAGCCAGTGTCTTTTAAGGAACGAGGTTACATTGTATTTGCCAACAAAATATTTGAATATTATCAACTGGTACAATTTTTGTGTTCTGATTTTTGACTAGATATATAACGTGTACAGTACTTATACTGAATAACAAGGTGTATAAATATAATCTTAGCTGACTTTATCAACGGTCGAAAGGTTTCGTACAACAAAGAAAAGTGTTCGATCGTAACTGATAACTAGTAAGACGGAATTAGTTTTTGATCGCAACCGGTTTCGTACAAGGCAGAAATAGTTTTCGATCGCATCTGGTTACGAAGCTCTGGTTGCGTACGCGGCCGAAGGGATGAAAAGATATTCTTGCGCAAAAACGTGTATGTATGCTGTTAAATCTTGATAATAATATTATTATTACGAGGAAATGCCGCCAGCATCCTTGGTACAATG